>NW_020653851.1:8512695-8571979 GCF_003589595.1 Hyposmocoma kahamanoa
CTAAACCACCTCTAAAAAAACCGAGTTAAAAATTTATATTGGGAAACCATATTCCCCGGGTCTATAAACGCAACACTTGGTGTGAATACTTTCAAAGGAAATAAATAAATAAAATTTGTTTTTGAAAATTACCCCCAAAAGTGGGAGTACTGGGTCTTTATATTAGAAATAATACATAGGTTTTTCGAAACTACCCTTCAATACAATCAGTAGGCTGTATTTAACAGCTGAGTATTATTTGACGCAGATGCTGTCGCGAGCAAATAGTAGCAGAAGATACCTTGCAAATTATAATGAAGTACTTAATAAACCTTCGGAGACAGAAACAATGGCGAATTAAAACCAGACAAGTAGTTAAAATATTTACCTCTTTCCGTGCAAGGTTCTTATTTAGGTTTCTTAGGTTTAAACTTCTTCTTTTCTGCACTATATTAGTTCTATTTCTTTGTGGTGAATCCCTAATCGAATCTTCCAATTCAATCACAACATTCGCTAGGGTGCAATGGTCAGCGAGCGTGAAAGAATCGTTCGTCAAATCAATTATATCAGTTGGGGCGCCTGCCATTTCCAACAATTATTTGGTACTCACAATTTTATTTTACTTCAATCTTCTCTTGTTTTTGTGTTAACTTTTGTAGCTTTTGTAAGGTTATTTCTCGTATTTTGTGCATAACGTATTCAGACTTTTTACATTTTTTGCCGGTGCTACCAGTATTTACAAATAAAATTTTGCAGGTCGTTCGCTTATCGACGGTTTGAGTAATTTTTATTTTCATCTATTTTACATTGATATATAAAAAAGACAATTTGGTGGTCACGCACGAGATTTAAAAAATCAGTAAAATGTTAAGCCAGGTAATTATGACAGCATTACCCAAGTTAGTATTTTCAGTATATTTTAATATTCTTAACAATATTCATATATTCATAAATGGCAATATTATAGTCATAACCAACCGTAGACACAACCATTTCCATAGAATTGTAGATGGCAGTATGCCAAATAGTGTAGGTTACTTATACATGAGGTAACTCGTTTGTACCACTCGCTTGGTTAGTTTGTTACAACACCTCATGTCATAAAAATGTCTCACCTTTTTTTTTTGAATGATATTTTGCAGTTGGCCGCTGATGGCCTTTACTGCGCCACCGGAGAAAAAGGGCGAGCTGAAGGCTCATAACCCCTAAAATAAACTTAAAGCTAAGTAGCGGGCCTGAGTGCGCCCAAGTGGGCACGGACCTCGGCTCAGGGCGCTACTGGAGACTTCCGCCAGAAGGGCGTGCTGTTGGAGAGAATCTACCAGTGTACGTGCTAAAATGAGGGGCTCTACGACCTCGCCGACGAGGACGGTTGGTGCGTGCGGGACGGGACTGACTAGCGATCTGGTTGGCCTTCAAAGTGGCGAGAGTGATAGGGTCGTCAGGGTCGTTGAGGACTTCCCTTGGCCGACGGGTCCTAGGTACGCGGTGGGGTTGTTCCCTGAGGGGGTCGTAAGAGGATGCAACCACCACGAGGGGGTTGGGGTGGTGAGGAGCAGAGTCGAAGTATTTCCTCGATGCCTGTTTCATGAATTGGGCTATTGTGGGGAGCCGTAAATCTATATGGAGGTTAGCGTTGCGTAGGTACCACGGGGCACCCGTCGCGTTGCGCATGAATCTATTTTGGAGAGCCTGCAGGCGGTATATTAGCGCGGGATTTGCCTGAGCGAATGCGACGCTGGCGTACGTCACATACCCACCTCATGTCATAGCCTCATGGCACAGCCTCACTCATGTCACACTGCTTCGAATTAAATAAATGCAACAATGCAATAGTTGCACTGCCTGCTTTCTAGCTGATTTTACATCATATGATCATACTGTGACGGTGTCACCTCCTTATACCGTCATCCCACCTTTTTGTATCGCCTCTATCCATTCGCATCGTATCGTTTTTTCTTCTTCTACTCATATTTAAATTTAAAATTGTTCTATTTTACCTCGCATTTTGATTTTGTTTGTTTCCATCGTCACTCTCTGCGCGACCGCGGTAGCGAACATACCGTTATTTATCTTTTTGAATCGTTTACTAGCTATATTTATACAGTTTACATTTTACAGATTGTATTTGTTAAAACCGATTAAATATCTATAAACTGGACTTTCAACGTTTGAATTGCTAAATTTATTAAATAAGATGTTGGAGGCTGCTAGGCTGCGGAGACTATTACTGCTATCCAGGCTACACACCATTACAATCCACCAGAACGCCTAAGAGAAGAACTTGTAAGAGGAATAGCAAGATGGAATAAAGCAAGAAAAATAATAGCGGAGGATTATTGTAATAGAAGGGAAGGTAGCTAATTTAAGAGAAATAATTTAAGAGAAATAGAGGTTCACTGAAGATCCGTGAGAAATTTAGATATGTGAATGATAAATAATGCTATATACATTGGATCGACTTCCGCTTTCAAACTACATTCACAAAACCTTTCGTACCCATATCATATTACATTCACGAAACTTTCGTATTCCCGCACATATACCAGCCTATCAGAATAGAGGAAAACCCTAACCACAGTTAAAGGGAGTTTCTCGTGAGGCCGCCCACTACGGTGTAAGGCTTAAATTTGTGTTGGTCACCACCCGCCAACATTGTGAAAGTAATGATATGATGCTCTATGTACAAGTGGTTCAATGCCCACTGGTCTGTACGCTGAGGTACAGCAGCACGTCAGAGACGTGTGAACCTTGTAAAGGTTTAAAAGGAAGTAATTAGGGGAATAAAATAGGAATATATTGTAATAGTGACCTAAGGCTTATTTAAAGAGTAAGACGGAATGAAACCGAAAAAGTATGATGGTGCTGAATATTTACAAAATTAGTTATGTTTTTTATTCCTCTTGGTTTTTTGTGGTAACTTTTTAAGATATTTTTCTGAGTTTGATCGTTCCATCCTATTAAGAAAAAATGACAAAAGAGTTTTATATGCAGTTCCGTTTGCAAACCTTTTGAATTATTTAAAAGAAGAAAATGTGAATAATAAATTTTGACATTATTACAAGAAAAATAAATTTGACAGTAAGTCAAAAATTTGAATAAATTTTGAAAAGAATTACGTCAAATATACCAAATATTTTACGAAATACTATAAATATTACAATGAGATGTTTTTATGTAATTATGTGGTTTGTAATGTTGAGGAGTAACAGTGACTTGTAGGGATACTCTCCCAAACAAGCTGTAAGTTAGTATCGTCTACGCTTGGAAAAACCGAAGGTTTAAACTCCAAGTTTCAACGACTTGTGAATCTACCCATGAATAGATATCGAGATACGAAGAAAGTGTACCGTAGGATTTTGTGGATAGTTTGGTGTTTGATAGGACTGTGCTTGTAGTGCTATTGGTACACCAACTCTGGGTTCAATTACATTTGTAACAAGCTGAATGTAACGGCAGTCGTCTCTTGTCTGAACTATGGTGTGTGTAGGCGATGTGCAGTGTGTAATGAATTATGTAACGTCACTTTTCACAATATTTCACTGTTGTTAAAAAAAATTCACTGTCTAGTTCTTCATTTATTGGTGTTCTTCATGGTTTCTTCTAAAATTAGTTCGGGCGCCAGTGTGGAGGTGCTGCTAGTGCTGGGGACGTTTTTGTGGATTGTAATGGTGTGTAGCCTGGATAGCAGTAATAGCCTCCGCAGCCTCGCAGCTCCAACATCTTATTTAGTAAATTTAGCAATTCAAACGTTGAAATTCCAGTTTACAGATATTTAATCGATTTATTTAATCGGTTTTAACAAATATAATCTTTAAAATATAAAGTGTATAAATATAGCTAGTAAACGATTCAAAAAGATAAATAATGGTATGTTCGCTACCGCGGTCGCGCAGAGAGTGACGATAGAAAGAAACAAAATCAGAATGCGTGGTAAAATGGACCAATTTTAAATTTAAATATGAGTAAAAGAAGAAAAAACGATACGATACGAATGGAGAAAGGCGATACAAAAAGGTTGGATGACGGTATAAGGAGGTCACACCGTCACAATACTACCTGTTGGTAAACCTTTTTGCTACCGAGTTTTGATTTAAGCTTTTTGAAGTGTTCCTTGTCACGACGACTTAAGAAAATATGCATTGTTTTTCTTCATCACGGCAACTTGAGTTGTTTTTATTTTTGTCGAGATTTCCTGGGATAAAAGACTTCTGTGTTTGCATTGGTTATGGGCAATGTTCTCACAATATTTCGACAAGTTTAGTTTACGTGTTTTTTATTAGGATTTTAGTGTTGTGTGATATTATAAATTTTAATTTTGTTCGGAAAATATAATTTTACGAAAGTGACGCAAAACATTTCTTATTCGAATAACATTGTTATTAGCAGCGGTTCAAGCATGGCTATTGAAAAACTGGAAAGTGTTTCTAATTATGGTACGTGGAAATTAAAATGAAATTATTATTGATAGACCATGGACTATGGAATTTAGCATTTGGTTCCGAAGAAGCGACTGCTGATTCTTCAAAAAATCAGAAAGCATACGCAAAAATTTGCTGGAATATACAACCCATTTGCTATCCACATGTAAGAAATGCAAAGACAGCTGCAGATGCGTGGAGAAACCTAAAGTCAGCCTATGTCGCATATGTGCATAAGTCGGAGACTTTTCTTAAAAAGAAAACTTTCGCAAATTAAATACGAAATCTACAATTCTATGGATCACTATTTAAGAAATAGTGTTTCCATTACTCAAGAACTAGCTGCAACAGCTGCAACGTCGATGACGAAAAATTAGCCGAATTGATGCTAATTGGGTTACCTGCTGAATTCGACTCTTTAATAATGGCCATGGAAGCCACTACATCGAAACTGGATTCAGATTTTGTTAAGTGCCAGCTAATTCAAAGTGAATTCAAGAGAAATTCTTCAAATTCAAATTTGGAACACAATGAGAAAAATTTTGTTGACAAGAAACAAGTTTGTTCCAATTTGTCACAACTGTCATCAGAAAGGTCACATTAAACCAAAGTGTCCCAAGCTGTAAAAGAAGAAGAACTCAAAGAAACCTGAGGCTTCGCCTTGAAATACAGGAAGTACCAATTCATCTAGATTATCTACTGAGACTGCTTTAAAAGTTAGTAACTGTGATCAACATCGTTGGATTATAGATTCAGGTTGTTCTAGTCATATGATTAATAGGAAAGACTGGATATTTTATTTAGTCTATTAATTATTCTCCTAAACCTCTAAAGAAATTACTACTGCCAACTATGATAAAATGTTTAGTGTCGGTGATTAAGATAGGTGACGTTAATTTGACTTTAGATAATAATATTAATAAAATTATTAAAGATACCTTATATGTGCCAAATGTAGTAGCCAATCTTTTGTCTGTTAGCAAAGTCGCAACTAAAGGCTATATATTAATATTTGATATTAATAAATGTCATATTTTCAGGAAGGACAATGTGTACGTGACCGGTTCCTGTGATTTGACAGCTACTAATGTGGACGGTATTTATAAAATTGATAATAAACGGGGACGTTATTCGGTATTTGCGAATGACCAAGAGCTTAGTATAAGCACTGAAGGTAAAGCTTTTATGTCCAAATCGAATTCTTTGGAATTATGGCATCGTCGCCTTGGACATTTAAGTTTAAGAGGTATGTTAACTCTTCGTGATCATTTAGCTCGCGGTATTGATTTTTCAAACGGATATTTGACTCCATGTGTTCCATGTATTAAAGGAAAATAAATCCAAGACACATTAGGATATTGTGATAATACTAAAGGTTACAGACTTGGTGATCCAGTTGATGGCAATAAAATAATAAAAGCTCGTTCTGTTGAATTTATTGAAACGGTTAGAGGTATTAAATTTAAATCTGCAAAGCATAATGAAAGTTTTAAAGATTTAATTAACACTGTTGATATTACTATAAATAATGTAAACACATTAGATGCACATGTCAATGATTCTGACGACGACGAGTATGCTACACCAGATGTTTTGTCTAGCAATAATTTAGTTCTAGAAGTCGTTGAAGAACCTAATGTTCAAACTATAGTTTCATCTGATGAACACGGAGAAGCCGAATCTTTGTTGAATAATATTCAGTAAGAGAATGACTTAGAACTACAGAATGCATCAAATTTTCAAATTACTGATGATTCTAGGCCTGTTCGAAATCAGCATCCTCCACTTTGGTTCAAAGATCATTAAGTGAATTATTTCACGGAACTAGAGTTTACAGGACGAAATGAACCTAGAACATATAATCAAGCTATAAAATGTGAAAAAGCGAAATATTGGTTAGAAGCTATGAAAGAAGAATATAATTCACTTTTGTCGCATGGAGTCTGAGAACTTATTGATCAACTTAAACATGGAAATGTCATTAAATGTAAATGGGATTTCAAAGAAAAAGTTGATCCAAGTGGTAATTTTGAGAAATTTAAAGCTCGCTTAGTTGCAAAAAGTTTTACTCAGCAATATGGTGTGGATTATGAAGAGACTTTTGCACCAGTTGTTAGACATTGTACATTACGTTTATTATTTGCAATTGGAATTGAAAATAATATGGACATCGAACATTTAGATGTAAGTACGGCATTCCTTAACGGAAATCATAATGAATGCATTTACATGGAGCAACCTACTGGATTTGAGATTGAGGGGCAGAACAAAGTTTATTTACTCAAGAAGAGTTTATATGGACTTAAACAAGCCAGTAGAGTCTGGAATGAAAAAGTGCTTAAAATTTTAATTACCAATGGCTACACGCAACTCAAGGCTGAAAAATGTGTCTATTATAAAGACAAGGTCGTTATAGCACTTTATGTTGATGACTTCTTCATATTCAGTTGCTATATAAGTTGCTCAGTTCCAACTTCAAGATCAAATTGCTTAGTAAAGCAAGCATTGGGTATGAAGGTTGAAAGGAACCGGGAGCAAGGGACTTTAAAGCTGACACAGTCGGAATATGTAAAGCTAAAAGCTAAAAGTTTAGCATGGAAGATTGTTACAAAGTAGCGACTCCTATGGAAGTTAATTTCAATCTGCCGAAAGCAGAAATAATCGATACGCGTTTTCCGTATTAGGAACTTATTGGTAGTTTAATGTATCTCGCTGTTTGCACACGTCCAGATTTTGCATTTGCGTGCAGTAAATCAGCCAATATAATATAATATAATAATAATAATAATAACGCACACACTCAACATAGCCCCGCACTAGGGAAAACCCTGTGTCACGGGTGCCATGGACACACACGTAAAAAACCACAAATTACACCCAAACTCAAGAGATAAATAAATGTAGGCCATACAAATATTTCTCCCGACCCGGGAATCGAACCTGGGACCTCTGCGTGGCAGTCCGGCGTGGTAGCCGTTCGGACACGGAGGCAGTTAACACTTGTTATAATGAATCGCACTGGCTCGCAGCTAAACGTGTACTGCGGTATCTTTCAGGAACAACTAGCTATGGACTAAATTTTAGGAGAGGTAGTAATAAAGTTGATGTCTCACCCGACGCAGATTGGGTGGGGGATAAGACTGATCGAAAGTCATATTCAGGGTTTCTGAGTAGGTTTGGCTTTTGCATTGTAAATTGGTACAGTCACAAACAACAAAACGTGGCTTATTCTAGCACCGAAGCTGAATACTATGCTCTTGGAAGTTCTGTAAAAGAGGCAAAATTTTTTATTTGAACTTAAAGACAGGAGCCTGTCACCACCAGAACCTATAACAATTTTTAATGACAACCGTAGCACACTCAAAACGGTAGGAGAACTTAACACATAGACGTTTATCATCATTTCATTCAAGAATGTGTTGATGATAAAGTAGTCTGTTTAGAGCACAAGCCTTTAACAGAGTTAGAGGCAAACCTGTTTACAAAAGCCTTGCCTAAGGCAAAGCATGAGCTGTTTGTAAAATCTTTAGGTTACCGAACTATTATTGTAATTTGTACTCTCGCACCATGTTTCTATTACTTAATTAAGATTGCTCGTGTAAGGGGCAGTGTTGGTAAACCTTTTTACTTATACACCTTCTATGTATCTTCGTGATTATTTCGAATTTTGAATTAAGCTTTTTGAAGAATTCCTTGTCACGACGACTTAAGAAAATATACATTGTTTTTCTTCATCACGGCAACTTGAGTTGTTTTTAATTTTGTCGATATTTCCTGGGATAAAAGACTTCTGTCTTTACACTACCATATTACTAAATAAAATCAACATTTTTTTTATACTATATTATAACATTTAAGTCATCCAATTGCGTGAAATCATCCAGTTTTGAAAATGTGCCTAATATTCCCTGTCTGTTGAGTCATTGCAGTAGGTGCAAACAATCTTACTACTACCTTACCTCATTTGAAGTAGGACACTGTACCGCCTCATTTTTTCAAATGAGTTACTCCCTCAAAATCATTTTAATTTCATGTCTTGCCCAACACTAATGCCAAAATGACATTCACGTCAGTGACGGCAGTCCGTCACAGGGATGGACAATTTTTTGCTTTGAATCGATTTTTTAGATCACAGTGCATCATATGCCTCTGAATCCGATCGTAAACTTTTGAACCGATTTCATAAAAATCGTTTCCAAATTTGTAATAATCAAACACCTTTCTTACATGATTTAATTGAAATAATAATAATATTGAAAATACATTTTTTTCTGTTCAATTATGTTAATCCTTTACATTTGACTAAACATTTCAATAATTATGTCGTATAACTTAATGTCCAAAGCATTGTCCTCCTCTATATTTTTCGTTTCTTTACTTGACTAAATCATTAAGGAGTAGAAACTTTTTTGTTTAAATTATGAATGTGATCTAGCTAGACGATTCGTTTCGATTTAATTTTGAAACGATTCGCTTAAAAATCGCATTGAAGTTAATCGATTAAAAAATCGCTATATCGTGTGCAATTGAATCGATCTTCATAAACATTGAATCGTAATGTTTATCCCTACCTACGTCAAATACAAATAGTGGTTGTTTTGTCTTTCAAAGATAGGAAAGTCATCCATTTTATGTAATTACCGGGATATAAACCAGTATATTGTCACAATGCATCTAGGGGTAAATATTTCCAATGCCCTGCAGCAGTTGGAAAGTGTGAAAGCAGCAGTGGATCAAAGCGATGATCCAAAATTGAAGGTATGTAACTATTCTACATAATCTTTGCATGATTATTTATTCATGTGCCTTTTGTTTTATTACTGTTACACTATTATAAATATATATCGGCTACGTATATTGCGTACTTACTAACTGTTTAAGATATTTGTGAAGTGAATCCTTGATCTTTTTAGCTTAACACAATACTACACCTTAATAATGAGTCAATTTTGCAGGCTGCTACCAATGATGACTTGAATATGCTAATCAACTTGTTAGAAAGCCCCATATTGAGAAGTATAGCCACCCTTCACGATTCTGTGGGAATGCTTGCTACACAAGTAGCCAATCATCCATCTATTTTGCCTGGAGATTTCGACATTACTCCTGCTGGTAATTTTTACAATATTGTACAGTCAAGAGCATGTCAAGCTTGACACTTTGAACTTTGAACCATTCTTATCTTAAGCGGCATAGAGTTGGATTTCAATCTTAAGTGACAAGCTTGATATGCTTTTGACTCTGTACTTACTTATTTCACAATATACATATAACTATACTAACTATCATGACAATAATGTTTTTCTGAATACTGACATATTCGAATTGAAGTCACTACTATGTTGCAATATTTACAGAATTATTTTCTTTTTCAAGTCAGTTCTTCATACCTTTAAAGATGACACTTAGTGAAGGCCAAAGTATGTATGTCTGACTGACACACTTCATTGCCTGTAGCCAGTCTGGCATTGTTAACTACCAAATGTGTGTATACAGGTACAGACCAAATACAGACATGCTAATAAAGTGCAGATTTATAAGTACAGTTTAACAGTTTTAGGCATACATATTAATGTAATAACCCACTGCACCATTTCTGCGACAAAGACTAATTTGTCAGTATTCACCATAAAAAATCTAATATTTCAGGTGAACTAGCACTACAGGGCAGGAGTCTCTATGGAGGCCAAGAAGGCGAAGAGGAGCAGAGAGTGCCACAAGTGTCACCACCACAGAGCTTGGATTTTGGTTCTGGTTCTGACAATGAACGGATTTTGGGGCTAGATAGTGGATCTGTTGACTCTAACATGTCTCCTAAACAGGTAAAATATAATGTAAAATTGGTATATAATGGTTATATTTGCATAAAAAGAAAGTAGAACAAGCAAAACTTGCATGATAGGCTTGTAGCAAGTGCAGTGGTATTAATTTACCCTATGAATTATCAGAATACTATAAAAGGTGGATATTGTTGTGATAATACTTCTTAGTTATCAAGTACTTCCATTTTTGTAGCTGTATTCTTAGTGGTAATACTGATGAACAGTGTTGTACTAAATATATTGACTATTATAGTATGAGAGTCTTCAAACGTGGCTTATGGGACCCTTGGCCGAGGCATATCTTAAACATGTTGACTCACAAGAGGACAATTAAAAAAGTAAATGTCTATGTGACATATTATGTGACAGACTCTAGTAAGATGGTCAGTTAACCTATGGCTAAGGAGATGCCCTATACTATGCAGTTTGTCAATAGTATTCTTAAAACAATGATTTAAAAAATATACAATCTAAGACTTTACGGTTATTCTCTAAATAATTAGCCAGTTACAGGGTTTTCACATTAGGACTTCTAATTATTTTCCTATTGTTTTGGAACATGTTCCATGCTCCATGTCCATGAGTCGACTTAATTATAATTTAATGATTCAGTAGTTCAGTGCATCATGAACATTTTTTTTTTATAACAAGTGACGGAACGAACAAGTCGTGTGCTTGATGGTAAGTTAAACGCCTGTCCATAACGGTTGCACTGCCACTGAGAGCTTTTAATCACAAAGATTAGAGGGGCTCTGCCACAGCGTCTCTCACCCTGAGACATAAGTTGAAAAGTCCCATGTGCCTGTAATTTCACCAGCACCCTTACCCTTCAAAACCGGAGCACAGTAATGGTGACATTACCGCTTGGCGACAGAAATAGGTAAGGTGGCAGTACTTCCCTGGACGAACTCTTTCACAAGGAGCTCTACTGCTACTACAACATTTAAAAGATTTTCGAAGCTAAGAGAATTTCTAATAAACTGTAGGCTCTGGCTAATTAAATAGAGTTAATTTAAAATGAATTATTCCATTTCATTAAACTTTAGTCAAACACAGTAAATTAATTTATTTATTGCATAGATATAGATTTATTGATAGGTCTTAAGATTACATTAGGTATTCATACATAAAGCCCCTGCACAAAGGTATTGCAATTTTTTGTAATTCAATGTAATAGAAAAGAATCAATTAAAATACTAAAACTCACAGAATAGCTTTGATAATGATATTTTAATAATAATACATTAAATTTTTATCTCACAGTGTCGAGGAATCCTGGATTTGTCACGCAATGACGATCTTGCGTCGACGTCCCACAATATCGTGGCGGGCGACTGGGCACAGGTGGAGGTTATCAATCTTGTTAATGATGGAACAGGACTTGGCTTCGGTAATTAATAATTTTGTATTTATTAGTATACTAGAAGAATGAGTAGTTTCTTCGCATTCCAAAGTGTTTGCCTTATTATTTAATGATCAATCATTTGTAATTGTTGCAACATTATGAACACAATAAAAATTTTTAGTTTATTTACTATGAACTAAAGATAAACAAACAAAAATTTGTTCTTCTTTTTCTTATTATTGATACAAAGATCAAACACAAGGAAAAATTCCTTCAATATAACTGGCCTTGAATCTGTGTATGTTGCCATGCCAGGGCTTAAACAGCTCTAAACCGGCTGACTTGGCAGACCTTGCGAATTTCTTTGTGTTTGTTACATCTTTGTATTCATTTTAAACTTTCTTGCTTTTCTTTTTAATGTGTCATATAAATTGAACCTTGTCTACAATTTTCAGGAATAATTGGTGCTAGAACGAGTGGTGTAATAGTAAAAACAATATTAGCAGGCGGAGTCGCCGACCGGGATGGACGGCTCAAATCCGGAGACCATATTTTGCAGATTGGGGATGTGAGTACCATCTATGTGACGACTTAGTGTTGTTCTTTTGTTGTTGATGTTGTAGCAGTTTGTCTTCATTGCAGTGATACCTGAGTGGTTACTCACTATACTAGAGATGGGGAAAAGAGTTACATTTCTATCACCGTGACTATCGTTCCAGTTACAAACATATCAGAGTGACAAATCACCATGATTTTATCACGCCTGTCACTTACATCACGTTATACGGTTTTGGCAAGCGGCTACTTTCTAATAGTCGATATTATTACTCACTTTGAAGTAACGTTTAATTCCATTTGAAAAGATGCATTAACCTTCACAGTTTTATAACCTGTCGCATTATTCGTTAATAAGACCTTGCAGCGTTTTTATTATTTTGGATCAATTTTGTACAATTATCTAATTTGTATTTACAATATTTACACGGTATTTACACTGATATTATTTCTTGGTTCATAATTAGAATTTAAAAATAAAAGCAAACTATAATGGGTAGCGCAGTTGCCAGTCTCTACAGAACGGAGATCGCGATTTGTGTAAAATACTTCGTATCGTCGTGAGTGACAGAGACAGTTAATGTAACAAAGGAATATCCTATGTGATTTTGGAAAGTTGTTCCTTCGTAAAAAGTCACGGTGATGCTATTTGACGGCTGATCACTGTGATTTTTTCATCGTGTATTTATCACCCACGATACTTACGATAAGGTAACAGCTGTGCCATAGTATAATAAGTCAACTAGGGTAACTCTATACAAACGTAGCAATATTTAAAGTACCTTCCCTACTAGTCAAACATGGTATAACAAACATTGGTAAACAAAAACAGTACCACTAAAAACATATTTCTCATGTATCATATAGCATGCAAATATCTAATGATAAAAACTTATAATCTCTATAAGTCTCGAGTTATAAAAAAGCATAGTACGCCGTATTCTTTTTCGATTACGCCAAGTTATTGTTCTAAACACTCATTCACACTGTAGTACTTTTATATGATATTCGATTAAAGCAGTTTTATTTATTTCACTTGGCAGTTTATAATTTTAATGCATGTGTAGTAGGAACTTTTAAAAGCTCAGTGTAGTTTTAGGCATGTACATGCTCTACTATACGTATATTTGAGTTTCATTTCGCGCGTGTGTTTATTTCTATAGTTAAAAAAAAATTAATGTAGAGCTGCTTGACAAACTTACCCTTGATAAGTTCAATGATGTCTACTTTCCTTTTACATAAAGACATGTATAAGAATACATCGCATACATTTCAACACGTTGTTGTGTTATGAATTGCAGGCTCACTTAACAGAAATGGGATCAGAGCAAGTAGCAGGTGTGTTACGCGCGTCGGGATCGCGAGTACGTTTAGTAGTCGCGCGTGCTGTTGACCCCGCCGCCGTGCACGCCTCACTCGCACCAGTCGTGCCCGCCAGGTACCTATTGAGACAATCATATACATATATTGAGAAAAAAAAATACAGACGAGGAGTCGTCGACGATCGATCATCACGATAACCGTATCGATCCGTCGCTACTCCCTTGACGTTCAAGTTAATCATGTACGACATAATCGTTACTTTGTTTTTGCTAGTAGGTATTTACTAAGTGTTGCGAAAATGTCATTACCTATATAGTATAGTTACTAGTTACATAGTTATAATTTAATGCTCATTAATTAATATGTGTCTATCGTATAGTATCGTATAATTGACTCCATTATTATTTTAGTTTTTACTCTGTAAGATAGCCGTTGATCTTCCAATAAGTTAAAATAAAATAAAATAAACATACACTATCGATTCGTCGTCTCAATCGACTGATTCATCGTGTCAGACTTGAAACGATGAATTGTGAAGACAAATCATTCCTTATATGGGGGCCATTAATCCGGGATTTATAAAACACACTTGATTTCGACTAATTTAAAATGCTAAGCTAAGCAAGTTATTCGTGTTTCCGAAACGAACTTTGCCTCAGTTTAGTAAGCAATTACCAAGTAAACTCTAATTTAATTTAGGTTCTTGCTTAAACGTAGGCACAGCTCGCTGTGTTTGCTAAGTCAAAGTTCGTTTTACAAATCTAGAGATTAGAGATGAGCTTGGCGGTGTGCGAGGGAAATTCCACCAATAGGTTTACTTCATTTTCCTAGCCTCGCTTAGCGCAGCTCTGGTGGTGGTGGTTTACGTACACAAAAAGCGAGAGATGTGTGCGAGGGATGCGAGCGAGGGATTCGAGCGAGGAATGTGTGCGAGGTACGTGAGCGAGCCGTCGCCTCCGCTCACCCCACCACACCGCATCCCATTTGCGTACAGCTAAAAAGAGTCTGCTACTAATCCTCGCACCGCTCAGCTACACACCGTTTCACAGCTTCGCTACGCATACTCCACCGCATAGCTAACTCGCACAATTATGATGAAAACAATCACACCGTTTCACAGCGCCGCTAAACATCCTCGCACCACCGAGCTACCTCGCACATCTCTGGTGTACCCTCAGCTTTAAACTGTATAGTCTTCTTTTGTAACTCTGCGGAAATTACCTGTACTATTCAGACCTTAATTCTCCTCTACTTGTCCAAGGAGACAATCTTTATAGTAGTTATCTTCTTCTAGTTATCTGCGTGAAAGCAGTGTTGGGCGTTAATTAATTTAATCTCAATCAGAAATTCAAACAGATTAAAAAATCAATTCAATTGAAATCAATTGCAATTAAATCAATTGCGACACGTCGCATTAAATTAATTGCAATTAATTTTTTTAGTTGTTCTAAGAAACAATTGAAACTAACAATTAAAACCACCCCCAATGCCACTCCTAACCCAGACCCTAACTCACACCCTAACCCCCCAACCCAAACCCTAACTCACCCCTAACCCCCTTAATCCAAACCCTAACTCACCCCTAACCCAAACCCTAACCACCCCCTAACCACTTAATTGCCAGAAAAATTAAATTTTGCCCAACACTGCGTGAAAGGTATATCTTTATATATATATGAAGAACAAACCTTGTATAGGTACAAATTGATGTTGTGTACTAATTGTTGATATAATGTGTATGTCTCTTATTCACAGGTTACTCTCAGACCCTGAATCCCTAGACCGCTACCTCCTCGAAGCAGGCTTCGAACAAGTATTCCACACGCAACCAACACCTATCACCAACAACAATACGGCCTCCAGATTCGTCTTCGATAGCTCTATTACACCACCTCCTGAAACTGGTATTAAATGTTTATAATTTTAATTTATTTTGGATTTTATGGCGTCAATGAGGGATAGATCCAATTAAATTCTGATCTGTCTCTATAGAATCTGTCTCTTGTGTTTGAGAGTGAAAAGTGTATATTATTGATAAAAGAACTTACTAATTAACAACAAAACATAATTACTTTGATATTCAATGCTTAGAAATTTCCATTTTGACTAAAAGGTAACAGTACTTATTGTATTCAATGCTATGTGTCCCTAATTAGTAGACCGAGACTATGTATCGCAAAAAATAAGTTGATCATTCTTAACTTCTTTGCAAATATGCAACTGCCTATTGCATTTATAATCAAAATAATTGGTTTTACAGATGCAGAGTCACCGGAAGTAGACAGATTCACAGTTCAGTTAAAAAAAGATGAAAATGGACTTGGTATTACAATAGCTGGTAAGTTAAATCCAGGGCCATATAAAATAATTTTGCTTTATTTCAAAGGCAAAATTATTTTCATCATCAAGTCACTGAGTTTTTTATTGTAATATTGTATTTCGGCAATAGACTCTTATTGAGGGTCGTATTCTAGAACTCTACTCAATGCTCAAATCAGGACTTGAGTATGATTCAAAGCACTAGAAATCATATTCAAGTCCTTGCCATTAGGGTCGTATTTCCAGTGCTTGAAATCATACTCAAGTCTGCTCAAATCGTGACTTCAGCATTGAGTAGAGTTCTGGAATACGACCCTAGGAAATTGCAAGAACTTTAGAAATTCAAACACGGAGGTTTCAAAGTGTGTACATATTTGACAGTTCTTGTCAGTCGCCAGACCTAAGTAGAAGATGTAGGGGATTTCGACGAACTCATTAAATCAAAGACGATTTATAGTTGACTGTAATATAGACAATAGGTAACTAGTTTACAGAAGTAGTGCCATTAATCGTTAAACAGTCGTGGTTTCTTAATATGGAAGAACAAATAAAAAATGAACGGTTTTTTTTGAGCTTTGATAGTTTTTACAAAAAAGGCGTTAAATGTGTCGTAGGGATAAAATAGCATTTATGTGGTGTTAGTTGATTAGTGCAAAATAGAACCCCCAGCCTACGTAATAGGCCCTTAAGCGAGCGAGACTAGAAGCTGTAGAGCTCCTTGTGAAAGAGTTCGTCCAGGGAAGTATTACCGCCTTACCTCTTTCTGTCGCTAAGCATTAATATGAGCATTACTGCGTTTCGGTTTTGAAGGGTAACAGTGCTGGTGAAGTTAAAGGCACATGGGACTTGTCAATGGTGGCGGGCGCAGTGGCAGTGTCCCAGTCTTTGTGATTTAAAACACTTGAGTGTCACTGCAACTGTTATGAATATGCATGTCACTTATCACCAGACGACTTTATCGTCCCGTCATTTAGTGTCATAAAAAAAACATTAAATTAAATGAAAAAAATTCTGTTGCGTTCGCAACAGTTCTCTCTGAACTTCAGGCTGACTTTCGAGTTAAGATTATGTTCATTGACCTACTAACAAATGGACGTCGGGTTCGCGCTAAAAAGTGTCGTCACCTATAGGGCGTTAAAATCGGACCCAGAGCGTCAATCGCGCAACAGTTTTTCGACTTCTGTTCGACTCTTCGGTTGTCAATCATGCAGTACTATATAAAAATAATTTGTAAAAATTACTATAGTAAGCGTAAAAACAGGATTTTGTAACATATTTTCACTATACAAATATATCGTATTATCATGGTTATCATTTAAAATTGTTATTTTGTACAGTTGTATAGTATCGAGTTCTTAGGTTTTCGCGATTGTTACACATAGGAAATGAAACTATTTTTCCGGATTTAAATCGCGTATATTTGTTTTTTCAAACAAACCGACGTTTCGGGCCTTTTACAGGTCCCATGTCCCAGTCAACCGTGACCATGGGACCTGTAAAGGGCCCGAAACGTCGGTTTGTTTGAAAAAACAAATATACGTACAAATAACGTTAGCTCGAATTTTCATAATATCAAATGTATTGTTTTAGGAATATTACAAAACAAAAGCTAATTTTGTCTTTGTGAAAAGCATCAAAAATTACTTGAAAGCGTAACGGTTTTATTATAAATCGGTTTTCGGAATTACGGACATTTGCGTTTACGTGTTGTTGGAACATCGGTATATTTCTTATAGTACATGGTTATTTTAATATTAGCAATATTTGTTTGTATGTATCTGCCCAACTCTGTATGTATCTGTCGAATTGTATACAAATTCACTTAAAGAAATAATTAATAACTTTAAGTGAATTTGTATAAAATGCGACATATACATAAAAATAATTAATATTTACAATAAAGGCTCCTCCATGACTCTTGTGTTAAAGTAATGTTTTGTCGAAGCTAAATATGGTGCATTTTGTTAACTTTTTAGTAGAAGCTGAATATGGTGTTATTGGGCCCTTAAATTGTTGCAAGCAAAATTAGGCAGTACTGCAGTGACGTTACAATTTAAATTAAATGTTTCAATTTTTTTATATTTCATTACATGTCACTACGTTTGTATACGTTAACTTCGGACATTTTTTCGTGGTTTTTGAATTAGACACAACGCCAATTTGTTGGTAGGTCAATGATTATGTTTGAAAGTTTTTAACTTTCATTTACTGATGATTGGGTTTAAACGGCATTTCATTTATTGATTTTTAAAATTAATTTTTACAGGCTACGTGTGTGAAAAAGAAGAACTATCAGGTATATTTGTGAAATCGGTAACGCCGGGTAGTGCGGCTGCACTCAGCGGAAAAGTGCGGGTAAACGATCGTATCGTTGCCGTGGACGGAGTCTCGCTTGCTGGTAAATCTAACCAGAGGGCTGTGGATGCGTTGAAACAGAGCGGCAATATTGTCACTTTGGAGCTTGAAAGGTGCGTACGAGTAACTATGTACTAGCAGGCATCGAGATGTGTAAAGTTAATAATGCAGATGAACAATTTTTAATTTACGAAATCATATATTGCCAACATATATTTTGAGAAAAAATCTCAAATAATGTCAGTGTTGCAACTCTAAAAATATCTAACATAACAAAATTTTACCAAGCTTTTGTCTATTATACGTAAAAAGTATTAAGGTTTTTGGTCTTTATGAGAACAAATAGCCTACGGAATCCATGAGGGATTCTGTAGACTATTTGTTTTATTATTATATACTCCATATTGGTTATATATAGGCTATTTGTATTGGAGTGCATTGGTTGGAGTTATTTGTATTAGAGTATCGTCCAAACTATGAATGGGTTTGGGTTATACGTTACAGCATAGTTTTCCAAAGTGAGCCCTGCAGCCCCAGTGGGCGCTGAAGAGTTCTAGGGTAGGTACCTCGGAAGCAATTGAGAGGCGTTGATGCTCTCCAGGGGGTGCCACCGCTATTGAAAAACTCTGAATTATCTATACATATAAATTACGCTACAAAGACTATAATTTTTTTTTCCTTGTGATTTTTGTGTTAAGTTGACATTGACTTACAATTATATGGACGTCGGGTCCGCGCTAAAAAGTGTCCGCACTTGTAAGGCGCTAAAATCGTATACAGAGCGCCAAACTCCGCTTTAGTCTTCATTTGTTCGACTGACAGCGCGATACTGCGATGACATTACAATTTAAATTTCGAATAGGTTGACTTGGGACATTTTTTTCGTGGTTTTTGTATTAGACCCGTCGTCCATTTATTTGTAAGTCAATGTAAGTTGATATGAAAAATACGTGTTTTCAATTATTTTTTGTAGTGGTGGGCGTTGACATTTTTTTATCTTACCTAAATGGGCGGTGAGCCAAAAAGTTTGGGAATCTATGCGTTACAGTCTTGTTCTCATCTACTAAAGCCTTCTTCTTATCGTATCGATGGCTATACACGTTGACGTTTGTCATCGTGGTGAAAGGATTAGCCAATCGGTGTAAGGTTGGCAGATTGTTGCTCAGGGTGCGCAAGACGCACAGGAAAATAATGGTACGTCGTCCGGGGAGGACCCCCAAATATGATGTTTTATTTGCTCAAACTCACTGTTAAGCGTAACTTTTTATTCATTTTATGACATGGCACATTAATAACACAACTTTTTCCGTCAAAATTGTTACGCTTGAGCTTATAACATGCTTTACAAGTATATTTAAAAAATGTAAATATTTTGCTCTGATGGGGATTTATTGGGTTAAATTGTACTGTAATATGTAATATATTTTTATATTTTTGATAAATGAAAAACAAATATACAGCCGAAGTCCGAGGGAGAGTCAATGGCCTCGAAGGACGGTATTGCAGGACAAGAAAAAAAAGTTGAGGAATTGATCGTACAGGGTCAAGAGCACGTCAAGCTTGACACTAAAGGTTTAAATTTAACTCTATGCTGCTTGCAATGAGAATGGTCCAAAGTCCAAAGTGTCAAGCTTCATGTGCTCTTGACTGTTTGTACTGTACAAAGTTTGTATAAGTTTCAAAATGGCCTCTGTACATATATAACGATTTCCCGCGAGAAAATGTGAGAAATTAAATTAATGAAGAAAAATTGCTATCTAAGATAGACAGCGTGGCCAATTGAACGCCTGTCTCGAAGTTCAAATATGTTTACTATTTCTACCAGCTTAGTATTTAAGTAGAAAAACGGTTATTACAATCATTAAAAACGTTTATATAGTAGGACCGTTACATGTTATCTAAATTCAATAGTATTTTTTATTGTTATTTAGATACTTGCGCGGTCCGAAGTTCGAACAACTGCAACAGGCCATTGCGGCGGGCGAAAGTGCAGCCGTCGTCGCTGCGCCACACAACCCCTTCCTGCACATGCACCGTAACGAGAACGCGCCCCACGATCACGATATACAGATGACGCACCTGCATACCACGTTAGTGATACTACCTTAACGTATAAATGAGACTGCTGAAATAATTGAAAATAAAGGCGGACTGACCGCCGCAAGAACACTGCATTCGCATTACATGAAAATGTCCCTTTTTAACCGACTTATAAAAGGCGCCTCCTTTTTTTTGAAGTCGTTCTCAATTCGATTGTATATTTTTTTTGAACCGATTTTGATGATTCTTTTATTGGAAAAGGGGCGCCTCCAGATGTGATCCCATTTTAATTTGATGAATATTCCATCTCTAGGGGTGGCAAACCAGGGGATGAATTACTTTTGAGGTTAGTTTTTTTAGTACTACGTACGGAGATTATGTTATTTCATCATTATGTTAGTTGCGAGAGTTTGTTGATCCCATTCGTATCTAAAAATTGGAGCTGGAACAATTAACAAAATCATAAATAAAAAGAAACTGAAAGACATCCTGTACTAGCGAATTCATATTGAATTGCCATTTTAAAACTTTTTGTATACGCTTGTCTAGCGATTCGAGCGTGGAGGATGGCGCGTCGGCGTCCCCGGCGGCGTCGCCGGCGCCACCGCCACCTGCGCGTGCGCAACCGCATTTCGAAATGCCGCGCACACCCGAGCAGAGAGACGCCATTCGTAGGAAATGGCAGGCTATTTTGGGTGCGTGCTAATTTCTTTCTGCTAATACGTATTGTAAAGGATGACTATCGATGCGATAGAAAAGTTTCCGAGTGGCAAATACCAGCTGAAAGACGCAGTGCAGAACGGCTTCCAGCCAGGGTTTCAGCACGACTTAAACTTACATTTTATTATCGCGACTATGCCATAGTACAATAAGACAATTGGGAGAACTCCCGCCGGTTAAACGCGTTAATGCCTACACTTCGCTGGGTATGTACGGTTGTCACATTATTATCTTAGTCGTGCCTACAAGTTGTAAACATGTTTAAAAAAAAAACTATATTCTTGTGCTATATTGAAATAACTTTTGTTAAATATAGTACTTATCTTTTTCTACGCAACTAGTCGTTTGTGCACTCATCTAATAACCACAATTATATATTTTTTAATTCCAGGTGATGATGTGGAAATAGTAGTAGGAGTAGTAATGCGTGGCGGAGGTGGGCTTGGCATCTCGTTAGAGGGGACGGTGGACGTGGAAGGTGGGAGGGAGGTACGTCCCCACCATTACGTGCGCTCTGTACTGCCTGAGGGCCCCGTAGGACGAGCGGGGGTGCACCGCCCTGGAGACGAGTTGCTCGGTGAGACTGGACTAGTTTAGTTTATTAAATATTTTTATATACTGAATCATTGTTACCAGAAACTTTTATGAATAGAGGTATTTTATAATATATATATCTATATATATATACAGTGGTGGTCGTTTAATTAGAAACACTTCTTATGATTGAAGGAAGTTTAATTTCAACGTACAAATGTTCGTGAAAAATATATAAATTCAATAATAAATCATCATGCAATAATATAGCCACTCAAATAAAAATCATTAAATGCATAAAAAATAAAATATATCTTACTTTTTATTATAAAATGAGTCTTACACAATTTACGAGTATATTTTCTGTTCCTGGCCGCTTGGACGTCTAATTAGAAACATTTGAAAAAAGCATCTATAGCTCGTTCTTGTTTTTAAATTGAACAATAACATTTCTTTCTATGTTTTCTATTAATTTGGCGGCAATTCAAAATTTTATTTTTTTAAAATTCAAAAAAGAAAAGTTGTGACGCGTCAACTAGGCAAATAATTGTTAATTTACATTTAGATCAAAAGTGGACGTACAGAAGAATAGCTGAGCATTTAAATTGTTCTGTGAAGAAAGTTTTTAATGCAATTGATCACAATAAAACACATGGAACTGTTGAAAATGTTCTTAGAAAGCCGCGGCCAAGAAAAACCTCTCCCAGAGAAGATAAGCTAATAGTTCGTGTTGCTAAAAAAGACCCATTTAAAGGCTCAAACCAGTTTAAAAATGAAATTTTTCGCCTGATGATCCCAGAAACGTCTCATCAAGACTGATACGCCGAAGATTAATGGAAGCTAAATTGTTTGGAAGAACCTCTCGAAAGGTACCGCTTCTTACCAAGCAACATCGAGAGAAGCGATTATTATTCGCAAAAAATATGTTAATTGGACGGTACGAGACTGGAAAAAAGTTTTATTTTCAGATGAAACGAAAATAAACATGGTGAATTCAGATGGAAAGCGCTATGCTAGACGTCCTGTAAACAGTGCTTTTAATTATAAATACACAAGGAGCACAGTCAAGCACGGTGGCGGAAACATTAAAGTTTGGGGGTGTTTTTCCGAATGTTGAGTTGGTCCCGTTCGGAAGATTGAAGGTACAATGGATCAATGGCAGTACAAAAATATCTTAGAGGACACAATGATTCCCTACTCGGACGATCATTTGCCTGTAACCTGGATCTTTCAGCATGACAATGATCCTAAACACACGGCCAATAGCGTCAAATGTTTCCTTAGCGAACAGCGTATATCCGTTTTAGACTGGCCAGCAAATAGTCCGGATTTAAACCCGGTAGAAAATCTGTGGTATGTTTCGAGTTCTTAGGTTTTCGCGATTGTTACACATAGGAAATGAAACTATTTTTCCGGATTTAAATCGCGTATATTTGTTTTTTCAAACAAACTGTGGTATATTGTTAAGAAAAAAGTCTCAAACAAACGTAACACCAGTCAAAATGAATTATATGAAGCTTTTGTTGAAGCATGGAATTCAATCCCTCTAGAAAAATGTATGACATTGATTGAATCAATGTCACGTCGTTGCAGAGCTATTATTGAATAAGGGATACGCCACTAAATATTAATTATAAATATTGGTAGGCTGTGGATAGTAGCTATTTCGTAAATAAAAATACTAATTGCTAATAATTAAAAAAATGTTGTTTTTTTTACACTTTTTTGTTGTTGTTTCTAATTAGTTGTCCATTATTGTTTATACCTTAAAACTGATTTGAGTGTTTGTCCGTAATGTAATATTGAAACTGCACTTGTGTAGTGGGATTTATATTGTTTTTCTAATAAGTGATAAATCGTTGAACCTATTGTTGTCCTATTTATTGTTTAATTTCAAAATAAAAACGATTGCGGTGAAGTTTCTTACATAATGTCAAGGACCGTTTGTAGTGTTTCCAATTATACGACCACCACTGTGTATATATATATATATATATATATATATATATATATATATATATATTCGTAGAAAATTTGAACAAATATTTTTAGTATTTTGATATCTCATTGAACATAATAATGGTAAATGTTAATGGTAACAAATACTAATTAAAACAAATATCGGCACAAAGAGATAACATGAAAATATAGACACATTTCTAATTTGGACTTCGGTGTGGTAGCATCACAACTCCTAATGTTAGTATGTCTTATCAGAGGTAAACGGACATCGTCTGCTGGGCATGAATCACCTGGAAGTAGTGTCGATCCTGAAGGAGTTGTCGAGTGAGGTGTGCATGGTGTGTGCACGACCGAGGCCTGCGCCCGCACCGCCGCTCGACCTTGCCCCCCCTGCGCCTACCCTCGTCAAGGTATGACTGAAGTATATCTAACGTCTACAAGTCGTCGTAATCTAGGATAGTATAAAAAACGCAGCATTCAATTTCATGGCGGTTCAAACAATTCTTAAAACCACACTGTCTTTCTGATTTAATATAATTATAACATAATAATAACGCAACACTCATAGCCCCGCACTAGGGAAACCCTGTGTCGCGGGTGCCATGGACACACACATAGACAACCACAAATTACACTCAAACTCGCGAGATAAATAAATGAAAACCATACACATATTTCTCCTGGCCTGGAGATCGAAACTAGGACCTCTGCGTGGCAGTCCAGCATGGTAACCGTTCGGCCACGGAGGCAGTTAAATAAATAGAATAAAATGATGATGCCACAATACAAAAACAGATAAGAGGAAAAACAAACATTACCTAAGGAATCTACAAGAAAGCGATATTATTTATGTTACATTACATTAAAATATTGTTTTGTATGATTTTGATGTGTAATAAATCAATTATCCGTATTTTAGGCAAAATCTGACGGCAGTCTAGCCGGTGCAGGGGCAGAGGAAGGCGGGTCTTTGACCAATGGCAAAGTGCGCTCGCGCAGCCTTGAGCCTCTTACTGGTCTCGCCATGTGGTCTTCAGAGCCGCAAATTATTGGTGAGTAATTGTCAGGAAGGCGAAAATTGTTGGCAGTAATTAATAACTACTGTAAAAAAAAACAGTACTCTGAATTGTTTTAACTTCTATTCTAACTTTCTCGGTTACTTGTAATGCTTGATGAAAACACGGAATTATGTTTGTAATTACACTGGATAAAAGTAGTTTATAGTCGAGCTTCAATACGACTAAACTTGCGCAATCGCATTTGTCAACTCATACACATGTGAGCATTATTCCGTTCCGATTTGGAAGGGTAAATAAAGGTGCTGGTGAAATTACAGGCACATGGGCCCCTCAGATCTTTGCGATTTAAAGCTCTGAGTGACACTGCAATAGTTTTGGACAGGCGTGTAGCTTACCATCAGGTGCACAACTTGTTCATTTCGTCACTTGATATTATAACAAAAAATCCTTGCGTATAGAAGTGCGCTGTGTAAGTGAAAACCGTAACGATGCGTCCATGGCTTGTGCAAGTTTACTCGCTCAGAAGTTGGGCCGGACCCGAAAATAGAGAGAGAAAACTATATTTATCTTGTTAATGTGGACATGTCGCTTGCTTACTAATATATCCACCCACATTCGCTCGTCTACTAACAAACTCAAGCCATTGTCGTATAAATCATGTTATAAATATAGACCCCAACAATTTAAACCATTAAATGTAATGACAATAAAAAACCCTTTCATCTATGTATCTAACTGTTTTTCGTAACCAGTTACGAAACGACGTTTTAAACTTCAATTTTATTTATTAAGCACATATGTTTACAACGTATTTTAATTTACCATCGAGTATATAACCAAAAATAGAGACGAAATGTCATTTAATTTGTTTGAAAACTATTCTGCCATATCATTACTGCGCTCCGATTGGCTAGCCCGAGTTCGAAACAATTGACGGGTGTCGTCAATGGGTGTCGTCAATGAGTATCGTCAATTGTTTCACTTCAAATCGACCAGTTAACTTGAGCTTTGCTATAATGGATGAAAATTGCAAAATTACATATTTAATATAGATTTTAAGAGTTTCGTGGTTATTCACTAAATGATTATCACTAATATCAGGTTTCTTACCACGGTATGACTTCTTTTTATTTTCCCGATATTTTGGAACGGTTGCACACTCCATGGTCACGGGTTGACTGGACGGCGGCAGATGCTGCCTAATCATTATATATTTAATTACTGATGAAATGTGATTCCGTTTGTTTTGTAATTAGATGTTTTGCTGTTTTTCCCACATCACCGAATAGAACAGCACGGCATTGTTAGAGATATTATCTTTATTACAATAAATACAGAATATTTTTTGGAATATACGGAGACGTACACACAGGTCAGTAGTTGGCCTGTCTATATTTCAGTGCAAACGAGAGTTGATATAAGAGCTGTATCGCTAATGTGTTACCAGGAATATATGGCCCTTATTTCGTCTTTATTTCTGGTTATATACTCGATGTAATTTACATACAGAACTAGTAAAAGGCGAGCGCGGTCTCGGTTTCTCAATCCTTGACTACCAAGACCCACTGCGGCCATCGCACACGTTGGTCGTGATTCGATCGCTGGTGCCAGGTGGAGTGGCGCAACAAGATGGAAGGCTTATTCCTGGAGACCGACTGCTCTTTGTCAATGACCAGGTAACGTGGATTATTTAAATAATATCTTGTCAATGCTTTTTCACAACCACTACAGTAAAGATATGGTATGAGCAAACGTTTTCAACTCTCCCATCTTTTTAACTGCCGGATACGAATTCAACGTGGGAAACAATCCAGCTTTTAAGGGAACAATTCTTACAGTATTAGCGTTAGAAACCGCAACATGAAATAAATCGATACTTCTGGGAAGAAAGGGCGTAAATACCAAATTACACATTTTACAAAACTTTGTAATTTGGTAGCAAAAGCAACAATTTTATGAACGTTATAGTTTAGTTTGGCGTATAACTAAATTTTGAGTAGACCAGCAGAAGCATGAAAATTGACCTCGAGTACCTACATAAACAATTTTTTTTTTGATAAAATTTACTTTTACGCCTTTTTACCCCGAAGTATCGAAATAATAACATGCAAATTTACTTTCCTCTAAATTGTTAAAGGAAATGATAATAATTATGATCAAACAAAACACTGAGACATCTTGCTTTATTGAACAGAACTTAGAAAATGCTAGCCTTGAGCAAGCTGTGGCAGCCCTTAAAGGTGCCCCGCGAGGCGTCGTTCGCATCGGCGTAGCAAAGCCGCTGCCGCTGGCCGACGCGCCGCCGCCGCTGCCCGCCGTCGCGCCTCCTACAATTGACTAGTTACTACGGATTACGTGTTTTTTTTAATATCACCATTTTACACATGTCAGGTACGCAAACATCAAACAGTATTCCATTTTTACATTCCGTCTGTTATTCCAAATACTTAAGTCGACAGCTTGACACTTAGTACATTATACCTCCAAGAATTTGGAAAATATTAGGTATTGACTGACTTAAGCCCTTACCTATTTTTGCCGCCAAACAGTAATGTGAGCATTACTGCGTTTCGGTTTTGAAAGGTAAGGGAGCTGGTGAAATTACAGGCATGTGGGACTTGTCAACTTATATCTCAGAGTGACTTGCGCAGTGGCAATGCAACCTTATTTATGGTCAGGCGTGTCGCCTGCCACCAAGCGCACGACTTGTTCGACACGTCACTTCGTATCATATAAAAAGTCAATGTGTTTAAATACTAACAGAAAGGTTACAGACAAAGAAAGGTACAGTTCGCGAAGCGAAATGTAAGCTTCGTTTTTGTAGTCTCCAAAAAACCGAAAAGAAATTTAATGTGCTAAAAATTTCGCGAATTATTTGCATAAGAAATTCCAAAAACGCAAATTGCTAACTGTACTCAAGCCAGATATCAAAAGCAGTGCGTACGCTTTAAATCATGACGCACCGCTTTAAAAATCTAAATTGCACGCACCTACCGTAATGCCTGTTGTTTTTTCATGATATTTCAGATACTCAAGTAAACAAAAATAATATAATTTTATTTTTTTTAATTATCGTGATAGTATTTGTATTGATAACTTTTTAACAGCATTTTCCGTTAGTTAATTAATATTTATATCATCTGTTCCAATCCATTGTACGAGAAAAGTAAACAAACCGTTTCGGTTAAAATTTCAAAGCAATCACTCAATAAATGGAATTAGTAACACTATCACGTATATTTTGAAGACTTCCACTTGATATCTCAATGTTTTTCCAATATGTTCATGTGAATAACATCTTAAAATCGTGTTTGAAAAATTTTTGTCAAAAATCGAGTGCAAAAACTGTTAACAACCAGTACTTTGTTGTAAATCGAGTTTTGTTTAAATTTTATTATATTATTACAAAATGTTTATTCCTATCTGATCTAGACGATTCGATTAGCCTTTCTATTGAATCGACTTGCTTGAAAATTGCGTTGAAATAAATCAATACAAAAATTGTTAGATTCTTGATGAATGATGACTTGAATCGATCTTCATAAAAATCGAATCGTAATGTTCCATCCTTAGTTGTCAAAATCCACAGGATTGAAGGTAGTTATTATGTGGAGTTGCCTCTTTTATTTACTTTTCCCGTAAAATGATTGATAAGAAGTATAGTTATGACATTTTACTTGTTTATGTTTGTGTGACGTCATCGAGTATATAACCAGAAATAGAGACGAAATGTCATTTCATTTGTTTGAAAACTATTCTGCCATATCATTACTGCGACAACTGCGCTCCGATTGGCCAGCCCGAGTTCGAAACAATTGATGGGTGTCGTCAATGGGTGTCAACTGTTTCACGTCAAATCGACCAGTTAACTTGAGCTTTGCTATAATGGACGATAATTGCAAAATTACATATTTAATTACCGATGAAATGTCATTCCGTTTGTTTTGTAATTAGTTTTTGTTTTTCCCACACCACTGAATAGAACAGCACGGCATTGTTAGAGATATTATTTTTATTACAATAAATACAGAATATTTTTTGGAATATACGGAGACGTTCACACAGGTCAGTAGTTGGCCTGTCTATATTTCAGTGCAAACGAGAGTTGATATTTATAAGAGCTGTATCGCTAATGTGCTACCAGGAATATATGGCCCTTATTTCGTCTTTATTTCTGGTTATGTACTCGATGTGTGCGTATAGTTAAAAGACGTGTATTTTAGAGCACGATTAGTTTTTAATTTTTTATTATAAATACTGTGCATTCCATATTGCCCAGAATGCTATATCGCGGACTATAATAGACTTGTATTTAACAGAGTATTATATATTATACTGTAGCAATTTAAATGAGTTTATTATTATATATTAAGTTTCAATTTTATGAATAAATTAAATCCAGTTATTTAGTTTTTTATTGAAACCAACGTATTTTTTTAAAAGTATACTTCCGTTACAAATATATTTACATATATATCTCTGTTTACTTAAAGTACCTTTAGTGATCACAATATATTCACTTGTTCCTAATTGAGCAATGTTTATAACAAATATCTCCCAATATATAACTAAGCTAATATTACTAGAAAAATAACTTATTATTCCTTGTAAAGGTCTTCTATAATGTCCTTGTACTTCTCATAGACGACATTCCTCTTGATTTTTAAAGTGGGCCCTGTGAACAAATAAGCAATTATAATCTTAGAAATATAGTATTAAGTATTAAGTATTAAGGTATAATATATAATAGTATTAAGGTACAATTTCTAACTGTCGGTCTTCGGAGTTCTTCGGATTTTATGGAAACGTGAGAATATGGTTACTATTAGAAGAACCATCGGAACGGAAAAATCAGGTTTTTTTAGGTTGACCAACCACGGCCCTATTCAACTGCTCTCCTTGAGTTAGTATAAACCGGTAAATTCATGTTGTCGTTTTATTTAAATTAAATTGTTTAGTAACGCAACTTTCAAACGAAACCTCTTTTTTATTATAATAAATTGTACTTTCGTTTCATGTACTACCATCTTATTAGGTTGGTTAAGAGTTAAACTTAGAATCCGGTCATCCGGTAAAAATTTATTCAAAATATTAACCCTCAAGTCCTACTTTGTCCTGTCTAACCTTGTCATGCCAAAACTTGACTTATATAAATAGAATTGTATCAATGCAACACGATTGACGAAATATCAATTAATAATATTGGAATGATGATATGAATATGCTGTACCCTGTATCGACATTTCGAACAAGGTATGGAGGCCAGACGTGAGGCGACATGAGGGTGGGGCTTTTTCCGATACGAGCAAAGCCCAGAGCAAAAATTTTTAGTGTTTTTATATCTACAAATTGTTAATAAATCCGTGTCTGTTAACTACAGCCTATTTTATATATTTTTTATTTTATTTTATAATTACTGCTTATTTTACTATTCATATTCACAAATATTCAAATTCAATTCAAATTCAAAATAATCTTTATTTCATAGGTAAGCATTATTACACTTGAAATCGTCACAATACTTAAACTCTACCGCTCATTCGTAAGGCAGATTCCCCTGAGAAGAATGAGCAAGAAACTCTAGGGGTTGCTCTTTGTAAATAACATTTACAATATTTTTTTTTTATTTGAAACATCAGAGATCGAGACTACCTCCATGAGCTAAACGGGTTACTACCACGGACTTTTGTCATCCAAGTACGCAGAAGTTGTATAATAACCTTTAGTATAAAGTTTTTGTTTCACTATAGTTTTAAACCTCGTGAAAGGCAAATTTTGTATATCAACCGGAATCTTGTTATAGAAGCGTATACATTGCCCCTTAAATGATTTTTTGACTTTGTGAAGACGACTATCAAGAAAAGCTAGCTTATTTCTATTCCTCGTATTAATGTTATGTCTGTCACTATTTTTCATAAATAAATTACTATTCCTTTTAACATAAATTACATTTTCATAAATGTACTGTGAGGCTAGTGTAAGAATGTTAATTTCCTTAAACTTATCTCTCAAAGATACTTTGGGGCCCAAATTGTAAATTGCCCTAACTGCACGTTTCTGCAGGACAAAGATTCTATTGATATCGGCGGCATTACCCCAAAGCAAAGTGCCGTATGTCATTAGACTGTGAAAGTAGCTGAAGTAAACCAATCTAGCGGTTTCGACGTCTGAAAGTTTCCTTATTTTTTTAATCGCGTACACTGCAGAGCCGAGCCGTTTTGATAACTTACTTATATGGGGACCCCATTGCAATTTAGCATCTAACGTTATACCTAGAAATACAACTGTATCCACAAGATTCAATTTTTCGTTTCTAACTACAATGTTTGTAACCGTCTCTCTAACATTGGGTAACGTAAATTTCACACAATTTGTTTTTTTCTCATTAAGAAGTAGGTTATTAACAGCAAACCAATCAACTACTTTAGATATAGCATTGTTCACATCGTCGTAGGAACATTGGTGCCTTTTAATTTTAAATAATAAGGAAGTATCATCAGCAAACATATCTCATGTTTTATACCCTCCATAAGGCTAGGTAAGTCATTAATATAAACTATTAAAAAGTATTGAAAGTATTAAAAATAAATATTTACCTAGTTCGCCAGTGTGGTTGGAAAAGTCTTTAGGCAGGACAGCAAACTTCTGAATCTTCTGTGCATTAGAAATAGCGTGCTTGTTAGCTCGCGTGATGGCTTCTTCTATTGCTTTGTGTACCTGAAATATAAACGTAAATCATACAACTTTACAGGGCACTTAGTTTTAAATTACCAAAAATGTTATTATTGAATTCCTTCAATAAAGATGCGAATTTCAAAGTCGAATAACTGAAACAAGCCCTTTAATGTCTCTAACAAATAGTCATGAACCATAGTCTAATTAATACTATATCGGCATCTTCGAAGGTTTTACTGGCGAGTAGTGTTGGTAGCTTTTCTGACAATTTGTGAAAGTAAGTACTGGTGAAAGAAAAACTTAAAAGAATCAAAACGAAACTTACAGCAGGGTCCTTAGTGTTAACAATCTCGCTGACAGTTTTAGCTTTGCTGCCAAGGCCCGCCACCCACTTTGCGGTTTCGGTATCCAACTCGTCCAAGGGTTCGCCAGTGTCATTGTTCACTTTAGACTGGAATAGAAAGACAAAAGTTAAGGCAAACACTACAATACCAAATCCGTAAGTTGTGAGGCATGTCATCATAGGCATGCCCATTTTATGCTGGTTCGGTTTAATTTTAGGTGATTTTTTTATATACATTTGTAAAAGAAGACTTCTGTTACTCAGGGGTTAACACAGTGGACTCTAGATGACGAGGTTCCAGGTTTATATTGAGAACCAATCGAGGAAATAAACTTTTCAACTTTATTTATTTCTGGCCTAGGTCAACTGGAAATAAATTCGTAGCTCTGGTAGTCATAGTACGAAGAAATCCGTAGTTATGTTACTTACACCAGATTATTTATTTAATTTATTGAAAGGGAAGTGAAATATAGAGATTTGAATACAATTTTAAAAATGAAATTTTAGAAAGAAAACCGAAACAGCTCGCCAAAAAATTTACAGGTTTGCCTTTTTTGGTTCTTACTGTACATTGCATGTTGGATTATTATTATGCAAATAAAATTATTATTATTATTATTATATTCACAAAATAGTATATTTTTTTATTTCAATGATAATGATACACTAGTGTATTAGATGTTTCAGATATATCTTTTTTCTATGATTTTTATAATGCTCCTACAATATTCAAGATGTTATGTTACCTTAAGGGTAATAAGAATAGAGAGGAATTTCCGCCGATCTCCAATGAGGACAGCATAACCGATGTGAATGAGCTCGGCTTGGACTTGTTGCTCGATCAATACGGGCGCGATGTTCTCACCACCCGCTGTAATTAGTAGCTCCTGCGGATTGAAAAGAAAAAATAAAGTGGATTTTTTAATTACGTGGAAATAAATTACACCTATTTCTGCTGCGAAACAGTAATGTGAGCATTACTGCGTTCCAGATTTGAAAGGTAAGGGTGCACATGGGCTTTGTCAACTTATGTGTTATGGTGATAAGCGCAGTGGCAGTGTCCTAAGATTTTTGCGGTTTAAAGGCCTGAGTGGCACTGTAACCGCCATGGACAGGTGTGTCGCTTAACACCAGGCACACTACTTGTTCGTCCAGTGACTTGATATCATAAAAATAAAATGTAGCTTTCGGAAAACACAGACGTATGTACTCAATGTACTCCATTCCTTACGTGCCATCAACAATGATGAAGCAAAGCATTTCGTGCGAATGAACGGTCAGTCAATGACATAAATGCATCCTTATGCAGTACTCCTGACTTTCTAGTAGTCCGAAGTGAGGGTGGAACTATTTTGCGAAACCTTGCGCCATTCACACGTTTTGACGACCTACGTGACCCAGCAGTTAGCACTACGAGCGCTAGATGAGATTTCGGGTTCGATTTCCGGTAGGACAAATTTGTGAAACGAACTTTTCTAAATTGGTCTTGATCTGGGTGTTCTTGATAATTCAGATGCTCTGATATTTGCAGGGAATTTTCTAGTCTGAGATGCAGGCAATTGGTATAGCCTTCTGTTACTATTATTATATTTATAATTTACTTCTAGCAATAGACCTAAAAATAGTATAGTTGGTCTATGCTTTCCGTGATTATTTCTATGTGAACCAGGAAACACGTGATTAATGAATATAGTCTACCACGTGGTTTTAATACAAAACTTGTAGTACAAAAATTAAAATAAACCAGTGATGTCACCAAGGGCCTAACTTGAATTTTTTCGTCCTCACCTTTATCCTGCCAGTGATGTACAGCAAATTATTGGTGTCCAGTCTTCCAACGTCTCCTGAATGTAACCAACCCTCGTCATCTATTGCTTCTCTGGTTTTCGCCTCGTCGTTGAGGTATCCCATAAATATATGTCTGCCTCTCATCATGATTTCTCCAGGACCATGTGGACTGACAGCACCGCCGAATTTTGTTTCCGTACCTTCGAGAATTAGCCCCGACGATTCTGGTCTGAACCTGAAATATTATTTTATATTATGACTCCAGTAAACTACCGCCCATAATTAGTCGTGTATAAGCGCGCGCTATTGGCTGTCTCAATCAGATCTAATTTAGATAGCCAATAGGGCGCGCTTATTTAAATTTTATCGCGCGCGTCGCGACTATCATGCGTAGCCATGCTACGAGGTCTGTAATGGTAAGCGTGTCGTTTCCCACCTAGCGCACGACTCGTTCGTCCCGTCACTTAATATCATAAAAAAAGTTATTTGGGTCTAACAATGTTGAAACGTGTGAAATAATTCTTGCACATTAATACTTACACATTAAACTAATACAATTGCACATTGACTTACAATTATATGGACGTCGGGTCCGCGCTAAAAAGTGTCCGCACTTGTAAGGCGCTAAAATCGTATACAGAGCGCGACACTCCGCTTTAGTCTTCATTTGTTCTACGGACAGCGCGATACTGCGATGACATAACAATTTAAATTTCGAATAGGTTGACTTGGGACATTTTTTTCGTGGTTTTTGTATTAGACCCGTCGTCCATTTATTTGTAAGTCAATGCAATTGCACATTAAACTTACAAAGCAAATGAAAATAAACAAGTTTAATAAGGCCAATGTATAATAGTCGGTAGCACATACTTCCAGACAACCCCAGGCACATTCCACATCCATTGAACGGTTATTTTTAAACAACTAATAAACATGGCACTTTTAACCAGTCCATAGACGATTATAATTGTGGAACCAACGCCATCGGGGTTTTGAGTCAATCTCGTTTTCATAATCGTTTTCTTTTTTACTTGTAACTGAAGAACATGACCTTCATCACTTTGCATATTTTACGTCAAGAGAATGGTATAAGTACCTCGTTCAAGACGTACTTTTCACACTTATAAATAAATAGTAATTTATATTCTATTGTACTCTATTGCCTACTTAGTACAATCAAGTAGTGTTTACCTACAAAATTTAAGTAAAAATTCAAGTGTGTTGTAGATATTACCTAGGATATATGGAAAGGGTGTGAGCACCAGAAGCTTCACTCATGCCAAAAGCCTCCATGATAGGCATGTCGAGAGAAAGGAAGAACTTCTTTATATCGGCTGAAAGAGGTGCTGCAGCTGTCACGAATGTGGAACATTTGTCGAGGCCTAACGTCTCGTGCACTTTGTTGAAAACTAAAGTACGGGCTAGTTTGAAACCGCAGGTAGTGCCGTTTTGCCTGTAATTAGAATATTTCTATTACTTGCTGGATTTATTGGGTAAAAAGAAGTTGCTTAAGTTAAGGTTGTAACAAAACAGGACAGACCAAATGGCCTACGCTACGCAATCCTGCGAATATTTGTAAGGTGAAACAATCAATTTTGATGTCGAATTTCAAATTGTTTTACTAAAATTGTTTATTATCGTGAATCACTAACTGTACCTAAATTTATGGTCAAACTATTTTGTTACACTCTAGCTCTTCAATTTTGGACACTGGGAGTTAAAGCCGGTCTTATTGCAAGCACCTTAGAGTTCAATTTAAATCTTAAGTGTCCAGATTTACGTGCTCTTGTACGCGTGAATGGTACCTAATATTTATACCATATTAGGTATTATCCATTATACCATATTAGGTATAAATATTACCATTCATACGATAAGCTTTTATTGATTGACTATCTATATATAACTATAATAAAAGCTTACGAATGAAAAAAAAGCTATGCCGGAAAACAATACAAACTATGTAGAAACGTAATCATAGACTTTGTTAAATAGAGTATGCACTTGGACGTGGAAACGAAACCAAAATGAAATACATTTTGTATTATAAAAATTATTAATATTAAAAAAATACAAAATTAGAAAAAACCTGTGAAAATACCTAATTATTGGACTATTTGAAACATGCGCATGCGAATTTGTCCAAGGAACGTTGTGGTAGTTACAAATACCCCATTATTTTGTCTGATGTAACGGGATAGTTCCAAGAGCCCGTTAACGAAACTTGAGGTGATTAAATACGTAGTAGGAGCTCTAGACAACGAAGGGAATAGTGGAACTCGGCGAATGTAACTACGTAAAATTTTCACTCCGTCACTATTTTAACAGATTAGATCATTGCACATGCTCGGTCATAAATGTATCTACTTATAAGTTGCAATAAATTATGGATCTAGTACCAAGCAAGTACCAAAAACAATATCTTTACTGTGGGGATTTCATTACGTACCAAACCTTGAATAACTCGATAGTGGTGTAATCTATCGGTAGGCGTCGTGGATCGGCTGAGAATGCACTATTTGTAATAAAAGTGTTTATTATTTAATTTTCTTTTTACGCTATTGACTTATTATTATTTATTTTTTAGTTTATATCCACGTTTGTCTCCTCTATTTGTTCAATGTAATTTTACCAAAATAAATCACCATGTTACTTATAATCACTATAAGACGCGAGAGCCCACAAACTACTCAAGAAGTCCCGACATTTTACTTTCAAACTACAACCAACTACAGTCAGGATGCGATCTGCTATCGTCCGTGTAGAAGTCAATCGATTTCTCACTCAGATAGGTCGCTGAAGTGACAAATTGGCTATCTGGAGGTTCAGAGATGCTAATCTAACACTTATATGACTACGGTGCACCTACATAGTCCATGCAGTACTTGCCGTCGTGTCTTTGTACCCAAACACCTGCACGCGTAAAGATCTCAATGCTCCTACAGATAAGGCAATCAAGGCAACATACTACTCAATAAAGTCGTAAAATAACAAAAAGCGTCGACACGATATATACCTCATATAACTAATAGGAAAAGCGACAAACATAAAGTGTATCCCTATAATACTTGGCGTTTTCTCATTACAAATATAGCTTAGATTTTTCAATTTGGTGTCTTCGTAAAGTGTTTATAAAAAGATTTACCCATTCATCCTCGCAAGGTGATGCTTCATTCCCTTGTCTTTGGCCCATAATGCTATGTTTTTTTTTAATCCAGAATTTTGTGCGCCTACAGCCATGATTTTTTCATACATCTTCTCCCATACTCGGGGCACAGCTAAAAACCTGTATAAAATATATATAGAACATGAAAATAATATACTACGGGTCAGCTAGCTAGATATTGGACTTATTACATAGAAGTAGAATAGAATTATTAATAGAAGTATTAATGTTCTTTTACCCCAGGCCCCACTTCCAAATTCAAATTGTTGAGCGGTAAGGATAAGCAACTCAGCAATAGTGGTAACACTATCAGCGAATAATAATTAATTTGAATAGATATTTTATATTAAAAATGTTTATAAATAACGGAAATGAAACCTTCCAAAACAAAAGATGATGCTTTTAAAATATTTTGTTAAAGCGCTAAACAAAACTTATTGTTATTCGCTAGCCAACAAGTTTGCAGTCCAATGATCAAACAAGAGACACGATATAGAACGAAATAAATAGAGCTATGTTATTTTAAATGTATACATTTTAGTAGCAGTAGAGCTATTTGAACTATTGTCCAGGTACCACCACTGCCACTTTACCTATTTCTGTTTTTTGAAATTACAGGCATGTGGGACTTGTCTCTTTTCTGATACTATTATTTTTTACATTTTCAGAATAAAATCTAATGTTTTTTTAATAATATCTAGTGACGGGATGAACAAGTCTTGTGCCTGGTGCTAAGCTAGCATGCCTGTCAATAACAGTTGCAGTGCCACTCAGAGCTTTAAATCGCAAAGACCTGAGGGACACTGCCACTGCCACTGCGCCCTGAGACATAAGTTGACAAGTCCCATGTGCCTGTAATTTCACCAGCACTCTTACCCTTCAAATGTATTGAACGATCAAAAATTGATCACCAATGTTATATTTTAGTCGCATCCAGAGTCATATTATGTTTGAGTGTGCAAGCATTTATGAGTTTTGAAAGTCATTGCAATCTTATCAATAAAACTAATTGCATTATAATACAAGCAAATAGAAACCACATTATTCGTACTCGTATACTATAGAGCTTTTTACAAATTTATCGCAGTTTATTATGGCATTTTTATGAATACTAATCTCACCCTAACTATACAAAACTTTTTTTTCTAAGTGTTCGATATTTGTATTCATAATTATAACATACTAGTTGAGTAATTTCACAAAAAATAAACTTAATATACAAAACACTCTAGAGAAGTTACATAACAATTTTTATTTGAATAAAGGGAAGACGGTGGGATGGGCAATTGAGTGAGTACTTGTCATATTTTCTTATTTTAGAGATCAATAAGAAGACCATAGTATAAATTTTTGTTTTTACTGTGACTAAGAGGTAAAGAGGAACAAATAAGAGTTGCTTTTATCGTATTTCCTGCTGTATGAGCTTGTTATTCATTTACAACGTGAGTAATAACTAGAGATCGGTATAGGCGAAATAACTACTCGACAAACGTCGAGAAATAACACCTCACTCTCAAACCTTATAATTCTGATTGTAATTTATTCTTGACGACCTCTGTGACGACGGTTCACACTGGGCACTGGATGCGGAGGTCCCGGGTTCGATTCTCAGTAGGACCAAAATTTTGGGAATTGACCTTTTCTAAATTGGTTGCTCTGGTACGCATAGTACAGGGAGTTCCTTAGTTTGAGACCAGGCAATTGGTGTGGTTATTTGGCACATTATTATTTATATACGTATATTATTAATTTATTTTACATTTTTGTTGTGTAATCAGCAATTACCTTAAAAGTTTTGTAAATGTAAGTAAAAATATAACTATTTTGTTTTGATATTATACTTTTTGTTCCCGGATTTTACGATGGGCTATTATGCACTCTATGTGTAATAACGTATCACATATCTCTGGTAATAACGTAGGTATAATTTACTACTAACCGTGTAGGCCTTACTTCCCGGAGCGTTTCTACTAAACTTCCCTTGAGTGCATCAGGTTTGGCGAAGTACACCGCAACTGCATTTGACAATGTCGTATAGATGTCAACAACCTGGAAATTATATGCTGTGTTAGAAAAGGTTCGACAGAATATACGTATTAATAATAATATTTAATTAGTAGTATTCGTATGATTTAAAATTCAAATGATGAGCTGAAAATGTCGCAAGGACCTATACCTACAATATCTTACAGATTTATTCATTTGGAAAGTGTGTATGGAAAGTTTCAGCTGGCGCGAAGAACATTTTTTTATCATTTCATATTCGTTCTCAGATATTTTACGTTCTTGTATTTTATACAGGTTTTTAGCTGTACACCGCGTGCGGGAGAAGATGTATAAAAAATTGTGGTTGTAAAAGTACAGAATTCCGGATTAAAGAAAAATTAGCATTATGTGTTAAGGCAAGAATCCCACTAAAACATAGAAGTAAAATATAATTAAGATAGACCTATTTCAGTTTTAACATTTCCTTTATAATAGTAGATTTCTATACAAAAAGGGTAATGAATGAATTAAATACGAAACTAATTCTTTCTTAGCATTTTGAAAAACATCATAAATGAAGGCTCAATATACATTTCCTCCGAACGGAATAGAAGCAAATTTTTAACAAAATTGTGCATAGCATAATCAACTTTATGTCAATTGTGTAACATACAAACTAGAAACGATATGGTAGCAGTGGGAATTTCCGTGAAAGCAGGAGAATTGTCCGAAACACGTCGCGTGTATCAAGTTTGTATGTTACACAATAGAGTTCAATAAGCTATGATTACAAAAATTCACTTCCATTTTCTTCCTCTGCGATGTAAATTGAGCCTAAATGTAACACTACGGTGTAATACTAATGTCCCACATGTACCAAATTTCTGTTGTCTTAAACCGATGCTTGCAATGCAAAAGACACTTAGAACATTGTGTTAAGAGTGTCTTATCAATTTAAGCATTGGTTTAAGACGTATTTAAGTTTAGTGCAAGTGGGCATAAATGGATTAATGGGACAAGGACGGATCGTTGACCCCTCGTTGCGTTGAATGAATACATTCTGCAACTTCAAAGTCGCGCCTGATTGCCTTTTTGTACAACAAAAATGTGGAAGGGTCGCGCATACTTTGCAGGCACACTTTTTAAGCTTATTAAAATTTATTTTAAAAGTAAAAAACTTTATAAGATAGTTATTAGTGTATTGTGAAAAGGTTAGTGAAAATCGTTTATTTTACCTCTAAAGGTAGGTAACATTCTACATGATCTCACCATACAACATTGTCTTTGACACCACAACCATTATTCTATTATGCCACAACGCTCTCGTTGTACACCGTCTTCTGTCTTTAAAACTAACCTCGTAAAGTCTGAGTTTAATTTGATCCTTAGAGGATGGAAAAAAAAATTTGATTTCCAAACTTTTCCGGCTAAGTGACAAAAACGAGTTGATTCTTTTGACGTGAGCATGACAACTTGGGCGCGAACATAGCTTTCATCAGGTTACAGCATTAACGCTCTTCACGTAAAGCGGTGATGCTGTCATGCGACAACCAGATATAGGTAATGTTGACTACGAAGGTACTCTACGTGAGGTTGTGTCACAGCACCTGCTTACCGGGTTTGAAGCACCATTTTTTTTAGTTTATTGGTTCACTTACCGTTATTACAATGTAACATAGTAAAAATTATTATTAAGATTTTATCTAAATTGCACAACTACTTATGAGTGAACACAGCTTGCAAATACATCGTTAATGTAAATTAAGTTGAATTTAAAAACAACACCTTAAGTTATTAACAGAAGTAATAGGTACACACAAACACAATAAATACAAGTGAAAAGGGTATCGTCTCGGACAGTTTGAAACTAGATGGGGGAAAACATAAGGTTTATTAAAATAGGTACTATTACGAAATTTGTGCAGCGACTGCCAAAATACATATTTATTATCGCTAACGTGACTGTTCTTATTATATAGTCTGCAAAGCCTTGGGACACAGGAATTAAAGCTCCGAAAGGTCTGGTGGCACTACGGAATGGTGGCACTAAAGGAGTAATAACAAACCTAGGCTATCTTGAGGGAATTTTGAAGTTAAATTTAGCTAGCAGTTGTGGACAGTCTACGTACAAACGCAAAACTTTATATAGAAATATAAAGTCCAATAATTAATAGTACAGTGTGTGTACCTGAGCTGCAACGTGGCTAAGTGGCAAAAAAGTGATGATTTTGTCGACTGTTGGCTTGACGTCGCCTACTTGCTCGCCGATCACGAAAGCATCCCACGTCAGGTTATCGTGTGATAACATCACAGCCTTTGGCGGACCTACTGTACCGGACTGAAACAGACAAAAGATATTTTATGTAATAACCATCATGCAAAGAAAAGTTCGAACTCGATCCTCTTGGTACCAAGACATGGTTTTCGAAATGATCTGAGCGCTTAATGTGTTATAAATATATAAATATTTGATTAAAATAAATCTATAAATTTACGGCAACCTAATAACCGCCTCCGTGGCCGAACGGTTACCGTGCCGGACTGCCACGCAGAGGTCCCAGGTTCGATTCCCAGACATGGAGAAATATTTGTATGGCCTATATTTATTTCTCTCCTGTGTTTGGATGTAATTTGTGGTTAGACAACCACAAATAACACAGATGCTATGGACACATAGACATGTGTCCATAGTACCCGTGATACATGGTTTCCGTAGTGCGGGGCTATGAGTGTATGCGTTATTATTATTATTATTATAATTAAACCTCAAAATTACCTGTACAGTTGACTATATACTCAGCACACCTCACTCTAAGGGTGAAGATCTTTAAGATATACAAATTGTCACTCTTAAGAAATTGTAAATTTAAATAATATAAATTATTTTCAATAAAGAATTTAACAGATTGTTCACGTGTAGGTGCAGCCACTGTGTTGATTTCTCACGGGTTTCTAGAAACGTCCGCAGTATGTTTAAATCATATACAAATGTTGATTTTTTAATAGAAATGTATACAAGGTCAAGAACACATCAACCTTGAAACTTAATATTCAACTCTTTGTCGGTTACGAGAAACGTTATGTATGACCCAAAGTCCAAAGTGTCACGCATGATATGTTCATGACTGTACGTACTGGTGTTAGTTCATTTCTGATCCGGGCTCAGATATAGTGCTATTGATATTACTTATTTCCTGATTTTATATCGCATCGTATGTGGACAATTCTTATACGGGTGTAAAAAGACAAGAAATGCTCGTTCGCGTGTAATCTCGTCCGGCGGCTTGTGATAACATCTGACGCGTGCGTGTGTGCGTTCGATGTACATTGAAGTTTTGTAATTTCAAACACCGTTAAACTATAAATTTAAGAAAATATTAAAATAATTACAGTGCCACTCAGAGTTTTAAATCGCAAAGATCTGAGAGGCACTGCCGTTGCGCCCGTCACCTTTGGATATAAGTTGAGTAAGTCCCATATGCATATAATTTCACCAACACCCTTCAAAACCGGACCGCAATAATGTTTATATTACTGCTTGGTGGCAGAAGCGGGTAAAGTGGCTATACTTCCCTGGATGAACTCTTTCACAAGGAGCTCTACTGCTACATATTTCGGTAAAAAAGTCCCATATTGTTGACTCTACCATCGGTAAATAACTAAGTTCTCTTTCAGTTCTTGATAAAGCCATTACAAAGACGTTGTTTTATTTACAAACAAGTTATTGTGGATGCTTACCGTGTATACTAAAGTGCAGCACTCGTTGACAGAAATTGACTTGAGTATATCGTCCAATTGTGTGTCTGGTTCCGCCGCGCCCATCTCCATAAGTTGTGCCCACTGAAACAATTTTACGTTATCTCTTCAGTCAAATCGATTTTTTGTATTCAGATTCTATATTATGAAGGTGTTAGCAGAATGAATTCCAAATGATTCAACCCTCTGCGTTTACTATAAAAGAAGACGTTATCCATCTGTTAGTTAGGGCCGCAAGACTATTTTGGAATTGAAGACACCAATCTCTCGTAATAGATATATATATATATATATATATATATATATATATATATATATAATTGTTTTGCGAAACCGTTGCGAAAATAGTCAAAAGGATTTATACTTACGTAAGTTAAGAATGAAGAAGTAATATAGTAAAGGTAATAATTTACAGCACAGTACACACACATTATTATGATTTGACGCATAATACAATATAATTAAACAAGATTTATTAATTATTGATTCGAGTTATTACCTATATAAATAAACTAAGTACTAAAATTGGAATAATAGCGTGTGCGCTGTGCTATTACGGAATCTGTCATCCACTCAGCTTAATGTCGTCTCACTGAAAGTGCTACGACGCTGAATTTGAGTGGACTCGGTCACAGCATGTATGCCGCACGAGGACTCAGTACAGCACACATGCGGCACGAAGCACCTATTGCGTTAAACCCAAAAATATCCCTAACTGACCATGCAATTTGAGATTCCATATGAGGCATAACCACCGTGTACGAGTAGTTACAACGTTAAAGGCCTAGTAAATAATAAAGAAAACAAAGTAATCTACCTTGCGGCGTTTTGAGGCAGTTTTTACTTTTATGTTGGCACTCATGCGATAATTTGTACGCTATAATATATTACGTAGTCCAATCTATCACAAAAAAAAATTACCAGTTTTGCGTCTATAGTTTGAAAAACAAATAAATAATAGCCTACATAATAGTCTTTTTCTTTCTCAATTTGTTTCCTTCCGTCGTCACTCTGTACTTAATGTCTGAAGCGTTGCTCATCTTCACCACTAATTTTGATCAGTCTACCAGTTTACGATTTAAATCATGTAACCTAAATTCTTTACTGTATCACATGTTTCGTAGTATTTAAGTAGGGAGTGTTTTTTAATATTATACATGTTTTTTATACTATTTTTATTATTACGGCCTTTCTTGCTTTCCTCACCTTTACTTTATACAATAAATTCATGTGGACTGAGTAATCTATTATTATTGCTCCCTAGTGGGGGTTTACAACCTTTTCATATTCTTCCCATGTTTTCGTAACTAACGTACCTAATCGTAATTTTTAGCGAAATCGAGCTATTAACATTTCTGGGGTTAGCGAAACGACCGACTACGATCTCTTAATTAAGTTAATAGAGATCCACATCTTTATTAATTAGGATCTAATATAAGCACGACATTGAGGGCGTGAGACCGTACGACTCTCTCTTTCCCTATGTAGATAAAAACATTAAAAAAACCGTTAAGCTGACCAATTAAACTGCATTAATTGTGGAAGGTTTTGCAGTGTTTTCATCCTTTTTTGACTAATTTAGAAGTAAAAAGGTATAAAAGAGGCTTGTGCGCTTACGTAGTATAATATCCAATGGGATATTATACTACGTAATAATAGTCATTGACTTACAAATAAAATATCAGATCACTTGATAATAAACAAATGAATCATCAGTATGATGAAAAATTAAACATGGAATTTCACTAATGGTATTCACGAGTAGTTCCTTTTTAATTTAAAGTCACTAATAACCAGAAATGAATACTTATAATCAATTTCAATGATTGATAAAAGCATGAAATCATAACGAGTACAACTATCTCATTGCAATCATATACTGTCTGTAAATTTTATCTATGATTTTAGGTACTATGATTATTTCCCAAAATATTTTTTTATTAGTTTTATTAATTGAAGGCGTATCAATAAGGAAATGTGAGTCTACTTATTCTTCGAGGAAGAAAGGGCGCAAAGCTAAACTACAAAGATTACAAAACACAGAAAATACGCTCCTGGACACATAATTCGAGCCGCCCTGCATTTTTATACCTAAAGGGCTAAAATGCTAAAGTATTGACATCAACGATAAAAACATTTTCACAAATTCACATTTTCAACAAGGACTTATGGAAATTACTATCTAGAATTGTAACCATTTCATTGAAAATAAAAAAAACCGATCTCAAAAGTTTGCTTATCGACTTTTCTGATTTCCATGGGATCCCTTTATGACTTCTTAGTGACAAAGGGACTGTTACGGACTCTTTTGTACATTTTATACTTTTTTTCTGGTTGTCACGGTGACGGTGATTTGTTGATTGTGTCAAGTAAAAAGTAGACTTTTGCGGAAAATATTTGTTTAATTTATGGTAGCCGAATCGAACCCGGCTCAGCATCGTTGGCATCAGGGACCACCTCGAGAGAATACCCTTTCAAACAAAAAAAGAATTTTCAAAATCGGTCTACAATTGACGGAGAAATCTGAAACATACAGCCGAACGTATGAATTAGGGGATCTGGTCAATTCTGAAACTCGTCAATTATGTGAAAATATATAAGTCGCCATTTTCCCTATGAGAATTAACCTCCACATATTTTTGGTAAATAACAGAATATCGCTTATCTACTCGCATACATTTTGAAAATTTTACCAAACTACATAAGTAACTTATTTTTAATGGAATTTACTTTTACATCTTTTTTATAGCTCTAAGTATCGATGTTATCCGCGTGATAACGGAACGTAATTACGCGTACTAAAGTTCACGGACATGGTTCGGGGTCTCGTTTGTATGGTCTATTATTTTTTGTTCTCGCTTGTGTGACAATCTTATACGTCCTATTTCTTGTCTTCACTACTATTGAATTAACTTGACTCATTAAGTGTTTATTTCCTCGAGAAGTTGCAATTATTCGTGTTCTAGCGCAATTATGTCGATGCTTTGACTATATTTCCATAAAATGATGCGACTTCCTCCATCGTCACCCCGCCTTTTTATCACCTATCTCTGGTTTATTATTCAGCTTATTCTTAACCGACTTCAAAAAAGGAGAAGGTTCTCAATTCGACTGTATGTTCTTTTTTCTTTTTTTTGTATGTATGTTACGCGATAACTCCGGTATTTATGAACCGATTTTCGCGATTCTTTTTTTTCTTGGAAAGGGGGTACTTCCATAGTGGTCCCATTTCTTTTTGAAGAAAATCATCCACCTCGAAGGGTGGCTGTTCACGTATGAAGATTCATTTTTATAAATAGCGCCTAATTTTAATTTAGGAGCAATTACTTTAATGATTGATTTTGCTATTTCTCCAATTCCAGGCGTTTTCTCTCAATATACTTTGAGTAGTGAGAACCGATTTTTATTATCTCCAGTGTCAAGTCCTGTATAGTAGCGAACTAGGGGATATATCAATAAAACTTAGCAAATAGACGTAATTCCTCGTACTTTTGAGGTCGGTTTTTTTAGTACTCTGTACTGAGATTATCAAATTTTGAATCGTTCTTTAATTCCTTTTCTTTCTCAATTTGTTTCCTTTCGTCGTCACTCTGTACTTAATGTCTGAAGCGTTGTTCATCTTCACCACTAATTTTGATCAGTTTACCAGTTTACGATTTAAATCATGTAACCTAAATTCTTTACTGTATCACATGTTTCGTAGTATTTAAGTAGGGAGTGTTTTTTAATATTATACATGTTTTTTATACTATTTTTATTATCACGGCCTTTCTTGCTTTCCTCACCTTTACTTTATACAATAAATTCATGTGGACTGAGTAATCTATTATTATTGCTCCCTATTGGCGGTTTACAACCTTTTCATATTCTTCCCATGTTTTCGTAACTAACGTACCTAATCGTAATTTTTAGCGAAATCGAGTTATTAACATTTCTGGGGTTAGCGAAACGACCGACTATGATCTACTACCCCCTCTAATAGGTTTTTTAACATGTTATTTAGTGTCAGTTTTATTGTTAAGCAAAATTAGCGAAATAGCTAAAATAACATTTTTTTAGGTGACAATAAAACTTTCTTTGAAAATGTGTTTATTATCTCTGACCATTGACCTTATAGGTCAGTGTCGTTGACAATGATTCTCTCATGTTATTGAATATAGTCACACCCCGGACACTCCATACAACAGTCGAAAATCATTTACCTACTACTACTACATACAGCAAGTCGCTATCTGCACATGCGCAAATGTGTGTGTGAAGTGGCAGGGTTACCCATCACTTTCTTGCACTATTACGGTACGTGATGACATAGCGAAAATGCTAACGCGAATCTATTATCTATGATTCTATTAATAGAATCCAGAATCCTAATAATTACACACGTCTATTATGTATTTTTATCGATATAATATCATATTTTTCATTAACTCACTAACTAGAGTAATATTGAAGTATTATTTAAAAAATATATTAAAAGCACTTAAAATGTTATATTTTGGACATGTACAAACTTTTAACCAAGGTATTTGAAATTGCGTGTCCAAGTTGATCATCATTACTTAGTTCATAATTAGGTATATTCGCTACGTCTATTGCTTGAAAATTCGAGAACCCTATTCTACTAGCTAGCTCACGAAGTCATGGCGCCTCATTATATTGATATAATAAATGTGTATTTTTCATGCATACATATATTACTCTGCAGTAAATAAATGAAGAATACAATAATTGAATGAGCCTCAGACATAAGTTTTTTTACTTACCTACTTCGTTTCATTTTTCGGAAAATGATGATAAACAGCCGTACACGGCACTATTCACGACCATTATAAATAGTAACGTAAAATAATGTCTTATATTAACGTACAAGTTTTTTTTCGCGTGAAAACGGCTCGCCGGCAGCCTTGTTGTTGTTCAGTCAAAGTGACCGACAATGTGCGGGGCGCGGCGCGGTATCTAAAACTAGGGAGGGCGGAGAGTGTCCGTTCTCTTTACTTTTTGTTCTCTGATATAGTTTCATTTGTGAAAGTCTGTCCATACTAGGGGTAACCTATCACAAACTCGATTTTTTTTCCTAAATAACGTTTATCGAATTTCCATTACACTACGAAAACCGAATTATAACAAAACCGTTGTTCTTTCAGGATTTGTTGGGTGTTTATCGCAAAGACACGATTAGGTTCGGTTAGGATAGGTTAAGTTAGGTTTAAAAGAAAAAACATTTTCCTCTCAAAATTACTTTCGAGGTTATGACAATTCGCGCAAACATTATTTCTGGAAAATGTCATTCCGGACTCCTGATAGGTACCCCATACTAGGATTAACTTGTGTAATAGAGCACCAGGCTCTTACCCTTCCACCTTTGAACATATGTAAGAAAGATAGGCATAAGGGCTCGTTCCCATTATGTCGTGACGACAGATAGTCGTGCAGTTTAAAATGTCGTGTCTTGTATATTCAAATGTAGTTGTTCACATAAAACTGTTGTCCACGACGTCCTTGACGTTACGATGACAGACTGTTGTTGACTGTGGGAAGAGCTACGAGTTAAGAAAAAAATGTGGCGACAGTTAATCGCAGCTTCAAACAATTATGTCGTGCAAATGACAAATGAATGATGTTGTCGTCACGATCTAGTTAGGAACAGCTAGATACAATAGTCGTTCAATGATAAAATAAACGTCCACGGTACAGTCACGACAGATAGTCGTGATATGGGAACAGGCTAGATGGGGCAGTCGTCCAATGATAAATACAACGTTACGACATAATGGGAACGCGCCCTAAGACAAAATGATACATGTACTTAAACAATTTACAAAATAAAGCGCAATAAAATCAATAATGAAAATTAACTGTTGTTAAATTAGGTTTAAATAACATTAGAAGAAAATTATTAGTACTTTAGGTGCCAATATCTCGAAAGTTACCGAAATGCAAATGCTTTAGTTATGACAAGGACGCTATATAGAACGCTGTATGTAAATTACCGTACCTGCTAATACACCATTCTTCGTTGCTCTTAGGGGTTGTCTATCAATATAAACCAATCAATATAAAGTCATCAAATTCAAAAATACTTACACTATAAACACCAGGCACTGAAGTATCTACGGGTTCCTCCCATTGTACGATTGCCTTCAAGTGCTTGAGGCGACTGCGAACCGACAGTATCTTTTCCAACTGCTTCTTATCCTGCACAGCGCAAATGTTCGCCCTTGAAGATTCCAGGCAGTGGTAACAGGCTTCAGCTGAGTTAGTTGTGTAAATGCCTGCAGCGTAACCTCTGAGAAAACAGAAATATAGTAAAGTTATAATCATCATCATCCACCCATTCATACGACCCATTGCGGGCACGGGTCTCCTCTCAGGCCAGGGTTTGTCTCAGGGAGGGTCAATGCGGTTTGGGAACTTCACACGTTTTCCGAGGGCTGAAATCTTCTTCGACGTGCAGATTTCGTCACGACGTTTTCATTCTCAGAAAAGCTCATGGTAATAATTATAAATAATAATAACGCACTCACTCCATATATCCCCACACTAGGGAAACCCTATGTCGCGGGTGCCATGGACACACACATACACAACCACATGACACCCAAACCCACGAGAGAAATAAATGTAGGCCATACAAATATTTCTCCCGGCCCGGGAATCGAACCTGGGACCTCTACGTGACAGTCCGGCATGGTAACCGTTTGGCGACTGAGGCAGTTGGTATGGTATATTTGACATTAAATTTCGCACATAATATTTCGAGGTACGTCCTGGATTCGAACCCACGGCCTCTGCTTGAAAGACGGTAGGTCAATCTATTAGGCTACCACGGCTTTCTAAAAATAATATTACTTCAGAATAATAATACATTGTTGTTTTAATACACGTACATATTTACAGAACTTGTCTGGTTTTTGAATGCGGAAATTGAATCCACAGTACAAAAATGTAATTTAACCCCGAATGCACGAGAACATCCGGATACATTGACTTACTCATAATCTTTAACATGTAAGTACGAACGTTTACTGACGTCAATTGTATCATAAAACTAATGATTAATCATTTTCTTAAACCATGTAATGTTTCATTTTCATAAGCCATCCTTTTCTTTATCAATACGATGATTTACTACCTACGCTTAGAATCGACTGTTCCTATATCCTGACATATTGCGAATTAAGTGTGTAATTCACTTATTTATTGAATGATGTTTCTTCAATGATTGAGGTAATTAGATACCTACTCACATAATATTATGACATAGGTACGTGAGTTACTATAATATTTTGGGGATGCAGTTTCTTTTACATTTTCCTCATACTGACTTTACACTATTGTTTTGTTAGAGCGGTTACACACGGCGATTCCCAGCAACTCGTCTGTAGCGATTCAGTCGTGATGCAGCCGCTAATAGTCTACCTTTACAAACACGCGCGACTTAAGCAAGGATATAATTGCAATGCAAACGCGATGCATCTTTTTAATTAATTTATTGATTTCACTTTTAAATTTACAATTAACAAAACAAAACAATATGATTAAACAGATTTTTCGCACATGATTCAATATAAGCGACTGCCTCGATGCAGTCGCGCCTATGTAACGGCTCTTAGGCTCGTATTCTAGAACTCTACTCAATGCTCAAGTCAGGATTGCAATGGAAACACAAGCACTGGAAATACGACCTTGATGGCAGGGACTTGAGTATGATTTCTAGTGCTTTGAATCATACTCAAGTCCTGACTTAAGCATTGAGTAGAGTTCTAGAATACGACCCTTAGTCAGTCATATAGCCATGGCTAATTGGTAATTAGTAATGTAATCAGTAATCTTTGATCGGTATCATTCCTAATACTGATAGCTTACGCTTCGAATCAAATATCGAAAAAATCATATTTAGTGATAAATGACATAACAGCTGTTCGGAATTAGTAGAACAAAAACGTTTACGAGTGAATCATTAACAATTTAATTATACTCACCAGAAATACCTTACATTAAGAGCAAAAACGTGCAGTTTTCAATTATGATATGATATGATCGTTAATTGTACAAATATTATTGCTGCGGCAAATGTGCGCATTTCATTCTTAGGTAGAGATTAAATAAAAAATTACTTTGATTTCGATTAAGCAAAAATGCCGAGATAAGCAGTTTTTTGTATTTATAAAACGATCTTTGATGAAGTTTAACCAATAAATCATGAAGTAACTAAAAGGTTAATCTAATTTCTTGCTTAAACTTAGGCAAAGTCCGCTTTGTAAATAAGAAAAACTTGCTAGGTTCGCCAATTTTGCTAGTTACTTTTATTAAATCTTAGCCCTGTCATTTGGAACCATTACGTACAGCAGAAAATAAATGCTTTTAATATGACGCAAAAATACATCAAAATTCAAATGGTGTTATAATAGTAGGGCTAATAACCATCTAATAACACGGCAGGTAGCAGTCACAAATGAACTTGACGTCATAATAGTTCTAACCCATCTCAGAATGATTTTAATTATGTAAGAAAATTAGTTACGAATTTTAATAGAAACCAATTGTTTTATTACTAAATTATCATTGTCACTGCTATTCAACTAAACAAAATTACAATGTCGAGTATTCTATTATACAATATGGTCTCTAGGCTTGACATCTACACAAAACGCGTAACTTAAATGTGCAATCTGTTCTGCCTGCAGATAAAGTGCCGATTCTATGATTTAATTTTCTGGACTATATTGAAAAAATAAACAACTCACCCAGCATGAATAACACCCAAATCAGCCAAGTACCACTCTTCTGAGTTGAAGCCGAGAATACAGACGGAGTGGTATCGCTCCAGACCCAGTTTCAGAAATCCCTTGGCCACGGTCCGGACTCGCTCTTGGTATTGCCTGAAAGTGTGGTCCTTTTTTAGTATAGGTACCATAGTACTAAACAAACCATAAATAGTAACATTTGGTACTAAAGACCAAGTCATTGGTTCAACTGTATCAGTTGAGGTAGTCCCGTGACACCAACTTGAACAACCTACCAGCACTCAAATACTTGTACATAGGGCGCACTATAAGTTCCCCGAACTGGCCACATACATAAACAATATTTAAAAAGTAATTACAACATTTGAAAATGGACCTAGTTAGCTATAGAATACGGTTTGTTACATCTGACTGTCACTTGTTTTTACATTGTGGCGTCATTTTAGAAATTGGTTGTCTACATCACCATGGATTTAACTCGTGAAAATTTTCGTAGTATGATTTTGTTAAGTGTAATTTAACAGCTCAGCGGAGCTTTGCTCTGCTTCAAACTGCTTTTGGTGATGAAGCACCATACAAGGCGACTATTTATAGCTGGTTTGCAGAAATCAAACGCGGTCATGTGAATCTCAGTGACGAATTTCGTGATGGTCGCCCGTACACTGCTCTGAATAACAAAAACATCGATGCTGTGTGCCGTATGATCAAAACAGAACATGTGATATATCATGAGATTCGGGCATCTTTAGGCACAGGCATGAGTCAAATACAATCAGTGCTACACAAACATCTGGGTGTGAAAAAGCTGTGGTCTCGATAGATCCCACACAATTTGACGGAGGCTCAAAAAACGGATCGCGTCACTCGGTGCAATGCCATGCTTATCAGATTCAACGAAGGGGCGTCAAATTGTAAGGTGTGGGACATAGTAACAGGTGACGAAACATGGATTTATAGTTATAATCCCAAAATAAAGCAGCAATCGAGCGTATGGGTCTTATGAGATAGGCCGAAACCAACCAAAGTGGCGCGCGTGCAAAGTGCCTCTAAGCGGATGATTGCTTCTTTTTTTAATAAAACTGAACACGTGACTACTGATGCTTTGGAGAATCGTTGTACCGTGAATAGTGATAGGTACACGACCATTTGTTTGCCGGAAGTTACTGACAAACTCCGTAAAAATAACCGTAAACGCCGTATCATCTTGCACCACGATAATGCCAGTTCTCACACGGCCAGACAGACAAATGAATTTTTGAAGGTGAACAACGTTGACCTTATGAGTCATCCCGCGTACAGTCCCGACCTGGCACCTTGTGACTTTTATTTATTTCCAAAAATTAAGAACCAGTTACGCGGTCAACGATTTTCGTCACCTGAAGAGGCTGTCGAAGAGTATGAAAAATATGTTTCAGAGATTGTGACGGAGGAGTGGCATAAATGTTTTCAAAATTGGTTCATTCGTATGAAAAAGTGCATTAACGCTAATGGAGAATATTTTGAGAAACAATAAATTCATTTCTGACCATTTATAGTATTTTTTTCTTATTCATTCCGGAAACTTACAGTGCGCCACACGTAGACAAACTTAAAGACGTTAATCTCATCTCGACAAGAAAAATAAAAAAATATTTTCATCAGTATTTGAATATATGTAGGTAAATATTTAATAATACTTTTAGAAACAAAATTTGTAAAAAAGTTAAGAGAAAAGAAGAGAAGATTTACTTATCCAAAAATTCATATAGCAGAATAAAAAAGCAAAGCAGCAAATTATATTTTATATATATAAAACAAGATATATACCTACTATTATATGATTGTTCATTAAGTTAATGAAGAAAATAATAGTTTACAAGTGGACTTGAAGTACTAGTTAAAGCAAACAATGGCCTAATCAACTTGATGTAAACATGTTATTATCGGGTGTATATTGTGTAAGAAACAATTTACTGATGCACTGAACGCACGAGCACGTGTAATGAATTTGTTTACATTTTTACTCATTCTTTTCTTCTTATGAGAGCTAAATGGAATGTCTCCAAATGCTTACCTAGACCTTTTAGAAACGTGTATTTTGCTGTATGTAAATTTGTGATGGGATTAGATAACGACTCTTTGGAAGTGCCGCTATCCTGAGGTCACAAAGATGGAATCAGAATTACAAAATATTGTTGAATACTTACAACAGAAAAATGTGACACTGTGGGATTGTCACGGTAAGATATTCGATTACATAGGTATCTAGATAACATTAAGCCCTTATTGACATTGAAATGTATTGCGCAAAAAAATATGTAACCACATTATATATATATTCATGTTTTATTGAATTGATATTCAATTATTTTTTGTGAAATTACTCCACTAGTTTGTTATAATTATTAATACAAAGATCGAACACTTAGAACAAATCCTTCGATCCGGCCGGATTCGATTTCACAAAAAATAATTGAGTATCAACTCAATAAAAATTTAAAATATAGTGAATAGCGACATCTTTCGCCAGGGTCGGTAGATGTAAAGGTATCTAACTGGGTGATAAAACTTTCATAGATGACGCTACGACTAAAAAGTCGTTGAAAAATCAAACACAAAGACACGACAACAAGCACATAGAAAAATTCGTGAGGTCCGCCGGTTCGTTCCGTAGCTTAATAAATAAATAAATATAAATAAATAACGCACACACTCAACATAGCCCCGCACTAGGGAAAACCCTGTGTCGCGGGTGCCATGGACACACACATAGACAACCACAAATTACACCCAAACTCACGAGAGAAATAATTGTAGGCCATACATTGACTTACAAATAAATGGACGACGGGTCTAATACAAAAACCACGAAAAAAATGTCCCAAGTCAACCTATTAGAAATTTAAATTGTAATGTCATCGCAGTATCGCGCTGTCCTTAGAACAAATGAAGACTAAAGCGGAGTGTCGCGCTCTGTATACGATTTTAGCGCCTTACAAGTGCGGACACTTTTTAGCGCGGACCCGACGTCCATATAATTGTACGTCAATGAGGCCATACAACTATTTCTCCCGGCCCGGGAATCGAACCTGGGACCTCTGCGTGGCAGTCTGGCAACCGTTCGGCCACGGAGGCAGGAGGTAGCTTAGTTGGTATAGTGTCTGGCACGGTTTGCTAGAAGACGTCGGTTCGAATCCGGCCGGATCGAAGGAATTTTTTTTGAGTGTTCGGTCTTTGTATTATAATCACATTATATATAGTGACCATAACTAGTTTTTTTTTATATTTCCACCAATTACTTGGTCTCAAATTAGGGAATTCCTTGTATTATGCGTATCACAGATACGGAATTCACTCCACACTAACACCATTCCTCAATTGTTCTTACCGGGTATCGAACCTGGGACCTTCTCATCCAGCGCTCATAAAACGGTTGGGCCACCGAGGTCGTTAAAATCGTTAAAGGCACATGGGACTGTTCAACTTATGTCTCACGGTGACGGACGCAATGGTAGAGCCTCTCAGATATTTGAGATTTTTAAGCTCTGCCACTGGAACTGTTACGGACAGACGTGTCTCTTACTATCAGGCGTACGACTTGTGCGTTTCTTCAAAAAATATTTCCTATTAAACTTCATTACCTAGTCTTTACATGAAAAAGAATGTTCTTACACATAACATTATTAATGATTTGATGAATGTTTCATGTGGCAACTTTTGAAAGTAGGTACCCTTGGTAACCTTCATCTCTGATCTTGTTGTGTTTGCCTTAGTTACAAACCAAAGCTATGTCTTCTTCTATGTATACATATAAGCACTTTTTTATACTAACTTCGCAAACGATAAGTATTGGTCTTGCTGTGTTTGCTGATTTTTTTGGAAAACATACTTTTTACAAAATTGTGTAAATCTTAGAACTATGCGTGCAAGAAGGGCAATTATCTTAATTTATTTTTGACATAAGACTCAGTTTTCTTATTTTGTTGGTATTTCGATAAATCCCGTGGTGCCAGTCTTTTGATTCCAAGGAGTTTAAAAAAAAAACTTTTATATGAACAAGTCAAACTGTATAGGTACTTAAGTTTATACAGTTTCGTAGTACTATGTTTGAACTAAGAAAATTATATCCCTTATAAATCGAAAATAAAAAAAATATTGAATTTGATGTTACACAGTCTTAGTATCGTAAAAGTGGGATTAAATGACTATGAACGGACGTTGCAAAATAAAGTAGCTGGAGTGTAACAGATGCAACACTTTGATTGTAGTTGCTTCACACCATTTCCTGGCGATGTTAGACATCTTACCGACCTAGCGATTGTAAGAAGTATAAAACAATGAACTCAGACGTGGAAAGACTGATCAAAGTTCGTATAGTCAAGTATTTTTTATTTATTTAATACATTTTACAATGATTTATTACATATATGCAGCTGTAGCTCAAAAATAAAACAGTTAAATCAATTAACGAACGAAATATTCTTTATGACACATTAAACATTACAACACAGAACAGTGTATCTATTTTAAGTATCCCAGAGAAATAAATATTAAATACATGAAAGCTAAAGTTGTTAATCATCTGATTTTTATTTCATATTACTTCTAAATTACTCCTAATCATACAAAATAAAAGTAAATAAAAAGAAATATCGATAAACTGGAAAATACATGATTTATTTAGAGTAATATTTCCTATACTGATATGAAGTTATCATGAGAAAAACTTTACATGATTTGCGACTTTTTATAAACGTGTTGAGTCTAAAAGTTTCTTTTTATACGCGCATTGAGAGGCTATATGGTGCATTTGCAAACACTGTAGGTAATACACGTTTTAATAGTGGTTGTGAAACAATTCTAAAATATATCCTGAATTTTGTAAATAAATACGTTAAAAGCTACAAATTTAAATATTGTCTTCACTGCTCTCACAGAGGAATATTTTGTACGGATGTATTTCAATTTTTTTAGTAAATAACAGACCATAGCAGTATTTACACAAATGTTTTTCAGTGCCATTTCAGTTCACAATAACGAAAAGTAATTTAGTAAAATAATAAGTATTATTTAACCCCTAATGTTAGTGAAACGTACAAGTGTACAAGACGCATAACACACAAGTATTTTTGTAAAATAAGTAGGAAGTATAGTAGATAAAAGAAAATTAAAAATATTGCCAAAAAAAAATATACTTACGTTAAAATGTCAATTTTACAAAATGCAAATGTTTTACTTACTTATAAGTGGTGTAATGCCATTTTCCATCTGCTTTTTTTGTAACCAGTGCGGGACCATCAGGATATCTAGCGGCTGTCCGTTTTAAGAGACCAGGTACTGATATAGGAGGTTCCGAAGCCAATCCTCTTGAAGTTTGCCGTAATTTGACATGACCACCAGGTACACAGGATATGTAAGTATCTGAAGGGACCACCTGGTCCGGCCCTATCAAGAATTTAACTACTTTTTAGTATATGCGAAATAACAGTCAGAATTATATGTAAGTATAAAAAATCAAATACCATGATAATAATTATTATTTAAAATAAAAATAAGTATATAACTATTAATAATTCGAGCACGGGTATCTTTATTAAACATTTATTTTACGAGGGAATTTCCTTTTAAATACAAAAGAAATTACCATAGGAACTTTCTCATTATTGTTTTCGAGAATAATCTAGTATTGTTTCGAAATAATATCGAGAAAACAATTGAGTAAGTATAACAACATGAATGTACTGTGAAAACAATCCGTAATTTTACTATACTTATTGATAGACTAAATCATAAGGATTGTTTTCTTTTAAATAATATAGCACCTGGAATAAAAGGAAGACCATGAAATTTACAAAAATTAATTTGAAATTTTGTTCAGGAAAATGAATAGCCTTTTCTCTGACTTTGCCGCACTCATAATCATAACAACTGACATTGCATTGCATTGCATTTTATCATGCACTTATAAGGGAAATGAAATCTCTTTGTGAAGTTTGTACTCATTAGAATACTTTGAACTGATAATGTCAGTTGTTATGAGCGCAGCAAATTTTTCCACATTTGGCGGATTCGATTCCCAGATCAGACAGGCGCTTATTTAAAAATCTTTAAATGCAGTTCGAAATGTTTTTAAAGCCAAAATTAAGTCTCCTTTAAGTAAAATATCTTACTACGATATTTAAGGTACCTTCCCTACGTGTGGCATCGCCGTGGAACACCGCCGTGGAACACACAGATAACCAGCCACCTTGGGCACACGTATTGTTAGTATTATTTACGGAATCGTTCGAAATCTACGTGAAATATCCCACAACTCAGGATATTGTAACCCAGGATGTTTAAGAAGGGATAAACTGCATGTTTACAAATAATTGCCATCATCTAGTATAATAATAAGGTAATTACATCCTCTCTAAACATACAGCGCTGAAATTATAACATAGATAAAAAAACGTACAATCAAATCGTACCTACACAATTATTTCCAGTGGACCTACCTGGGTAATTTTCATGTTAGTTTTCTGTATACCTAATATATGCAATGTGGCAATTTTTATTCTTTAAATATTCAACAATAATATCATGAAGTATTATATAATATTCGAGTGTATTAACCTGAAATATTATTTAATATTTCAGGATAATATACTCGAATACTTAAATAATAAAAATTGTCACCCAAATTAGGTAACGAAATCTAACCTGAAAATTACCAAACTACGATAGCATTATGTAGGTACTACTGATTCATTTTATATTTCTGTCAAATGCTTTCTTACAATTCATTTAATTGATAAACCAACTTGATATAATGATATCAAGTTCCGTTTGTAAAGACCTTTTATCGTCATTTTTGGGGTCAAGTCTGATACGCAAGTGTAATACTGATTTTGAAACAACCAAGTCAAACTTCATGACCTTTGGTTGATACTATCTAGAAAATAATATCCAGAGCCGTAATTGGTCAATTTTCTTTATTATTATATAATTACTGAATTACAAACTATCTCGACATAATTTAGTTTATTTTATTCAATGTTTTTATACATTAGTTCCACAACAGTTTTCAAGATTTTATTTTTTTTATATCTTGTGTTAATCCGTTCGTAGCAAAAGGAATGAATGGCATCGAGACAAACCCAGGGAGGGTTTAACGGTGCTTTACAATATTTATGTATACTTTTTTCTTAAAACAAGAAAATAAATAAAATAAAAGTAAAACTACTACAAAAGAGCTCTACTATATATTTTCATATCAAAACCCCTAATCCAAAATAATGAATTATTTTTATATTAGGGCCTCTTTGATAAATGGTTTTATTTTCCTTAACCATTGTTTCGTTTAATTTTTACCGTGTAGGTTGGTCATGGTGTGCCTGCTTTCTTATCATACATATGCTGCTACTCAGGTTCTGAACTTAACCCGTCGTTTATAATCGAGAATACTATACTTATGTATTTACCGATATCTGTATGAAAAGTACATAACTGTTATGTATCTAAAATGTATATTATATTATAATGTACTTAGTCACGTAATCCAATACCGACGCTTTATTTAAGTCTCCATAATGTATAAGATAAATTATAAGATTTAATTGACTTATTCTGCCTAGTTTTTAATCGAATAGTTAGCGCGTGTAAAATAAGCAACGTATAAAATAGAATAACGTTTTTTAAAACGTTACAAGTTTTAATTAAAGTAGAAAAAGAAAAATAAAATTTCAGTAGAGAACCTTCATTTAAGTAATGTAGAAATAAAAAGTATTTATTTACTCACCATCCATGTATTTATTGCCACTGACTCCGTTCGATATCATTTTGTTCACTTTTACAATTTCTTCGCCGTTCTCGACGATAACTGTTGAACTATCCTAGAAAAGAAACAAAAATGTATATTACGAATGATTTTCTAGAATGTTTCAAATGTTTCGAAATTATAACAAATATTTTGAACTTTACATCTTCTCATGTCCATACAAAGACCATTTTTTTGTGAAACTTGGATCGAAATATGTTAAATATAAAAACTTTATGTATTATAACTTACTCTGTGATAAACAGAAAACAGTGTAAAATAAAAAATAATAATCTTTGGCTCTGAGAATCAGACACATTGTCATGTAAATTAGTAAAGCCGGTTTAATTATTGCTAATTAAATGATAACCACGTAGCAGGAAATCTGTCTTACTTTTTTTTATGATACCACGTGACGGGGCGAACAAGTCGTGCGCCTGGTGGTAAACAACAAGTCTGTCCATAACAGTTGCAGTGCCGCTCAGAGCATTAGAATAGAATAGAATAGAATAGAATAGAATAGAATAGAATAGAATAGAATAGAATAGAATAGAATAGAATAGAATAGAATAGAATAGAATAGAATAGAATAGAATAGAATAGAATAGAGTAGAGTAGAGTAGAGTAGAGTAGAGTAGAGTAGAGTAGAGTA
>NW_020653851.1:8572079-8654457 GCF_003589595.1 Hyposmocoma kahamanoa
GAGTAGAGTAGAGTAGAGTAGAGTAGAGTAGAGTAGAGTAGAGTAGAATAGAATAGAATAGAATAGAATAGAATAGAATAGAATCCATTTATATACATAACGCCACAACACAATAATACACAGTAAGAAATAAAATTAAGAGATTCGACACACACTTATCGACACGGATTTGCTCGCATTAAGTCAGTCAGAAAAATCTTTAAGTTCATGTATAAGAGCGAAAATGACGTTGTGCATTTCGCATCGGCGATCCGAGCTGAAGCGAAACACGCAACGCCTTTTTCGCTCTTATTTCATGGGCATAAAGGTTTTTTTGACCGGCTTAATGCGATTCCGTGTGAATAAATGTGGTGAGTCCCTGCGCCCGTTACTCTTAGACATAAGTTGAAAAGACTCATGTGCTTGTAATTTCACCTTAAATATAAAGAAGAACTTTTTATAAAGCAAACATGTTGGTAACAGAAAAAATAATCATTAATATTACTTTAATGATATTTTTTCTTGTATTAAGCATGCATAATTATACTTATATCACACCCTGGATGTAATAAGGCCACATCTGCAAAATGACAACTTTTCAGAAGCGAGGCTTAAAGATTCTACGAACGAAATCAATCTGTAACTTTTTTATGCTTCAATAGAAGAGTTATAAACTAATAGCAGTTCTAGTAGCAGTAGACCTCCTTGTGAAAGGGTTTGTCCAGGGAAGTAATGCCACCTTATCTATTTCTGCCGCCAAGCTGACATTATGTCAGCAGTAAGTAGTGTGTTCCGGTTTTGAAGGGTAATGGTGCTGGTGAAATTACAGGCACATGGGACTTGTCAACTTACGTCTCAGGATGATGGGCGCAGTGGCAGTGCGCCTCAGATCTTTGCGATTTAAACAGCTGAGTGACACTGCAACTGTTATAGACAGGCTGACAGTGTAGCTTATCATCAGGCGCATGACTTGTTCGTCCCGTCCAGCGATGAAATAAACTCAGTCTTTTAAGGCCTTTTAAAAAACCTCGACTAATTTTTAACGCCTCGCGACTAGTCTAGTCTTTTAGCCTTCAAGTCTTGAGTCATAAGGCTAAAACTGAAGACAAATTCGAGTCGAATTATAGGACTTATAGGACTAAAACGACTAAAACATTCTGTGGCTCCAGTGAAAAGGGGCACAAATTAAAAAACCCAACTTTACAAGGAGACGCGAAAAATAGATATGATATTCAGCGTGAAGTGTTTTTCGCGTTTCCTTGTAAAGTTGGCTTTTTTTAGTTGTACCCCTTTTCACTAAAACCACAGAATTGGCGCCTTATAGCCTCGAGAGTCGCAAGCCATGAGTATATATTTGTTCTATGTATTACAGATAAATTGTATCTCACTACTGTGCACGGGTTTCTTTAGAAGTTTAAACAAAAGTACCAGGACTTCATAATATACTTATTATGTGGTTACAGGCCAATATTACACAAAATAAAAAAAGAGCACGTTAGAACTGGATTGCCAGACTTTTAAATATTGGTTGTATTTCATTATTTTAATTTACTCGCAGAAAAAGGATTGTATGCAATCATTATATAATTAGGTCTTAAAATCTTATAAAACCTATTGCTTACATCACTCTTTGAATCCTAATTTTTATTATAAGTAAATAAACGTGATTATTTAGTACATACTACGTCATTTTTATTTATAAACTTCGGGTTTAGTAAGACATAAAATAGGTATAAGTCCATTACAAATAACTCGAGTCGTTTAAATCGTTCAAGTCGCGTTTAAGTCGTTCAAGTCGTATAAATCGTTTGAGACTTTTAAGTCTTTTAAGTCTATTAGGATGACGACTGAGTCTTATTAATAAAAACTCGAACGTCCAGTCTTAATTTTAGAGTCGAGTCCTGTAAAATGGAGTCGAGTCGTTATAAAACTCCTTAAAAGGCTGAATCTCTTTCATCGCTAGTCCCGTCACTTGATATTATAAAAAAAAACCGTCACCCATTAGACACATAATTTGTTTCATGTAGTTTGTGTCGTACGACGTTTATTTGATAAAAGTACGTTTGAAGTATGATCACATGTGGCTTTATTATACCAATGGTAACTTATGTAACATAACGTCGCCTTACTTTCTCAAACTCGTATCTTAAAGCACAAAGTTACTGAAATGCAAAAGATGTATTGTATATACAAATTTTGCAGGCTGATTTCACATCACATTTCCTTCATATTTACACACTGGTTTTTACCTGTTCTTAAAGTAATGCGTCCAAATTACAATGCAATTCAATAAACGCGTACACACACATAACCCCGTACTAGTTAAACTCTGTATCGCGGGTGCCATGGCAAACATAGACAACCTCAAATTACACCCAAACTCACGAGAGATAAACAAATGTAGGCCATACAAATATTTCTCCCGGCCCGGGAATGGAACCAGGTACCTCTGCGTAGCGAGGCAGTTAACTTAACAGCCTTGATAAAAAATGTAAAATAAATAGAAAGATTTGCCATCTCCTGAATAATCACTCTTTCTAAGATACGATTTTGAGAAAGTAAGGCATCGTAAACTATGTATACAAATCATAAATTTTTGATATATTTTTTTATCTTCTCTTAATGTCCTAACTCTATCGATATGATTATAGTAAATAATATAATAAAACAGTTTTTTAAATGCTTTACTTAACTGTTTAGATATAAATTGACTGCAGTAATAAAACCATAAATAGTATAAGACTTAAAGGTGTAAAAAGATAATCGTTCGTTAAACTTGTTATGTAACAAAAGATAACGCGGATCCGTGTTCTGTAAAAATTTTAATGCTCTCTTGACGATTTATCGTGAGGATTACGAGTAATGACGTATAATATATTTTACTAGTTTGTTTATATTTTGCAGCACTATACTCCGACTTCCGACTTCGGGCCAAACGAAGGGAAAAAACAATAGATTTGAAAGACTTAAAACATAATTATTCAAAACAGCATAAAGCCACGTTTTTGACCACTACTTAGAGGATTTTTATTAGCAATGTCCTACACGTCAATTGTTACTCTGAGTTGTTAGTAATTAGCATTAGGGTAATTTTCAGGTTAGCTCTTACTACCTAATTTCGGTGGCAATTTCTATTATTTAAATATTGAGGAATATTATCAAGAAGTATTATTTCATATTCGAGTACAGTCACCTGAAATATTATTTAATATTTGTTTCGAAATTTTCCAATAATTTATTATATAGTAATAAAAATTGCCACCGAAGTCAGATACCTGCAAAAAAGTAACTTTAAAATTTCCCACTAACGGTAGAGTACTTTAAATAATTAACTTTAAAAGATTTGTCGTAATCAGATAAAAATGTACCACATTTTAAACAGAGTTCTTATATGACTTAAGTTACATTGAAAGAAGTTACCTGTACCTCAAACAAAAGAATGTTCCTTCTTTATTATTTGATACAATAATAAATAAATTAAAGCAAAAAAATTATTATATTCAATTGATAATATAAATAATATTTTACTTATTTTCTATAATTAATAAAAGAATAATACAATCAATGCTCCATTTTCCCATTTTCTTTTTTCATCACTCTCTCGAAAGAATATGCTATCCATAATTTTCAGTTATATATATTAATAAGTTAATACTTATTTGTAACGTAACGTAAACATAAGAGAAAGCAACATTTCTAACTTTTGTGAAGAGTAGAACCTCTCTATAAATGTAATTTGCAGTGCCCTACAGGATCCATAATGTCCTGTAATCCACGTTGTTAACTTAGCTTTAGGCCTTTTCCATCCTATGTAATATTGTGGTTAATGCTATTAAGAGTTTAATTGAAATAATCTGCATAAAAGGCAGTGGTCAATCATCCGTGTTTATTTACCATACACAAGTAAGTAAATGCGTTATTGTACCTACTTATCAATGTTTTTTTTTTGCCTTACGTAAGTATTAACCTATAACTCTTAAATCGTAACAAAGTAGATAACGATTGTGTGCGTGAAAGCGCGTCTGTATCCGTAATATACTTACATAAAGTTATAAAAGTAACATAATAAATAATAATTTGGTTTGGTTTTATTTGAATAGATAAATATTATATATACTTTGCACAAACTTTTTTGTACAAGATCATGCAAGGTGCTATTTAATTTACGTATATAAATTAATTTATTTTCGGTTTATGAAATAGAATCATCATCGTCATCATATCAACCGGAAGACTGCTGAACTTAGGCCTCCCCCAAAGATTTCCAGACCAGCCGATAAAATAGAACATAATTTCTTTATTTCAGGTATGTACCTGTATTCATATTTATGTTAGTAACATTTTCACTTAGAGTAGGTTAGTATCACACAACAATAGCTATTAATTTAATATAACATAAATACAGGTTTATTTGCCCAACCTAATTAAAATTGTACAATAAAAGCCAGCAACAATTTTCAAGATGCCGTTGCGATGCTATTTTTTTTCGCATTGTTGCTTAGAAATCGTCTATGTCATATACACATTATTACGTTTTCAAATAATGTACCAAAGTACAATCAACTAAGAAAGTTACGTATATGTAGAGTTTTCTTACATAATTGCAGAAAAATAAAAATAATGGCGTGTGAAATACCGGTAAAATTATCTATTAAAATTCATATATGTTTAGAGATAAATCTGTTCAAAACGACTTCTATTATTGATGCAAAACCTTAGTTTGATGTGCCTGCTTGCATAACTCGTTCACAACTCAATGTTTACCATTGTGGTGTTGCTCAATAGGCCATACCTGCCAACCTATTGAACCTTTAGATATTTTACTGTCAATATTAATTTGAGATTTTATTCATAATGTAGGAGTACGACTATAACATATAATATATCAAAGTAATTTATGTTTCGACGTTTTATCATTACAATGGGATTTTTATCAGAGGCAACAAATGTTATGGGGTGACCCCCAGTTAAAAGATAAATTCTCAATATAGTCGTTCACTTCATAAAGGCACCTATTAATTGTAACTCCTTGTTTTGTTATCTCGAATTATTTTTCCTGCATTTGAAATTAGGGCATTAGTACATAAATCCTATAGCATTTCACAGGCATAATAATACCTAATTGTGATTGTCACACAATGAAAAAAATACATTTTTATTCATTTTTTGTTACTTTTTTCTCTCTGACTGTTGTTCTATCGGCATCATTTATTTTTAATTTGAATTAATATAATCTCCTTTTAATATCACTTTTTGGGCACTAAATTATGTTACTTTCAAAAAGGGTAATGACGTATTATGTAGTTATTCGTAACAAGTCCACTGGTAACACACACCCAGCAATTCTTATCATACATTTATTTATCAGTGGCGTGATGATTAAGGCTTTAGTAGTTTAAGCGCAATAAGCACGTGTGAAATATTATAGAATGCATGCAATCATATCTTTAGCTGTCAGTTAAGGTAAAGTCTAATTTGTCAGTCAAAAACTAATTAATTACTCAATAAAAATCTATTGTTTATTATATAGTAACGTACACACTCAACATAGCCCCGCACTAGGGAAACACTGTGACGCAGGTGCCATGCACACACATAGACAACCACAAATTACACCCAAACTCACGAAAGAAATATAGGCCGTACAAATATTTCTCCCGGCCCGCGAATCGAACCTGGGACCCCTGCGTGGCATGGTAACCGTTCGACCACAGAAGCAGTTAAATTAATATTATTATTACCAGTTGCTAAAAAACTTCATGTTAAGATATGTCTTTTTTACTAGAAGTGTACCAGAGTGTTTTAATAAAAGCCATAATTTTCAGAATCTATCCGATCAATAGAATTTTTGTAATAATATATTACAGATGTGGTATTTTTACATTGTAGGACAATGCAAAAGTGTTATGTCCGGTTACGAACCTACGTCAATTTCGGCGGCTACACGGTCAAGTAACGGGCCTATTGTTTTGGGCTGTACCGTACATCTTTACCGAAACGTCTTGGAAACTCATTACATTGATATAAAAATGAAATTACGTTCGGCATATCATTGTCCTTTAATGTGAAATATTAAATAAATTAATACCTGCAGTAACTGACTGTTTTCAAGGAAACATTGATTTCAAATAGAAGGCTATAGTAAGTACATACATTGGATTCGTATAATTTGCACCGACGTAATCAATAACATGGGGAAAACCGTGATGAACAAATAACCTACCTAAGCAAGGAGTTTTTAAAGTTGAAATATGTATGCTGCGTATCCAAATCTCACCTGCTACGTAAGTAAACAATTTGAAAAATCTAACGTAGAGAAGTTAGTAAAAACTAAAGTAGAGTAAGTAGATTTTCGGCAATTTCGTCACAATACTAAGCACTTTTAAATCATTTTATTGTTTTACGCACTTTTTCTGTATAATAAATGGATAATTTTTAAACTACTTCACTTTTGTTGACCCTGTATTAGGTCGTGCGGACACGGAAAATTCTATCGTAGTGGTGCGACAGGCGTGTCGCGAGTTCAGCCGCCAACTGGCGCTTTGCCCTAATCGCATGCACGCGTTCTACAGTATGAAGTTCATCCGGCAAAGAACTAACGCACATTCAAGTTTGGCGCGTAACATAACAATTCATGGATTTAGAGTTTCACATAACGAATGCATACACAATATAAGTTAAAAGTAAACAATAAACGAGTTTATTAATGGCATACCGTATCCTGATTCTGTTCCTCTACACCCATAACACGACGGCCGGTATCAATGCACGTGCTATGAATCCAACGGCACGATGCGTCCGCGCAGATGAACGAATGAGCACTATTTGTACGCGCACACCGTTTTTCTCAACTGATAAAACAAATGACGAACACATGATAGCTTTAGCTAATAATGTGTATAATCGTTTTAGTAATATTGGTTTTAATTCAGAATTGTAAATATTCCTATCTAATCTTTATGTCTGACTGTATTCCGTGTACATAATGATTTGAATTTTATTTATAGCGCTGTTGGAGGTTACGGTAAAAAATATTAGTGACCTGTTTATAGGGAAAGTTATTACTTGCAGATCGTATATGTCGATGTTAGTTCTATCCAATCAAGAAATTGTGTAGGTACTCTCAGCATCGCATTCACTGTACAAATTATCACTTTACTCAACCGCAAATTTGTATGCTATTTAAATGATACAATGTTCAAATGTAGTTTTGACAGTATGTGCTATTGTATACTCTCTTTTTAGAGACGACTCGCGCGCAGCGGAATGCATAAAGGATGTATGTGACTATTGCTCTATAATCTCATGCTTCAAAAGCTTTATACTAATTGCTTTTACCGGTAAAACCCTCCGATCATGGCAGTTAAGAACAAAAACTACTTCATTTATTATGGACTTAATCCTATGTACTGTAAAAGATAATACGAGCTACTTGCCAAAATACTTGAATAATTTACTACACATCCAGCAAATTCATGTATTATTCGTATATCTTTTAATCTTACCCCACAGAGGTTGTAAAGCCGATAAAGTAGCGTGTAGCACACCTGGCAAATTACAATACACTAATCAAGTGGGTTCTTCTTCTTTGTCCTGGCTTGTTGGCGTCAGACCTCCAAGTCCGCGTGCGCCACTCCGAGCACCTTTGCGTAATCTCCGGGTCTACACTCATCGTCTTCAAGTCTCTTTCGACGGTTCCATCCAAGTGGTCTGGGGTCTACCAGGTCTACCTTAAGTATATCATCCGATTTTAAAAATTTGCTTAATATCAGTGTGGCGAATATATGTTTTATTTTAATTATCTTCATTAAAATAAATCAAATTAATCAACTTCTTTGTTAATTATTTATTACACTTCAATACATAGGGCTCACTATAAGTTTCTGGAACTAGCCATTTACATAAATAATTACAACATTTGAAAATGGAACTCTTTGGCTGTAGAATCTTAGGGTCGTATTCCAGAACTCTACTCAATACTCAAGTCAGGACTTGAGTATTGCAGTGAGCACTGAAAATCATACTCAAATCCTTGCCATTAGGGTCGTATTTCCAGTGCTTGAAATCATACTCAAGTCTGCTCAAATCCTGACTTGAGCATTGAGTATTCAGACTATTTTTTTTTTCCACCCTCTAACAGTAGAATACAGTTTGTTTCATGTGACTGTCACTTGTTTTTACATTGTGGCGTCATTTTAGAAATTGGTAGAAATGTAGACAACATCACCTTGGATTTAACTTGTGAACATTTTCGTAGTATGTTTTTCTACGAATTTATGGATAACTTAATAAAATAAATGAAGCACCATGCAAAACGACTATTTATAGCTGGTTTGCAGAATTCAAACGCGGTCATGATATTTTTATTTTATCTATAGCGTTCATAGAAGGATGGAAAATAGTGCGTTCCATTCTATGCTTTTGTTGCATTGACTTACAATTATATTTTGTTGTGATTAAATTTTTGTAATTTTTAATGTTGGAATGAAACTATTTTTCCGGATTTAAATCGCGTATATTTGTTTTTTCAAACAAACCGACGTTTCGGGCCCTTTACAGGTCCCATGGTCACGGTTGACTGAGGTGGTACAGTCTTCAACCAGTTATGTCTAATATTGATGCAAACCACCCTATTTTTTTCACTATAGTTACAATAGTTATTAATTAAATACCTTATTTTTAATTTTACAAAGAAAACATTCCAATTTACGCTACATTAAGTTTTACAAATTATTTTATTGAATGAATTTTTTGTTAAGTTTAATTTATTATTAATTATTAATAGACATTAGAATAAATTAAAACATATTAATTAGTACTGCAGTCTTATGTCTGTTTGGGATTTTTCATTAGAGGAAATACTGGATCCCAAACTGGTGGAACGGAGAAACCATCTTCCCTGTTGAAATTAGGATGTTTTTTAATTTCAATGGCCTCTCGCAGCATCCTGGGCAGATAACGGACTTCTTTTGCAAGGACCTGGGGTTTGTCAAACTTCATTGAATGTGTAGGTTTGTCCATGACATGCTCGCAGACTGCAGACTTGTTTACGCGACGGTGTTTGACATCAGCTATATGTTCTTTGAGGCGGGTACAAATACTTCGCTTTGTTTGTCCAATATAAGAGAGACCGCACTCACAGTCAAGCTTGTAAACTCCTGCATCCTGTAAGGGGATGTTACATTGCACGGGTCTCAGGAACTGAGAAATCTTCCTCAGGGGCTTGAAATAGGTCTTGATAGATGCGCGCCTGAGGACTCTTCCGATCTTGTCTGTAACACCTCTCACGTAAGGTAAGATGGCAGGTCTTCTCTCGACTGTTGGTGGTTTCACACGGGGTCTGCGGCATTGGCGTGGAATCCTGCCTATTTCAAGCCCCTGAGGAAGATTTCTCAGTTCCAGAGACCCGTGAAATGTAACATCCCCTTACAGGATGCAGGAGTTTACAAGCTTGACTGTGAGTGCGGTCTCTCTTATATTGGACAAACAAAGCGAAGTATTTGTACCCGCGTCAAAGAACATATAGCTGATGTCAAACACCGTCGCGTAAACAAGTCTGCAGTCTGCGAGCATGTCATGGACAAACCTACACATTCAATGAAGTTTGACAAACCCCAGGTCCTTGCAAAAGAAGTCCGTTATCTGCCCAGGATGCTGCGAGAGGCCATTGAAATTAAAAAACATCCTAATTTCAACAGGGAAGATGGTTTCTCCGTACCACCAGTTTGGGATCCAGTATTTCCTCTAATGAAAAATCCCAAACAGACATAAGACTGCAGTACTAATTAATATGTTTTAATTTATTCTAATTTCTATTAATAATTAATAATAAATTAAACTTAATAAAAAATTCATTCAATAAAATAATTTGTAAAACTTAATGTAGCGTAAATTGGAATGTTTTCTTTGTAAAATTAAAAATAAGGTATTTAATTAATAACTATTGTAACTATAGTGAAAAAAATAGGGTGGTTTGCATCAATATTAGACATAACTGGTTGAAGACTGTACCACCTCAGTCAACCGTGACCGTGGGACCTGTAAAGGGCCCGAAACGTCGGTTTGTTTGAAAAAACAAAAATACGCGATTTAAATCCGGAAAAATAGTTTCATTCCTATGTATAACAATCGCGAAAACCTAAGAACTCGATAATTTTTAATGTTGTTTCGTGACTACTGGGCGGCTGGCGTTTACAAATATATAATATAATATTTTAATCTATTGTTACTATTATTTTTACATATATTATTAATTTATTCACTCTATTTTCATTTTTTTTTCTATTTTTAGCATTATTTTATTAATATTTTGTTATTATTATTGCTTATTGGCTTAATGCCAAGAAGACAAAATGTGTTAAATTTGAATTACCTAACGTAAAATCGACTAGTCCAAGCATAGAAATAAACGGAGAAAAGTTAGACCTTGTTAATAAAGCAGTCTTCTTGGGAGTGACCTTAGATAGTAAACTTCAATGGTTTCCACATATATGGCCAGCAGATTAAGCTCCGCTGCATACGCAGTCCACAGAATACGTGAGCTTACCGATGTTAGTACTGCTAGACTAGTTTACTTTGGTTACTTCCATTGTGTGATGTCCTACGGGATTCTCATGTGGGGTAAAGCTGCAGATATTCAAACCATATTTGTATTGCAAGAACGAACGATTCGTTCTTTGTACCGTCCAGGCTCTCGGGTTTCTCTCAGAGAAAAGTTTAAAGAGACTGGTATCATGACAGTGGCATCACAGTACATTTACTCAAATATTTTATATGCCCGTAAAAATATACATAATTTCAATAAGAAAGAAGATATCCATAATATTAACCTTACAGCTAAGTCCAAACTCATGAACTGTATACGATTTTACAATAAGATTCCGGAGCATATATTAAGTTTATCATTTCCTAAGTTTAAAAACTACATTAAAAATATTTTGATCGAAAAATCATATTACAAAATTGAAGGCTACTACTATTGTTAGATAAAGATGTATGGAAAGACGACACGGCTCCAGAATCCACACAAATTTGATTCAAAGTGTATTCCATAGCATTTAAGTTTGTTTGAAAAGAGCAATCCCTAGAGTTTCTTGCTCGTTCTTCTCAGAGAGGTCAGCGTAGTGAACGAACAGTAGCTTAAATGTGACGTTTTCACTTGAAAAATAAAGTAAATTAAGTAAATTTATTTTACCTATGGAATAAATAATCTTTGACTTTAACATTGACTTTGCTTCAAGTATATGGTTGATCGTGTCGGCCATATTGTTTTCTCTGCATTTCGCGGTTTTGTCGGGTGAAGAACTATATGCCGAATTTCACTAAAAAACTAATAAAATAACGGAGGAAAATGAGGTGTGTATAGCACGTATAGCAGAAACTACGCTTCAAATGTCAAAGAAACAGTCGCAACAAAAATTTACATGGAAAGTCACAAAAACAAAAATTGCTCGCTAAGTCAACTTTTCGAGTCACTTATGTTTACAATTTGCAACTTTCGTAAAGCAGGGGTGCTCGACCTCAGGGTCGGATGACATGCATTCCTAGCCCTTACCAATTTTTTGCTATTTTTTCTTCTTTTAGTGTGGTCATAGAAGTTTTTGCTAGGCCAGTAGAATTACAAACAAAAATTGAAGGGGAAATGTGCGAGATGTTGGAGGAAGCACCTCATTTAATAATATAGACCTAATTTTTTAATTTTTTTAAATTTAATTTTTTTAATTATAAGAATTTAATTTAATAATTTAATAATATTTCAGTTTTTCATTCCATCACTTAGACAAGCAAACTGTTGCCCATTCACAAAGCAGCCATTGACTATCTATGACCTTTCAAGTGCTTTCAAGTATTAATAATTATAACAAACTAGTGGAGTAATTGCAGTTAATAATTTAAACTTTAATTGAGTGTCGGTTCCCTGCAAACTTTTCATTGTAATAGGCCTGTGATTATGCCCTAGGCTGGTTTGAGTTCCTTCACAAACGTAATAAAAACTTTTTAATTTTATGAGTGATAGTAGACATATAATAAGTCTAACTACAGCAGCAAACAAAACAAATAAATGATAATGATTTAGGACTTAACAACCAGATATGTAAAAAAAATTCAAAGGCCCCATCTCCCCTACTCTTTGCAATCTTTGAAATCATTTCAAACTTTAGTCATTTTAAATCGTTAAGTTGTTAATTATTTTTTTTTCTTATTACAATATTCCTGTCTTACTGTGTGTATTGCAGGAAAAAGTATAATAACTTTATCACTTCTCATGCTCTTAAAAGTTCGTATTTATGCTGAGTGGCTGCATAAAATAGGATTTCATGCTCTAGTGCATAAAAAAAAATCACATTAAATATATCTAATTGTTGTAATTTTACATTCAATTTTAATTAAATAATCGTTTATTTGTAATATTGCTGTTTAATTTCCTCGCAATCGAAGTGAAAAGCAGAATGTATAACTCGTTCATAAAATCCATTTTACCCTCGACTTAAGTATGCAGGATATACTCTTCTCGAGTACAATGACGCGTTTTATGCATTTGTTGTACAATCTACTATACTGTTGTAATCTTAGAGAATGGAACAAAAATAGTCTAAGGTTGTGATCATAATATGAGGATGGAAAAAAAATGTGATACATGCTTTTTTAAATTTTGCGCCAGATCTCTAAGGCGAAACGTTTCGTTCAAACGCAAATTCTATATTTTGTACAACATTTTTTTTAAGGGATTCAACATTACAATATAGTTAATTTCATCATTAATCTGTGTTAAATGTTTAGTTATTATTGCAATAGTATTTTTTCCTTCAATTAAATATTTAAAAGTCTCTCAATTTACTAAACTAGAATAAATTTCAACGATTTTCGATATAGTGAAAGATAAAAACGAACGTTAAACGTCATCGGACGCCAGCCATATTATATTTTTCCACCAAATACGTCGTGTAGCAAAACGTCAACTTTCGTTTACAATTTACATTTATTCCGAAAATAAAAATATCTATGTACCGTAAGCTCTAAATATTTAGTGATTTGTTTGTATTTTAAATGTTAAAATGAATCGAAGCGAGGGTTTAGTGCAACGAAGAAACATTGTAAAGGATATCAATTCGGACGGAACAGTAAAGGAAAACCACGACGTCGATGATAAGAAAAATGATAAAAATTATGATGACGGGGATTCAAAGGAAACTCGATTGACTCTAATGGAAGAAGTGTTACTGTTAGGGCTCAAGGACAAAGAAGTATGTGTTTTGTTTTCATTACAAATCTAACGTGGCACTGCCGCATTGCCTTGTGTGAGTCGTGACTTGTTCATGATATGTGAATGTGATGATCATTTCAGGGTTACACGTCATTTTGGAATGATTGCATATCCAGCGGTCTGAGAGGATGTATCCTCATCGAACTTGGGTTAAGAGGTCGCGTTGAACTAGAAAGAGCTGGTATGAGAAGAAAAGGATTGCTATCTAGGAAAGTCATTGTAAAATCAGGTAATGCAATCTCATCTCTAGTCTCATCTCATAATTACTTGGTACATTGTGCAACGGGCTGCAACTTGGGCAACTCGACGACAAAGCGCCTATTTTGCGTGTGGTATAATTAATGTAAACTTTAATCGCGTATACTTGTAAATGCATTATGCTTCAACCAAAACATTTGTACCATAAAATTTCACACTTTATACCTACAAAACAGACAACTGTTTTCCTTGTTCATATTACTTTTTTTTAATATAATTTATGAGAATTTGTTTATAAATTGGTTCTGCATCTATGAAAACACTTTATATTTGTAATATGTATTGTATATTAGCTTAATTCACCATGAAACTGTAACTAATAGTAGTTTCATAGTAATAAGTGACCAAATTTAGGAAGTTTTCTTTATTGTTCATAGTAAATATATGTACAGCAATGGATTTCCTTTGTGTGTAGATGTAAAGCATACTAGAGCTACAATTTATGTAGTAGTCATATATAGATAAAAAACATACAAACATAGTGCTTAATATAAATTAGCTACTGTAGTCCATTCTCAAACTTAATACCTTACAAATATTTTATATATTTCCAAATTGTCAGCGATAGTGCAAATACGTGTATGTAGCATTGGTGAAAGGCGCATATCTGCAGTATGCCAACCTTTACAGGAGAAGGATTTTATGTTATTACTTCATTATTTCAATGGCTATGACTTTCATTTTTGCCCAGTAAGCATTAATTTATGTTATCTATGGACTCATAATAATAGATTCCCGTAAATCACTCTAAACTTTGCGTTGCGACATTTACACGGCTTCGATTTGGCCAGTAAATTATTGAAATGGACACATAATCCAATTCTAGTTATGCATAATTACAATATCCCTGATGAAATGTCATGTAATGTCTTTCCATTGTAATTCCCCTTTTTGACTGTATTTCTCCAGGTGAATTAATATTCAGAATCAAATTGATCAATTAAGTGTACCGTAGTAGTATGCTCTGCATAGGGAGTATGGCTACCATAATAGCTATGCTGAGGTGTCCAGCATTGCTACATTGCATGGACACCACCAGGGAGTATGTCCAGGTCACAGCTGACTATGTATGTATATCACAGCAGTATCATTACTGAAATCAAATACACACATTTAAATAGCTGGTGTGTAATTTCTAATAATTTTAGGGTCTATAAAAAGAATTAACACATTATTCAGTATATTTATTGTTTGTTATTACAGACACTCCTACTGGTGATGTGCTACTAGATGAGGCTTTGAAACATATATCAGGCACTGATCCTCCTGAAACTGTGCAAAGTTGGATAGAATATCTTAGTGGTATGCTCATTATTATTTAATATGTATTTGACATGTTTGTTAGTGGCAACCTATGTATTTGTAATAATTTGTGTTAATAATTTTATTTATTTTTTTATTTTTTGTCTGTCTCATATTCAACAATAACAAACTAATCGAACAGATGCTTTTCTTGACAATGTAATTATTTAATTTAGAAGTAAATACCTCAATTACCCTTTCAATGGGTCTAGTTGAATGCACTACCTATGAATACAGCAAGGTATTTGTCACAGATCTATGTGCTTATGTTACTGTTTTTAGGTGAAACATGGAATCCTATGAAGCTCAAATATCAACTAAAGAATGTACGTGAGAGACTGGCAAAGAATCTTGTTGAAAAGGGAGTGCTAACAACTGAGAAGCAAAACTTTCTATTATTTGACATGACTACACATCCTCTAACTGATAATGTCGTCAAATGCCGCTTAGTCAAAAAGGTTAGGATGTTTACTGTATTATTGAGAGAGAGAGAGAGAGACAGAGAGAGAGGTTGCAGTGCCACCTAGAGCTTTAAATTGCAAAGATCTGAGGGACACTGCCACTGCCTGTCATACTGAGAAAAATTTAACAAGTTCCATGTACCTGTAATTTCACCAGCACTCTTTCCTTTCAAAATAAGTAAGGCAGTACTTCCCTGGACGAATTTTTTCACAAAGAGCTCTGCTGCTACTAAATTGAAGTTTCCAAGAAATTATTTAGGAAAATATAATACATTACAGGATATTCCTTAACTACATACTTTACAAATATTATTGTCATTAGCATGGAAGAATGCAGAATAGTTTGCGCATTTGGCTCTACTTTTACGAAAAATTTAGTAGTGCATTTGTTTTAGTATTTGGAACGTAATTACAGGTTCAAGAGGCGGCACTGCGCCGTTCAATCACTGACGTAGCACACGCTGATAAGCGGTCACTGGCGCTTTTAATGCTCGCTCATTCGGCGGACGTTTTGGAGAACGCTTTTGCCCCACTGTCAGACGAGGACTATGAGTTGGCCACGCGACGCGTGCGATCATTACTCGACTTGGATTTTGAAGCTGAGGCCATGCGGCCTGATGCCTGCGAGATAATGTGGGCGGTATTTGCGGCGTTCACTAAATAGCGGTAACTTACACTACATTAACCACTGGCAACTAAAATAAAAAAATATTGCCTATGCCAGAGACATAATAATTTAATTCAGTGAAAAACATCAGTCTCTGGTTTTCATTCTTCTCTGGGTTCCAGAGACAAATTCAAAGGAAATTAGTATTACACTTCATTGAAACCATGAAATTTACAGACACTCTGTTATTTGCACTGACATTTTTTTGTAGGCATTTGACGTGGAAATTTGGATGATCAATTATTGCAGCACTAACATTCAAACGTAGTCAATAATTGGATAAGCAAATTTAATTTTATAGGACGTCAAAAATTAAGATGAATCCAGTCATTCAGACGTGGTACACATAATTTTATTGAAAGCAAACAATAAAAAAACATGTTTAGACCAATTTGTAAAATGAAATGATTGTTTTTTTAAATATAATTGTCTACACTTAGGTTTATGTTTTGTTTAAATTAATAGTTTAGTATATATATATGTGTCTACTTAATATACTTATTATGAGTATGAAACAGTATAAGATGTTGACTGTAATACTTGTAAATTTTTATGTTTTTAAAAGATACTTGTTTCACTCATTTGTAATATTTATTTTTATATCTACTGGGTACTACTAATCTATTGTATTTTTATTTAGACTATATGATTATCGATAAATTTTCTTAGTGAATTGATTATTGGGTTAGATTGGTAACATTATTTTGGAGTTTATACGAAATGTATGTGAACACCTCAATGTTCCAAGGCTTGGACTTTTGCCTGTCATAACCGCCGTGATATAAAATAGGAAAACTGAGAAAGGACTTAAATAACTTTTATCTGATTTCCATATTAGTATTTGTGAGTTTTAAAATTTATTGTTATCATTTAATTTGCTGCATTAGGTAGTTGTGTGATGTTAAGTATTTAGGTAATTTCGTGGTGAAGCTGTACGTGGTGTTGCATAATGACTTCCCAGGCGACTGATTTTTTTTTTTATCCACCAAACCATGTGTTTGTAGGATTGACAGTTATAGTGCACCATCGTATGTATTAGACTCATCAACTCTTTATTAAATTTGTTAGTTTCATTTAACCTTATTACGTTGACTTTATATACGTTTAGATTTTGTAAATTTAAACAGGGCCACGAGAAAAAAATCTGAAATAAAATTTAGAAGTGATAAAAAGTGTAAAAACTAAGATTTAAAATAATTTATGTATCATACACATACTGTTAGAATAACTCAAAATATATTCCTTAGTAAATTACAAATTGTTGTTGTTTCTGTATTACCATTAACCTACCACGTTTTTATTATTATGTGTACGTAATACGTATGTACGTATTTTCAGTATTAAGTGCCCTAAGCTTAAAAAATGTTTGATTGATAAAAAAATATTGTGCAATTTTGAAACTACTACTAAACTACACTAAACGTCTTTTCCATAAGTCCTTGTTGGGAATTTGGCTTTGCAAAATCGGGAAAAACTTTTTCTTCGATAATAACATTCATAACACTATTTTTGTATTCTAGCCCTTTATGACAAAAATGAGAAGTGGCTCGAATTATGTTTCTGGGAGTATATATACGTAATACTTAAATTGGGATACAAGTTTTCCTTGCAAGCTCATTCTCTTATTGCTTTATATCCTCAAAAACAGTTCTATAAATGATGTTAAAAAAAGACCATTGTATTTACATAACATTATTTTATTAAAAACTCTCACACTTTCACAAAGTGGATAAGTCTTATACCTCTTCTTTACTCTTAACCTTTTAAACAATAACTCAGTTCACGTACTTGTGCATAATTATACAATTTGGCATATTGTCTGAGAATAAAATAGTGGCAAAATATGCGAGGGAGAAGCAAGAAGTAAAACTCATCATGCAAATTAATGTTATATAACGTAGGTATTCATTGGTGCTTATGCAACTTTCCCCATTCACAATGGTTTAGAAAACTATATACCAGGCTAGTTTATAGAGTTGCCTAACTATGTTTACAAATGAATTAATATACGAAATTATACAAGGAAATGGCACGACAATTATTATGCGTCCCGTTCAATTCAACTAGATGAATAATGTTCACTTTGAACCACATAAACGAGAAATAGGATTTAAATCCACGCCTCATTTTTATACATTTCACAAATAAATCGTATACGTTCAGATTGCTGGGGTAAGTTATTATTAAACCCATACCTTTTACCCATGCGGGCCTTGAGTGCACATTTGAAACCAGCTAAATGATGTCCGCTTGTTAAGACTACTTTAAAGTACAATTACTTGGGTTTACGGTTGGTTTACCTACAGTGTTTCTATTATCCACGCATCACTAAGTGTTTATGTCCCAGGGAAATGTATTGTAAATATGAAAACTCGGTTAAACAAAAAAATCGAGTGATTTGAACTAATAGAATAGCGTTTATATTCACTTTGTACACTTCTACTTGGCGTGCGTTAAAATTAAAATAAACAAATACTGGTCCTCATTCATAATCTAACGCCTGGTTTAGGAGGACAGTCTTTTGGCACATCCTTTTCCCTTTTTATTAACGTAGACAGTTAGAAGTGACTCGTTGAGTGCAGGTGAATTGTTTCCCATAGGGAACAATATGTTCTGCGATTGAATATATAGATCACCATCTGATACACGACTGGCTTACAAGTAGAATTTCTAGGGGTATCGGAGCACTCCAGAAGTGCTTAAGTTTCCAATAAGTAGAAAGCTACAAGTGCAGACTGAATCTTAAAAGTTTTGAGCATACTGCCCGATGTTGGAAAAGAGATACTTAAATGAGACTTAAGTTGATAAGCAGGTTCAACTGTCTGCAAAAAGGATGACACTTGTCAGGACGATGCACTTTTTGATTCATTCATTCAGTCATTTCGATCTGTGTGAAAATTTGTCCAGTAATATCGAGTTCTTGGGTTTTCAGAATTGTAATTAAACTATTACACATTGGAATTCTTTTTCGGATTTATAATAGCGTAATTTATTTCTTCAATTTATGCGTTTTTACATCCGAAAAAAATTGCGTTTACAGAAATATTTATAGTAAAAATAGTTTCTGACTTCACACTCCACGTACGCACGGCGCTGACCGAATTAAACTGTGCGCTCCCTAAGCTGTCTCCAATTAACTAACTTTAGTTGAAGTCCTATATACCCTACCATAATAAAATCGAGTCTCCATTTTAAGTACTCGTGATTTTATCATTTCCCTGACACACCAACACTACGCCATAATTTCAGTTTTTATGTTCTCGAATGTTAGTACTTTTCTCACAGCCTGATAAGACCTTAATCTACTATGTATAACAGTACTAAACATTTTAAGCGTATTTTTAAATATCTAGGTGGTCAATTTTGACGCGCAGGTTTTTGACTCTTAAACTAATTTAACAGTCCTAGAATTACTGTCCTTATCCCTCGTTGTAATTAGCGGAAGAGATAGTACTATCGTTAGACTTGTTATACTTAGTTATGAGTTGTGCGGACCAAAATTGACACTGAGCCATAAACGTGTCTTACAGAAACCAATTTCCATCTTTGATAAGGAAGACAACTTATTTGATGTCATATGTACCATAGAAACGCAGCAATTGAACGTTCAAAAGAATGCGCTCGAGAGCTGTTATAGGATGAAAATCTAAAATTTAATGTTTACACTTTAGTTACAGTTTTTCGATTGGAGCTCGGTTCCAGCATTACACGGCGGTGGCCCAGAGTGCTTAGGCTAATAATCTGTACATTTCTTCTATCTACAAATAATTTAAATTAATGGGTAGGTTTATTTGATTTACTATAATGTATTCCATTGCTGGACAAAGGAAAATGTAACTAACAACTAAAAATAAACGTAAAGAGTATTCCAAAATCGCCTGTTTCTGACAAGATCATTCATATTTGATTATGCATTTTTAAGAAACTTCATTAAGTAAATAATATTTCTAATAATAACCGAATGTTTAATTAAAGGTCACATAAAGGTAAAATTTTGCTATCAATAAACACGACACGTAAATCTTATGATGGAACTATTTATGTACTAATAATATGGTAGGCTTAGCATAATAGTGACAAGTTTTTTGCGCCACATTGTTTGTTTCTGAGCGACTCAGTGTTCAAACTGACGAATTTCGCATTGCTATTGTGGCTGCTAAATCTCATGCGGATGTAGGTAATCGAATTGACGCGATAATTCGTGAGATGTCAATAGGGTTGCTCGCACTGGTCAAGCACGCGAAACTCGCGCGGAGATTTCGACTACCTTCCTTGTACAGCGTGACCATTAAAGGTCTGCGGGATTATTAATGGGTTCTACCCATCAATACGAAAAAAACAGTTCCATATTTAGCATGAAATAGCTTATGTATTTTTGCTATTTCAGAGATAACCCTGAAATATCTGGCAAATTTGCGGGTTGAAATAAAGGCTTTATAAAGAAAGAAGACGCGTGCAGTCGCGGCAGTTTCCGAACATCATATTCGTTACTTCTCACACCATACACCATTTGAATTTCATTGTCGCAAGACATGCTAAGCCTTAAAAACTTGTTTAATTTTGTGTCGCGCAGGCTCTTTCGGTCACCAGGCTTCAGTGTAGCGGATGTCATACTCTTGCAGCTGGGGTAGTCTCTGACGTAGAGTCTCGAACGCCTCTGCTGATAGTTTCGTGCTATTCAGGTTTAATCGCCTTAAGTTGGATAGACCTGCAAATTATCCACATTATAAGTACATAGTTGATGCAACGTTAAATAATATACATATATCGACCACACAAACAAAATTCCGTGTATTTTTGAAATACTAATTTAAAACAGAAGATACCGGTAGTGAACTATGGGGCGCAAAACACGATTGAGTAAATTTTTTTTTTATAAAAAAATCATGAAGTTCCGCAAAATTTTCTTTTTCAAATTTTCTCGCACGTGTTCCGTAATAAATACGTCAGGGGATTATGAGCTTCTTTACTGTAAGAGAGTATGTATATAGGTGTATTTTATTTCTAAAAGACAAATGCTTAAATATTTCTCCGCGCCTCTACCTCATACGCTTCAAAACCTACGCAACCACGATAACATTTCGTCTTAAATGAGGTGGAAAGGATGTTATACTGTAATGGTATTAACTCATTTAGCAAAGATACTGTGAGAAGGATTAAAATACCTGATAAAGCCTCAATGCCCTTGTCGGAGACGCGTGTTTCGCAGAGGTTGAGCACCTGCAATCTAGGCAGGTGTTCTGCGATCAACTGCAAACCGCTATCCCCAAATTTCGTCGCCCATAGGTTCAAATAGCGCAGGGAGGGTAGCTACAAATTAAACGAAGCGCATGAGTGGTAATAGTCAATATTTGAGTTAGAATTCTGCCTTCCGTGTGACAACGATAACTAACGTAATGGACATTTTTAGCGAAATTAGGCTATTAATATTCTGGAATCAGCAAAACTAGATCTACAACCCCCTATAAACGGTTTTTAATGTCTTATTTAGTTTTAGTTTTATTGTTAAGCAAAATTAGCGTAATTGACAATTTGCAAAGAATGAAAAACTTTAGATGCTAATATCTATATAATTATATATTATTACATATTCTATATAATATATTTTGGTGAAATTACAGGCACATGGGACTTGCAAACTTATGTCTCAGCGTGAACGGGCGCAGTGGTAGTGCCCCCATCTTCATCAGATCTTTGCAATTTAAAGCTCTGAGTGGCACTGTAACTGATATGGAAAGGCGTATAGCTTACCACCAGGCGCACAACTTGTTCGTCTCGTCACTTGATGTTATCAAAAATAAAAAAAAAGAATCTCGAAAGTTACCAAAATGCAAATGCGTTAATTGTGACAAGGAGGGCAGAATTGGAAACATTCCTTCCAGACATGATAAGCGGTTAATGACCATTGTACTGTTTTTTGGCCTATAGTACTTACCAAAAAATGGGTTTAGCTGGCTTATGCCGCGATCTCAATTTATATTTTTATTAGTCATGCATGAAATGTTTTTGCAGGTATTCAGGTCTGTCCGTATTCGGGTTACGTTGTTTTTGAACCTACTTTCCTGAATTCTATTGTTACATATATTTTTTATTTTAGTTTACGTGTTGTTTTGTATAATCGGCACTTGGTATTACAACTGCAAATCAGAGACAGTATAGTCTATGAACAATATTCAATTTGTGAGAAAGTAATGGTACCTTTATAAGATGATGTGCACAAGCACTGGTGACGCTGGTAAACGCCAAAGAAAGACACTCGAGGTTGCCGAGGGCTCCGGCTTCCAGCAGTGCCGCCACATCTTCGTCTGTGGCTCGAATTGGGAGGGCCAGTTGTCTTGGGCCACCTTCCGATTGCTAGAAACAAGATCAAATTGAAATACTGGCACCTTAGACAGCGAGTTGGTTTCAATCAAGATTACAATTTAATTTAACTTCCATGATGTTTCGACTGTAATAATATAATAAGTAGGCCTATTGTAAAATCTAAAAATAGTTTTCATTAGCATGGTAACTCACCAATCTTTGAAGACTCTTCTGCCTTTCACAAAGGTCTCTATAATATTTAGTTCCTAACTCAGTGCCCTGGAGAGCAGCAATAATTTCTAACTGAGTTTGTTCTCCACTTGCTACTTCCCATTCCAGCATCAGGCATAAAGCATCTAAGGCAGCCGGCTGTGACATAATGGTATAAATTGTAAGTGAATTTTAGATAGCAATTGAAAACAAATTTTATTTTGCAAGATACTTACGTGCTCGGTTAAAGCTACTAAAAGAAAATCGGGTAGTTGCTTGCTCATACTTTGTAGGAAACTCTTTCGCTTGAAACAGCAGTTCAATAAACTTCCAAGCTGAAAGAAACAATATTGAAATCAGCGTAATGTAAACGAAAGGACTATCCAATGTTTAAAAAATATAATTGGTATAATTACCATATCCCCCCATAATTTGCATAGTTTCACTTGAGGCAGTGCTAAATGAGGGTCAGAGGGAGCGGCGGCTCTAAGCCAAGAAGGTGGGTAAGGACGGGCTGCGCGCGCGGGAGCCACGCAAGAATGCGCTGCGCACCGAGGGTCGTGGGCCATCACATTCAAGAGCTTCCCCAGTCGTTCAGCGATGGCAGGACAAGCCATCGCACTCGCGCATATAGGTACCGGTTGAAGCACCGCACCGACTACAACTAGCCAGTCTTCGTATTCACACCTGAAATACTTTTTAAATTAATACTTTTTCTTTTTTTTATTTTAATTATAATTTAAATATTGTAAGTCGTTGTTGTGTGTACGGCGGCGCATTGGGCGCAGCAGCGACCTTAAAAGCGTCCTTATTCCATCGGCAATAGCAGCAGATTTGTAGTGCAACTGTTGCAATTGATGTGCCGCCGACTGTTCATTACCGCGCGCACCTTGCTTGCCACCCACCACTTAGATGTCGGCAGAATATCAGCGCTGCAAACTTATAAAGGTGGCAACATTGTGCTAAACAGAATCCTTTTCAGTACATTATTTGTTGTAACTTTCATTTTCTTGTTATATGTAATGCTGTGATGTAATGTGCTGAATTCAAATCCCTTATCTATCTAAATACAAGAGACAAGTCAGTACTTTAGCCGTGTTAAGCATATCATGGATTGACGACGTGACGGCCGCGAGAAGCGTTAAGACGTGGGCGGTTTAGGACTGGCCTGGTGGATCCTCGATGGGACAATGATAATGATATTTATTTTGTATTTATTGTGCAGGACGGGTAACTCACATGTGTTCGAGTATATCAGCGAAGCATAGGACCTCGTCCTCTCTGTCGTCGCATTGATGCGGCGTGGCAGAATTGCGGTAGAAGTCGTCGATGGCGGCAAGCGCGACCGCGGCCAGGTTGGGTGCGGCGCGCGGGTGTGGGCACGCAGCTCGCCCGCCGTGCGTCACCTCAACGAACCGTCGCACCAGAGCCGGACCGGAGTTATGCGCGCTTAGAGCACTACGCAACAACAGGTCAGTCAATTAATCACTTGACTGGAATAATATACATAAGTCTACGTATTTTGCTTCTCGATATGGCCAAAGGTTTTATATAATATTCATATACGGATAATTAATAAAAATATTGTGCAAAAAGTTACTACTTATGTTCTAAAATTAAACAGATTCATTGACGTCATTTAAGTAATCCTGTAGATGTCCGGCGAAACATTGACTCGATGTTTATTGATGACGTTACTAATAACCTGTATTGTAACCAAATGAGGCTTCGAGGCTAATGAGTTACGCTGGGACGGGTCTACCGATATATTTCATAATATGTTTGGCTTGGATGACCCAAATGTATACAAACGAGCGTATTAGTAGGCGTGTTTAGGCCGAGCGCGTCCTTCGAGCGCCGGCTCCAAACGTCGATATCATGTTTATGTGTAATTTAAATGTCGTCGCCAAATGTTATGGAACTATCCATGAATCAACAAATTGGATTAGAAAACTCCAGTAATGTTTTTGAATAAAAAAGTAATTAACGAGACGCTGTTATGTTACCTGATGTAATCCCTAACGAGCTGTCTTGCGTTTGGCGCTCGAGCGAAGTCCACATTGCGGGTTAGGACTCGGCGCACAGGCGGAGCGAGAGCCGGAAGCGGAGCTGCTCGCGGCCGGCGCCTGCACAACCTTGCCAACAAAGCGCATAGTTCGCCATTCGCACATCGCTCCGCTAGCAATGGGGCCGCAACATTTGCTACATTTTCCGCCCAAACTTCCCAATCTGGGCTTTCTTGGTTCTGTAAAAAAAATCCTTCCTTTGTCAAATCCAAAGACGTCGACAGTGAGCATTTATTGAGTTCCCTCTATATACAATACACGATGGAGAGAACTTCAAGATTGAATATTTAAATTTAACTTTATGCCTCTTGCGATAAGAATGTTCTTAAAGATCATTCCTGACGGGTCCCACTAAAATAGACATATTTTACTCGTAGTCTTTCAACATTAAACTTCAAACATTATGCTCTCTTGTTATCAGCAGGAAACATTTTACTTCTTATTTATTGAAGACTCCTATACACAAACACCTAACGTCTAACGAACTTGTAATTATAGCAAGCGATAAAAATTCATTCCAACCGTTTCCGCTGTGCGACTCCAGTATGTCTTTAACTTCGTATTAACGAGTGTGTATTGACCACAGACCACTTATATACTATTGACCTAAACAAATGGGTTTACATATCGTTATTTTCGCGCCACAAATTTGAACAGTCCCATTTAATGGGCAGCAACTTAAACAAGATGATTAAACAGAGCCTATATAGTTACAAAACGTGTCGCTCTATTTATTGGTCGCAGAATTACAAATTATTTTTATATTCGGCAATAAACGCATGACGCATTGACATTATTATATCACGCGAATATATTCAACTACGTCGTAGGACAGGTGAAACGGCTTTTCGTAAATGTATTGCGAAGCGATTGACGGTGAGCGGACATCCAAGTTACGTACACAAACATACTTAAAGCTTTCGTTATTGGAAAGTTGTATTCGAGAGTCAGATGACTAAGCCAACGTCTACTCACCTCGGAAAGGAGGTCCGTTAAGATCTGCAGCGGCGCGCGTGTCACATTCTCGTCTTGCAAGGGGGTCGTCATCGCGAAATCAACCATGTTCTATATGGAAATAACATTAAAAATTATTTTTTTAAATAAACTGTGTTGCCTAATATCTTGTTTACAACATTATATATTACTACTGCCTCTGTGGCCGAACGGTTACCATGTCGGACTGCCACGCAGAGGTCCCAGGTTCAATTCCCGGGCCGGGAGAAATATTTGTATGGCCTACATTTATTTCTCTCGTGAGTTTGGGTGTAATTTGTGGTTGTCTATGTGTGTGTCCATGGCACCCGCGACACAGGGTTTCCCTAGTGCGGGGTATGTTAAGTGTGTGCGTTATTATTATTATTACTTCTTACCTTAAGTTCCTTCAAAACAACTTCTTTTCTAATACTCTTCGTAAGGAAATTGCGATATCTTATAATATTTTTCTGGAACAAGGAAAATAATGTTCTTAATATTTCTGCCTACTTATAACAAAAATCCCACTGTTGAGATCTAGGCATGACTAAGTAAACAACTATTTATGTCTAAGGAGGAAGGAAAATGTAACTTACCCTCCATATAATGGAATGGTACCATTGGTCCCTCGTGTAAGCATCGTTGGCCTGCAAAAACACAAAATAAAATGTCTACATGCGATAAATTAATAACGCATGAATTCCAATTTAACTTCAGGAAACATTCGAATGAATGAAATATTATTTACTGCACATTAAACAATTACAATGACAAGATAAAACTGTAATGTTAGTATCACGGCGGCTTTAGGGTAGAAATTTAAGAGGTGGAAAGGGGAATGCAACAAAAGAATATCTTCTAATGGAAGTGTTTCAAATAAATACTTACATTAGCAGCAGTAGAGCTCGTTGTGAAAGAGTTCGTCCAGGGAAGTACTGCCAGCTTACCTATTTTTGCCGCCAAACAGTAATGTTGGCATTATTGCGTTCCGGTTTGGAAGGGTAAGGGTACTGGTCATTGACCTACCAATAAATGGACATCGGGTTCGCGCTAAAAAGTGTCCGCACCCATAGGGCGTTAAAATCGCATACAGATCGTCAATCGCGCAACAGTCTTCGTTTGTTCGACTGACAGCGCGGTTGTCAATCATGCAGTACTATATAACAACAACTTGTAAAAATTACTGCAGTAAAGTGTAAAAACAGGATTTTGTATCATATTGTCATTAAACAAATATATTGTGTTATCATAGTTCTCATTTAAAAGTGTTATTGTGTACAGTTTTATAGTATTTAATTTAATTTATATATAAATGAATCAGGAGTATAAATTACAAAAGCACACAAAATAATCAAATAGTTAACTGCCCTTTTTCTACACATTGCATGCGCAAAAGATGGAAAGAGATCCATTACGTCAATTTCAAGAAGCTTATATAAACTTCTTGGTCATTTTCAATTGTTCGAACCACAAGCGATTGAAATATTTAGAACAAAGAAACTATAGAGTTGTTTGGATTTTAATCTTATTCTTAAAATGATTTTTTTATTAAACGTTAGCAATAACTAACAAAATATTGTTACAAAACAAAATCTAATTTTGCCTTAGTGAAAAGCATCAAAATTACTCGAAAGCGTAATGGTTTTATTATAAATCGGTTTTCGGAATTACGGATATTTGAGTTTACGTTTAGTTGGAATATCTGTACAGTTCTTATAGTACACGCTTATTTTGACATTTGTAGTAATATTAGTATGTATGTATCTGCCCAACTGATTATTATTTCTCTAAGTGAATTTGTTCAAAATTCGGCATAATTATATATATAAAAATTAATTAATGTTTAGGATAAAGGCTACTCCATTGCTCTTGTGTTCAAGTAATTTTCAGTCGAAGCTAAATAAGGTGAATTTTGTTAAGTTTCCAGTAGAAGCTGAATATGGTGTTTTCGGGCCCTTAAATTGTTGCAAGCAAAATTAGGCAGTACTGCAATGATGTTCCAATTTAAATTAAATGTTTTAGTTTTTTATGTTTCGTTACATGTCTCTACGTTAGTATAGGTTAACTTCGGACTTTTTTTTCGTGGTTTTTGTATTAGACCCGACGTCCATTTTTTGGTAGGTCAATGGTGCTGGTGAAATTACAGGCACATGAGACGGGCGCAGTGGCGGTGCTTCTATTCTTCGGTTGCGGTTTAAAGTTCCGAGTGGCATTGCAATTGTTATGCTCGTTCGTCCCGTCACTTTATATCATCAAAAAAAAAAACTGAATAAGTACTAATAATGTATATATATAGATAATAATAATAAAATTTACTTATATAATATACAGGCTAATTTGCAAAATACTTACAACCTCTCAGGACTACGAGTATATTACTAATATCATAAACAACAAATTTTGTTCCACGAGTTTGTACTAAACATAATAAATTTATCAAAAATAAACTTCAAGTTTTTGTATAATAATACTATCTCAGGGTCGTATTCCAGAACTGTACTCAATGCTCAAGTCAGGATTTGTGCAGACTTGAGTATGATTTGAAGCATTGGAAATGCGACCCTAATGGCAAGGACTTGAGTATGATTTTCAGTGCTCACTGCAATACTCAAGTCCTGACTTGAGCATTGAGTAGAGTTCTAGAATACGACCCTGAGACTTTTGAAATCTTTATTTCACAGCAAGGCAAATTGAAACGTGCGTCATCAGCCTCTATAACTCCCAGCCCCGTCTTGCATAGAGTTATTACCGTTTAGAGCGATCTATTTAAATATATTTATTTGTATATGAAAGCAAAATCTGATGTATTATTAAAAGTCGTGGAACAAAACTTGTCGACAAAAAAAGAAGTTGTATATCGAGTATATAACCAGACATAGAGACGAAATGTCATTTAATTTGTTTGAAAACTATTCTGCCATATCATTACCGTGACAACTGCGCTCCGATTGCCTAGCCCGAGTTCTAAACAATTGACGGGTGTCGTCAACTGTTTCACTTCAAATCGACCAGTTAACTTGAGCTTAGCTATAATGGACGAAAATTGCAAAATTACATATTTAATTACCGATGAAATGTGATTCCGTTTGTTTTGTAATTGCATGTTTTGCTGTTTTTCCCACACCACCGAATAGAACAGCACGGCATTATTAGGGATATTATCTTTATTACAATAAATACAGAATATTTTTTGGAATATACGTAGACGTACGTCAGTAGGTCAGTAGTTGGCCTGTCTATATTTCAGTGCAAACGAGAGTTGATATTTATAAGAACTGTATGGCTAATGTGCAACCAGGAATATATGGCCCTAATTTCGTCTCTATTTCTGGTTATATACTCGATGTGTTGGTAATATAGTTCTGCGAGGTTGTTAGATAACCCTTTACACTTTTGTAGGATTTGAAAATAAGTAATAAGTAGAAATAACAATAATAATGCAATAAGGGATTTGAGACATTAGACTATAATTTTCCAAAGTGGGCCTTACCACCCGTCAGAGTCCAAGGGGGGTGTTTTTTTTTTTTTTTATTAAAAAATGGACGTACTCTTGACCACTACCTAGCCCTAGAGCAAAGATGAGGTCTACGTTGGTACGAGCTCGCCCAGAAGATGCCTATTCAATCGCACCTTGAAAATATTCGGGTTGTATGTACTATGTTAGGGGCCTCGTAAGCAATTGATGCTATCCAGGGGGTGCTACCGCATTTGAAAAAAAATTTAATTATCTATATAAACTACACTACAAACATAGTATATAATTTTTCTTCCTTGTGATTTTTTGTATTAGTTTAATAAAAAAATACGTGTTTTCAATAATTTTAGGTGGTGGTTGGCGTTGAAACTTTTTTATCTTGCCTTAGTGGGCGGTGAGCCAAGAAGTTTGGGAACCTATGCATTAGACATGTTTCGGTATAGGGCATTTTTTATATTCCGTAAAGGTATTTTTTTATAATATCCAGTGATAGGACGAACAAGTCGTGCCCCTGATGGCAAGCGACACGCCTGTCCATAGCCGTTGCAGTGCCACTCAGAGTTTTGCAGATCCGAGGGTCACCGCCACTGCGCCCGTCTCCCTGAGGCATTTTAATTGTTTTATGAGACCAAGTGACGGGACCAACAAGTCCCCCACTTGGTGGTAAGTGACACGCCTGTCCATAATAGTTGCAGTACTACTCAGTGCTTTAAATCAGGGTTGTTGCAGATGCAGGTTTTACCTTAACACCAGCGGATGCCGATATTGTGTATTTAAAAAGAAAACGCGAAAAATGTAAATTCTTACTGAGTCTATCTACATGAAAAAGCTTTCTATTTCCTTTGGTATTGCAATAAAATATTATTTCAATGTCGAGTTCTTAGATTTTCGCGATTGTTACACATAGGAAATGAACACATAGTCACGGTTGACTATGTTGACCATGGGACCTGTAAAGGGCCGGAAACGTCGGTTTGTTTGAAAAAACAAATATACGCAATTTAAATCCGGAAAAATAGTTTCATTTCCTATTATTTCAATGATTTTATGACGTTTGTTAACCAAGGAATCAATCTGCCTAGCTTCATCGTTCTGGAATTTTATCAAAGTTACATTATAAAAACAACAGTTGAGCTGCTCTTTCTGCTTACTGTCTGCTTCTGGAAGGTGTTGTAAATTATGGCATAGTGCCTTTTAGGTCATATCACGCTCGAATATCCCCAATGAATATCAGCATCGTTGACTGCGAATGTTGATGCGGATATTTTAATTCATGCAGATTACTGATATTTGCAACAACCGTGCTTTAAATCACAAAGATCTGAGGAGCGCTGCCACTACGCCTGTCGTCACCCTGAGATATAAGTTCACAAGTCCCATGTGCCTATAATTTCACCAGCACTCTTACCCTTCATAACCGGAACGCAGTAATGCTCACATTACTGCTTGGCTTTAGAAATAGGTAAGGTGGCAGTCCTACCCTGGACGAATTCTTTCACAAGGAACTCTACTGCTACTAACATAACAGACATACTTGACGAGTCCCATGTGCCTGTAATTTCGGCATTCAAAATCGTTCTAGAATTCATTTATTCATGTTTAGGAGCGCTCTTGAGTTAAACCCAGTACACATAAATAACACAGACAGAGAACTATAAGTAACAAATAATACCTGTAAAAGAAGTGATCCGTGGGGCATTACAATCCTCAGGCAATATTTTCTTGCGGGGTCCCACCTCGATATGCAATACACCTCCTGCATACAGCTGTACGATAGGGGCTTTTCTAGTAGGCCAGATGGCTGGAACAAGGAAACCGATACTTTAAATAAATAAAAAATAAGTATTATTAAAAAGTTAAAAATATTTAATAGGTATCCATTACATTCACTTTTTACTACCTACTTAACCACGATTAACACTATATAGTTCCTTATGTACTTATAGTTTTTTTTAAAGTTTCTTCAGCCACTAATATTATTGACATCACTAAAAACTAACTACTGAAAATTAAAATTAAAATTAATAGCATAAAGATACTCTACCTCTATAAATAGTTGTACAATGCATATCAACATTCAGAGAGCGTTCTCATTACTACATACTCATAATGAGTGTACGTGGTTTTGCCTGTTTATGATCCTTAAGATGGCTTATTGTTGTTATATACAATACCGTGTTTTGTTTTACAAAGTTTCATTTGTTGTTGTCGGTCGGTGTTTTTCCTATTCAGTTCCAGTAAGTATTACGTACGTTAGTGTACAAGAAATAGCTGTTTACGAAGCCACGTAAGATTTATATAAATTAGTCAATAAAGTTATATTGAATTAGTTTTGACGGACAATGGCACCTATTTTAATCTAGTACAGATTCGATGTGAAATTAGGTCAACGAGAAACGAGGGCGCTCGGGGCGCACTTTGTCGAGAACAGCTTTAGGTTGTGCTGAGTGGAGGCGGCGCGGGCGCGGTCCCGTACACCGTCATCAGGCCGGGTGTGCCCGATGTTGTGACGTAGCGGAGCAATGCCCTACCGACCGCTGGCGAGGCGCCTCTGTGACGTAAGACCATCCCGCTTCTTCCCCACCCATCCGATAGGAATCGTGCGCACTATTCGCCACTTAAGAACCCCACCTCCAAGCGAACTCAAGTGTTTACCTAACCACATATTTTTCGTTATACTTTTCCTGTACATTTGATATGAAGCCACTACACAGAAATTTCCATGAATCTATAAATTATTTGTTCATGTCATTTACTTACGACTTTGTTTTCAGTGGATTGCGCGCTTGCACACTCGTGGCAAACGCATATCGATTCGGAACGCATGGGGCAAAACGAATGTTAGTTTCATATTAATTTACTGATTTTATACAGTATTCCATTGAAGCCATTTGACGTTTGTTAGTTCCAGAAAGAGCTTTTAGCTCAAAGTCCCTAACAATATCTATCTTTGAACGTCACTGCGCCTAGACGGAATAAAGCTCTGTTATTAAATCTGTGTCAAGGTGCTTATACCTATCTAAAAGAACATTGAGGTTCAAATTTGTTTAAATTTCATCCTACATTTTAAGTTTCGTGTCAGGATTGGAGATACCGTACATTTTTAATCCTTCTATATAAGATGCATCCACAAATAGTTTATGGCTACTCAAATAGACTTAAGTTTTACGTAACAAATAAATTACGCAAAGTGCTCGTTTTATAAACATTCTTAAGACGAAAAGTACGGAAATCATCGCCTTACAAATTTGCTAATTTTATTTATACTATTTGCATCAAATTTTCTGTATTTTTTGTTGATAGTAAATAAAGAGATGGTAAAATATAAAATCGGGAGTACTATATGTTTGATCTCTATTTGAGGACACAGATACAATGGCTATTATAATATTAATCGACGTCATAAAATTAAACAACTTTATTAATTAATAATTACAATCAATGGCTTTAGGAATTAAACAGCTAATGAATCTATTTTAACGAATTATTACTTAAAAAAGAATTGATAATATTTTTTGTACATTTATTTTTGTAAAAGATGCGCAGTTTCATTATTTATTTTCGTGCACAATTTTAGTACAACTCCATAAATAGAAATATTGTTAATGAAACTCAGTTCAACTAATTAATATTATATCGCAATGAAGTCCCATTGACGTCAAACTTTTTATTATGCCAATGGATTCGTAGTTTAACATAATGTGGTTTGATGTTTATTATTTCTAATAATTAATAACATTGTTAGTAATTTACTTCTAGTTTAAAACTTCATCAGTAATTAAGCAAAACAGCATTTTAATTTTAATTAAAGTACTTAATAATGGCCTTCTATGCTTTGTATTGACGTCAGAGATATATCGCCAGTCGTTGTTGGAAAACCCGTTATTTTAAATTCACAAAGACTTGAATTAAAGACTTAGTTAAAAAATAAATATATTTTTGCAATATAATCAAATAGAGTTCCGAAATTATTGAACGAAACAAAACGGAGGGGGAGTAGCATTTGCATTTGCTGAACATGGGTATCTCCAAAAAGTCTACATCATTGCGTATGACTGAATTTTCGATTTCTGTACATCGCGTCGGGGATGTCATGCCATCTTATACGCATTGAAATATCGAATAGCATCGTACGTCCGCGTCCATGTTGTGTCTCCAAAGTCGACCTTTGACATTCCGGCGCAGCTGCGTCTAGCCCCGCCACTGCCACCCCGAGCACTTCTCTTTGGTGACATGCGAAATGCCACACTTTATAAATAACGTTCGTCAAGCAATATCCAATTTATGTGGGCGTTGATACTCGAACTCTGATTCGTTTAGTCGAATACAGATCAAAAGGTTAAATGGTAAACAGTATGCCAAGTGTGGAATATGCCAGATTTATGAACTAAGTTGATTTTTTGGTGTGGTTTTTGATATTTACTGTAAAGGTCTTAAAAAGGTATGACGTGTTCAGTGGCTATAATTCAAAGGCTATTTTCGCATTCGTTAGGTAACGCATTATGTTATAAATAACGTTATGTATCAATTGTATAATAACATCGATTATAAACTTGGTAGTGAGTTGAGTGTTTGATATTCTTAGCTATGATATAGTATACTACCGTGTGACGTTACCGATAACGTGTGAACCGACCTAGTAGTAGACCGAACCGAAATAGTAGATGTGATGTACTACACAGGGATATTACAACTGCCAACAAGTTTTTTTTTAATTTTTGATGGAAAGGTCGACTGCCAGTCTCCCTCATTCAGATGACGTCAGAGAAGAACTGTTTTGAACAACAATATCCGTTTATGCAGGTAAATGTAAATATTTGTGTTTTTCTCTCAAACGTTCGCTTCTCGTAGATTATAAAGATATTTACAGTACATATACAAAATGAATGAAATAGGTACAATGCGCCTCTAGCAATTGTTGATGTAACGAGAGATTGTTAATATGTCTCATAGCAATGCTACGTATTTATATTAAGTTACATGTATATTTATTTATAGCCCCAAGAATGATATAAAAGTAGTGACGCACGAACATTCTCTTATCTCTGATTGACCTCGTTATGGTGAGTTCACATAAAGCAATAATAATCATCTGTTTTAAATATGAAACGTCATAACGATAAAAAATAACGAGTTTGGTCAATTTGTAAAATATACTCCCCAATCCACAATTCGAGCCACCTGTATTTTTATTTTAAAGAGCTAGTATGCATAAATATTGTTATCATCGAAGAAAACGTTTTTTCCGAGTTTACAATTTCAAAATTGCATAATAGTTTTTGATCAATCAAACATTTTTTAAGCTTAGGACATTTAATACTGAAAATGCATGGTGTCCGGGAGTGTATAATTTAGTACTTATAATTTCGTGAAATAAGAGTCTTCAACAACTTTGTGTTTCTATGGGCATAGTTGTCTTCTAGTGTTGAAAAGAATCACAGCCAGAAATAGTCATTTTTAAATATTCCCGTATGACGTCGATCTTACAAAGTTTTGAATTGCATTTAGTTTTTTATTAAAGTAATTATTAAAATAATTGTAAAGTGCAAACTATTTCGACAGTTCGTTATAGCGGTTCACGCCAGTAGCGCTACAAATTTCATATATATAAAATATATGTAATGAAGTAACACTCGCATTTGGCTGAAAAATGTGGCGATTCCATTGTCAATTTTTACAAAAACATGACGGATTAAATTTCTTTAGCATTACGCACCCCGATGATGAGTAATACCTGTGTCGGATTGACGTATATATTTTTGTTTGAACAACTGTTACGAAGATTACAGGCTATTTAAATATTCAATTGTTAGTGAAAGTCACAAGATAGAATAGCTTTGCATTTGATATCATAAATTATTTCTTAAATTTGGGGGTAATGTCCATGGCGTACAACTTAATATTAATCTGCGATCTTGATCAATTAAAAACTCAGTCTCATCGACAAAATAATCACTTTTTTTATAAACAAATAACTTTTGTCTTTGACGTCCATCTCACCTGATGGAATGGATGATGAGGTGGACGATGGAGGATGCACACTTAAGTAATGCCTATTCACTATAGCCTGGAAAAGGCTAAAGTTATAGCGTTCAGGGAATAAGTCTGCAGGCAGGGAATTCTACTCCATAGCCGTTCGCCTTGTAAATGTGCAAGCGTAATGCTTCACGCGCATTCTTCAAATATCCATAACATACGAGCGGAACCCCATCCTACGTCTAGTCCTCCGATAATGGAAAGGGGAAAGCGGAATTAAATAGTGCAATTACGGTCAATTACTTTACTGTAACGCGTACTTAAAGTTGTTTTCTAACGATAAAATCCTATTATAAATAAATTACTCTTTAAATACCAGGAAAGAGATCTGCAGAAGAATGTGGTACTGTAAACGTTTTAATTATGACAGCTTATCGTACTCGGATATCATTCTGTATAACAATAGTCAAAACAAAACTGGCAATGACATTTCTAAAACGGCTCTGATAGCCAGGCTTAAAAAATAAAAAAAAGGCTCGTTAATACCTACTTAGACCTGTTTTACATGGGAAAACGTTTTTTCTACATTTACTAGTTGGTTTTTATGTCACCCACAATTATTATTCTAAGACCCGCAGGATATTAGAGAGATGGTCCTGTTCTATTCGTAAAATGAAATTATATAAAAATCTTAAAGAGAGAAAGATAACCTTCTGTGTATTTGGCTAACTTGACACGATCCGTTAATAGAGGAAAATGCTCTTTGGAGTATTTTTCTATCTCTTATCATGAAAATTACTTTCTTTATGGACAATCTGAAGCATTAATAATTTTATAGATTTATAATGCAAAAATCATTCGGCTGGATTCGAACCAACGTCTTCCAGCAAACTAAGCCACGACAAGAACTAGTGGACGTTACGAATTTTTCTACGCTTGTTGCTAATCTTTGTTTTTGGTTTTAACGACTTTTTGACGTAGCACCATCAATGAGAAATCTATTTCTTCACTCAGTCTTTACAGCTTCCAGCTGCTGACTACAGGATGTCGCTTTAATAATTATAATTTTTAAGTATATTGAATGTCACGATGTTTGACCGCCATAATATTCGGATCGAAGGAATTTGTTCTTAGTTTCCATCTTTTTATTAATAATTATAGCAAACTAGTGGAGGAATTTCACAAAAATATTTGATATCATTTTACAGACACTTACGGTTTTGGAAACGATGAAGTCTTCCTGTAGACATAGCACATGTGTCTCCCAGCGACGTAGGAACTTAGCGGCTAGGATTTTGTCCACGACGGTTCTGGTGTGCTGAAAGCAGCACACCCTAAGCGCTCCCTCTGTAGCCAGCTTGTACCTCGGCCCAGGCGGCGGCGCGGGCGCACCTGCGCTGCTCCCGCTCTCCACTCCGGCATTATCTGCGCAGCATTCTGGACTTGAACCCTGTAAAAAAAAAAATTATTAAAATATTTAAAAGACAGCAGAGGACTAACAAAATAAAGTATATAAACAAGAGTAATAAAATATCGAGTTCTTAGGTTTTCACGATTGTTACAGATAGGAAATGACAAAGTACATATTTTTTCGGATGTAAATAGCGTAAATTTGATTTTTTTTTTCAAACAGACCTCAATCATCTCAGTCAGCCGTGACCATGAGATCTGAAAGGATCCGAAGCGTTGAGTTGATCTAAAATATCGAAACTAAGTTCAGAAAATAATTATAAATCACCAAAAAGACGACGGTATGCTAGTCGCCTTATTTTTGCAGGAAAACAAATAAATAAGTAATTAATTAACCATTATAGAGTTTTAATTTAATTTTCCTTTCATTGTTTGCTAAAAGTACTGTGTTTTCTGGTAAAAATATACCTATCGGATATTTACATTTTCCAACGTGGTTTCCAAAAGATTTTCTATGAAGTCACCAATTCGATGTAACTTATTGTGTTCTCTATAGGATGTCATATAGTCAATACAAATTCATAACACAATAAAATTCGTGCAAAAAATACTTAATGTTTTATAACTAATAATTAGCGAGCCTATAAAATGTTTAATTTGCGTACCTATAGCTAATATAACAAAAGCAAATAAATGCCGCAATGCACGAACGAAATATTTTCTTTGACGTCATTCACGACCTTACCTGTACTTGAAGTTTAGCGCTCAGATTTTTTTTAATATAACAATCAAAGTTCACATATGTTACGAGTTCCATTGGAATGTATTTATAAGGGTTAGAAAGGGGAGTCGGGTTCTACGAAACTTTCGTTCGGCTTGTGACGTAGTATTCAAAGATCATCTCCACCTACTTGCTTGCGCATCGAATCGCCGATTATACGGTTAAAACCTGTCTGCTGCAACGTCAGAAGCATATAGTTTCTAAGCAAATTCTATCTGTAGGTATTTATAAGAAACTTAAAAGTTGTCCGAACGTATCGATACAAGATCCGCCGTAAAAATATATTCAAGCAAATTAAATTGTCTTACTTTTTAAACTGCAGAACGCTATGTGAGTGAAGTAAGATAGAATTTTCAACAAACAATTTCGATAGTTTGTATAATTTCATCTTACTTACGTATTGCTCGCGCATCTTATAAATTTATTTGTGTTGTCGACAAGCCGTCTAATTGAATGGTTAAGTAATTGCAGGCTGGGGAAATATATAATATAATACGTATCTTAACCTCAAAACATTTGTAAGTCTCCAAAAATATAACGATATATATATCCAGTAGACTGTTAACTTATCATCGCGGAGCTCCTAGTCGATATGGAGCAATAATAGTGGCGCAGTCAAGAACATTTATCGTACATGAATAGTAAGTACCACAATAACAATGTTGCGTACTTTCAAAAACCTAATGAGGCGGCAGACAGGTCTTGTTTTTTGATATCAGATAATAGCTCTGTATAACGAGTGGTACGATATTGACGCGCGGTAGGGTAACTTGTAGTCAGGCCGGCTGACCCACATGCTGGCTGCTGGATGACGTCATTGCGAAAATTTGGGTCACGAGGGCGCGCTCCGCAAGGTAGAGCGAGCCCGCCGCTGCTGCGCTGGCCGTTGAGATCGACCCGATTACACTATCACATAACAATGCCTGCATATTAGTCACTGTAACAACGCTTATCATCTTCTATGGGGTCAAACATGATATTACAATTTGTCTTGCTTCATTGTCGTCATCAAATAAAAAGTATTATTATTATTATTATTATATTTATTTTAAACTCTCGCCTCTCCCAAGGCCTAAACGATTAATTTTGAATTTATAAAAGGGAGAGGCTTATATTTCCCGGCAATGGCACAGTCGGCCGGGGTCAGGGACCCAGGTCCAAGAATCGGCGAACAATACGTGCCGTATCGAGCAGGACCGCCTTCTGCATTTGTGCTGGAAGCGACACGCCACAAAAATCCAACCGCCTATTATTATTATTATTATTATTGTGCAGAGACCTACATTCCTAAATCTTCCTTATCGTCAGTTCCGTAATTCTTTGACACCCCTCAAATCTATACTTACTTAGCAATCAGGATTCGTCACTAATAGTTAATTCCGTCACGTTAAATTATGTACCTGGTGAATGGCAGAAACACATATTCAAAGTGAGTCATGAAAAAACTTGTGACGGTAGTTACTTGTAATTTCTAAATTACTAATCTGAATGACGCCATCAATTGTTTTCGTGAGCTACTGTTTATAGAATGAAGTAGGATCATTGTTATACCAACGACTAACAGAAATTAAAGTAAGGATATGATAAATGGGTAAGTAGACGGTGTAGCCATCAAATTCCTTTGTTAATTTATTTATTACTATTAATATTTATAATTAATTTTATTGTCCTACAAAAGTATATAAGCAACCTTATTATTATATATTAATATTTATGTATACGTTTTCATAATATGTGTATTTATTTAAAACGCTTTCATTACAAGATATTCTTTGGCTGCACCCCCCTTTCCAACTCTTAAATTTCTATCCTAAGGTTGCCTGGAAGAAATTGCTACGTATCAATAAGACCATCTGTTTACATTAGCTTACCCTGTCATACTTACATTACTGTTCTGTGTTGTCATTGTAATTTTATTTTTGCCTCCGCAAGTCTCAATCCCATTTGAAATAAATATGAGCTGTAACAAACCCAACTACTTCAATTTTGAATGAATAAACTTAACAACTTGACTGTTAAAATATAACTAAATCCCTATGTGCTAAAAACATTAGTATACTTGAAACCTAATAGATTGTGGCATCACCTAGCAAAACTTCGAACAAGTTAAAGTTGATTTGGTGTCGCTTATTGTAATAAATGAAAATCAAATGCTGCAGCAAATCATGCAATCAAACAGGCATGTACATAACACTCCAATCAGTCTCATACTATGCTTACTTAGTGAATAGCAATAAAAAAGTTTTATCGATTTTTTGCGTCGTAAATTCTGTTAAGGAACATTTCCGTTGTTGGCTATTGCTGTACTTTGAAAAATGTGCGTTGAAGCGAGACGAAATCTATTCGAGACATCAGTGAACGCTAGCTAATCTGCTGTTCTGGAGGCCCTTGGATATTTTCCAAAAAGGTTTAGAAAAAACAACTAGAGACATACAATCAAACTAACTTCATTTAAATTCTATTTAACATTCAAAATAGTAACCTTTTAGTGCTCTTCTTCGTTTACGGACATAGAGATAAACCATGCATGACAATTTAGAATGTAATTTGCCTACTGAAATGATCGTAGTTTAAGTCTTAAAATGAATTTTAAATGAAAACGAACTAGATTTGAAATTAACAAGTATTTCTAAATAAACATAGTTATCGGATTATTATTTTAAATATAAAAGATAAGTTCTTTAATTGTAAAGTAAAAATATATAACTATTTTGTTTATTTTATTATACAATATACATTCTATTATATGTATACACTCCTTGTGCATTATACTTGAAACTTAAGTAAATTTTCCTTCATACGTGAAAGAGTTCTTCCAAGGCATTATTGCATCGTGCCTGTTTTTGGCGCCAAGCAGCAATGTGAGCATTATTGCGTTCCGGTTGAGAAGGGTAAGGGTGCTGGTAAAATTACAAGCACATGGGTATTGTCAACTTATGTCTCAGGGTGACGGGCGCTGTGGCAGTGCCAATAACTTTTTTGCAATTTAAAGTTCTGAATGACACTGCAACTGTTATGTTCTGTATGGATAGGCGTGTCGCTTACCATCAGACCAACGTCTTGTTCGTCCCGTCACTAGGTATTATAAGAAAATCTTGGTAATGAACAATATTATACACTTATAGGTGTAAACATGTATGTATAAAATTAGGAAATCTTCTAGTTTATACTAGGTGTACTTATGTACATTAAGCGAAACAAAATCCAGGAATTGTCCGCCTAAATTTTCAATGTTCAACTCGACGTATTTGAAAATGATATTTTCTCCCAAATGTATCTATCGTCCCAGAAAAGTTCAGAACAAGAAACACTTGTTCTAGTACAATAAGATCGAAAAATTGTTTTTGTGTTCGATTTTTATATCTGTTAAACAACAACGCAATGGAATATTTTTACAAAAAAAAATCGACCTCAATAGTCATTCACCTAGTTTGCCACCCCTTGAGGTGGAATATTTTCTTCAAATTTAAATGGGACCACTACTGAGGTACAGGGTCAAGAGTACGTCAAACTAGACCCATACTCGTAAGACTTAAATCCAAATTTATGCCGCTTACGATAAGAACGGTCCAAAGTACAAAATGTCAAGCTTGATGTGCTTTTGACTGTATCCTCTTTCCAATAAAAAAGAATCATCAAAATCGGTTCACAAATGCTGAGTTATCGCGTAACATACATACAAAAAAACATACAGTCGAATTGAGAGCCTCCTTTTTTTGAAATCGGTTAAAAAAACATGAAAGCCACGGTTATCTTCTTGTTATCGTATTGATGGCATACACCATAATGCTTGCTATCGTGGTGAAAGGATTTGCCAATCGACGTAACGTACTTGCCTATTGTTGTCTAGGATGCGCCAGACGTACGCATCTAACAAAATCATGGTAGGTACTAAAACATCGTGATATTCTATAAATATCACGGAGGGTGTGCGATGGAATTACACGATTTAATTCCGCCTTCCCCTTTCCATTATCGGGGGACTAGACGTAGGTTTGGATTCCACCTCTACGTTATGGATATTCCAAATATTCACACGAAGAGTTAAGCGTAACGTTAAGTGGAAGCGTCCACATTCATATGGCGAGCGACTATGGAGTGGAGTTCCCTGCCTGCAGACTTATTCCCTGAACGTTATAACTTGGACCCTTTCAAGGCGAGAGTGAACAGGCATTATTTACGTGTGCATGCTCCATCGTCGAACTCGTCGTCACTTTCCATCAAGTGAGAATGAGGTCAAATGCGCATTTTTATAATAGAAAATAAATTAAAAATAAAGTAAATGTTAGCTGGAAGAAATTCCTTTATGGGATAAGCTCACCTTTGTACACTTGCGTTTCAAATTCTTTGTTAAAATTTATAATTTGTTTAGTTGCACAATAAAGTGTTTACATACATACATAAATAAATATTACAATGAAAGAACACACAAATTACAGCTCACATAAATTAGTTCAGATTTGTTTACTTCTATACTATTATCGTTTGTTATCGACTGTCCTATTAAAATCTAGACTGGGTTTAATCGTCTTAAATTAGACTTGTATCTAAATGTGTACACCGGGCCTTGCCCTGCGCTGCATCTGTAGTAAAATTAGTACACTATTTCATTGTTACTTATGCTCTGAATATTGCTCCGGTGTTAATTTCGTCTCTAGGCTACTTATACTATAGGGAAATCCCAAATTTGAGACCAAGTAATTGACGTGGCTACCTGGTACATTATTATTATAAAATTCACAAAAAAAAGAAAGAATTCGCCTTATTAAGTTTATTGAATATCACGACGTTTTAGTAGGATATTTTTCAATTATTTAATCCACTAGTTTGTTATAACGAATTCATCGCAATCGAATCCTTGGATTTCATGCCCATAAAAAGTCATTAATTGATATATTGATAGGTTTACACTTTTGCACTACCAAACAGTGAAATGTTATTGCAGTTAATACTATTATATTTTTAATTTTATTATTTATTTAAATTTAATTTAATTTTCGTAAATGTATTTCAAATATTATGTTCAAACATTATAAATATTTATAGTTTTTATAACTTTCTAAATGAGCATTTGGTTGAGTAATAAGTGTAACTGGAATACATATAAGAAGAATGCAGAATGTAACCTCTAGTATAAGCATTATTATGTAATTCTGTTGGTATGCCAAATAAATAAATAATTAATAATATAAATATCGAAAACTAAGAAAAAATTCCTTCGATCCAGCTGAATTCGAACCAGCACCTTCAGCATACCCGTACCTGACGCTCTCTCAATTGAGGTAGGAAACGAATCAGCAGACCTTATGAATTTATCTATGTGCTTGTGCAGGTCTTTGTTTTTAACGACTTTTTTTCACTCAGCTTTTGTCTAGCATTCTTCTTCTTCTTCTTCTTCTTTTTTCCGCCGTTCTCAACCTCTAAGGTGTAAGCCTTCTTCAGTTTATGCCATCTTTCCCGGGCTTGAGCAGTTTCTAACCACTTTGTTCTCGCCAGTGCTTTCATATCGTCGTACCAACGCATCTGTGGCCTTCCTTATGGGCTTTTCGCCCCTTGTGGTATCCAGAATGGATATCCATTCTACCACTGCCTTGCACCAAGAGCCTTTTTTGCGGGCGACATGGCCAGCCCACTTCCACTTCAATTTCGCAACCCGTTCAATAACACGCTCACGTTACTTTGCTCTCTGACCTATTTGTTTCTTTTAAGACGTATAGCATATAAAAATAATTACATACACTTATTATCTTTAATTTCTTACTAAAAATAATTTTATAAAGAACGTAGGTACGTTCCTATAGGAAATAAATGACATAACTGCCTCCATGGCCAATAGGTTACCACGCTGGTCTGCCACGCAGAGGTCGCGGGTTCGATTCCCGGGCCAGTAGCAGTAGGGCTCCTTATAAAAGAGTTCGTCCAGGGTGGTACTGCCACCTTACCTATTTCTACCGCCAAGTGGTAATGTCCGCATTACTATGATCCGGTTTTGAAGGGTAAGGGTGCTGGTGAAATTACAGGCACATGGGACTTGTCGACTGTATGTCTCAGGGTGACGTGCGCAGTGGCAGTGCCCCTCAGATCTTTGCGATTTATGTTATGGACATGCAACTGTTATGGACCTAGCTTACCATCAGGCGCACGACTTGTTCGCCCCGTCACTTGATATTATAAAAAAGAGGAATATTAGTACGGCTTACGTTTATTTCTCTTGTGAGTTCGGGTGTAATTAGTGATTGTCTATGTGTGTATCCATAGCAGTACCCTGCATCGCGGCGGCACGCGATACAGGGTTTCCCTAGTACGAGGCTATAATTGTGTGCGTTATTATTATTATTCTAATTCTAACTTACTTTTATTCCATTTTGATAGAATACTTCTGTAGATCCTTGAGCAAACACTCATCGATCCGATGTAAGAAGTACGTACTTGTAATAAAATTTCAGCGTAGCAAATGCAATTTATCGCAGCGGAGCCACGATAAAGTGGGAAGGAATGTTACATCTGCACTAACCGATAAAATGTATTACTACGGTCCTTTCGATAGTAATAATTTAGATAATATACCTACTGCCTACGTGACATAATGTAATATATTTTTAATATTTCAAATTATATCTGTGCCGACTCAAAGATTGTACCTACCCTGTGGCATGGCAATACCGCATAAAATAATAAGAAACCTCAGAAAGAAACAGAAAGTTACCTCTGTATGGTGAAATGCATAGTGTATTATTTATTTAAAAATTTACATAAATATTTAACCACCCGCCTCCTAGCGCTCTTATGACGTCAGAGACTTTATTTATTCGATAAATACGTATATTCAGACGTGCTTCAACGGTGAATTAAATTATCGCCGAAATATGCGCCACATCAACATAATACCTATAAACGGGTCGATTCAGGTTGTTTCGGTGAAAATTCATCACTAAATTATTTTAGTAAATACTATTTACTAACTTATCAAGTTGTAAGTAATATAAATATGTTAAATGAACAAACGAGAAAATAGAGTTTTTACAAAATATACAAAATATACCTTAATGTTGGTTTTAATTCTATAGGTATCATATTCCCAATAATTATCGGGATACAGTACAAGGTCAAGCACACACTTAAGATTTAAATTCAACTCTACGCCTCTCATGATAAGTTCAGTCCAGAGTCCGAATAGTCAAGCTTGAATGTAAAGTTAATTTTGTCGAATGAACTTCCTTGTATTTTCGAATTAAATTCCCGTGTATTAGCGTGTGCAAAAATAATAAATTATACAATTGCGTGTTGCAATTAAATTCACCGCAATTGTGTAGTTTAAGAAAATCATATTAAACGAACAATGTGTGGTGTGTATCATGTGTCTTTTGCGTAATGCGGTGATGCCACATTGAGCCGAGTGGCGTCTAATCTATCTACTATTAATATAAAGGTGTGTACAGATATGTACACAAAGGTGTGGCTGTCTGATAACTAACGCGTTTCGACGTTTTTGTTAATCTGCCCGGTGGCGATGAGTATTATGCAGTACTACAACTTGTTAACTTTTTATACTCTTAACCGCTTCTCAGAATTACAGCCTATATTAAATGGAAATGAGGTATATTCGCTTAAACATAATATCTTAAAATTTGCGATGTTCTGATCGACCAATAGTTGTCAAAGTATTTTTTAGATAAACGTTGCATATTATTGTATTTTGGTCATTACTATAATAAAGATTCGTTTAATCATCAAACTTCCAACTTGCATAAAATTTATAATAATATAAAATATAAGATACCTACACTAACGTATCTATATGTAAATAAAAAGATATAAAACCGAATATTCTAACAAATTTTAGTAAATAAGGGCCGTGTTCTGCATAAATGCGTTAACCCACAGATGAATCGTAAAATGAGTTACGAATGCAGTCTACCTTGTAATATAAAGTTTAATATTTATTTTCAGTAATATATGTAAAAACAATCGTTGTAACTGTTAAATAAAAAAATTGTTTTCACAAAATCTGGTTCGTCTCATACGCGAATTTCGAAAAAATGTGTTATGTGTGGTTAAACCATAAATGCGAACACATGTCTTTCAACGTGGTTTGAAACGATTTAGTTTAAGTACGCTTAACACATACAACTTGTTTGAAAAATGTAAATACTTTAAACTTTGTCGATGACATGAACAGACCGGAAAATGATATAGATTCTGAAACTGAGAATTGGGCGATGAGAATAATCCTTTTACTGTTAAAATAAGAATATGGCTAATGGCGCACCTTTCAAGAAATTTATTGCGAAAACTGAAGCTTAATTGGTTTATTTCCATCTGAAAGAAAAGGAATGAAGGCGAATGTGAGGCGAAGGTGTATATATATATATTTATGTAAAGAAGGAGGCAAACAAGCAGACGAGCCACTTGATGGGAGGTGGTCACTGTCGCCCAAGGATATTTGCAACATCAGATGAGCCTATGCGTTGCCAGATTTTGAGAGCACTGTAAACACGCTTTTTGAAGAACCCTGTGTCATAGCGCAAAGGAATTACTTCAGGAGGGAGATCATTCCACACTTTGCAGGTTCGAGGAAGAAATGAATGATATGTCCAGACATCTAAGGTGTGGAGATGGACTCAACTCCTTTGGCGGGAGGTGTGATGATGGAAACGAGACGGTGGTACCAGTTCAAAAAGTTCCTCAGAGCACTCCCCATTGTAAAGACAGTAAAACACGCACAGAGAGCCAACGTCTCTCCATAGGCTAAAGGGCTCCGTACCGTCTGCGAGTTAATGACAATCGACAATACGAACAGCCCTACATTGAATGGAGTCAAGTGGGTCAATCTGGTTGAAGAGATGCCATGCAGAGATGCATATGGAGCAATACTCCATATGCGGCCGTACTTGTGTTTTGTGCAAAAGAATCGGTGACCAAGTGAGAAATACTTCTTCGCTCTATTGAGCACACCGTGCTTTTTGGAAGCCAGTTTGGCTTTGCTTTCCAAATGACCCCGGAACTGGACTTCGTTCGTGATGTCCAGTCCAAGTATCCCAATACTCTTAGAGATGGTAAGGAGAAAAGGGTAAAGGTGTTCTGGAACTTAGGCGCTATTACAAATGGGTATTTTTTAGCGGTGAACGCGTATCTTTGTGGGGTTAAATTTGAAAAGATTCTGTCGACCCCATTCTGAGACCTGCTCCAAAGAAGTCTCAATTTTGGACACAAGTTGCACTCTGTTTTGTTCCACTTATATTTATATATTTGTGCGACCTGTATAATAGGCATCACTGGTACTGTCATCCGTATAGCAATGAATGTTACTAGTTAATAACATTATCATTGATATGCAGGATGAACAAGGTTGGCGATAGCACAGATCCTTGCGGAACGTCGACGTTAATGAACTGTGGCTATATTAATGAGAGATGGTTAGTGGGATGATATTGAACGGAAAGTAATTGTCGAAATCAGGTAAATGGAGTTATGTATGGCTTTATGGGTAGCCAAAACGTGTCAAGAAAGTGCGGGTTCTAACCTTCCTGTACGATAGCGAGTATTGGGTGTGACAGAAGAAGCATGAAATTAGGATAAATGCTGTTAGTATAAGAGCTTTGAGTAGTATGTCCTCCGTTAGTGCGTCTTTAAATTAGGCGTTTATAGAACCGCTACAATGCACCACTGCGGCACTGCAGCCGCACCATTACGAAAGATTATGTGGTCAAGTAGAAAGGACGGATGTTAGTAGATTTTAACGTGGGAAGAGGTAGACCCTCGACGCACATGTCTAGATCATATCTCGTAAAAGTAAGGAATGTTACGTCCTTTTGTGCACCCCCGATTGTTACTGGTCAAAGAAGAAGGGCTATTGATTATTGAAAACAAAACACGTTGACTGACAAAAATAAAACTACTGTTACTTGGTTTAATACATGATCACTATGAAAATGTGATTTCTCAGTGTTTGCAAGGATTACGTGTCACTTTATGCGTACTTTTCCGTACTTAGAAAAATGTGTTAACCACACTTGACACATAAAGTAATAATTTTGTTGATATATCGAATTTTGCATAAACCATTTTCATTATATTAATAATCATAAATTTGTTAGCATAAAAAATAATAATCTGATCGTAATGCTTACTTCATTACAAATCTTTTGATATATAATTGTCCTGTAAACTTCATTAATTAAATGAGTAATGACAAATAGTTGCCAAAAATCTTTAATGCTCAATATCGTGAAACTGTCATTTTGTGAGTTAACTCATTTATGCAGAACAGGGCTCAATGACGCTTGGAGTTCTTGACAAAGGTTGGTCAGAACATAGTACATAGACATCAAAGCTTTGGAGCATTTTATCTCTTATAAAATGATTTTGGTATATAATAATAATAATAATATATATGTATATCGATGTTACTGGTTAATGGTATATCGAAATCTTTGGAATATTCATTTCTCGAAAATGATTTTGAGAAGAATATCTTAAAAATAATGTCAATGACACCTACAATGAACTTTTAGACAATTAATGATTTTAATTAAGGTTGTTGAATGTGAGGATGTTTCACCACCATGATATTCAATTATTTTTTGTGAATTTACTCCACTAGTTTGTTCAATCTTTGTATAATTATTAATACAAAGATTGAACACTTAGAAGAAATCTATCGATCCGGCTGGATTCGAACCAACGCCAACGTCTTCTAGCAAACTTTGTCAGACGCCATGCCAACTAAGCCACGGAACGAACCTGCAGACCTTACGAATGTTTCTGTACTTGTAGCAGATCTTTGTTTTTGGTTTTTTAAAGACTTTTTGTCGTAGCGCCATCTGTGAGAAACCTATTTTTAATCTAAATTTAATTAAATCTATCTATAAATAATGATTTGTTTTTCCTCGAGGTAAAAGAATATCCTAAAATAGAAAACCAATCTGGATTATTAAACATTCAAAATAATTTAGATAACATAGCCGTCATTTATATTCACGGAACCATAGAATACAATCAACAGTAGGCTACACAGCTATGAAAAATTAATATAACTGTAAGACTAACTTCAGGCATGTTATCAGAAGTATAAATACGTCTAGAGCAATTTGAGCTCAATCAAGTAATAATAATTATTTACGGGGCGAACATGTGGTGCGCATGATGGTGAGCGACAAGCCAACCCATAGCAGTTGTAGAGACACTCAGAGCTTCAAGTTATAAAAACCTGAGCAGCTCAGCCACTGGACCTGATAACATGATAACAGGAATTATACAACCATCACTAAGCTTTTGTTAGACTAAGAATGCTTTCATGATAAACGAAAAATTTCATAATGAACCATTGATAAAACGACTTTTTCCAAAAAAAGCAATATTTCGAAAAAAGTCAACGTCTCTAGCAATATTTACTTTGCTTGAAATGTTGTGGAAAGTGATTAATAACAAACAATAGTGCATGGCTCTCTTTCTGGACATGACGTAGGCTTTTGACTGCGTCGTCGTCCATTTCGTCGTGCTACAGATGAAGACCGAACCATAGTCGTCAAAATGAAATGGGCGTCTGTCAGGGCAGTATTCTTGTTCCACTACTTTTTCTGATCTATGTCAATGATCTTCCCAAATAAACGAAAGAACATTTTATGTGTAATATTTGCGAATAATATTAGCTTTTCTTGTAAATGGAAACGAAAACAAACATTAATTTAAATATAACATAATACAAACAGAAATGTCATCATGATTTAATGAGATGAAGTTGAAAGTTAACTACTTAGTAATTACTAATCACTAAGTAGTTAACTTACGTAGTAATTACTTTTGTCAAGATTAAGACAAAAGTAATTACTATTTTTAAATGATAATTATGATCTTTTAGTGAAATATAAACCGACGTATTGTACAGAAAAGGATATTTAGGGGTGACGATAGACCACTATCTTCCTTTGAAAGATCATTTGACTCTGTGGATCTTACGCAAAATGATATAGATTTTTTTCAACGACTTTTGTAGGTTATAATAATCTCCTGGATAAATTCTCACGTATTCTACAGTAGAACTAAGTGACTATATATGTTTAAATTACAAAATAGAAATTTCATATTTGCATAATACTGTGATATCAAATTTATAACTCAAGAGAGTGTACAGAACAGAACTGCTAACACAAAAAACGGAATGAAAGTATGAAATAATTACTTTTTATCACAAATTATGTGATTACACTAACGGTTACCTGAACTTTAGTCGCCATTTACAATTTACTAAAGATTTTATTGCTAAAGACCTTATTGGTAAAGAACACTGCCTTTTTGGCCACCTTAGGATTAAAAGGTAGGAAATGTAAAAAGGGGTGCAGCCAAAGAACGCCTTTTATATGCCCCGTAGCCGGAATCCATCATATTAGTAATCAATTTAAGCAATGTGATTATAAATGTTCTGATTTCTTTAGGCATCATTTCTGAATGTATCGAAACTATTTCAATACACATGCATTCTATGAGCAAAACACAAAAATATTAATCCATTTTAATTTTAGTCCAATATTGAAAGGTGCTTTTAGCTTTATTAACTCCAATGTTTATTGAACCATGACGTCACGAAAGTCATCAATCGCCAGAGTCTGCATATCTTGTGGATCGAATGCTTGTTTCTGTCTGTAGGTCTGTTACTGGGGATATACCGATTGTTTTTTTTTTAATATATAAATAATATACGCACGCATTACCGATTGTTCTATAAACGTTTTATAACAAGTGTTGTATGTTTGGTGTGGGTAGGTTAAAACCATCAGTACAGCGGCAATTAATATTTACACAACACTTCAGACGAGTCTTATTTTCGTGCCAGCAATAAATAGATAGTGTAGCTCAGTTTGTGATAACAAATTTCCGCGAAAAGTATTTGGCGTAAGATTTTTGCAACATATATAAGTGTAGTTTTGACGCCCACATGTCTCACTTGTCTTAATTTGCGATATATTTCTAAGATAAAATTTTAGATTATTTTTGCGCTTGTGTAGTTTGATACGATTAGTTAGGTCTCGACAACATATTGATAAGTGGTTTTTAAGATATTCGTCAAAATCTGATACAAATCACCATTCGGATCCTGGATGCATTCCATGCTTTATCAATAAGTAAGATTTGATATTTGGACGACAATTCATTCTGGCTTTAACGTATTTCAACGTATGGCAAACAAACACAATTTTTCGATTGACAAAGTTTGTATGAATCGATCGCGCTTTGACCGATGATCCTGCAAAATAAACATTTCAAGTCGTGAAGAGGTACTTACAAAGTATTCTGCAGAACTTTGATCAGCGAGAGAAGGTGAAAACAAGCAGCTGGGTGAGGGGGGTGCCGTGGCTGCGGGTGGCGGAGGCGCCAGCGACAGCAGCTCTCCAGCTGAAGCCGACATGCTGCCGGCCGCTGCCAGGCTGCGCAACCGATCCGCCAGGTCAGTATGCCCACCATTACAAGTCTTCCCGTTACTTGCCTTCTCATCTCCATTACACAGATTGTCAATAATCCTCGGCCGCCGCAATTTTCGTGAGGCTGCCCGCCACCGTCTCAGCCTACACGCTGCGTTGTTGAGCGCCTCTTCCGCTCCGCGGCGCTGCGTTTGCTCCTCATCAGATTGTGTTGCTTCCCCACTGTCTGCGTGTTCATCGATAAAAGGTAAAGTTTGACCTAGGGAAGACGGTGACGGTTCATTGTCTCCGAGCACAGAACCTGGCGGACCGAGAAAATCTCGGAGAGCAAATGCGAGCTGTTGGTCCGCATTAAGACCAGCCGGGGCATTGTTCGGCACAGGCTCCATGGTGACGTTTCTTTCTTCGTTTCTTTCATCTTTGGTATCACTTTTCAGGTCACCTTTTTCGTTAGAGTTAAGATCTACCTTTATTTCTTGACTGAATGACGGCATTCTGAAGAAATTACGGCTAACGAAATTCATCACTGTTCATTTTGATTTCTTCTGGAAATTTAATACTGCTGGAATATACACGGTCTGAATGTGCCAGTGTAAACAAACCGAGCTAAATAAACGACTCGCACACCACTATCATAAAAATGACGAACTCACATTATCAGTGCCTAATATCAATCTAAACTTTTAGATTTAATCGATGATATCGTCGGCACCAATCGACCCAAAATGTTAACTCACTGAACTGTTGAATAACTTAAATGCTAAATATATTAATTTACACAGATCAGTCATTATAGATTCCGCGGGAACTATACAGATTCACACCGAGTTAAAGCGTATGCACCATCAGCCGCGAATTACACAAGCATTGTGCGCAAGCTGAGCACTACTGGCTGATGACGGCGGCGACGGGCGGCACAGCGGCGCGCGACGCTGTCATACTATACTATTCATATACGCAACGTGCTGTGCTCGATTGTACTCTTGTTTGTATTGATGTACTCGGCGTGCGCGAAAGCGACCGCGCCGGTGCCGCCTTGCTGTGGCTTCTTTTAGAACTAACATGTATAGCGCCATCTGCGTTTAATTGTGGACGGCTATTGAACTAAAACGCTCAATGGTCATGGATAACTTTTGTGCTTCCGTTATACAGCGTTAGGTGGCCTTACAGTCAAAATAGTAGTTATATAATACCCAAAAAAAATAATTATAAGCATTGTGTTGTATGCATATTATTATTCAAAATAAATACTTTGTGTGCTAGTCATCTTCAACACTGTTACGCAACAATATGTCATCGAGTGACCAATGGCCTTTGTATTGTGTTTAATTTGAGGTCAAATTGAATTCAATTATTACATTGTCCAAGGTCCTACATTTTTTTACGATACCTATACGGTACCTACTTTATTCACTCATTTACGTTCCAATGTTAGGCACAAGTCTCTTCTAAGGAGAGGCTTCAGGCCATTATATTCATGGGGCAATGAAAATGGATCGTGTTCCTTGAAAGTTTATTTATACATATTGTGTGATATGGTGACAATAAACATCGTAAGGAAACCTTTATAGCCAAAGGGGTAGTGTTTAAACCAATACAAAAAAATAAAATAAAAATACATTTTTATTAAATGCATGTAAAAAACAAATTCCTGGACTTTTTAAGGAAATTGAAATTGCCCCTTAACAAATTACCTCTCCCTAGAGAACGTCCGTGCCCTGCAGTAGGCCTAATGGAGTTTATACAGATTTACGTGCCATATTTATTCCTGCCTTCCTAGCTTGCTTGGCAAGTTGATGCGTAAACTACCAGTCCTATAAAAATAATTGCTGCTTATAATTTTTGAACTAATATTAGTTGTATTTTCGGCGCTAAGTTATTATAAAGTATTTGTTTTTTCTATCTAGTAATGACAGTTATTATTGTTAAACTGCCTCCGTGGCCGAACGGTTACCATGCCGGACTGCCACGCAGAGGTCCCAGGTTCGGTTCCTGGGCCGGGCGAAATATTTGTATGACCTAAATTTATTTCTCTCGTGAGTTTGGATGTAATTTTGTGGTTGTCTATGTGTGTGTCCATGGTTTCCCTAGTGCGGGGCTATGTTGAGTGTGTGCGTTATTATTATTATTATTATTATTTTAAGATAAGCTATTTTGACGGAATAAAGTAATGTTTTATAACAAACGGTAACTCATTACAATCTTATTGCTTTCCGACCTTACTATCTATATTACCAAATACCCTTCTCACTTTCACAGGCAACGCTGCTACGGATCTGCCGGTAACTAGAATATACTCCAAGTGATTGTCACCTATTTCGTGCCCTTGTTATAATAAAGCCACACGCATATACGTCAAAAATGCTTTTACCACATCATCAGTGTCAGCTTACACGCATACACTGCTGGACATAAGCCTATCCCTGAGCACGCCAATTCTGCCGGTACCAGCCAGCCACATTTCACGGGTCGTCCGTTCTTTTTGCCGTTGGGCGCCCTACATTAGATATGTTTGCCTTCACGCAGTCACCACTATAGAACAAGTCTGCTCCATCGAGCATCAGCCCTCCTGCAGCTATGTCCGGGCTACTGCCAGTTAAGCTTACTAATTTTGCAAGCTATATCGGTCGCTTTAGTTCTTTGACGTATGACTTTATTAGGAATTCTGTCCATCAGAGAAGTCCCAATCATACCTCGCACCACCGCACACTGAGTGACTTTAAAATTGGGGATGTGGCCTGTTTGTTGATTGGCTTTTTATCACATGGACGTCATAAAAATATATGAACTAAATGAAAAAAAATTAAATAATATTATGTGAAATTTTATAACGGTCCTTTTTTAAGCATATAAAGTTAGACCAATTTCGTTCATAAAATCTTTAAGCCTCTTCTAAAAAATTGTCATTTTACTGATGTGGCTTTATTACACTTAGGGTGCCATTTATTTATAGCTCTATGTATTTTGAAATGTGTACTATTTCACAATGATAACGAATACGGTCAATACCAATTGCTTATTTAACGCTAATAAAAGAAGAATATTGTGACACAACAGCTTAATAAAGGAAAACATAAAATATCAGAAACATTTTGACGACCTTGGACCGAAAAGTAGCTATACTAAATATCCTTGTAGCAGGGACAAAAAATCACTGGGTAATGGTGACGAAATATAAATTTCAACAAACTTTCACGATTTTCACTCATTTGATTGCAAAACTATTTTATTTCAATATTATTTCAATCAAAACGTATTTTATTTACCTCAAATTTTCGAACGTGTTATCCGTGGCATCGAAGGGAGGTGAGAAAACATGGTAAAGAAAAATTTAAATTTAAAATTTAAAAACCCTCCGACCAAAAAGCAATTTTTAAAAAGTTTATAACGCTGGATGAACGTTTTCACAAGAAGCTCTACTGCTATACTAATAGTACGTGAGGCGCACTATAAGTTTCCGGAATGAATAAGAAAAAAATACTATAAATGGTCAGAAATGAATTTATTGTTTCTCAAAATATTCTTCGTTAGCGTTAATGCACTTTTTAACACACTCCGTGACAATCTCTGAAACATATTTTTCATACTCTTCGACAACTTCTTCAGATGATGAAAATCATTGACCGCGTAACTGGTTCTTAATTTTTGGAAATAAATAAAAGTCACAAGGTGCCAGATCGGAACGATTACCCAAAGCAACAGTAGCAGTTATTAAAAAAAGAATCAATCATCCGCTTAGAGGCACTTTGCATGCGCGCCACTTTGGTTGGTTTCGGCTCATCTCGAAAGACCCATACCCTCGATTGTTGCTTTGCTTTGAGATCGTAACTATAAATTAATGTTTCGTCACTTTCTACTATGTCCCACACCAAATTTGACGCCCCTTTGTTAAATCTGGTAAGCATGGCATTGCAACAAGTGACGCGATCCGATTTTTAAAAAATACAACATGCGCCTTATATTTAAACGAGCCCTGTACCCCACCTACGGTGGGGTCGGGCTCAGCCTGCGGCGCGTGGTCGGTTTCAGTTTACGGGGTGTGGTCATGCTCTTCGGTGGCACAACAGTTAGTACTATGGGCGCTTGATGAGGAGGTCGATTCCCGATTTATGCCAATTTAAGAAACGAACATTTCTAAGTTGGTTTTAGTCTGAGTATTTTGGGTTATCGACGATTTGGTATTCATAGTACAGGAAATTCGGCAGTAGTTTGGCATTTTTCCCCCTAAATACTTCTCTTTGGCATAGTTTTCAAGGACAAGAAAATGAAATCTAACATAGAGACGGTTGAGATACAACAACGCTATAATAAGTATTTCATTTCCACTATCTGTCACCACTGTCATCATCATCGGGAAGCATGCTTTACATTTTTATAATTGTGAGATCTTGTACTCGTAATCTATTGCGTCTATATTGCGTATATTATCTCCATTTGATGGCGTGCGGACTCCGGATCTCGGCCTCCGACCTCGGCACTTATGGCTTTGTTTTAAAAAAATTGAAATAGCTCTTTAATGGCGGCCATATTTAAAAATTGCAAAAATATATTTTGACCACCAATTATTATCAAACAATCTTAGAAAACTTTTCGTGCCAATTTTCATTCCGACACAAAGCAAGTTTTTTCAATAGCCATTTACATAAAAAATTACGGCTATATCGAAAAACGGCAGATACAAAATTTTTACCCCAAATTGGGATTGAAGCTATGTCATTTTCAGTCGAATTAGAAGAAATTTTTATCTACCGCCAAAAAAGTTTGTATGGCAGCCATATTGAAAAAAGGCGAAAAATAAATTTTGACCGCAAATTATTATCAAACACCTATAGAGATCCCCATATATCTTTTTTCTGTTGAATTAGAGCTAATTTTTATTAGTTGTTGAATGGCGGCCATATTAAAAAATGGCGTTAAACCATTTTTGATCACAAATTATTATCAAGCATTCCTACAGATTCACACATGCCAATTTTCAAAGGTATCAGAGCATCTTGTTTTTCTGCCGCAAACGAATGCTTTTATGGCGGCCATATTTGAAAATGGCGAAAAACCAATTTTGACCACAAATTATTATCCAGCACTTCTGTACCTCCATAGAGGCATACCAATTTTTAGCCGAATCAGAGCAAGTCCGTTTCGGCAGTCACTTTAGACACACAGCCATATTAAAAAATGGCGAAAAGAAACTTTTGACCCCAAATTATGGTTAAGGACTCCTAAAGATATATATATATACATACCAATTTTCAGCCGGATCGAAGAAAGTTGTTCTTCAACCGCCATTTTCAATTCGCCAACTTATTTTTTTAACCCAGGAAGTTGACCACTATTAATCCCTACGACATTCCTTCGAGCACTTCCTACTCTCTAATACTCATCTCTAATACTTTCCGTGATAGGAGACGGAGTGAAATTTGTATGGCCGCCATCTTATTTATTTGAATTTCGAACATTTTTTACTTTCGGCGGAAATCTCTTCTTCTGGGAGAAAAATGCTGGTCAAAAAACCGAAAATTCGCTTGTATGGCGGCCATTTTGAAAAATGGCGGAATTAAAATTTCGAAAGCAGATCTATATTATGAGCCTCCGTACACGATCGGATGTCAAATTTCAGTCGGATTGGAGCACTTTTACTTCGTGCCGCCATTTTGAAAATTTTTTTACCTGCACTTGGCTCGTACTATTCTGTACGACATTTGTTTGAGCACTTCTCATCTATCTCCAATACTCGTTGAGATGTAGACCTCGGAACATAGTGGACTGTTGAAAATGTATGGCAGACATATTGGAAAATGGCGGAATCAAGAACTTGACCACAAATTCGTATTAAGGGTTTCCAGACATGGAAGGCTATAAAATTTCAGCCGGATCGGAGCATCTTTTCGTCGGGCCGCCATCTTGGATGGGCCATTTTGAAAAAATAATTTCGACAGCCAGTTAGCCCTTACCGCCCTCTACGATATTAGTTTTACCACGATTTACCTATCTCCAACAGTTGCTGAGATACAGGGTCCCAAAATTTGTATGGCGGCCATTTGTTTTTCGAATTTGAATTTTTTTCACTCTCTGTAGAAACTGCCCAGGGCGTGGATGAACATTTGTTTGGAGACTTTAGGCCACTACGTATACTTAAGCCGGGCATTTGGGGTCCTACCTGATGCGGAGCACGTTTCGAAGATTTTGTTGCCTTCTGATATTTAATAAGTCTGACCATAATTCACCCACATTATTTTTACCCTCCCGCCCTCCTTCTGGGAGAAAAATGACGCCAAAGGGCAGAAAATTCACATGTATGGCGGGCATCTTGGAAAATGGCGGAATCGAATATTCGACCGTATATTCGCATTGTGGGCTCCCATATACGGCCGCATGCCAAATTTCAGCCGGATCGGACCACCTTTTTTTGGGACCGCCATTTTGAGTTGGCCATCATAAAAAAATATATGACATTTTGAATTGATTTATTGAATTTTTTTCACTTCCGGTAGAAACTGACCAAGATGGCGGTCAATTTTAGTTCGAGAGTCCCACCTGATGCAGTCCATTTTCATGATTTTTCTGATACTCACCGGAGCCTTCCGATCACGACTCCCGTACATCATTTTTACCCACCGCGACTCCTTCTTGGAGAAAAATCATCTAAATCTCTGGTTCAGTCTGTCAGTCAGTGGTAATCGAGCTAAATAGAGTATAATAATCATACAATTATAATAATAATAATAATAGGTATTTTTCTTTACAGGCATGGAGTTTGATTATGTGCCAATCAAAAGTGGAAATACATTATCAGTTTGGAAAGCCATACGATGTGTAAGATATGCCAAAAACTTTTAAAGTGCAATGGAGGCCGCCCTTCTGGATTACAAAAACACCCGTGGCTTGATTTATTCCTTTGTTTTGCTCTTACATTAAGAAAAATAATTTAAATTTTCTGTTAAATTAAAATTTAATTGAATTTGCTATATTTTCCAGAATTTCCCGGTATTTCCCGGTACTCATTTTTATATATATCGGGAATTGCAAATCTCTAACCAGTCCCGGTACTGCTATAGCTAGCCAACAGCTACAATAGGTATTTACCACAGAAATCTAAATATTTATTTAGATTTTTGTGGTATTTACAAATTGAATAAGTACATCTTAGGAATGCCAACAACATCTTTGTTTTACATGTATTGTAACAATAACTAAACGTCTTGCTTTGCTACATTTGCTAGGTTTTGAAATGTCCATCCTTTGTCACTGGTAAATAAAATAGCATTGAACAGAGTTTTTCCAGGAAAAACTGCCACCTTACCTATTTCTGCCGCCAAGCAAAGCAGTAATGTGAGCATTACTGCGTTCCGGTTATGAAGGTAAGGATGCTGATGGAATTACGGGCCCATGTGATATGTCTCAGAGTGACGGACGCAGTGTAGTTAGTGTTCCTCAAATCTTTGCGATCTAAAACTGAGTTGCTGCTGCAATGCACAGGCGTGTCGCCTACCACCAGGCGTACGACTAGTTTGTCCCGTTACTTGGTATAAAAAAAAATCAGGGCGGTCAAAGCCTACAGGGTATTTGACGCTATGTTACTTATACACCTCTACAACTTTGACAACCTATACAAATCTTTAAAGTTGGACGTATCCTTGTCACCATTATAATTTATTTATTCACGTTACGCTCTTCTAACGCTAACCAAATTTTGTCAATCAAGTTCCTTATGAAAAGTTATCACGTGTAAAATTTCTCACAAAGGATTTAGTCACTGCAAATTTTCCAGTTAAGTACACTTTAATACAGTTTACCAACGTCATTTACTACGAAAAAATACCTACTGATTGCTCAGTACAGACGGATTTGAATTGACTTTCAAACGTAACAATGAATACCATATTTACATGGCTAGAACAGATTAGTAATCCACATTTTGTTGATTGCAACAATTTGTACCATAATCACGGGCATTACACCATGAAGGTTGGAATTGTTAGGGGAATACCATCATTCGTAATACTAATGGGATATTTAACGCAGGCTCATGATTATATCATATTTTATAACCATTTTTGACACCGACCGGATAGGGTGTTGGTTTTATGGTCAGTTACGAAACAGTCGCTCGGTTATCGACATGTGTCTGTGGCTTTTGACGGCATGTTTGGGTTTGATACCTTCGAACCCCAATACTAACGTAGTGGTAATTCCTGTAGGAGTACCATCGCCGATATTGGTGCCCACTCCAGCGCCGACTCCAGCGCCGACTCCAGCGCCAACCCTAGCACCGACTCCAGCACCGACACCAGCACCGACTCCAGCACCAACTCCAGCGCCGACTTCAGCACCAACAGGTCTACCGGTTACTACTGCCCTACCAGTATTGACCAGTGCTCCACCAGCAATCACGAATGCCCCTATGCCAATGCCAACTCTCCCGCCAGCAATGACTACTGCCCCACCAGCAGTTACTAATGGCCCACCAGCATTTACTACAGCCCCGCCAGCAATTACTACAGTCCCACCAGCAGTTACTACTGCCCCGCCCGCGGTTAGCACTGCTTCACCAGCAGTTACTACTGCCCCGCCTGCAGTAACTACTGTTTCGCCTACAGTAACTACTGCCCTGTCAACAGTCGCTCCTACCGCCATGACGCTAGGTGGAGTGCTTTTACCTGTCCTACTTTGTACTAATCCTGATATAGTATGCATCATTAACCCGAATGATTACCAAACCACCACAGGCCCCCTGATTGACCCCAGACTCGGCACCACGCCAGCATCATCAGCTGCTCTGCAGAACCCAGCCATTACAGCCTACAGTGCTCAAGTGCCATCATTTGACTCTGCAGTTAAATTCCCCAGACAACGAAGAAGTGTACGACCCGAAGAGTCAAAGTCAAAAATGAACATCAATAATTTTTTGACTAGCGCTTACAGCGGCAGCGGCAGCGTATCGAATAACAAGGGTCACAAAATCAGCAAAAGGCAAGCAACTAACTGCATTTGTGTACCTGCAGGGACTTGTCCCCCTGGAACTAATAATGGTGCCGGTTTGATTGATATTCGAATTGTTACTCCGGTGAGTTAATGATTTTCTTGAAACTTCCGTATAAATAATTAAAATACGAGGAATCTTGGGACAATTTCTGTTTGACTTGTTAGGTCCAAGTGCAATGTGCTGCCGGACAGGTGTATTGTTGCACACTACCGAATCCCACACCCAATCCTACGCCGATCGTTGCCTGCGGGACACTGCAAACAGTTCCTGCGACAACCGTCACTCCAGCAGCCGGTCAAGCGAATTTCGGAGAGTTTCCTTGGCAGGTTAGTTCATGAATGTCGATTAAAACAAATTTTACGGACCGTGTTCAGAGAGAAGGTACTGTGTAACAAAGACGTTAGAATTTAAGTGGTATAACAAGCCTGTTTCCTGTATTTGCTGACTATTTTGTTTGCATTCTACAGGCATTGATACTAACCAAACAGAATGACTACATAGCAGGAGGTGTATTGATAGACCAAGTAAACGTTTTGACTGTCCGACACCGACTGACACCCTACATGTAAGTATTTTTGAAAACAATAAAGAATGTGTTCTTAATTAATTTCAATATGAGATAACGCTTGGTTCAGTGTTGCAGCAACGACTCCGAACGTGAAAGTCCGTTTTGGCGAATGGGACGCAGCTGGTGTATATGAACCCGTGCCGTTCCAAGAATATACAATATCGAAGGTGTTCGTTCACCCGTCTTACAATGCACTGACGTTGCAATATGACATTATGGTACTGCGTCTGGCATCATCCGTGCCGCTGACGCCAATGGCCGGTGCTGCATCTACCATTAATAGAGCTTGTTTGCCACCCGCTGCGAATAGTGTTTATACTGGACAAAGGTATTAGTCGATTTTAAGTCTAATTTATCATTGGATTTTTTAATTTTCCACAGGACCATATTTTCTTTGTTTAACAAATTAACACTGAATGTGCTCGAGATTTTAATAAAATCAATATGAGGTCGCCTTACATTATTAACTGCCACAATGGCGGAATTGGAAGAGGTCCCTGGTTTGATTCCCGGGCTGGGAGAAATATTTGTATGGCCTACATTTATTTCTCTCAAGAGTTCGGGTGTAATTTGTAAGGTTTGGGTATAACTTAACTATAGATAGTTATTGTTTGTGGTAAGTAATATATCAATACTCAATTTATTTGTATAAGACACATAATTTACATTAATAAATAGATAAATCTCGCACACACTCATAGCCCCGTACTAGGGAAACCCTGTATACACACATAGACAACCACAAACTACACCCAAACTCACGGGAGAAATAAATGTAGGCCATTCAAATATTTCTCCCGGCCCGGAAATCGAACCCGTGTCCTCTACGTGGGGGGTCTACTCTGGATCTCTGTGCGACATCCGTCCGAAACAGTAACTGTCAAATAAGCAATACTCGACTAAATGGAAAGACGCGTGATGCGAATGAAGCTTCATACTTGATACCTGTCTTTTAATTTGGTCGAATATTACTTATTTGACAGTAATTGTTTCGGACGGATGTCGGACGGAGATCGAGAGTAGACCCCCTGGCCAGCATGGTAACCGTTGGGCCACGGAGGCAGTATTAGTATGTAACATTTGCGTATTTCAAACGTAAATAAAAGGTAAACGAAATAAGTAATGAATCTCATCTTTTAGATGCATGGTTTCCGGTTGGGGAAAAAACATGTTTGGCTTACAAGGACAGTACCAGCAGATTCTCAAGAAGGTAGATGTACCAATAGTAGCACCTGCGACGTGTCAGACGCAGCTGCAGACGGCAAGACTCGGCACCAGCTATGTCCTCGATACCACGTCATTCGTGTGTGCCGGGGGAGAGGCGAATAAGGATTCTTGTACTGTGAGCGTTTAGTTTACAGTTTGTTTTTTTTAATAGGTTTACGAGTGTCACACTGAAAGTTCTTAGAATGTCAAAAACAAAGCAAACTAGCAAGTTAATATTTTTATTATTGTTTTTCAAAATACACCATTGACATCAACACATCGCCGCATTCGATGGAACCACTGAGATAAGCACTTTGCCCACTCTTCCTTAGGAGTTTCTTCCATGGCCTCTTCAAATGTAGCCACTGCTTTCTCGGCGTCCATGAGTCCCTTTCCCCGAGCTTTTCCTTTATTTTCAGGAATAAATAAAAATCGCATGGCGGGAGATCCTGTACTGTATGGCGAATGACCTAGTATTTCTACACCTGATGTCGCCAAATAGTAAGTTGTTCGTTGGGCCTTGTATGCTGAGGCGTTGTCATGATGTAGCAGGATCCTACTGCGAGATCGTTTCTCCCGAACTTTTTCCAAAACTAGTTGCAAGCATTTGATAGTATACCATTCTGCAGTAGCTGTTTTTTCGTTTTCAAGAGGAATAGTTGCGTAATGACCTGTCCGTCTGAAAAATGAGGCTACCGTCTTCTTTCCCACGCTTCGACCTCGCTTTACTTTTGTAGGCAATTTTTCTGAAGGAATCACCCACTGAGCAGACTGTCCTTTAGTTTCTGGATCGTGACAGTAAACCCAGCTTTCGTCACCCGTGACTATATCGGATACAGCATTTGAGTGACATTTCACGACGATTTAACGACAGAGTTTTTGGTCAAATAATGAGGTATCCACCGAGTACAAAGTTTCCTGACCGTCAAATGTTCATGACTTGTCCCGATCTGCTGTTCGGTCAATCTTTTGTCAGTCTCTATCACGAGCCGCACAGCACTGATATTATCTACAGTCATCGCAGTTGAAGGCAGTCCCTCACGCAGAGCATCAGAGCTGCATCATGAAAGGCCAACCGAAGTCTATCATAACTTTCTTATTCACTTAAATCCCAACGAAAGTCATAGAAAATCATTGCACGAAGATTTTCTCGAGTTAATGTTGATGTGAAACATCTATTCTATTTTTAAAATTTAAATATTTTATTTTATTTGACTGTTTTTAAGTAGTCAATTCTAAAAAATTGCAGTGTTGCCCTCGTAGGTATATTATGTAGTATGAATATTAACTATAATTTCACATTTCAGACACGGTTACACAAAATCATTTTTTCATGAAAGTTTTGTAAATTGTTAATGCATTGTTCGAAATAACAAACACGCAATTTAGGTCCGCTGTAATACCAATTTTACACATTTTCGCTTTAGGCGAGAGCGTGGTTAAGCTTAGAATGGTCAATGTACTAATTATATATATGTGTAGCAATCATAAAAATATCTCGATGATATATAGGTACCTTCTAAATAAAATCATTTTTGTTCAAGTATTTGTTGATTACAAGTAGTCGTAATATTGATATAGTAGAAAAATACTAGAATAAGATAGGTAAGTCCTTTATTATACTTGTTTTAAAAAAATGTTGATTACTTAAAAAAATTAATACGAATAAAATTTTGTCTGAACTATATGTTTCTAGCTGCATTGGGCTTACTAGCCCAACTGTACTTGCCAGGTGAACTGTAACCTAGAACCAGTTCTTACAGGAAACTTATCCCAATTGTGGGATCTAACTTAAAGTTCATACTAGTTTGCCACGCAATTTTAGGGTGAACTCACGCATAATCTATTCTCATCTACAGGGTGATGGTGGCTCTGGACTAGTCTGCCAAGTTAACGGACAATGGACATTGGTTGGTTTAGTCGCGTGGGGCCTGGGGTGTGCCAGCCCTAACGTGCCTGGGGTCTACGTTAACGTCGCTGCTCTTTTGCCCTGGATTCAACAGCAGGTCGCCACTCCTTAGAACGACGTGATTTTTTTTTTGTAAAAATAAGCCATAACTGTAGGACTAGCACGACAGGGCTTGACTTGCGCGAGAGCATATAGAGAATAGCAATGTGTCGCACAAGTTGCGCCCTGTTGTGTTAATACTACAAAGTGTAAAAATTGTATATTCGAAATGATAAGTTTTGTTGTCGTAGTTTAAAATGGTGACTAGTAGTGCTGGTACGACATGGCGCGACTTGCGCGAAAGCGATTTAAACCATGATATGTCTATGCGAGAACAGCAGTATCTCGTGCTTTATGCCGCTCTCGCGCAACTCGCGCTCCATCGTACTAGCCCTACGGGTAAATTTGTTTGTACTCTCCCGGACATATATTTCGGGCCACCTTGCATTTTTATTGTTAAAAGGTTAGAATATAAAAAATATTGTTGTCGTCGAAGAAAAACTTGTTCCCGGTTTTACAAATAAAAATTTTCCAAAAGGAAAATTCCATAATAGTTTTTTATCAATCAAACATTATTTTAGCTTAGGGCATTTAATACTGAAATTTAACACATGGCAATGTGGCTCGAATAATGTGACTGGGAGTAAATTTTTAACCGACGTTAAAAAAGAAGGAGGTTCTCACTTCAACGTTTTTTTTGTGTGTATGTTACGCGATTACTCCGACATTTTGTGAATCGATTTGAACGATTCTTTTTTCTCGGAGAGAGGGTACCTCAGTAGTGGTCCCATTCAAATTTGAAGAATTTTCAATAAAACTTGGCAAATATACACATCAAAAGTGTCTGCGATCAAGTACATTTTGCCAATTACTGGGTTTTTTGATGCATTTTTTAACACCAATGGTCTTTTTACAAATTTTATAAATTTTGCTTTTAAAAAATAAGTAAATAAATAATTTAATAAATTTATATAGATATTTTAATTTTACTTTAATAGGGTAATAAAATATTAAAAAAAAACTTGATTCCTCGACACTTTTGATGTGTGTATTTGTAATTGTAAAAAAGTTATGGTTATTAATTTGCTTATTTGACTTTATGAGTACTATGATCTTTTTTTTTATTTAATAAGGCTTTGGTAAAGCCATCATCCTAGACATGAAGTTTAATTATGTTTCTGTAAATATAGCCGCCACAAAGAGGAAAGGCAATTTGGGGCGGCGTGCTTGGATTGACTCGGGATTCCTTAAAACGGGCCGATACGAGTTTTTTAGTTCTGCGATGCGTATAATTTCGCGTTTTAATCTTCGATTAAGGTACAATAGCACTATCCTATTCCACTTTAAACTAGATTTCACAAAATAATTGAAAGTCCAAATAAAAACGACACTTTTCCCTCCAAAAGGTCCAGAGCGAATCCAGTGCTATGATCTCTTCCAATAAAAGACACTGGTAAATGTGGCATTTCTAGGCATACAGACGATATTAGAATGTATAATATAAACTATTTAGAACATTAAATATGTGTATGTTAAAAAAACCTGATATTTTACTATTTTATCTTCAAATCATAACGCTAGTGCTTTTTGACATCAATGTTTATGATGTGAGTAGAACTTTTTTAAATTAAATTAATTAGTACGCAAATTAATTAGTTGTCATTTTTTATTTTAGCTGTAGTTTAAAGAACTTTGTCTGTAAATTAAGATTGATCATTTAACGCAAAATAACAATGTTGTGTAATTTAAATTGAGTGAGTGCGAGCCCACCCGGTTCCGAGATTGCTCTTTCCAGCCACTAGAACCGGGAGGCGTGGCAGAATCTGGTGTCGGAGGCCAAGACCCACTTTGGTTCACTGTGCCAACGAAGTAAATAAGTAAGTGTACGGGGTATTTTCTACTCAATGGGTATTAAAACCGTAATTTATTATAGAGTATATTTTTTTGAAAAAAAATATATATATTTGTTTTTTTTTTAAATACGCGATTTAAATCCGGAAAAATAGTTTCATTTCCTATGTGTAATAATCACGAAAACCTAAGAACTCGGTTATTTATTAATTTAACGTGGTTTTAATGCTTTGTTTTTGTTGAGTAGCCCGAAAAGAAATCAAATAATGAAATAAAACAATCTCGTAAGTTCGGTCTATTCAACAATAAAGTATACCTGTTATATTTCAGACAATTTTATGACGACAAATCTATTAAATATGTGTGTTTGGTGTTGATTTAAAATATAAGCAAACGTTTGTAAGAGTGAAGCTAACCATAATAATTTATTTAAATTAACATTTTATACAAATAGCCGTGTAAACATTATAAAAGATATTCAACATAAAAATACGCTCTATACTTACAGAAAGACAGCGTTCTAAACGCGGAAATTCAACAATATAATATTCAACTACAACGTAATTAAGCTAATAGTTACATTGCGGGACGTAATCTAGTATTGCAGCGGGAAATCCGCATCTCGGACGATAACGTTTGTTTGACAAGTTAACACGGAATGTGCTTGAGATCTTAACAAAATACATCACAATTAGCAGTAATTTCTAATATTTTACAACACAATGTAGTGAAACCAAACATTTTATTTTTACATCAACTTTTCGATCTGGCAACAGTCACTGTTAACTAGCCAATCTGTCGCTGAAGCGTATAAAACTCTGCTTGTTATAATTGGCTCGATATCGCTTCAGTCTTCATCGGGTTTCTCTTGCTTCACCACCAGAGGTGGAGTGGGCGCTACGGGTGGCGGGGCTGGCGGGGGAGGCGAAGACACTTCTATGTATTCGTCTGTCCGTTCCTCCTTTATCTCAGGCTCCCTTTTAACTGGAACCTCTACTGTTACGGGGCTGCTAGCTGGTGGCGCCTTTGGCGGGGCTAACGCTGCCCAGGCAGACGCTGCTCCTCTGGCGTAAGCCTCGTAAAACGCTCTCTGAGCAATTTCCGCTTCCTCCAAATGCACGAAAGCGTGGTTATCAAGCTCTGCCCTAAAGAAGAACTTAAGGCCACATCGGCCACAGTCGTAAGGCCGTGGTGCAGTCGCGTGCTCGGGCAGGTGCCGTTGAAGACCTAACGCACTTGTGAACACTGCCGAACATAAGTAGCATGTGAAGGCTCCGATACCTGCGAAGGTGTGTTCGATGAGATGTGCCTGGAACATAAACGTTGTAAAGTTTAAAGACATCAATGTAAATATAATATTTATTTTATGGATGACTAATTGCCTCCTACTCTCCATTTGCCTGCAACTACCTCCGTGACCGAACGGATAACATGCTGGTCTGCCACGCAGGGGACCTGGGTTCGATTCCCCGGGTTGGGAGAAATATTTGCATGACTTACATTTATTTCTCTCGCGAGTTTGGGTGTAATTTATGGTAGTATATAGACACAGGGTTTCCTAGTGCGGGGCTATGAGTGTGTGAAAAAAAAACAATAATATTTTTTTAAATTTATTTACATTCATATCTACCTGCAAACGTGTTGGAGAGCCAAGAGCTCGGCGACACAACCGGCAATCGTGGTCGGTAGGCGGCGGAGGTCGAGGCGCGGCGTGACGCGCGTAGCACGACGAACAGGCACGAGCACCTTCGCCGCCTTCGCCTTCGGGCAGAGCTCGTAAGCAAATGGCGCATCTCTGCTCATCCTCTGTGACCCTCAAATGAAATCGTGCGTGCAAACGGGCCTCGGCCTCAGACGCCAGCGTTTGCCGGCAAACGACGCAGGGTGCAGGCAAGGCAGGGTGATGTCGCGCCATGTGGTTCAGGAACGCTTCTTCGGACGGCAGACGGGCGCGGCATCTTGCACACGTGTCTCCGGCAACAACCTTTTACAAAGCAGAGTTTGATGACATTACGCTGTTTCATTTGTTTGACTAATGCCTAACAGTATACTAATTCATATAACATACAATTATTCATTATTATCTTTGTCTCACCTTGCAATGTGTAAGTTTGTGTTCGGCAAGAACAGCAGCAGATGGCAGCACTTCATCACAAATGAGACACTTGTGCCTTGCCGCAGCAGCGCCAGAGTGCGCCCTAGTGTGCGCCTCCAATTCCGCTCGGCTACGCGTACGTTCCCCGCAATATGCACACTGCAGAGCTACGGCGCCGTTCTTACGGCGTCTTTCGTCGTTGCCGGTAACCACCGCGCCGTTGCTTTCAGCCCCGACGTTACACGGAGAGCAAGTGCCGTCGGCACCGTCGGGAGCGTTGTTATTATCTACGCGCTTCGATCTCGCTATATCCCCATTTAAGCTCTGAAAATGAAATGACATAAGAGTTGATTAAACACTAAAATGTATGAGTAACTTTAAGTTTTACAAAGACGTAAGGCAACAATACTAACAGGTTGTGGTGTATGATGCGCCTGCATATGTCGTTCGAGCAAATACTGCACGGCAAAGGTGTCTGTGCAGGCAGGGACGGGGCAGCGGTAAGCGCGAGGTCTTGCGCGCTGAGCCGATAGAACAGCGCCGCACGCGCAGCGCGCCGCGTGACGTGCAAGCACATGTGCTGCGCCCTCCGCCTCCGATCGCAGCGCGCCCGCGCCCGCGCCGCATCCGCGGCATACCCACACTTTGCTTTCACCACTGTGTGCCACGGCGAAGTGCACCTAACATTAACATAGTTTTAGATTCCTGCCGTAGTTTTGTAATCTATTGGTTATTCATCGACAACAATCCTTACCTGAATCGCCACTTTCGAGTCGAAGATTTCTTTACAGAGTGAGCATCGATACAGGTGGTGAGCATGCATATCCAGGAGATGTTTTTGCAGGTCGTCGGGGGTGGAGAAGCTCCGAGCGCAGCTGTGGCAACTGTATTCACAGGAGACAGCGAGGTAATGCGCTGTGAGGTGACGTTCAGAAGCAGCGGCATCCGCGAACGTCGCCCCGCATTGAAGACACGGCACTGGACTCGAATTTCTCAGTTCTCCACCCTCTTCTAGGTGTCCTTTGAGGTGCGCTCGAAATGCTTCAAAGTCGGGTAGAGCTGCATCACATTGATTGCAAAGAAGTGTGCTTGGCGACAGTGCAATCTGTGGTGTCGCTGAGCCCGACCTTCTGCGCTTTACGGTGAGGTTTTCATTAGCCGATCCAGATCGCTTAGTGGGAGACTCAAGAGTACGAAGGCTAAGATCCGTTGGCGCAGGTTGATCTATATTAGAAGGTGTTTCACCATTCAGTAGAGCAGAATGTGCTGCTCTTACGTGAAGCTGAAGCTGCTCCATGCTGGTGAATGTATCACGGGTGCAGTAGATGCAAGCTAGGAGAGTTGGCGGCGGTTGAGAAGCTATTCTGCGTGGAGGTGTCATAGCTGCTGCATCAACTCCGTGTGCATTTACCATATGTGCCTAATAACGACAAAATAATGTTTAAATATTCTGTAATATAGTAGACTCAGTATTCGTGAAAACTTCGATGTAAATTGTACCTGTAGTAAGTCAGGTCGCCTGAAGGCATCGCCGCAGCGAAGACAGCGCGTGGCTCGGCGGCGATCAGGTTCATGACCATCGCGCGCGCGTTTGTGACCCTGCATGTGCGACGTCAGCGCCGCAGCCGTGTTGTACCCGCGGTTGCAAACAGTGCACTGGAACGGCTTCTGATTGTCGTGCGTCTTTAGATGGATCTTCAAGTGATCACTGAAAATTAGGTGTTTATTTCACAACTCGGATTCAATGTAACCATGTTAAAGTTTCTATGTACTTATTATACCTATGTGTGTAAAACTTCAAAAGTTCAGAACGTTAAAAAATTTACACCCTCATAATATCTCATGAATATTCACATGCTTAAGTCCCACAAAAACGCGTTCTTCAACTCAAAAATACCTCGACAAGAATTTAAAAATGGAATGAGATAAATCGTCATTATGTGGCCAGAGACGACAATTTGTCATATAAGACATAAGTACCCACATAAAGCACGGACCAAACAGAACTAACAAAGGGGCTTTTCACACAAACTACAGAATAGAGGCGTTCGCCCAAACATCTCGCTAATGGCCGCACTCGCCGTGCCCGTTTAGGTACGGGCCATTATTTCATTTTTGTGAGACCCTCGGAGCCATTTGTCAGCACATCATCTCTTTTCACTCGTCGGAGGTTCGTTGGGTCGACAAATTGCGTGGAATTAGTCACGTGGCCGCGGCGAGGTGACGAAAAAGGTGACGCGTCGCCTCGTGTCGCCGACGGAGCGACGGGCGATGAGCTTTGTGCGCTGTGACTTATGGTGATCAATCTAGCTGCGAGGCCATTGTCGCCAGTGCACCTCACGACGCAGTCATCTCGACCAATGCATATACTTAACGCTCAATAACAACGAATTATAAGAATTCATTCATGTTTATTTTTAATCTCCGCTCCAACATCTTATTACAAGACTTTGTTAAGGGATTATTTATCTTACGGCTGTTGCTAATTTACACTATTTACAAACTGCGTAAAAGAGGAAACATTCGTTAAAATTGTCTACGGGTACAGATAGACCCACAAGGCTTTGCAACTCACCTTCTAGAGAAGGCAGATTCGCAATGCGCACATCGATACTTGCGGTCTCCAGTGTGCAACTTGACGTGTCGGTCGCGGGATCGCTTGTGCTTAAACAGGCGGGAACAGAACTCGCATCGGAACGGCATTTGGTCCGAATGCGTCTGCAACAATAGAATAATTTATACTATCAATTTACGAATCGATACCACGACCTGAGCAGCAGTCGAAAAAAATTTAAGACCAAGACATCTTAAATTTTTTTTTCATCTAAATTAACACTACAAACTCGATGCCGGTACCTATACTTTTTTGTTTTATTTCTGTCTTTTTTAATCTGTCAAAACATTATGTCTCCTTCCGTGCATTTTGTCCGTAAAAAATTAATCGAATGAAAAGTACATATAAATCTACACAATTTTTTTTGTACAGTATTTTTTTAGTAGCAATAGAACTCCTTGTGAAAAAGTTCGTCCAGGAAAATACTGCCACCATACCTATTTCTGCCGCCAAGCAGTAATGTAAGCATTACTGCATTCCGGTTTGGAATGGTAAGGTTCTGGTGCTGGTGTAATTACAGGTACATGGGACTTGTCATCTTAAGTCTCATGGTGACGGGCGCAGTGGCAGTGACCCTAACATCTCTTCGATTTAAAGCTCTGAGTGGCACTGCAACTGTTATGAATAGGCGTGTCATGTAGCACCAGGCGCACGTCCTGTTCGTCCTGTCACTTGGTATTATTAAAAAAGTACAAATTAAAGCACAAATGCTTTGTACATTTCTAGAAAAATCTAAAACACCTTTTTTGTTTCAATTCGTTCGATGTCAGGATACTTAATCATATTTTAATCTGTTGTGTGGACATTACCGTTAAACTATTAATTAACTTCTCCTAGGTAAAAACCCACCTCATAAGCAGCCGCCACCCAGTCACCTACAATTGTCGGATGTTATCATTATCTTTCCCATAACTCCATCAAAGTACTAACGATTAAAATGTGTAAGTCATACAGAGATTGAAACGAAATAACTCTGAGTGCATTGATCACAAAAACCATCGTGAGAACTGTCTGCGAACAATGGACGATAGTGCCGACTACCGCTGCGCCCGCGTCGGGCCCACTACGACTATCAATACTGGGCAAAAACGGACAGTAGGCGAGTCGTGACACTCGAATAAGATATCAAGCAGTGGGACTTGAACCCGACTTGTCGATAGATCGATTAACGTTGATAGCATAATTGTTCCGATGCCGAAAGTATTCTTACCGGTGTTTCTGTTTCAAAGGAAGCTCATAATGCGATTGGTTTATAATGAAAAAGCGAAATCATTATGTTGAGCAATTACTTAATACTTAAAGACTTGCAGACTTCCAGGCCTTTGACTTTTACAGGATTGTATAAAGTTTAATGAAATCGCATAAAAATGTATTACTTTTGTATACAAACCCATTATCCACAACTAAAATAAATCGGGAAAAGTTGTTTGTTCAGAAATAGTGACAACAAAGTCCGCTTTCGCAGTTTTCACATATTTTAAACTCTACTGTATGTCAAATTTTTATTGAATTGATATTCAATTATTTTTTGTGAAATTACTCCACTAGTTTGTTATAATTATTAATACAAAGATCGAACGCTCAGAAAAAACCCTACTTTTTTATTTATTTTTCTTTAGTCAAAGTCAAAGTCAAAGTCAAAGATTATTTATTCCATAGGTAAAATAAATTTACACTTGAAAACGTCACAGTTAAGCTACTGCTCGTTCACTACGCTGACCTCCCTGAGAAGAACGAGCAAGAAACTCTAGGGATTGCTCTTTTCATATAAACTTAAATACACTTTGAATCAAATTTGTGTGGATTCTGGAGCCATGTCGTCTTTCCATACATCTTTATCTAACACGTAGTCTTCAACTTTGTAATATGATTTTTCGATCAAAATATTTTTAATGTAGTTTTTGAACTTAGGAATTGATAAACTTAATATATGCTCCGGAATCTTATTGTAAAAACGTATACAGTTCCCCATAAAAGAGTTGTTTACCTTGGTTAAACGAAATCGTGGTACCTTGAGTTTGGACTTAGCTCTAAGGTTAATATTATGGATATCTTCTTTCTTATTGAAATTATGTATATGTTTACGGGCATATAAAATATTTGAGTAAATGTACTGTGATGCCACAGTCATGATACCAGTCTCCTTAAACTTTTCTCTGAGAGATACCCGAGAACCTAGACGGTACACAGAACGAATCGCTCGTTTTTGCAATACAAATATGGTTTGAATATCTGCCGCTTTACCCCACATGAGAATCCCGTAGGACATTATACTATGGAAGTAACTAAAGTAAACTAGTCTAGCAGTACTAACATCGGTAAGCTCACGTATTCTGCGGACTGCGTATACAGCGGAGCTTAATCTGCTGGCCAGAGACGATATATGTGGAAACCATTGAAGTTTACTATCTAAGGTCACTCCCAAGAAGACTGCTTTATTAACAAGGTCTAACTTTTCTCCGTTTATTTCTATGCTTGGACTAGTCGATTTTACGTTAGGTAATTCAAATTGAACACATTTTGTCTTCTTGGCATTAAGCAATAAATTGTTAGCATTAAACCAATAAACTACCTTAGAGAGGGTATCATTAATATGGTCATAGTTAATGTCATGTCTGTCTGTTTTAAAAATCAAGGATGTATCATCAGCAAACAACACTATTTCGCAATGGTCCTTAACAAAGAATGGCAGATCATTAATATAAATCAGAAATAAGAAAGGTCCAAGTATTGAGCCCTGCGGAACACCCATTTTTACTGGAGAACCCAAAGAAGTCACTCCATTTATGTCTACTTTCTGAATTCTACCGTTGAGATATGACGAGACAAGTTTCGACGCCTTGCCATTTACACCGTAATGTTCCAGCTTCCTAATAAGAGTAATATGATCAACGCAATCAAATGCCTTTGAGAGGTCACAGAAAACACCAATAGCGTTCTGATACCTTTCCCAAGCATCAAAGATGTGTTTTAGCAACGCTACCCCCGCATCGCTAGTCGATCTACCACTAGTAAATCCGTATTGTTCACTATGAAAAATATGATTCTTACCGAAATAGGACAGTAATTGAGTTAGCATAACCTTTTCGAATATTTTACTTAAAGCTGGTAAAATTGAAATGGGCCTATAGTTGCTAGGATCAACTTTCCTACCGCTTTTGAATAAGGGAATAACCTTGCTGTATTTCATTAAATCGGGAAAAACACCTTCGTCAACGCACCTATTGAAAGCTACAGCTAACTGTGGGGAAATTAGATTAATAACTGAGTCTATAACTTTAGTTGATATGCCCCAGAGATCTTCAGTTTTTTTAACATGTATTGACTTAAAAGCTTTTATGATGTCTTGTGGATTAACATGACGAAAATTAAATAAACTGCCACAAACGTTAACATTTTCCTTTAGGAGATCAATAGCAAGTGAAGGGGAGGAATTTAGTGATTCTGTAGTGTTCACAGCAATTTCCGAAAAGAACAATTCAAAAGCTTGGGCTACTTTATCTTTAGATTTTATAAGTTTGCTGTCTAATTCTAAAACTATATCTCTATCGTGTTGTTTAACTCTGCCTGATTCTTTATTTATTATGCTCCAAGTAGTTTTGGATTTGTTTATCGATTGTCTAATTTTGTCGCTGTGAAACTTAACCTTAGCAGCTACACATACTTTTTTAAATATTTTTGAATAAATTCTAACATATTCTATGAAATTGGAATTAGTATTATAAGTTTTCATAGCATATAGCTCATACAAACGAGACCTACTCTTATGAACACCTACTGTTGCCCAGTCGTTGAATTTAGTCTCTCTATGGAAAGTTAATGTTTTCGATTTAAATATGTTATCAAATTTATTTTTAATTAAACCAAATATCGTGTTATATAAAGTATTTGGATCCTCCGGTATATGGGGTAGGGAATTTAAACTATTGCCGATATTATTTTGAAATCTAATTATTCGTTCTGTGGTAATCGGTCTGCAGAGAAATTGGTCTACCTTCTTGCTCATTTTACAATCAAAAGAAGCCAATTGGCCACTATGGTCGGATCTTAAGCAATTTATTATTGATTTAGACACTGCGTCTGTGTTACAAAAGATGTTATCAATACAAGTAGAAAAGGAGGCAGTGATGCGAGTTGGTTCTAAAAAAAGATTAATCAAGTTAAAACTTTGAAATAAATTAATGAGTCTTACAGAAGTAGAACAGGTTTCCAGCAGGTTTACATTGAAACTCCACATATTACTACGTTTTTTTTGGTTGGAAAAATCCGCTTTAAACTGTCTTCCATAACTAATTCAAACTCGTTAAAATTAGCAGAGCCTGTATACACATAAGACGACAAACTGATCCAATTCCACACATGAAATCTCAATAGTTCGTTCAGTAGAAAGATTTGTGATATCCTTACGCTATTTAAATTTTAAGTTACGCTTAATAATAATCATGGATCCGCCTCTACTTAAGCTCTTTACTCTACTTTAACTCTACTTTTTTTATTTTTTGGTTTTATTTTTAATACATACATATTAAAAATAAAACCAACCAAAAGATACCCCTGCTGAGCACGGATATTCTCTGAGAAGGAACCAGGATGGATTGATGATGGAACCAGGATTATTTATAGAATACACGCCACACTTGCAAGGAGTTTGAGGTCGTTTTCGAATTTTTTACAATCATATGTAGTTTGTCGAATTATAATTCTTTAGAAGTTACTTTTAGATGTGTACTCGTAATAGGTAATACACTTTATTAGACATCTAAAAGCAAATGTTTATATTTAGGCAAGTATTAAGTAGAGCAATCCCTTAAGCGTGAAACATACACGGGACCTGCGCCCGTCACACGCCCGCGCGTGATGTTTTGTCATCCATATAAATACACGGAATTACACCCGTCGCGCTCCCGACTCGACACGCTCCCGTCCCGCACCCGCTTTCAGTGTGTTTCACGCTTTAATGTACATATGTTCCCTAATATTCAACAATTTAAAAAGAACATGACGCTATCTGCGTCATTACAATAGTACAATAGATACTTTATAAACACTCGATTTTATTTTTATTTAATAGAATTTGGAAGCAATTAAGTAGACCAGGAATGCCATTTCCCGTAAAAAATAAGGTTTTCCATTTCACGAAAGACACAGAGCGTTCGACTATCATGACTGAATACCGTCTAGCTACATCCGAAAATAAGCGATTAGTGTTCACAAAAGATTATTCATATCTTGTTAAAAGAGGATGCTAATGCAACATTTATGTTGACTGTGCCGGTACGGAGATAATGTGAGCCGTCGGCCTTCGCGTCACCGACGTCGCCGGCAGAGTCGGGCCAGGCACATAATAGGCTCCCAAACTGACAGCCAGTTCACGCTTTTACTAATAATTGACCAGTTGACCACCTCGACGCATATTGAATAGCATGCTAAACACGCTCCAGTGATTGACTTCACTTATGTCCGTCTTTAGCCAATATGTTAATCGTTTTCATAAACAAACTCTAATTTGAAATTGAAATTAAATTGGAACGAATCGCTTATCTATTTTTTTTGTTTCTAGTATTCTAGTAAGCACCCGTGCCTACAGAACCGTGCTCATTTAGAATACGAGATGTGGTGTAGAGTCCGTTAGGTCTTAGCCGAAGTTGTAACTTTTGAGCGTTCAATACACAAATAATAGTTTCCAATGACAGTTATTGATGTTTCTATTAGTAAAAAAACTAGTCGTTGGCTCACGAGTTTCGAAGTGTTATGGGTCGCCCCAATTACCACGAGCGGGTTACTCGAGGACCATTAGCGGCACTTTTCATTTTGTTAGCGCCACTGCCGTGCCGAGGCGCAGCCCTTTGCTACGCTATGCAAACTTATATTTTTCTTTTTTATTATGCAGAGCGTATCCAAAGGATCAAATATTACACAAAACTACAAAAATCTCAGAAATTAAAAAAAAACTGTTCATTAAGACAAATTCGCAAATTGTCTTAGTCTTGGCCACAGTAAACTTTTGTTTGTTATTGTTTGGGCTGGTGATTTCGGTGTTTATTTATTGCAAATATAGTTTAAATATTGTTTATTTAAAACATACCGTAAGTAGCGTTATTTAAGTTTACCCTGAATATAAATGTTTATAAACTATACTTTAAGAAGTAATTTCATGGTAAACGTTAGAACCACTCAAACGGAATATTATCATATTTATCCAAGTACACCAAAAATTTCATTAGTGCTTTTTAAGGGCAGGATTTGCGGTGTATTACTGCATTTTATTTGAGATGTTTTTGTTGGTAGTACGGAGGGTATTTATTTAGCAATGCAGAATAATAATTTTTATTTATAAAAACTTGTATTTAAACTGAATGCTTTTCTAATTGCGAAACCAGATAGCCGCCATTTTGCGGTAGGAGTAGCGCATCGCGTGAGCGGTTATTTACTTATTTTCTGAACGTATGTTTTGAGTTACATGCATAATTAATTCACATTTTTTCTCCTAAAATTCTTGTCCGGCTGTAAAACAAACGGTTAAAGGCTCGTTTAAATTTATAAAGATTTCTCAAAAATTTTGTAAGCACTTGCCAAATCTGAGTGAAGTGACCCACGGGCTATCACATGACTGTTATTTCATATTTATTTCAGTGATTTCCTAAAAAATAACTTTTGAATTACATACCTACATATTTATTTAGTGCTAGAATGAAGCGTTACAAAGATTTCTCAAAAGTTTTTTTTTCTCAAAATTTATGATTTTTTTTATAAGTTGCCGGACAAATTTTAATATATAAGACGTTTTTGGTGTCGTTAGCATTACCAGGTAGTAAAACTAAAACACGTTATTTGATTACGACTGCGACAACCAGTTGTTAAGTATAAGTTTTCACTGACTACATTTCATGACGCTCGTTATTACACTTGTTTGCCAAGTTCACGAGTGTGATGTGCAACGTGTCATTATTGTTATTATCAAGTTTAAATTTATTTTCGCCGTAACTTTACCTGTTAAGCCTCTCAAAAGCATGCTGTTCTTGGTTACAATTGGCGTTGTGATGGTAATTAATTGTAGTCTTGTTTGTTTTACTGTATGGTGACTATATTGATAAAATTATAACTCAAGACAACTTTGAAGTATGAGTAGAGTAGGAAATGAAATTATTTTTTCGGACCGAAATCAGTATTTTAGTTTTTTTTTCAAACAATTCAAAAAAGGTTGTGCAACTATCGCAAAAACCTAAGAACTCGATATATGTGGACTATATTTATAGTCTAATTGCACGAGATGCGTAAAGCTTGCTTTACATTTTATTTCAACATCATTTATTTTGTCACATGTTCTGGAGACCAAACAATAAACATGTATCCATATAAATAAAAAGAAAATTAAATTACTCTTATCTCTAGAAAATCAAGAAGACTGCAAGAAACAAGAAAGCATACAAGTCCAAGGTGATCCCGGCCCACGAACTCCAGGATATAGATAGAATAACATATTATTATAACATATTATAATAATTTGATTCATTTTATAAACAGCTCTATTTTGCTATAACTGGTTGGACATAGAGAATCTTGTGGTTTTTGGTTACAAATAGAAGTACAACTTGAAATCTTCTTAAAATGATTAAATGAATTGCCGTCACCGTCCTATTTAAGAACCAGGCGTTTATCGGTGTAGTCTCCTCCATATTAACCTTAGAGCTAAGTCCAAACTCATGGTACCACGATTTCGTTTAACCTAGGTAAACGACTCTTTTATGGGGAACTGTATACGTTTTTACAATAAGATTCCGGAGCATATATTAAGTTTATCATTTCCTAAGTTTAAAAACTACATTAAAAATATTTTGATCGAAAAATCATATTACAAACTTGAAGACTACGTGTTAGATAAAGATGTATAGAAAGACGACACAGCTCCAGAATCCACACAAATTCAAAGTGTATTCCATAGCATTTAAGTTTATTTTAAAAGAGAAACCCCTAGAGTTTCTTGCTCGGTCTTCTCAGGGAAGTCAGCGTAGTGAATGAGCAGTAGCTTAATGTAATGTAAATGTGACGTTTTCAAGTGTAAATCTATTTTACCTATGGATCTTTGACTTTGAGTTTGACTTTCATTGTTTATGGTTCTTAGCCAGCTCCTTGACCTCCATAAAGATCCTCACTATGATGTTTTAATTTAAATAATTATAAATCCTACAAAATTAAATGATACGTACGAGAGAAAACTGGTAACGCAGAAACGCCTGGAAAGAAATTATAATTGTACGTTCATTTATACATATATCGGTTCCTGTAGGAAGTTATTTAGTTTAATGTCAACTTTTAGAGGGCATAATCCGGCCGCAGTAATTATATCCATCAATGGAGTAAATTGTGTTAAGTGGAGGCGCTTCCGTTGTCCGTGCTCAAACACACCGCTTTCTGCCGATCAACAACCAACAACACAGGTTGCATTCCTGTTACCCCTATGTATTACATATGTGACTGTAAGCATATTTCAAAGAAGTTAATACTGTTATATTAAGAATATTGAATATAACAAGGTCTTACTACCATGGTTTTAATTTGTTTTTCACTTCTCTTGCTCTTAAAACTCGTATTTATGCTGGGTGTAGGCTGTGTAAAACAGGATTTTACACTCTAGTGCATAAAATAAAAAACCATCTCATTAAATATGTCTAATTGTTGTAATTTTACATTCAAATTTAATTAAATAATCGTTTATTTGTAATATTGCTGTTTAATTTCCTCGCAATCGAAGTGAAAAGCAGAGTGTATAACTAGTCCATAAAACCCATTTTACCCTCGATTTAAGTATCCAGGATATACTCGTCTCGGGTACAATAACTTGTTTTAAGCACTTGTTGTACAATCTACTATTTTTGTGATGTTACATGATGTTACCCCACTAGTTTGTTATAATACAGGGATCGATACGGCTGGATTCGAACCAGCGCCTTCACCCGTGCCTCTCTCCTAACTCATCTACGGAATGAACCAGCAGATCTTACGAATTTTTCTATGTGCTTATTGTAGATCTTTGTTTTTGTTTTTTAACGACTTTTTTGCCGTAGCGCTATTTGTGTCACTCGCAAAAATTATTCTATTAAGTTTTAGGTAACCATTCCTACAAATTATGTACAGCTAATTAGAAACTCTCTAGCTAGTTAGAGTCGTGTGCTTTCTAACCACAACTTTTATTTGGAGCGGAAGATCGTACGAATAATGGTTTAGCATAGTATATACAGAAGGCATGACTTCCTGTAAAGGTATCGTGGTTACCACAAGTGATAACTACATTATGTGTAACGATTAGCGGAGCAGCGCAGCGGCGCAAGCGCATCACATAAACATAGCTGCGGTATGTTTACTCGCCTGCTTAATTGGAGCAATCGCGCGCCGACAGAATTAATAAATCCGATCGTGTGTCTGCGATAAATCGCGTCCACAGTCAAGCAGCGCCCATGCCCACGCAGGACTTTAAAAGGAAGCCTTTCATTAGTCGTTATTAAAAATAATTAACCCTCTTTCTGCGCTCTCTTCTCGCTAATTAGAAGATGTTAAATAGGGACTGTGAAGTGTAGGTATTCAGTGTAATGTTTTGATTTCACTCATCTTAAATTTTTTTAATGGCTCCATGCTGCGCGTCATGGCAGTGCGTGCTTCGGTAGATAAAACAAAGCCGCGAAACTGCGACAACACACTATGTAGATTCCTATTTATAGTTTAGCTATTTAGGTAACTAAAAACCTCACCGACGTGAAGTTTATTAAAATTATCATACGTTTTTTTAAAATATGATTCGGTGGGTACATTTATGCAAAATATTGGATCTTGTTGTGTTCCGTGCGAGAATTCAATAAGCGAGGCGAGCACAGGCTCCGCGGGGTTCAGGCCCCTGGGTGCAGAAGCCCCGCTGGCCACCGCACTTCTGCTTATGGTGAAAAGGCACGCAAATAATATCACGGATTATTATTACAACAAATGCCGTGAGAGCGGCCGCTGTAGCGCACAGAATGTGAGACGTTTCCACGTAAAGCGCACCAAAAAACATTCCAAACTAGTTTGAGGCGCGCATGATAGCCAATAAAGCTTTGAAATGGGCAGCGGGCAGTGGCGAGCGAGTTTCCCAGGTCCAATAACATCGCGATGTTGCCGGTTCACACAGTCGCCGCGGTCAGGTCACCGCTACCGCACCCGCTTCTGCTTAGAACGAGCCTCATTCGCATTATCTTTATTCCATTTATTGCCATAGTCTTAAGGCATAATGTTTGTTGTTACAAGAGTAATGTACCTGCTTGGTCTTATGTACGTGCGTTATGTTTACTTTTTATCATTCTTTTCTCTGAAACGTATACGTACATTTATTACATTTCACTTTACTAAATGAATGTTTAAACAATAATTTCGTTTAATGAAATGTCAAACTATATTGTGTTTACAATGTTGTGATTAGTATAAAATGGTACCCAAAGCTATAAAAGTAACTGTTTATTACCTTTATTATACAGTTAACTGAGTGAGTATAAGTAATTCTAAGAAACTATACGTACACAAAATGTCACATTGTTGGGGAATATAAGTGGCTAAGTTATCTTATAAAACTATTTACCTTAAATTAAATAATAAAGATATGAATCTCTTAACGACGAATGTCAGGAATTTTTACTGGGTGCTACATGAGTGAGATTTAGACACCAAGTGTAGGTATGAGGCTAATTCGTCCTTGTCAGCTGAGGATTATTGAAAATACTCTATGTCTGTAAATTGATGCGGCCTGATAAGGTTAATTGGCAGAAGGATATCAACGAGACAACAGAGAGCTGAGAGGCAATAATGCGACGGGAAACTGGTGGGTGTGATAGGCACCACGTACCACCGACCGTTTTATTTTACGACCGCGATTGCGCGCGCGCTGATTGAGCTCTATCAACCACAATACGTATCGAACCTTAATTAAATTCGACAGCCAAGTATCAGCTTGTCTTTCAGCAAGGAGTTGTATATCGTTCAGCTTTTACTATTCAAGATGCCTTGAAGACAGACTTTATGAGAACATTTAAATCAGTAACTAGGCGCAGTTCAGATTGATTTATGTTTATAATGATCTGCTTTCCCAAGAAGCGGCGATGATAAACGCGTAGGCTAGGGAGTTGTTATCGCGAAGCCTATTTCCGGCCGTCAAAGCTCGTCGAGTGCGGATCTCGATCATCGGCCGATACATTTGTCGGCTCACACCACCTCGCCGCTGCAGTCTGCGTTCGCGCATGCATCGATCAATATCTGCACAGAGACGCAGCGGACTCTGCTCAATTGAATACCGATAAATATAATGGAAGTTGTTGCCGTTTAAGTAAGTAATGGTTTTTTGAAAATTGATGTTAAGTAGGATATTTCAAATTATTGAGATGAAGGACTTACGTGAGAAGTGACAGTTTTGCCACTTTAGGCGTACGTGTAGATCTGTATCCGAGTGTAGGCGGCTGTGAGCGGCGGTATGCAAAGTGACGTTTCTATTTTGCCCTATCTCAGCTAGATCTGTCGCGGCGTGTCGTAATCGTAACGCGGCGAGATGGCACAGCACAAAGGAGCCGAGATGTACGGCCGACGTAATGGCCGAGCACGTCACAGACCTCAGAGCCGCGCTGCAAGGCGACTGCGATGCATATCTACGCTACGGCTCTGTAAATGGGCCGTTTTGGGTATCTACTTGCTAATGAAGCTCCGACTGCATAGCGAAACTGGACTGTGAATTTACAGATATGACAGTCGTAATAGCTGTATTGTTTGTAGAATTCTGGCTTTATGGAGTGGATGCAATTATTGTGGAGACTGGTTTGCTACCGGCCGGTGGGCTTTATTGATGTTAGGGCGAGCGAGGTGATGGTTATCTTTGTCATTTCTATTCCTTGTGTTTGTTTACTGCCTATACTTTCAACGGAGATGTTTACTTGTGTTTCTACTTACTTCAGAAAAGTACAACAACATGATATGTTGTCCTCTCTATGATAAAGTGGCGACATTCAAAAAGTAACAGTTTTGGGAAGCTGACAAAATAGATTTAAAAAAATAATATTATATATATGGCCAAAGGTGATGGCCCAATAGGTGTGACCTATTGGACTATGATATGACTAAATTATACAAGCACCGGTCTATTAAACTAATAAAATCCCTAAAATAAAGCAGAATTTATTTCAGTGTAGTCGGTTTTTTACTTTTTTATTTTATGTCTAAGTCGAAAATAAATGCGTTCGCGTAAATTTCATAAACTTTTTTCAGCTCGAAATAAATTTTTATTAATAAGAGTTCGATTTTATCAATGTTAAACAGTTACAATTTTTAAATTTTCTGATGTGTCTGCTAATGTTCACAACACGTAAAAAATGTGTTTGTTTTATTTATTTTGTTTTTCATTTAATAAATGTTGAATGAGGCTGTGCAAAATCGATGTTAAAAGATTTTCATTTAATAGCTACTTTATATCTAACTATTATTTATTTAAACATAAACTACTATGTGATACTATTTTATATAGTCTTACTTTTTTGTTCCGCAAAAGTGCCATCATCGTATGTAT
>NW_020653851.1:8654467-8700949 GCF_003589595.1 Hyposmocoma kahamanoa
TGTTGATTTGGCCTTATTTTTTATTTTTTATTTATTTTATTCACAATTCAAAAGTTTATAAAAAGGAACACAAGACAGCGAATAAAAACCATTAACAGATTTATGTATCGCTGCCATCAGATGCTATCAGGCGTCTAACAAATTAATTACTGACCAATACTTATACGTATCTAATAATTTACGCAACTTACACTTAAGAACTAATAACTTTAACAATTTGATAAATGAATTGACTTAAGGATCGTTTTACAATTTTTTGGTTTACCTATAAGTTTATCAAAAACGTCACTTGGCAATTTATTAAGTAGTAATGGTAACATGTATCTCCAGGCACGCTTTCCATAGTTGTTATTGTATGGAGAAAGAACATACCTTGGTAGGTAATTTAGATTACGCAATTTGCCGATTCTTGTCGTTTGTTTTAACATGTCAATTTTATCTATTTCATCACAAATTATGTATATATTTATTTTACTATGTCTAAGATTTTACAGTATCTAAACAAGTTGTTACAAACATTTCTATATTTATTTTTAACTGATATTGGCACAAAAGATTTTAGTAGCCTTATTTGTACTTTATAAATATCATCTAAGTATGTTTTATATGTTCTACCATAACTACTGAGCCCGTATCCAATTATTGAATCAGCCAGTGCGTTGTACAGCATTCTTAATGTTTTGTAAGGTAACTTTTGTTTCAGTAAGGATAGTTTTGACAAGACTGCTCTTAACTTCTTACATACATAGCTTATATGTATGTAAGACCTAGGGTTATTAGACCAGGGGTGCGATAACATGTTTGTAATTTGACATAGAAAAATAACGATTCTGAAAATTTATATAAAAATATAGTGGCAGAACCACACGTAATAACAAAACATCATGGATACACAATAGAGCTGCTCTAGAGTTTTTAAACAACAGTAGAAATAATCGGGCATGTGGTTGAAAGTTGATATAAGAAGTATGTACGCAGTCAATTTAAGCAAACATATGACCATGTATAATAAACACCTGCTAAAATTAACTAAGATTTTATTTGCATTTAATTCGTCGAGACGAGCAATTCCGACAGTTCAATTAAGTTTTAATTGCGTTTTAATACGCTAAAATTGAAGGCAGTTTTCGTGGTGGTCCTAATAAGATTTTAGATAGATCTTAATCGTAAGTAATAAGTAATGTAATAACTTTTACATTCTGATTTTAAACGTGTAAGAATTTTGAATTTATTTATAGAAGATTCACCACGCAGTAGAGCGAGTCATTTTTTTTTTAATTTTTCACAGATATGCTGGGAGATTTTTTGTTGACTTCTTGTTCTATCTTGCTCAACATGTTTATGTAACGCCTATATTTGATGTTTATTTCAAAATAAAAAATAAAATTTTTTAATCGTTCTTTAAAATACATAATTGTACTTCCCCTAAAATTAAAAAAGAAACGTCTTATCATTTATTTTTAAGGTGCTATTAAAGTTTCATTAAATCGTGGAATTTTGTGGTTTTATTGGCGATCATAGATCTTAACTACATATAGGTACATATATTTACTACATATTTAAAAAAAATATAAGTGTTATTTGTACAATCTGGATTTAAAAAAAATCTTTGTATTAGAAATAAACTAATGTAGTACACATTATTGACTTATTTACACATATAAAAGTAAATACCTAAACATACAAAGGTCACCTACAGTATGGAGCAGAGAGTTCTAAACAACCGATTTTTCCAAAACATGTCCAGTTCCACATCAGTCATAGCTTGATGACTGAATATAATAAATAGTACTAAACAGTTTTCAAATTTGATATTTATTGAATGATGGAAACTCGAAGGGAGTTTTGGCGTGGCGTAGAGTTCGATATATTTTAGGTTTTTTTTAAATTTATTTTATTATGATGCCAATTGACGTGACGAACAAGCCATGCGCCTGATGGTTGTCCATAATAGTGCAGTGCCATTCAGAGCATTGAATCGCAAAGATCTGAAAGGCACTGCCACTACGCCCGTCACCCTAAGGTATAAGTTGTCAAGTCCCTGTAGATTCGCCAGCACCCTTACGTTACAAAACCGGAACACAATAATGCTTACATTACTGTTTAGCGGCAGAAATAGGTAAGGTGGCAGTACTTCCCTGAATGAACTCTTTCACAAGGGGCTCTACTAATACACAACGTATTTATCGGTATTGTTACATATTCTAGGAAGAAGGAATATACATATTTAACATTCAAACATGTCGTACAATATTATAAATGTCGTGTTACGATTTACAACTTTCATGGATTCATAAAATCTTTGACAAACACATGGTCAATCAGTGTTGGACCAGTGTAATAACTAGAGGTCAGAATTGTTCAACTGTTTCAATGCTATCAAAACAAAAAAAAATTGCAAAGATTATTCAATTTTTCTTTACTTTCCTTCTTAGAAAATGGTAACAATTAAGTTAAATCGACCCTGAAACCATGGAAGAATGCACTAATGATAACAGATTTGACAAATTAAATAAAATTTACTTACCTGGCAAGTACGCTTCATGGCTGACTGAATATTAGTGGGTAAAGTTAACTACATCTTATTTCACCTCTTCGTTTGAAACTTAAGATGAAAGTTGAAAATATATTTGTCTTATAGACAAAAACTAACCTAAAAAAACCTACCTTTCAATTCCTCCGATGTGACGTCGTGATTTTCTTTGTTAGCCTGAATTTTCTCGATGAGGTGCTCCAGCCGGCTGCTGTTGCCTTTGAATAGCATTATCATATCGGCTATTCAGAGGCTTTGTAGCACGGTTAGGTGCGGTTTAGTGGCTCGTGGCCCACAACTCTCGCAGATTGCCGCAGGTGCATCAGTTCCAGTTTAATTCGGATTTTTTTGCGCTTGCGTTTACCGCGAGTGCGAATTAATGCGCGGCGCGTGTCCGACAGGTGCCACCGGGACCACTAATTGAAGGGGCGCCCGTCGCGAGCTGCCCTTCGTACGCTTCCTTCACGGCAATTATATGGGTGGCTGCTGACCATCGACTTTAATTAGCGACAATCATTTATGGCATGCACCTTTGTCTTCCGGCTACAGGTGGCTGTAATTGAAGGAGCGAGTTGGGAACTAGTTTCGGCGGATTGCCTTCGACGCGTCGAATACTCGTGAGACGTAGAGGTAAGACGGTACGCGCGCCCAGAGCGGCGAGTGCGGCACGACTGTGCTGGATGGTGGCGGCCGGTGGGCGAGTCGTGGCCTGCCGCGCGCGCCTCTCGCCGGCACCCTGCGCCCCGCCTAGAGCACCGCCCACAGCTCCACTCCCCCCACATCGGCACCCATACCATCTTTAAGCCTTTTATAGAACACTAACTACCAAACTATTACTTTCTGATCGACCGACCCAATACATTAATATCAAACACCAACAGATTTCAAGCAGTCTCTACATATTCATTGTTTACCTACCATGATCAGTCACGATAGTTTCTTATGTAAGACGTAGATACACTTTGATTTTTTTGAAAGTAGAATTATCCTTTCTAGAAACAAGAAGTAGAACACATCCCGTTTTAAGGTATTCTACCTACATAGATGTTGATACATGTTGTAGAGCAGTTTGAATGTATGGTAAACGTACCATCTAAAACAAATATAGCGAAGCAGTAATAAGAAATAATAATCTTTTGTTCATAAAAAATCTTTGTGGGGGTTCAACAAGTCTCAGGCGTAATCAATCGTGGCGTGATTGACGCGTTTTTACAATCAGAAACAAAACAAGCGCGGTATATGTGGCGTGAATAATCAAGCAGATGACAGGATGCTAAAAGCTTTTTAAATTTAGAGCATCAAGAAAATTCGGCTTGGATTTTCCTCGTTCCACCCACGCTGTGGGCGCGGCCAATGGGCGCCCAGACACCCTCCGCGCGCCGCTTACCGCCGCCTCCACTAAACTTCTACTAGCGAACTAAACACACTCAAACAGTTAGCTTCAGATTTTTTGTCTTACTACTCAGTTGTTGCGACGATTATTAAGTGTTATTTAACAATCTGCTTTGTTTGTGTTAATAATTTGTTGCATTCTAGAGACATTCATAAAAAAAAAAATGAAATGTGTACTTTTAAAATCAAGTCATCTAGAACGGGAAGTTAGTGGCAAAAGGAGGCAAAGCGGCTATGCTCGAATACTCGACAATTCCAAATGTTATTCATACCATTTTCCGTGGAAGCACGACCAGCTAACTATAAGATTTCGTGAGCACATAGAGTGCCGCACATGTCACATGCACATATAAACACATGAGGATTGAAAAATATGTATGAGCTCCTCTACGGGCAAACCGATTTTTTATTTTTGGCTGATTTCTTTGAAATTTATGTATAATTTGGCTTATAAAACTACATCAAATACTGAATGAATTAACATCAACATTGCTACACATATCTTTCGTCTTACTAATTATGATTTCATTCAAAGTTATGATAAGCGCATATGGTGAAATAACAGGCACATGAGACTTGCCAACTTATGTCTCAAGGTGACGGGCGCAGTGCCCCTCAGATCTTTGCGATTTAAAGCTATGAGTGGCACTGCAACTGTTATGGATAGGCGTGTAGCTTACCTTCAGGCGCACGACTTGTTCGTGCCGTTACTTGATATTATAAAAAAAGCGCTTTGAGCTGACTTAACACATTCACTTAGTTTTGTACTTAAACTAATTACTAGAATACTGGCATCGTAACGAAAAAAGGCACAACTATGCGTACTTTATACAGCAGATGTGCCTTTTTCGTTCTGAGGGCAGAATATATTTTCAATATAATATTCTCGTGGTGTGCTAAGTGAGTATAGTAATGATATTTATTGTTATATATAGCAAAAATTTAAGATGTTTTAGTAAAATATGTAGGTTAATATGAAGGCCACCCGATGTCCGTAGATCGGTCCTGTGGGGCAAATACGGTCCGGCCTTTTAGTTGTGAATATATTACACGGATTACCGCGACACCAACTGCTGTAATTTTGAGGATAAACTCGAGAAATATCTGCATTGGAATTGCACCCTAGCGATTAGTACCGCTTTGATACCGGGTACTTATCTATATAATTTATACTTAACAAAAAGTTTCCGTTCAAACAAATTAAACTATGCATTTTGTACTCTGTAAACTGGTTAAACATTAAAAAAAATACAAACAACGAAAAAAATTTGGGTATTGAAAATATTTAATTTTAACATTTTAACTCAAAAAAAAAACTTAGAGAAAGAAGAAAAATTTTACTATTAAAAGTTCAACTAAACCGCCTTTTGAAGACTTTTGTTTGAGAAATTTCATTTCAAACAAATTAATTATAAAATAAAATGACTAGCAAATAAATATTAACATGTTTAATATTACAACAAGGAACAAACGTCAAGGAATAGACTACCTCCGCAAAACTGACAGGCTATCTAGAATTCTTGCACGTTACCGTGCACTGTACAGTGTAAACTGAAACAATGTAGGTAACTCAAGAGTACAACACTCACATCAATGTGAAATGTATGCAATCAAATACATCTATTAGCGCAAAACGATCTACCTAGGGGAGCAGTAAATTGTCTGGCAAATTAATGAACATAAAAGATGCAAGAGACGTTGGGATTGACGTGGAGTTGTCGGGCGCCGGTGTTGCAGAAGGGTTGAGCGTTAATACTTAACAGCGACGGGCGACGGGGCGCCTCTGCCACCACCGATTAGACTGTCACTGCGAATCTCCAGTCCTGAATAAAGTATTAGGAAAAAGTGCTTCTTATCTTGGCCGGCCGGCCTCGACCGCAGCTCGTGATGAGGGTCGGGAATATTTTGCGCTCTTTTCTAAGTTTCTAAGCAAATTGTAACGCTTTCGTCTGATTTTATTTGCGTTAATAAAAATACCTACTTATTTTGCTTCATAGCCTCTTATTGTTCTGTATTGTTGTAATAATAACGCAAGCCTCAGTTCATCGGATTGATAAAGCACTACACACACTTTTTTCGGGACAATGTACTTAGAATTTGACATAGTTATTCCATTTATTGTTATTCCAACTGCTATAACCACGTACTAAGGTAATCGACATACATTACGATGAAGCTTTATTCCAAATTTCATCATATATCTAAGAACAATACTAGAATATACTCGTAATTAAGTTTATTGTATGTCAAAATGTTTCACTACCATGACATTGATTCTTTTATTTGTGAAATTAATCCCCTCTTCAAGCAGTTCTTGCACAAGAGTCTTTGTTCTACGGGTGCGTCGAAAAATTCCTTCGATCCTGCTGGGTTCGAACCGATGTCTTCTAGCAAACCGTGCCAGACGCTATGCCAACTAAGCCACGGCATATCATATGGCATAGCGTCGGCCATGGTTTGCTAGTAGACATTGGTTTGAACCCAGCAGGATCGAGGGAGTTTTTCGATGCATCCGTAAAACAAAGACTCTTGTGCAAGACTGCTTATTATCAGGACATAGCACATTTCGTTCGTTGTTCTTCGCTATGGATATCACATTGACCGTTATTCGATTTTATATTTCCGAAATGAAATAAGATATGAAAATTCTGAAAACACTTGTAGATAGGCCTTAGTTTGAATAACGAGATTATTTATCCTCTTTTCGCTGCATAACCACATCGGACTCTGTTCTTCGGATGAGTCGTTTTCCGGTGTTTGTTTTAATATAATATAACAATACTAAATTATATTTGCAAAACACTCCAAGAATCATTTATGGAATCTGCCAGTGTGTTCCAGAGCCCAAACTGCTTATTATTAATGCACTGATACGAGTGTGACACCGTGACGCTTGAAGACGCTAATGTTCACTGTTCAGTGAGATTCAACCCTTGATTTGGACTACGTGAAGCATGTTTCTGTACCGTCTCATTAAAGTTTCATCGCATTATAGTTTCATTGCTTGTTCCTACTTGGAAATGTTGTTTGCTTGATAGACAGATACTTGTGTGAGGAAATACGTTACATACAGAATGTAGCAAAATAGACAACTCCATTTCAGCTGGTGACCGTACTTGGTAACAAACAAATTTGGCAAAATAGCTGTTTTATTTTGATAAAAAGAATTCGACTAATCGTCATCATCAGATAACATTTTACCAGTTATTATTTAGTAGCAGTAGAGCTTCTTGTGAAAGAGTTCGTTCAGGAAAGTACTGCCATCTTACCTATTTCTGCCGTCAATAAATAATGTGAGCATTACTGCGTTTCGGTTTTGAAGGGTAAGGTGGTGGTAAAATTACAGCCACATGGGACTTTACAACTTATGAATTAGGGCGCAGTGGCAGCCCCTCAGAGATTTGCAATTTAAAGCACTGAGCGCACTACAACTGGTATGGACAGACGTGTCGCTTACCACCAGACGCACGATTTGCTCGTCCCGTCAGTTGGTATTATAAACAATCCGTCTCCTTCTTCTTGCAGGTGTCATCACGACATTTTTCTTCACTGATAGCGAGAGGTACAATAAACAGTTATAACGTCTATTACTTTTTTTGAAATAACATTGACAAAAATATTCCATTGATGTGCGTGACATTTTGTAACTAAAATTTGAGGTATTAGAAAATCAAAACTTTTTTTGAAAATTAAATCCATAAGATCACCAGCTGTTGTATCATTGGAATGTGTATTTTCTTTTTGTTTTTTTTAGTCGGGTGGATTTGATAAGTAGATACGTATATCACGATTATCATACATCGTCGTTAAAGATGCAAATTTTAAATCTCCTTCGATATTTAGAAAAGCTCAAAAGATTTTATGTTTTACTACTACATTCTTCAAAATAAGATTTTAATAATTTGGGAGCGTGACGAACCAGAGTTTGTCAACAAACACCCACATTTTTTGCTCCTCCGATTTTACCTGTTTCACATCCTTTGGGACCCGGACACGCGCACGTATGTCCCCGGACTAATATATCACAGTACATTTCTAAACATTCGTTTCAACGGATTAGTAGGTGTCTGCCCTTGTTTGTCTATTTTTTGCGCAACTTCTACGTCTTTGTCAAAGGAATAAATTGGATAATAATTTTACTTTTTGCTTGCCTTTAGGCACTGTACACAGCTTTAATACATATTTAGTTTACAGAATGTTTAATTCAATTTGATTATTTCTGTTTGAAGTAAGTTGTTCTTATATGGAGGTATCTCCCTTTTTAATTCAAGCACTGCACTGTATATTGCACAAGAAATCATAAAGAGGAAACAATTTCACAGATAGTGATGAGCGTAAAATTTGGGCCACACAAGACAAACAAATCGATGGGGGTGACGTTTTTGTGAGATTGCGTCGAGATAATGGCGTCAGGGTGGTCCGGCCCGTGATGGGGCACTTTAGCCAAAGTGATAGCTTAGGGTGCCAAAACACGTCTATCTAACCTCCGAAGACCCAGCATTGGAAAAAGTGTTAAACGCCCAATGTTTGAAACATTAAATGTAATGTCAATTTCCCTCAGATCTGTACGAAAAATGTATTAATCTACGTACCCCATGGTCATTATAAACACATATACTTAGTACTAAATTGGAATGCGATATTTTCATTATACTTACGTGTTCATAGCAGTAATATTGTCTGGATGCGAATTTGTTACTTATAGGTACACGAGGCCATAATAGGCTAAATTATTTATAGTATTTGCCTATTAATAAGTAGTATTAGCCTATGATTTATACATCCAGGTTAGATATATCTACGTTATTGAGTCTTTAGATACCATCCAGCAACCAACAAATTTAGTTGATATTGTTTTTAATACGCGACAAAAATGTTTATTACCCCACAAATAAGTATCCGTTCCCATTGGAAATGCGGTTGCATTTCCAAACCTTTCACTATTTATCTTGTTGTTACACCCTGTATTTAAATTATATTTATGAGTGTATGAAAACTCGCTACATTTTTGACAAAACAAATTAACTAAATGTAACATTTGAAATAAAACTGATTCCTTCTTTTTATTTTAAATAGGATTCTGTTATATTTGCATGCATTGCATGCGTTTGCCTGCTTGCTTATGAATAATTATGGTCATTGTATGTCGTCATAAATCTAAATAATATGCAACTTGTCCCTAGATGATATTTTCTAATGTTAAAATGTAGTAACCCCAGACCTTATAAGAGACATACATGCCCTGTAAATGCCAGTAAACTTGAATTAATGAATGAACGAAATATGAGCCTAATATTTTTAAGTTGACCTTCAAAGTAGTTTGTATGAAAGAATTAGATATGCAGATAGTGCGTGACATCACGTTCCGCGGCGATGGTATCCTAGAAGATGTGCATGCAGCTACGCGTTACGTCTCACACGAAATGGGTCAATTAAGACGTGGGAGTGATCCACACGTGACCATGACGCCCGATCATAGCGAAAGATACGCAGAGTGGTGCCGAGTTTCACGCCTTTATGCTTTGTAAACGGCCGAACGAGTGTGGCACGCTTTGGATCAAGCAACTCGATAAAGATCACCTAATCTGATTTTCAACAAAGTTTTATTATATTCAACAGAAGTTTCGTACCTATAGAAATAAGGCTGAAATCTTTAAAATTAGGGTATAATAAATTAATACTAAAATAAAGGGGGCGTCGATGCTTCAGAAGTAAACGATCTCAATAAACAGGGCGTGATCCCCAATCACATCTACCCTCCGGATTACTCCGGAAGCAATCGCGTCATGCATGTTCACTGCTTCTCGACAAGCCCGGGCCATTAACTTCACAGACACAAAAGGTTTATAAAGATAACATCGTCATAGCTTCGCCGAACAATATTAACGGTGAGTTTTTGTTGAGAGAACGTCCGTGAGAACTGTCACCTAGCCGTCTGGACATCATGACTCGAATACTAGGTGGAACGAAGCGAAGAGCATGCTCGGCTTGGTGACAGTTCCGCGCGCTCTCGGCGCCTAGTACGCCGAGATCACCTGAGACCGACACTAGGGCAACCAATACCATTAATAACACTGAAACTAGGGTAGTACAGTAGTACGTCGACTTGACAATCAAGACGACAATTATCACGATAAAAAGGTGAGAACCAAATTCTTCCAAAACTGTCGAGAACTTTCTCTAATACATTTATTAAGCATTGGGAAAGTTCTTGGAGGGAACAAGTATTATGGTCACAATAGCGTCAATATCGAATCTGCGACAAATACAGTTCTTTCAAATGGCCCTGGCGAAGTCGTGACCGACGATTGCCACGCATCGTCACGCAGCTTTTTACCACCTCTTGGTGGGCTATGCTACGTTACTCCGCATGACCCTGGATAAACCACGCTTACTGACTTGGTGCTAATGCAGCACTTCTTTACTTTTGTAGACGCGTCTTTGGGCATCAGTATCTGGGCACAAACACTGTGTTTACATTTACGCTAATCTATGGTATGCAACAATGTTTTTTGATGAAATATTACTTAGGTATTATAGGAAATAAAACTATTTTTGGAACCTAAATCGTGTATAAGGTATTTGTTTTTTTTTTTCAAACAAACCAATGTTTCGAGCTGTTTACCCGTCCTATGGTCACGATTGACGGAGACCGTAAAGTCATCAACTAATTACACTTAAAATTAATGCAAACCGTCCAATTATTTTCATAATAGTTACAAACGTTATTAATTTAAATTATTTATAATTTCCGCAAATAACTTTCCTATTTATGCTACATACGTTGTACAAAATATTTTGTTTTGACAACATAAATTTTAAATTACATATATGAATAAAAAGGAAATAGAAATAAATTAAAACTTATTGATTAATACAGCAGTGTATATCAGCTTGGGATTTTTCATCAGAGGAAATATAGAATCTCAGACAGGTGATACAGAGAAAACTTCTCTGTTGAAATTAGGACTTTTTTTAAATTTCAATGGCCTCTATGCAAATATCTATATAGTAGACAATATGTTAAAATATGTCGGTAAGGTAGAATAAAAACTTAAATACTAGAAACTAAAATTAGAATTAAATTAAGTGAATAAAATTGGGTCCCCGCGGCAAGGTGACCAAGATGCTGGCAGCGTTCCCCTTTAGTATGGCTATGCTAATGCGTTGGGCAAGGTTTCCCAGACAGTCTATTAATTTTTTGTATAAAAATTTGTACAGATGAAAGGCACCGGGACCCATGGGCCAAAGGTTTCGACTCCAAAAGCTGTAAATAGGTAGTCGGAGCCGAAGTCCTGGTACTTATTACTCTTTATTCTATGGCCTCTATGATATTATATAACTTATTATTCAATGTATCTAATTCCTTAATTTCGTTAAAGTCAACAACTTAGAAATTTTAATATTTGAAACTAAGTGCAAATTTTTTTTTTGTTCGTTTCATTATTATTTTATTGTTATACGTAGAGAGGTATTGGCAATAAGGTAGCGTTACGGCTAAGAACACATTAGGAGGTTGGTTTCGATAAATTAGGCCTCACTTAGTTGGAGGCCGATAAAGGCGCGCGGCAAGCGAATCGGCACGTAGTTCCGGCGGTGCGCGGGCGCAGCGCAGGTGAGATGCTGCGGTCGAAAGCACGGCACCTGCACTCCACGCTTCATGCCCTCAATCACAACCTGCTGCTAACCGATTTGTATAACTTTGAAAGGTGATTCACCGGTAATTTTAAAAAATGTAGCTTTCTTTTAACGGTCACTAATTGGTGATGATTGCTTTTATAAGACGCAGCTGATTACCCGGTAAGTATTTATTCATACGCAAATATGTCATTATTTTCAAATAAACATAACACTTTTAAAACTTCCTTTTTGAATTAATTTATGAAATATTCTTTAAGACTCATCAAAAATTGCAATGAAGGCACAAAGCAGTTATGTAACTATATCAAAATGAGCTAAGTACAACAGGTGAACTTATTGTGAGGTAGAAATTTCTTTCAGGCAACTATAGGAATGCATAATGTAAGTATACGCATAGCGGTATAACTATTGAATAATCTAAGAGTATCCTGCAGTGTAGCACATCTAGAACAGAAAATTTATAAATGCACCAACTATACACAGACTAAAAGGAATTACTATAAATAGGTACAGCACATCAAACTATACACTTTTGTTCGAATACCCGCCTCCTGTCCAACGGTACAATGTTAGCTTGATCTGCTGCCGTATGTACTTAAACCTGAAAGCGTCGGCTCAAGTTGACTCTGCAATTTACTTTCATTTAATTTTATGGCTTTGTAAAGAATCCTACACTATCATAATAACACTAAGAACATTTCGAAAACAAAGCGTCGTAAAAATTAGCATATTACAATCTTAAACTTAACAGTCAACTAGGGGTCATGAGTTAACCGGACAGGAAAGCTCGCCCTCTTACGCAGTCCGTCACCGAACCGACACTGGCCCTCATGTCCGGTGGCCAAAGACGAGGCTTGATGGACTTCCGGATCTTAACTACTGTTGGAATTGTGCAGAGTTCAAGTTGAAAAGTATGTATATACCTATTTAGGTTTTGATATGTAGTTTTCAATTCCTAATTGTTTATTTAAAATTATAAAGTGAACGATCAGAAAGCATTGAGATCGTCTTTGAACTGTTTACCTATTTAGGTAAATACCTAGTCACATAATAATTATATTAGTCATATGACAATACTTGTATTTTAAGGAGTATGTATCGGTAATGAACATTCAGGAAGAAATATAAAAAACATAGTTGAAACGTTAAATACATATGAAAAAAGAGTGTTATAGCGAAATATTTATCCTCTTTATTTGTAATTAATTCATGATTGTTTCCACAGAAATGTGTGCTCGCGCCATAGTTTGCGTAAACAGTAAACTAAACTAGAACCGTTGTGTTACAGAACTAAGACAAACAATAACAACAAAGGCCAGGAAATGCCGGGGAGGCCGAGATGCGATGCCGGTTGCCGCTTCGCTAAACTATCACGCACAATGCCCGTAACAAACAAAAGACGAGAGACGCACACTTGATTTAGTAAACATTAGTTCTAACTTACTAATCATGACGTAACTATTTCAGACAACAGATCAATAATACCAGCTAAGTGTTAATGCATTCTAAATTATATCGCATTTTTCAGTTATTTTGACCAATACTTGAAAGAGCGGCAAAATCAAATAGAAACAGAAAAAACAAAAAGCATCGATACAAAATACTCAATTTAACACCATCCATTTAGTGGGCTATTAAAGTGGTGAAAAAACTACGGAAGCGAGTTGATTGCCACACGAAATACGTAATGGCTGGTGTCGATCACTGATTACCGACAAATTGTTCCAGGTAATGAAGGGGCGAAAGGATTAGTTGCGCACGCGCTGATGAAGACGTCACACTTATGGGCCACCTGCAGATCTGCACCCGCCTTGCTTCACAGTTATAGAGCTATTACGAATGTAATTTGTAGCTTACACTACATTCTATTTGCTGTTGTTACGCCAAGGTGTCTGAAGTTTATACTAATTATATAAGCATATATATATATATAACTTTATGCGTTAATATACTTTAAAAATGAATAATTTTAAAATTTTTCCCACAAAGTGTGACTCACTGGCAACACGCTTTATTAGATCCATAATAGGTGTTATTTAACCCAGCATCACATTCCCAGAATTTCGTTCTCTAATTTCGTCGAGCGTAAGTTAGAAGCTTAAGAAATATGTGCGTAATACTGTGCAACGAAATCAAACATAAAACTTAATTTAAATAAGAAGTATTACTCAAATGTAACAGTGGACGTAATCTTCACCACAATGAGGATGGTAATGAGCAATAAGCCGTGAACGCCATTTTCTACTGACGACTGGAGATTCGTGACTGAAGAGACTGGCGCCGGCCGCAGGCACCACGCAACGTTAATATAATTACACATTCCCATAAAATCAGCTTTGAATGGCCGCGATATCGGCTCTTAAGATAATGACGTCGCGTTGACTGTACCCCTCAATATTATACGTATGTCAACGTTGCCCAAACCCAACCACAGCATTATATTCAACAATTTTCTGGTATAGTCAACTGGAACAGCGAACTAAGCAGCATTGCGAATTACGTAAATGTACTTTTTTGTGGTATGTTATGAAATCAGAGAATGGTGTATATTTGATGATTTCGGCGACTCTCGGTTAGAACTGTAGGCGCTAGATGAAGATGTTCCGGATTCAATTCCTGTTAGGATCAATTAGGGAAACGCACTGTTCTAAATAGATTCTGGTTGTGTGTTCGTTACTCGTTCTCAATGTACAGGGAATTCCCTGGTTCGAGTTGGTGCAGCTGTCTACAAAAATTGAAAAATAACTTTTCCGGGTCATTATAATTTGAGTGAGTCTTCGTTGTCAAAAGCGGTCTAACGTGTAAAGTTTCAAATGCCGTCAGCGGATGGACATCCTACTTTTGGGTGGTCTTTGTGTTGAGTTCATTTCACGGATTTTATCCGTCATTATTATCAACCTGGCGCAGCAGCCTCGAAGTAACCTTCCTACATTGTGACCATAGCCGAACAAATACAATTAGTTCGAAAAAACACCGTAAAACAATCGTAATAAGACCCATCAATGAACAGCAATAAGACCAATCAAAATTTTAAGTGATATGCAAATTAAGATTTCTAGTTTACCACTTGATTAAATCTGATTGAGGAAACTATTAATGTTACCTACTGTTAACAATCAATTCTGATTCGGCCTTCATGAAGCCTACTTCTATTTAACCCATCTTCGGGAAGAATTAACTACTATACTATGCTACTTATCCGCACTCATTTTATGGTTTCATGCTTTTAATACGGTTAATCCAAGGACACGAAGTAATACCGATTTATTTTAATACGTCTGTTTAACTTATTGGATTTACGTATCTGTTTTGCAAGAAAACAAGTGAACAAATACGTCTGTTTTTAAATAAAAGTGCCTAATTAATTAATAATTTTTACTAACACTTTTATTCATTTAGTAATTTTTTAATACAATATTTAATAAAGATCACAACTGCTTCGTCTACACAATATAATGTCTATATCGAGTTCCTAGGTTGGAATGGCAACATTTTTTTTTTTTGTATCGAAGTCGCGTACCTATATTTGTTGTAACCAACACTTCGACGTGAGTAACTCTATTGTGTGTGTGTATGTCCTAGCCACTTTCGGCTACAGCGACTGCTATCGATTAGTTTTAGAGCTACGGTTGTTTGCTCTTTAATGTGCCCTTAGATAGCATAGCCTTGAGAGCATCACGCTTCGCGTCCAGGTCTAACAGTCTCTGACTATTAATACTATTCAATCACTGCAAATTTCTTTTTGAAATACGCAAAACTACTAGCATACTAAAACATCGCATGGGAAAAGTGTTTTCCCATTTAATAATTAGTGACCATGGGACAAGTAAATGGCCCGAAACGTTGATTTGTTTGAAGAAACAAATATACACGATTTAGATTTCTTTTTTTATGATGCCAAGGGAAAGGACGAAGAAGTTCTGTGCCTGGTGGTAAGCGACACGCCTCTTAATAACAGCTGGAGTACCAATTAGTGTTTTAAATCACAAGGATCACTGGCACTTAAGACACAATTATGCAATTTCACCAGCACCCTTATTTAAACCGAAACGCAGTAAGTATCACATTACTGCTTGGCAGCAGAAATGAGTATGGTGGCAATACTTCTCTTTAACAAGGAGCTCTATTGCTACTAGGAAAGATCAGAAAAAGATAGTTTCATTTCCAAAAAAATGTCTAGAAAATAAATCTTCCCATACACGTCAGGGCCTTGTCACCTCTAAAGAGGTGCACCACCAAAAATACCTACTCAAATACAAAATGATGATAAGAACTGAGAGTGGGTGTGAGCTGTAGGTGCTACCATGGGTGCGGCAGGCGGGTACGCGGACCGCCCACCGCGGCTCCGAAGCCACGCCTATTCACTTAACCCTGGGTGCTTATATCTCGTTGTTAAGTAGTTTCATACTTTGTCCTGTTCATGCTACTTTCAGGAACATGAATAGGTCAATGACACTTATTGACGTCTTTCTGTGAGGTGACTTATGATAGTCGCAATCGTTGACAACTGTCTACTTAGATCATATTACAAAAATTGAACGATCAAAATGTTTAACAATACTATAAAATCATGTTTCATCTTTAATAATATTGTAAGATAAACAGTCAATGAAATAAGCTATAGGTTTCTCATGAACAACATCCAAAAGAAGATACGGGGTGGTAGGTACTACACACAGTCCAAAATCACACAATATCTGTGAAACCCATGCAACAATGAACCTACAAATTTTAAAAGTTAATTAAATGTTCCCTTACTATTTAAATAGGCGTGGGTTTTATACGTATAACACTTTAAAATATTACTTTCAATAATTGCAATTTTTTTTTAAATATTCAGAACTACCAGCACACTACACCGGATGAGGAAAGCGCTTTCCCAGTTAATACCGTAGCATTCCGTTAGATGTCAGTGCTCGACACCCTAGCCCCTAGCACCCTTTGCAACTTACACCCCTATTCTACATGAACACAAACCATCCCCGTACGATTTTCTTCGTCTGTCGGTAGAGCGCGCTACCAGTCTAGAATTGCGAAAGTATAGTATAATATTCTATTATATTTTCAAACTGGTTTTCTGTGGAAATTTTTGTCTGTACAAATAATTTAAAACTTGTTTATTCCTAGTTTTATATCAAAGTTTAATTTAAGGAGAAATAGATTTAACGATTCACGTAGCTTAGTAAGCAATGAAGATAAGGCAATACAATTTAAATAAAACGATTATAATCATAACATTAGTGAAGGGGAGCACCGCGAAGCCGGCGGCGAGATGAGAGAGCCTCGATACCATCGCGACGCTTTGCGCGACACCTCGCCGCCGACATACTATTTATCTATTCGTTGATAAACCAGCTGCACATCTGCCATTTCATCTGTACTCGCAAGTGTACAAAGCACTAATGTTTTTATTCAACAACATCCCTGAATCTTCTTCCAGACTTCCACTGTCGAAATATTTCTCCAAAGAAGTATATCATCTATGGCATTCGATGTTTGTACCCAAGAGATCTCCGCGATCTTCTTTACCAAATTCAAAATCAAATTCGAAATGTCTTTCCTACATAGGGTAAGCAAATTAAACTTGAAATTGTCGAAATTATTGCACACTACTCATTTGTAAGACAGACTTCCATAAGAAGAGTAACTTTGAAATAGTAGGGAACGAATTTTATCATTTTTTGCACATTTTCCATTCACAATATTTATTTCAAATAGCAAAGGCGGTACGTAGCAACCTGAAATAACCAGGCATCCGTTTGCCGTCCACTACCATGGATTTTTGACAGGCGTGTCGCTTGCCACCAGGCGCACAATTTGTTCATCCCGCCACTTGGTATCATAAAAAACGAAGCTGTATAAAGATTGAAACTGAGGACTTTTTGTATAAGTTGTTTTATGGTAGATAAACACTACATACTAATTACAAATTATGAACATCAACATGAATTTTGGTTAGAAAAGCATATACTTACGTTTCTTCTTAAATCAATTTGTGACTTTGTCACTGCAGCAGAACTGCGTGTTTATTTTGTTTCATACCTATAATTTCATAATTATTGATCTTGAAAAAATTACTCTTATTTTTCTTAACGTAAATTACATTTTTATAAATGTGTTGTATAAGAATGATAATTTAACTAAATTTATTTCTCAGAAGCTTTCAGTATGTAAATTTCCCTAACATCATTTCTTTCATCAGTTTCTGTAGAACAAAGATTCTATTAAAGATCCCGATATTTCCTCAAATATGCTGTATATCGTCAAACTGTGGAAATAGCTTAAATAAACCAATGAAGAGGTTTCTATTTTTGTTTTTTTTTTTAGTTCAGTTCCCTTAATTGCAATTTAGTATTCCCTAAGAATACCAATTTCTTTTTAAAATTTTTAGCTACGTACAAATTTGTGATTGTCTGTCTAACATTAGGTAATGCAAATTTTATACAATTTGTTTTTATTAGGAAATAGGTTATTTTAACCGTGAACCATTTTTGTGCATTTGATATAGTATTATTTACTCTCTGCTCTGCTGTGATGTGATTATTTAACTTTAAACAATAAAGAAGCATCATCAGCATATAACACCTACTTAATGCCATTGGTTTTTTAAAAATATTTTTGAGGTGTTAACTTTTAACTTACTTTTACCATAAGTTGGATATTTAAAAATGAAAATGTGGACCACTGTAATTGGCGCTGACTAGCTTTACCTAAAAACATTCAATGTAAATAGTTATTAAAAGCTGTTGTTGTTCCGTTTAAAATAAAATGAAAATAAAAGTACCTATAGGCAGTCTTCCACTATGCTTGGTACTTCATTACTTTGAACTAAAAACATAAAAGGACCTAGAATTGAACCTAGGAATACGCCCTTGCTTAATGCAAACCTGATGATTTGTTACCGCTGGAACAAACCCTTTGGACCTTATCTCTCAAATACAATTTAAGAAGGTCGAGTTCACGGCCCGCCACACAAATGATAGCAAAGTTTACCAATCAAAGTATCATGGTGAATACAATCAGATGCCTTGCAAAGGTCATATAATACACTTTTAGTATCTGGCAAATCATTCCCTGCATCAAATAATATGTTTAATTTCATCAGTACCAGCATCGGTTGTTAAGCTACCCCGAGTTTTTTTTTTCTTTTTTTATTATACCAGGTGACAGGACGAAAAGCGACGTTAATACGAATGATGATTGCAAAGTTATACTATTAGATTGTAGCTGCAAAGGTAACTCTCTGAGTGAAGAACTAAATTTGTCACAGATGTCGCTACGGCAAAAAATCGTTAAAAATAAAAAATAAAGATCTGCAAGAAGTACATAGAAAAATTCGTAAGGTCTGCTGGTTCGCTCCGTGGCTTCATTAGCAGAACATTCGGCACGGATTGCCTTAGGGTGCTGGTTCGAATCGAGCCGGACGAATGAATTTTTTTAAGTGTTCGATCCTTGTTATTAATAATTGTAACAAACTAATGATTTTATTTAACGTCCTTAAGTTTACTTAAAAAGCGATACTTCATTCACAGTGTCCTTCATTTCAAAGGTTTGTTAAATGATCTAAGCAATTATATGTGTAGCGAGTTGGTAGGTGCCAATAGCACCAACAGTTTTATTCACAAGTGGATTATGAGGCGACGTACATAAATACATCGAGTCTTCCTTATCTAGAGGCTACTTAAGAACTTAACTTTGTCATAGTTTATTGATGCTAGTTATGTGGCCCGACCATTGCCATTTTTATATAACAACGAGTGACAATAGAATCGTAGGCACGACCTTGCTGTTCCCACGGAGCACTGCTTTCCCTGGCGACCCCGTCGCGATGCGATTGTCGCACCATTGTCGCTACCACCTGAACCATTATCTTCATTGTCGCAAACTAGTAATCATTCAAGTTGAAAATCGATGTTTGTCGTGATTTCACGGCACTGATGTTATTATCTTTGGTACTTCAAATTTATAGGCGATCTCGTGATCGTTACGTAATTAATTTTACAAGCCTATGTAACTAATGCAAACAGGAGTAGTAGTGTTATAATAATGTATAAATTATAACTCATTACTTAATTTAAAATTATTTTATTTAAATCGCGTCGTTTTGATTAAGTTTAAAATTGGATATCTGAAAGTTAGCCAAGCATTCGGGTTTGGGAGCTGGATATCTCCTTCCATGCATAGTTAAGTGCATTTGCGTCAAGTGTCGACGCAATATCGGAGGCTCTCTAGGGATAAAAGGTGGTCTAACTTCTTCACCTCGTGCCGGACGCTACCCCAAGCAGCATTTGTGGCCGTACGATATTTACTCAAACATTTATTTTCAATTTATCATCCTGTTCAACTGTGATTTCAATAATGCTGAATTGGATACAATTGCTACATAAGAGATACTTTAAAAAATCAAACTTATTATCAGCGCACCCCTCATAGAAGAATGGCATTAGTGGAGTTACGTCAAACACGTTTATTGCTCCATTAGATAAAATAAACATATAACCCACACCCTCTCCAATACTTGTATCTCTATCGACTAATATTGTAGATACAGTTACGAGAATTGGAGAGGATGTGGGTTATATTTTTCTGTATCTAATGGAGGAATAAACATTTTTGACGTAACTCCACTTATGCCTTCTTCCATGAGGGGTGCGATCTCTAGAACAACGATCTTAGGTATGCACTACAACACAAATATTTACTTTAACATATATACACGACAATAAAAAACTACAAAAAACAGGCGTTTTCGAAAAACACTATCAATTAATAGCAGTTTCTATAAATAATGCATAATCTATAAAAGACACTCAAAGGTGTTGAACAATTGCATCATCTGTAAGACTCAGAAGCCTCTAATCACACTTTGAATACAACTATGGCCTAAATCGTCACCGCAAACTCATGAATAGATAAAGCTGCTCCAGCGCACCGCGCGGAGCTCCCTGGAGAACTGCGCATCTTGAGATATTGCTGCTTTCACCGCCTTGACAATTACTATCTGCTGGATTAAAAACTGGGGCAAACACTGTGCTGCTTGCAATTTAATTATTTGCATGCCCTTTGAATAGAGGTAACGTTTCTTTTGCTAATTTTTTGGCTAATAATGTATGTCAATAAGTATACTACATTTAGCAAAGTGAACACCAATGCAAAGTCTATTTGAGATTCAGAACGTTATACTCTGTATATATAGCTCCGTTTTCAATAATATTATGATGGTAGATTAAAAAAAACTAACATTGTGTTATAGCCCAATAAATGGGAACGCTAAAATAACAAAGAGCGAAACCTATTGCCTAGTTTAGCCTAATCCAGAAACTTAGTACATGTTTAAAGTAGGTAAGGGACATTATGTAGGCACAACATATTATATCATAGATTAGGTGTCCACAAGCCACAGTGGCGTAAGCTTGTCAAAGTTTAATTGAACATTGGCGCCTCCGGGATCCGCGTCGGGATTGAACCGTTACCTCAGGGATACGGACCCACAGTACATCTTACATTGACGAATAGGTACAATCAATCCAGCTATAATGTTCTTTTTAATTTTCAAATTAAAATCGTCAGACCACATTAACTATTTGAAAAGCATTCTTCTGCTTGAGGAGGTTTGTTGTAGTCGTCTCGTGCGACTCTGGCCCGCCCGAGCCCGCCTCGTATTATCTTTCTACGATCTCCAAGAGCTAGCATGAATGCTCGGAGCCCATTCATACGCTGCAATTCAACACAGACACAATAAGCGTACCCTTAACCGCGCTCGGTTAAAATACTATGAATTGCAAAAAAAAGTATGGTAACCCTTTATTACTAGCGGGGGCAATCGAATGCTTAAAACATTGCAATCGCTTAGAAGTGTGCGGCGGCGGTGGGCGAATGGCAAGGCACAATGGCAGGCCGCTGCGGCCGCGCGGGTGTCGGGTATCGTCGCCCACGCCGCCGCTGCTCCACCAGCCAGCGACACACGATATCGCCTTTTTATTTCATAATTTCTACATAATGAACGCTGCAAAGGCGTAGGGTGAAGACAATGCGCCCGGAGGTAAACTCGCTCGGAAACCCTTTATATCCAATTTATTGTCTCAAAATAAAATCGGGTGCAAATTAAAATAAACGTATTGAAGGGTACGACGGGTATGCCTATCCAAGGTCTTTTCAACCGCCTTTTCCTTTGTGTTCAAATGACGAAGGATGAAAGACATCAACAATTTCAAAAATCAAACGACACTAAAACGGCAAACATTTTGATAATTTATTAATTAAAATAAAGTTGCCAGATCTCCATTCGTCTTTTCGATTTTATATTACGTCACAAGTTTTCTGTAGAACATTACACAATAGGTGTGATGCAGTAGTGACGTTTCAGGAGATAGCAGCGGAAAACAAAGTTAGTCAGTAGCCACTAATAAATTGTGAGTGGCTTATCGAGATTGGCGATCCGGGGTAATGTGTGTTCGGGTAATCAGATGTGCGCCTTCCAACTTTTAATTCCCGGAGATACGGGGGAGCGGGAGGTGAAGTAGGTCCGGTGTCGACGCCGATATCGCATATAAAAAGGTTGCGGATCGCTCGCTTCTCCATCCGGCGATTGGCTAGGCGGCGCCCGCTGCTCCCGAGGGCCCTATACGAGAAGCGAAATGGGCCCCAGAACACCCATAAGAGAGCGACCCCGCCCGCCACGGCCGAATAATTAGGGCTCTTTGTTTAGATAGCGGCAATTTTATTTGGGAGCGAGCGGGCGCTGGGGACGTCTTCGGCCATTCCAACAGCCTGATATTAATAAGAAACGTGTGTGCTGAATACGCGCTCACAGAACAGAATTCTACTCGGTTCTACCTTTTTTCGCTACATACCTGTCACATCACCTATGATAACTTATTTCGAGAGTTGTAAGCATTTTCTAAATTAAATATAGTTCAAACATTTAGCTGGGCAATATTGCAGATTATGGAAAAAATTGGATTTCAACTTAATAAAGATGGTGTTGCGCCCACGTAATATTTTAGTATTGATAGCAAAACTTATGAAACGTAAATTACTCCACCGCAAGTTCACAGCAAAGAAAAGGGGAACGTCGAGTAAGCAATATCACATAAATAATGCAACCGGCAAAATTGGGATTTTGATTTGTTTTCTTCCAAACTTTTATTTGTCTTCAGGTGAATAGCACTCACCACAATGGGTTGCTTCTTTTGTCTTCGCATTTTGGTTTAAATACCTATGTTTCGCAAGATAAATGTACTGGAAAATTTATGACTTAGTTAGTGGACCCGTTGTCTATTAAATAAATTTCGTACAAATATCTACTGATAGTGCAGCGAGTTACTTTTAATTAATCCCGAAACCATTTAACACGGTGTTACTGTCATTAAAATAAACATCTACGGAGCTCCGGGAATTGTTCATTTTTGTTTTGATTTCTCATACTAACATAGAACACATTATGAAGCCCGAGACAAGCACTGCATATTGTAGAGGTTACTCTACTAGTAGATGCCGAGGATCGCGGCGCGCGGTCCTCCGGGGCCATCGGCCACCACGCCTTTGTCTCGTCCCCGCAAACTTCCCATAAATGTTAATATGGGATCTTCTCACATTTGAATATCTATTTCTTCGCGAGGCCGGTTCGTTAACGCGGCCTTGAATTTTAAATTTTATCGCCGCACCGGGAGCGCGGCAGATGAGGTGCGCGCCTACGTGATCTCCCCGAGAAAATAAAGAGAAACTTCTTTTTGTTTGTCTTCCTTTTTTGTAGAAAAGTGAAATAGATGACATTTCTTACCAAATAAAACAAGTTACTTTACGACACGACGACGAAAATTTCTGTTTAAACTAAACACAAATTTTCAATTACTTCTACGGAGCGATAAACAACGTCATCGGTATATTAAAGGTTCATTATCTTTTTAAGACAAAATTAATATTAACAAAAACTAAGTCTATGTATGTGTATGGTAATTGGGTCGATTCGATAATATCTATTATCGAATCGACCCAATTACCTATGTCCTTCGTCTGAATATTTAACCAATAGCATTTTTTCTAATAATTAGAATTCTGACATCCATACCTAGTTGTACACGCATAATCATACAATAAATTCGTTTTAGGAATAAAGGTATGCCTTATTTAATGAGAATTAAGTACTTCAGACCAGATGAAAGTACGATCAGTCCCAGCCGGTTCTCAGCTTAATTACTAATTCGTTGTTCCTAGTTGTTACCCGTCACTGTGTGTCGCCGGCGACATCTCGCGACAGTAAAGCTGTTCTCTGAAGACGCCGTGATATGTACGAACAAATTAACTCACTAAATCTTTGGGAAGATCAGACTACGTATCGTATTAAGAATCACAACTGCGTAGCTCGTATTTAGGACGTACAGTCAACGGTTCGGAGCTTTATACTTGAAAGTGTTCTGTTCTGGTAAACATAAAGTTGAATTTAAGTTTAATTGTATAAAAACAGGCATGCCTCTGTCCTCACAGTGTTTGTCCCTATCTACCGACCCGAGAGACAGGATTTTCTGGAGAGACTACGGGCTCGAAGGCAAGACCAGGGTACAGCGAGCGTCCGGGCCAAGACCTCCGCCAGTGATACGCCTTTGTGGGCTCTGGTGGACCCAGACATGGGTATGGACTCGCTGGGACTTGTGGTTAGTCGCAGAGACAGATATGTTTGTCTGCCCTGGTTGGGGTGTGGCCGGGGCGTATGCCTCGTGAGCAGCTAGCGCATCTTAGTAGAGGTCTTGTTGAGGGCCTGAAGCGAGGAGACGCGCGGATTATGTGCGTTGCACGTTGTATCCGGAAGTTGGAAGCTGTATCCGGACATTGCCGCAGGACACTGCGACTGGCATCTCCGGCACTAGCTTGGAGAGCTAGTAGAGGATAAGCTAGATATCCTCCGGTCCCTTCAGGTACTTAGGTTATTGGGAACTAGAGAGACGTCGTGTTTAGGCGTCGGGAAGTGAGCGTGCCTTACACTTCCGCCATCAATGAGGAGATTTGGTAGTGGACTCAGAGTCGACGGCTTAGCGGTGGCAACCGTTAGTTGTGCAATGCGCAACGGGAAGTGAGCGTGCTTTTAGCTTCGGTACCTATCTGGAAAATAGGGAGGGTACTGTACGTGCGCCTGGGGCGGCTCACCCGAGGCACTAGCCTCTCGAAGAACCGGATAAAGTCAAGTGACTGAGGTCTGTGACAACCCTGTACACTGGCCGATCTGGGGTCAGAACAGGTTCTGAACATGCGAATAGGAACCTTATAAGTTCAGGAACTTATTAGGTTCCTATGCGCATGCAGGTTATATGCCCTTCTCGTATACCCCCAGAGTCGGTAGGGAGGGTCACTATAATCAAAACTAATGTAGAAAGATATGGGTCTGTCCACACAGTGAACGGAAATATTTATAGTTATTTTATCAAGTACCTACAGAGACTGTACCCAAAATCATATTTTAATAAGTTAATTATGTATAAAATAGATACGAATAAATTGCAAAATCACAAAAATATGATGAACCTAGCTACTAAACTAGGATCCCCGATACCAGGGGTAGGATCTTACTTCCGCCACGACGATATGTTGCCTAAAAATATGTATAAAAATATGTATGATCGGTAGAACACTCAATTAGTTAAATTATCAAGTATAGTTCCAATGTTTATAATCACAACGAAAAACGCCAACTCCAAAGAACATAAACATTCAAAGAAATATTTTCAAGGTTGGATACGATACATTATTATTAAAAACCAAGTCACAAAATCAAGGAGGAGGAGGTAGTCATAGCTGCGTGTGACAGGTTCCATTCGGCACAAGAACCTTATTATATTCTTCAAAATATTCCAAGAAAATACCTACTGCCACCTTCTTACCTATTTCTGCCGCCAAGCAGTAATGTGAGCATTGTTCCGGTCTTGAAGGGTAAGGGTGTTGGTGAAATTACAGGCACATGGGACTTGTCACCTTATGTCTCAGATCTTTGGGATTTAAAGCTCTGAGTGGCACTGCAACTGATACGGACCGCCACTTGGTATCATAAAAAAATAAATTCGTATATTAAACATTTATTAGTAACGGCAACATTTTGTTTCAGGCTTGTGTGTGATCAACCAATTACGATGTGAGTTAGTAAAACGATGTCTGAGTGTTATAACAGTGATTGTAACGATTGAAAAGTTTAGCAAGCTGTTTTAATGCCACCCTGCCACCCGTCTGACCGTCAATTATTGAAAATGCATTTATGCCCGCGCCCTGCGCCCGCCGCACATCGCAAATGCACATTTTAAACTACACCTGATTGCAGAACCATGTTATAGTACCCGCGCAGAGCTAAAAGTCGCACCGTCTCGTTATTTCGCCTGACGATTAAATTCGTTGACTATTATAATTCGCACGATCCAAGTACTTGCCATTTGTATGTCGAGTTTCTCACCGTTCTTTTTTCTTTTTTTTTTAATACAATATTAAGTGACGGGACGAACAAGTCGTGCGCCTGGTGGTAACCTATACGCCTGTCCATAACAGTTTCCACAACCACTCAGAGGTGTAAATCGTAAAGATCTGAGAGGCACTGCCACGGCGCCTGTCACCCTAAGACGTCTCATATGCCAATTTCATCAGCACCCTTACCCTTTAAAACCGGAACAGAGTAATGCTGACATTACTGCTTAGCGGCAGAAATAGGTACTACACTGGATCAACTCTTTCAGGAGGAGCTCTACTGCTACTAAATATTCTATGACAGTTAAGTTGTTTTGGAATGTAGCAATTACATTTTACCTTAATGTATACACACATACACACCCTAGTATTACCCAATTTCAAAAGTTAGGTATTTTTCTAAGACAACGTTATATACTGGGTGTAATCGTTAAGTGTACCCAGGCAATAATGCCCTAAATATAAGAGATATTAAAAATCTTTAAACTAATTATTAATACAAAGATCAAACACTCAGAAAAAATTCTTTCGATCCGGCCGGATTCGAACCGACGTCTTCTAGCTTACCGTGCCAGACGCTATACCAACTAAGCCACGGAACGAAACAGCCGACCTCACGAATTTTTCTATGTGCTTGCGTCGTGCTTTGGATTTGGTTTTTCAACGACTTTTTAGTCGTAGCGCCATCTATGACAAATCTATGAAAGATTTATCACCCAGTTAGTACCTTTACAGCTACCAGTCCTGACGAGATTTGTCGCTATTAACTGTATTTCAAATTTTTATTGAATTGATATTCAATTATTTTTTGTGAAATTACTCCACTAGTTTGTCATGATTATTAATACAAAGATCGAACACTCAGAAAAAATTTCTTCGATCCGGCCGGATTCGAACCGACGTCTTCTAGCTTACCGTGGCAGACGCTATACCAACTAAGCCAAGGAACGAACATGCGGATCTCACTATATACCAACTAAGCCACGGATCCGAATCCGGCCGGATCGAAGGATTTTTTTTCTGAGTGTTCGATCTTTGTATTAATAATTATAACAAACTAGTGGAGTAATTTCACAAAAAATAATTGAATATCAATTCAATAAAAATTTGAAATACAGTGTATAGCGACATCTCTCGTCAGGACTGATAGTAGTGGTAAAGGTAATAACTGGGTTATAAATCTTTCATAAATTTCTAATAGATGGCGCTACGACTATAAAGACGTTGAAAAACCAAATACAAAGACACGACGCAAGCACATAGAAAAATTCTTGAGGTCCGCTGGTTCGTTCCTTGGCTTAGTTGGTATAGCGTCTGGCACGGTAGGCTAGAAGACGTCGGTTCGAATCCGGCCGAATCGACGGAATTTTTTCTGAGTATTCGATCTTTGTATTAACAATTATAACAAACTAGTGGCTAGTTTCACAAAAAAATAGTTGAATATCAATATAACAAAAATTTGAAATACAGTGAATAGCGACATCTATCGCCAGGACTGGTGGCTGTAAAGGTACTAACTGGGTGATAAATCTTTCATAGATTTCTCATAGATGGCGCTACGAATAAAAAGTCGTTGAAAAACCAAATACAAAGACACGACGCAAACACATACAAAAATTCGTGAGGTCCGCTGGTTCGTTCCATGGCTTAGTTGATATAGTGTCTGGCACGGTAAGCTAGAAGACGTCGGTTCGAATCCGGCCGGATCGAAGGATTTTTTTCTAAGTGTTCGATCTTTGTATTAATAATTATAACAAACTAGTGGAGTAATTTCACAAAAAATTATTGAATATCAATTCAATGAAAATTTGAAACCTTTAAACTAATATCAAAAATGCGTTACCTAATTAGTAAAACGACATCAATAGCTTTTTAAAAATAAAACTAATAATATCCAAAATCTTCACGTTAAACGTATACATTTAATATGACATTTGTAGAGAGGCTTAATTTGACCTACTCTAAGAGGTAACAATAAGTTTACACGTAACAAAACTGCTTTATATAAAGTAATAAAACTGTCTTTTCATTTTTTCATTTCATTTACTTAGTAAAGAATTAGTATTCAAAGCAGTTGTTCGAAACTGAAACCTCTCTGCGAATGTCATATTAATATACACTTGTCATATTAATATACGCTAAATGCTCCCATTTAGCGTTAAAATTGTGAATATTTCTAGTTTTAATTAAAAAAGTTAATGATGTCATTTTAAAGGTACATTTATCTCTTATATTTACGGAATATTCTTTCAGGTTTTCATAATGTTTCACCTGTATATGTGTACCTACATATAGTATGAAATAACGTTTTCACATTTACGTTACATAGATATACATACTTTTGCATAAAAAACAATAAAACGTGATAAAAATAGGCTAAAAACAATAAAACAATTTGTTGACAACATCAACATTTCGAATTAAAACTATTTAAAAGCATCAGAGGCCGGTCATCGGTGCTAAGTGACGAACGGTGTACACAATTTGGGGCGTCTGTTTTAATTGCAAGTTCGGCACTCCCGCCGCCGCCGCCCGCAATGCAATTTTAGACTCGCATTTTCCATCCGACCTGTCTCTCTTTTAAACCTGGGTCCCCTTTTGAACTTTCTATTTTAGAACTAGTTTAGCGACTGTTTATTTCGTTACATACGATCTCTGCACCTCCAGGTCGTATTAAAGTATCTTGACAAAATAAACACAGTAGGTAAATTGTTTTTAATTGCGATTTAATCAAAGAAGAAATAGAGAAAACAAGTCTACTCTCTTTGATATGTCTAAAGATTAAACTATCATACTGCTAAATGTAACTTCGTTTGCTCAAAGGTAAAACCACATAAGTGACATTTTCCATAAAAAATCTTCAAATCATGTACTAGTTGTAAGAAATTCACCATCTTTCTGCAGAAACGAACTCTTATTAAGTTTACCATATCTATATATCATCATACTAACCTTATTCCTAAGTTCTTTATTAACAAACTATGGATAATTGTTTTTAGTCCGAAATAAAGTAGTTATTATTATTATACAAATTAAAGACTTTTTGTGGAAAATGTCACTTATGTGGTTTTACCTTTAAGCAGACTATATATAAATGATGAGTAGCTAAAAATTTGTAATTCTTAACCCACGAAGATTTGTAACGCAACGAAAAGATTAGAGTGAAATTTGGTGAATAGTATATGTATGTATGTAAAAACTTAAGTTCTAATAAGCTATCGTGTTCTGGATGGCACGACTCTTTGAGACGCGGTGCGGGGCGCGGGGCAGGGGTGGCACAAAGCAGTGAGAACACGCGCGGTTAGCTTCCGCAAACTGCGTGTTTCTAGTCGTAGCGAGTTTAGTATCACCAGGAGGGAAACTACGATTCCTCTGAGCGAGAGTATCTGCTCCTCAACTTTATGTTCATTTTATCTTTTCGGCCGTATTGCTAGGTGGGGACTTTGCCAAAGGCCCTCCAGGGCTCCGTTAACGCTGCGGCCAGGCTTGCCACCTCTGACTTCAACACTTTTTGCACTTCGCACTATTCAAATATTAATATGAGAGTTCTTTTTACGTCGCCGTTGTCATTTTACTTAAGTTTTACTTTTATCACATTTTTACGGCAGGTTTGAAAAGACTTGCTGTTATTACAGAGATATGTATTCTTATTAACGTTCAACAACTAAGCTAGCTAACTATAACTTGCCCGGTGCGTAAGAATAATTGTTAAATTTTAAAAAGGAAGACACTCCGCACAATGTTATTATACATATACAAACATAATACAACCAAAGTAAAAAAAAAAGTTTATTTCATTTATTTCGCATAATAAAATAACCACTTACCGGATTCGAAGCTGTCCATGCTTTCAGATTTAACGTCTGCAATATCTGAAACAATAGAAAGCTTTTGAAATTGGATATAATATTATAAGTATAATTAAATTATTACAAAAATCGCGATATATGCAAAAAGTAAAAAAAAAAAGATTATCTGTAAGCTAACAACTCGTTGAAATCAAATTAATGAACCCAAATACGTTAGTTAATTCTAGTGTAAGTAGTTGTGGAGTTGGGTTGTTAGCTGTTCTGGTTGCAGCATAAGATTATAGTTTACCATATTATTGTAAATTTCAAATCGATCGGACAAGTAAAAGTAAATCGTTTTGTGACTGAGATCCCTACACTAACTGCAAAAAGAGTTAATGATTTTTAAACAGCTGAACATCACACATATCTAAGAACCAACCCGATTAAATAAGCCATCAAATAAAAACAAAACTGCTTTGAGATCACTCCATCCGTTTGGGCGCTACGATATCAGACAGCCGTGCATTCCGACATTCCGACACACAACAGATACACAGACAAATCGCACCCCTCATGGAAGAATGGCATAACTGGAGTTACGTCAAAAATGTTTATATGACTGATATTAGTCGATAGAGTTACAAGAATTGGAGAGGATGTGGGTTATATTTTTCTGTATGTAATGAGCAATAAACATTTTTGACGTAACTCTACTTATGCCATTCTTCCATGAAGGGTGCGAAATGCTTCAAACATATAATTCCCCAATTTTTGCGCGGGGATTAATTAATAGAAATATCTACAGCTCTGTGGAATAATTCCAAAGTCTCTATTAGGTTCTTATCTCTGTTAAGCATCCCCTTTGTTTTATCCAATTGATACAGTAATCAGTAAAATGATTTACACTGACGTAGTGGCTGGATCCTTACGGTGCTGACACACGAGTATTTGAAACTCTTTCCTATTCTGAGAGCTATAGTGAAACTGAACGTACTACTTTCCAATGTAAATGTGCTTTAAAGTTGTCATCGGCGATGTTGTGCCACCCGATGGCCGCCACCTCAGTACTCACGACCGTCGCGTAGTCGCCCGGGGCGCGGACGCGGTCGCGGTCGCCACTCTAATCCACTTGCCACGTCACTCCCCACGTTTCCTCTTGTTTTAAATTTCCATTCGAATAGGTGATCCAGTTAAAACTTTTAGTCCAATTTTGTAGTTTGAAGTCCCTTTGAATTTTGTATAATTTTTGGCAAAATAGTCCCTTTTTTGTATTGTCCTTAAAAAAAATAGTAGTCATGATGTGTTGTTTACTTAATATATTTTTCAAATTTTACTTTTCTTAAAGTTTCGGTCTGCCTATTCCAATTTCATTCATTAGAAGCTTGATGAACCGCTCTAGCAATGTGAAAAGTAGAAGTGCACTGCAACGTTAATGATTGTAGGTGTTGGGCAATCGTTTCTGTGAATTAGTAACCATTCGCACATGGGGGTGTTATGACTTCCTTTTAATTATATTCCTATAAAATCACTTTACTGTTATCTATATTTGCATTGTTGCAGGGAAAAGATAAAATATGTATCTGAAGTTATTGCCTAATACTTTCTCATTGTATATATATCAATTGCCTTAAATTTTAATAGTCCTTATGTAAAATTCACAAGATACAGAGCAAACGAAAATTTTTGCAGAAAAACGATATAGCGGTAACTCTTTACCGTGCCGTATTATGCTTTATAGTTTAATAGAACAGAGTTGCGTGTCGTCCAGGTGAGCAAGTCGCGAGACGTCACCGAGAACGAGGATATTAAATACATCCCGGCGGAGTGGGCGCGGCCGGGCCGCTGTAAGGCTGCCGGCTAGATTTCCCAGGGGGGCACGTTAATTTTCTGCCGCCTTGAGCATACTGCCCTCTAGGGACGCGCTACCTTTCGCCTACCCATTCAGACTGAAGGTGTTATTCCGGTAACGCCGCGGACTGATGCCGATATACCTCTCTTGAGGAAACTTTCACATAGCACCGAATAAAAATAACACTACACAACACTACTTGGGGAGTTCTCCACAATGTCTACGATAAACAAAATAATATGTACAAAAGACCTAAGCACCTACATCTAGTGTACAAATGGTCGAAAACGGTTAATCTTCTATACTTTCAGAAACATTCCATTTAACAAAATATTGCCAAATCATCTCTTGTAGAGTCAAGTGTAGTAACTTAGAAGATCCTTTTATAGTCTATATCACTTGTTACACAACAAGATGCGTAATTAAGTAAAAATACTACTATTAACGTTTTTTTAATTATGTCGGTAAGTAGTAATTACAAAGTATCATTGAAAACAATATAAGATTAATAAAATAATGCAAAATTTCATCGCTGTTGCAAGTATTGTTACATAATAGTGTATCTCCAAACACGTGTGGGATATTGAACAGAAACATGGAAACTAGGAATGTTGAAACTGATAATGTTTTGTGAATATCATTTCAAGTTGTCCTATAACTTATTGTCTCGTAAATATGTACTATACGCAGGTACCCACCAGAAGGATTTTTCACAATTTTCAGTTTTACATAGTAATACCCTGTTTCCAACAGTTATGTGTAATTTTAAACTAATATCAAACTCCGATGATATTTTACATGTACATATTTGTTATTGTGTTTGTTGGAATATTTTACAAAAGATAAGACATATAACATTCTGGTAGCACGTTGATTATTCATTAATTTGTAAAGTTAAGGTTTTTAAAGTGTGACGAATATCAAAATAAATTTTAATATATCCGCCTAGGTACCTAGCTTCTACTAGTTTATTGGAGACATAAAAGACTGAGATTGTATTCATTTTAGGATTTGTGAAGTAAAAGAGAACCTGAACGTATTTATCCAGGGTACATAAACAGAGCGTTTATGTATATTGCATTAATCAAGTCAACCACTCCAAACCATCAGAGGTTGTAAAAGCTATCTGTCTCAAAGCTTGAAATGAAATCAATGTATTTACTTAGTTATTGTCCTCCATATTATTCAAACGTGATAAGTAGGTACTTGATGTATCAAACAAAACATGAATTTATAACTATACCTTCTAGATTCTACTAATTTAGGTTCCGGCATTAGCATCAAAAGAATAAAATCCTGTTTACGGAGAGCCTACATGAGACTTTTTCTCCACAGCTTTTGCAATATACAGGTTTTATATGTAACGTGATTTGTGAGCAATAGAGGTTATCAAATTGTATAAATTGTATCAACAAAGAAATTAAGTTTCAAAAGCCGCAGAGATACGATCTGTTTTCCCATTTTCCAGTTACAATCGGAGTTGGCACAGTGCAGCCACGTCTGTAGTGGAAGTATCGGTGTGTGTGTGAGCGGGTCGAGGAGCATTCCCACGGGACGGAAGGAAGTGTGGCCGGAGCGGCGCCACCTGGGACGCGGGGGAACGTTGGGGGGAGTATTAGACAAGTAACAGACATAAAACGATGGCCGTCCTCCATCGCCAACCTTCGATGAACAGAAACCTTGCTCCATCTATAACTAAAACGACAGCACATCAATCCCTCGTGTAAACAACGAGCACTTTTAGTAATTAAGCATTGAAGCAACGATGGCCCCAGGTCGCGGGTCATCCCCCAGGGCAGCTGATAATATCTAAATGCCTAATGGCTGCTGGGCCTGTGACGAATGTATCGAGCCCACCCCCCGCGCGCCGCCCGCGCCCGTGCGCCTCTCCACTATGTGATAATTCCAAACGCTGCGGCCGCGCCACCTGGGATCTACCAGAGACGAACTCTATTTTCACGTTTATTTTATTTTAAGTATCACGTTTATTTTATTGCTGAAAGTTATAAACTAATTGTGTAGAATATAATATGTATATTTTACGGTCGTCTTTAATTACTCTAAACAGATCAAGTATGTTTGTGGTATTGTCACGAATTTGAGGCCAAGTTTGCGAACAATTCGAGATAGTCGGGCTTGCAAAGCATGTAGCGCGGTGTCAACGAGCACGCGCCTCTACACCGCCCCGGGCGGAATTCCGAATGCACACCGTTCGAGCCGAGCCGTCGATCGAACATCGGCATTTAATTAGCCACGTGCCGTTGACGCTGCCGGCGCTGCCGTCCGAGACTCGATCCTCCACCGCGGCCAGCCGGCATTACTCGCATTGTTGTCTCGCCTAAGTTGACAGAATAGCTTACAAAATGTATAATAGCATTACCCAACTGAGATATTCCCGAAACATCTCCAACCCATTATAAAATGAAAATACTTTTACTTCGACACATTCAGGCCGGAAATCATACCCTTTAAACTGCTCTTGAAAGTAAAATTATATTATTATATAAAAGAATTTAAAAAAATGTAACGTCGAGTGCGGTCCCGGTGGCGAGGTCCCGCGGGAGCGAGCCCGCGCGCCCAACTTCGGCCTCAGCGGCGCTGCTCCCCCTCCCGCGCGCCACCCCTCGCCTCCGTTGAGAATACATTTGCGCAATACTCGTGTTGGCCTAACAACGACTTTGCGACAACGGGAGATCCACTCACTGGGAAAAATTACTCATTTTCCAATATTACCTAACGGATACTCATATAGAATAGCACGCACTTGCAAAACAAAGCGTCCTTAGGTTCTGCTCGTAGTTTATTCCTAGTTAGCTTCGGCAACAGCTCACGAGCAATACAAAATTTTGCAATAGAATGCGAACAATAAGTAATTTACTTATAATTCTGAGGGTGCCGAAGGGAAAAAGACTTTGTCTCGTCCGTGCCATTACTTCTATTTATTATTCGTTTGTCTCGCTTGATGTCTTTTGGTAGTACCTCGTCTAATAAATTCTATGATGTTTTGTTCTAAAAGATTTTGTGGAGACATTGTTATTGCACATATGGCTTTTCTACCAATATTTTCTCCAAGTTACAAAGTTACCAGCAAGATTTAACAAAATTAAAAGTGTTTATATTCCAGGAACGATATTTTTTACGACTAGGCAATCCACCATAAAAGCTGAATTATCTGAGTACCTAGCATAAAATTCGGACATCAACGCAGCGGTGCGGTAGTGTTTTAAAAAGTTCTGTTGAAGTCATGAAAGATAAAGTAGAGGTAGCTGTGGTCGATTATGGGGCACGACGGCCAATTTATTTATAATCTCGGGTGCAGATTGGCTACGAATTAGCATGTAAATATTTGAGGTCCAAGGAGGCTGGTGGAGATTTATCGCGAACGAGCGCGATAAGCGAGGACAGAGTCGTAAAGCACCCGCCACCGCCGCAGCGCAGCCGCACCACCCTTTGACGAAGTTGTAAAAAGAGCATTAAACCGCAGTAAAAACGCATCGCCCCGTGGCCGATCCCAGAGTCTCCACGTTATTTTAGTGGGTTTCTTATGAATTTCAATGAAGACCGCTATAATGAGACTCTCTCCTCTCTATAACGATGGTATTAAACGTATCTCCCTGAAATAATTTCTTCAAGTTGAATTTATTTTGTGACCTAACTTATGTTATTATGGAATTTTATGGCGAGATATAAATCCCAACCAATGATTACCAAGCAACATAATAATATAGGAAATGAAACTACTTTCTCGTATCTAAATCGGGCATTTTTTTTCCAAACAAACCATTGTCACGAATGATATAAAAAAGGCAAAACAAATATACGCAATGTAAATGTAAATAAATAATTTCATATCCTATGTGTAACAATTGCGAAAACCTAAGAACAGCATAATATCAACTTTAGATAAGTACTTACCTGGTAGCTTAGCTTCAGGATCAGAACAATCATCAAGTTTGTTTTTCTCTTCAGGAGAATCACCGTCTGGAAAAATTTCAGAATTTTAAATATATTCAAATTCAATTAATTATTCTCAAATACGTTTTGAAAATAAACGGAACTAAAAAACAACATAATTTTCTAAACGCCCTTTCAAAGACATTCACCCCAGAAAACAAAAGACGTAATTTATTATTTTCAGAAAAGCAGTTACAATTATAAAGCAACGTTCGTTCCCCTACGTGTTTGAATCTCTTGAGACAACATATGAAGACAAGGCAAAAACGAGATGATAATGTAATATACCGAAGAGTTTTTGCCTCCTCCTTAAGATTTTTACGTGTCTCAGTACGACAGGAAGCGTTAAGACAAATGGGGATTTTCAATGCTCTTTCAATACCTGGGGTGCTTACACGGTATTGTAATTTAAATACATAAGTTAAGATACCACATACCATAATGCTGAGATTCAAATTGAAATCGTAGAAACATGGTGATGAATACATTCACACCCTTGTAATAGGCCTTATTACATCTGAAAAATTAAAACTTTTCTAGAAAGAGGTTTAGTGATTCTAGCAACGAAATTAGTCGATAACCTTTTATTCTTATTTAAGCTCTAGAAATGTTATAATTCTTCTAAGTAGGCACATTGTTTTGTTTTAATGAAGTTTGTATAATTTTTATGACTGTCATGTAACAAAAGCACTTTAATCATATGATCACATGTAGCATTATTATACCAAGAGTACGTATTTTGTCTTCTCATATAAATAAATGAACACCTTGTGATTTTTTTATTATACTAAGCAAAGGAACGAACAAGTCGAGCGCCTAGTGGTAAGGGACACGCTTGTCCATATCAGTCGCAGTGCCACTCAGAGATTTCATCTAAAAGATTTGAGGGGCACTGCCACAGCACCCGTCACCCTGAGATATAAGTTGACAAGTCCCATGTGCCTGTAATTTCATCTGCACCCTTATTACCCTTTAAAACTGAAACACAGTAATGCTCACATTACTGTTTGGCGGCAGAAATAGGTAAGGTGGCAGTACTTCGCTGGACGAATGCTTTCACAAGAAGCTATACCGGTATACTGATAGTTCGTGGGGCGCATTTTAAGGAATGAATAAGAAAGAAATACTATAAATTTTCAGAATTTAATTTATTGTTTATCAAAATATTCTCCGTTAGCGTTAATGCATTTTTTCATACGAATGAACCAATTTTGAAAACATTTATGCCACTCCTCCGTGACTATCTCTGAAACATATTTTTCATACTCTTCGACAGCCTCTTGAGGTGATGAAAATCGTTGACCACGTAACTGGTTCTTAATTTTTGGAAATAAATAAAAGTCACAAGATGCCAGGTCGGGACTGCACGCGGGATGGCTCATAAGGTGACCTTCAAAAATTCATTTGTCTGTCTGGCCGTGTGAGAACTGATATTATCGTGGTACAAGATGATACGGCGTTTACGGTTATTTTTACGGAGTTTGTCAATATCTTCCGGCAAACAAACGGTCGTGTGCCAATCACTATTCACGGTACAACGATTATTCAAAGCAACAGTAGCCACATGTCCAGTTTTATTAAAAAAAGAAGCGATCATTCGCTTGGAGGCACTTTGCACTCGCGCCACTTTGGTTGGTTTCGGCTCATCTCGAAAGATCCATACGCTCGATTGCTTTGTTTTGGGACTGTAATTATAAATCCATGTTTCGTCACCTGTTACTATGTCCCACACCAAATTTGACGCCCCTTCGTTGAATCTGGTAAGCATGGCATTGCACCAAGTGACGCGATCGGCTTTTTGAGCCCTAGTCAAATTGTGTGTGATCCACCGAGAGCACAGCTTTTTCACAACCAAATGTTTTTGTATCGTGGATTGTATTTGACTCATGCCTATGCCTAAAGTTGCCCAAATCTCATGGTATGTCACATGCCTGTCTGTTTTGCTCATACGGCGCACAGCATCGATGGTTTTGTTGTTGTTGTGGACGGGCGACCATTACGAAATTCGTCACTGAGATTCACACGACCGCGTATGAATTCTGCAAACCAGCTATAAGTTATCGTCTTGCATGGTGCTTCATCGCCAAAAGCAGTTTGAAGCCGAGGGAAGCTCCGCTGAGCTTTTAGAATTACACTTAAAGTCGTAGAAAATCATACTACGAAAATTTTCACAAGTTAAATCTATGGTGATGTAGACAACCAATTCCTAAAATGACGCCACAATGTAAAACAAGTGACAGTAAGATGAAACAAACTGTATTTTACAGTCAAAGAGTTCAATTTTCAAATGTTGTAATTACTTTTTAAATATTGTTTATGTAAGTGGCCAGTTCCAGAAAATTATAGTGCGCCCTATGTATTAATACGACTTTCATGTGACAAAAACATTTCATGTGGCTTTGTTACACAAAAGTTACGAATTATATAGTCTGGTTAAAGGTAAAACCACATAAGTGACATTTTCCACAAAAAATCTCCAAATTATGTACCTGTTGTAAGAAATCCACCATCTTTCTACAAATAAAACCGTTATTGAGTTTAGGTATAGCTTTTTTGTTATTGAGTTTCACCTGCAGAAAGATAGTGATTTAGTGATAAATTGAAGACTTTTTGTGGAAAATGTCACTTATGTGGTTTTTACCTTTAAGAAGACCATATCACACCTAATCATTTAACTATTCTAATAAACTAACAAGTACATACATAGTCTTTAGTGGTTGCCATATATTTCGACCTACTAGAAATAAAATTTGATCGAAATTCTTTAAAACTGTTTCGTTATGATTATAACAACTCAACAACAACATGTAGGTGGATAGCTACATTGACCAATCTGAGGATGAATGCGCTCGTACCTCGCAAATATCCAATAAATTGTGTGCAGCGGCTACTGTATCCGACATGTGACTAAGTGGCCTGGCCTGCTTGGGTGCGATCGAAGCGATTAAATCAGTTTTCATTGACTTATACCTTGATCCCGTCCACACGTCTACACCCATCGCATAGTACGATATGTTCATGTTTAACTATAATATATTAGACAAGTAATTCGAGACTTTGCTGATAATAAATTTATAAAAGGTGTTTCATTAAAATCTGAATTGCAGTAACACCATCTTGTTTGTTTTTACAGTGTACAATCGACAACCCTTCAAAATTTAAAATTAGTTATAATAACTGCGTTGATCCATACAATTACGCAGAACAATATACAGCATGATAATGTTATCGTGAACATCAGATTCACCAATGGGATAAAGTTCAGTATTTATATTTATTAATTATCTCTGATAGATAATTGTAATACTAATATTATTTAAAAAACTGACAGGTTCGAACGATAGCTGCGAAGAGAAAATATACAATTAATTGAAATGGCAATGACGGTAACAATTCGCAACAAAAATTCGCAATATCGATTATCATTTCTTGGTATTTTTGTAGAGATGTTAAAATAATATGTACTCAGTACAATTCTCTATCACATAAAGAGCTTTGTAGCTAGCGGCTAATGCGATCTGTCATTCGCACTGTATCGACAATACTACAACGCACCCATCGTTGAGTACCGCACTCATATCCGTACGATGGCCACACGCTGGCCGTACGTCATTCCTTATCTACAGCGGTACGTCAGTGTCAGCTACGCGACGGTCAGTGCGCTGACGAAACTGCTGGGTGGCCGAATATGCAAATGTGTCATGTTTAGATCGATAGCTGGAGCAATGTTGCGTCTAAAGCAATGTATGGTTTATTGGACATTTCTCTCGCCGTTTCTGCTCCAATGACATCGAAGAGGACATTGCTCTTAAACAATCAATTGAAACAATCAACCTATTCGTTGACGTAAAAATACAAGAAATAGACTTACGTCAACCGTCATTAAAAGCATCTTGAGTAATTATTTTTATTATCGGTATAAAAGTAGAAATAAGTGGATATCGAGTAACATCCAAAGTATTAAGTTAAGACCATGCTCAACTTCACACTGTGGACCGTTTTTGTAGGGTGCCGTTCATTAGTATATATAAATTTAAAATAGTGTCAACATCCTCTTGATATAAATTGAAAAAATCTTCATACCTTCAAAATTGTCTTCTGCATTGGCTTCCCCTGAGTCTTCAGTTGTTTCCTTTTCTTTTCCTTCATCTTCACTGCCCGGCTCGTTAGTTTGATCTTCCCCGGGGTCCATACCAGTCTTCGTTTCTTCTACACCTCCTTCCTCATTCCACTCTTCGTCTTCAGCTGCAAGAAATGTGATACTATTAGATTCAATCAATTATAAACTGAACGTATTGAATCCTAGGCGACGAAACGTAAAAACGTGTGCCGAAGGACATGATCTAAAAAAAATTATTGAAGCGTTGTTAGTAGGTGTAGGTACTAAATGGCAAACATTTTAGAACTAACCTCTAATAAAGTTTAATGTAATAAGAAGTATACAAGTATTTTAAATGAAATTCTTCTTTATACGTATACGTAATTTGTGGCTTATTATTTTTGTAGTCTTACAATCAGTAACTCCAATTCAGTGAGGACTTTACAGAACAATAGCGCCGTATTACGAGGGTGTTTTGTTCCATATTTGTGACGGCTATAGCCCAAAGTGGACGTTGTACAACCCCGTGCTATCAACTATTATGGTAATCTTATTGTGTGGCTCCAATTTCGGTAAACGGTTAGGGTGAGGATTGTGATAATAGTGTAATAAATTAATTGTTCAAGCACGCTCAGACATTTTCCTACGGAACAAATTGTAAGCGGAATAACTTTACAGCAGGGATGCCACAAATGGGTTATGACGACTTCTGCAGATGCGGACGTGAATGCGAATTTTTCATCATTGAAATCTGCAAATGCGAATGCGGAACCGGATGTGTGAAAAAAAATGTTTTTGTTTTTAGAATAAATGTGGATCATTGTGGATTTGATTATCATTAATGTAAGTAATAGATAATAATTTTATATTAAGTAAATTTATTATAAAAGAGACGAGAGGTACAAAGAAGGTGTAGAAATGTTACGACATTTATTAATACTTAAACTTTTAGTTTTTTGTTTACATTTTGTAGCAGTAGAGCTTGTGAAAGAGTTCGTCCAGGGAAGTACTGCCACCTTACCTATTTCTGCCGCCTAGCAGTAATGTGAGCATTACTGCGTTCCAGTTTCGAAGGGTAAGGGTGCTGGTGAAATTACAAGTACATGGGACTTGTCAACTTATGTCTCAGGGTGTTGGGCGCAGTGGCCCCTCAGATCTTTGTGATTTGAAGCTCTAAGTGGCAGTGCAACTGTTAGGCATAGGCGTGTCACTTACCACTAGGTACACGACTTGTTCGTCCCGTCAATTAATGTTATAAAAAATCTCTCTCGATCCCTGATTAGCTAATTCACACTAGAACTCGGCACGAAGTCTGAGTAGGGCCTGCTCCCAACGATCTTGTCTAGACCTGCCAGAGATCCTCAAAAACTCCACATCGATTGTTTCGGATGTCGGATGTCGGATGCGGTAGCGGATATTTCAAAAAATGTGGATGATCCGAGGTTACAGGTGCGGATGCACACGTCTGCGGGATCCCTACTTAATAACATTATAGCATTTAGGTAACCCTGTAAATTTATAAAAAATGTTAGATGTCCGTTAAATATTCTTAATTGTGTTTTTATTTCGAAACTAAAATACTATTAAGAATATGGGTATATATGCATTACAGAATATACATACACAGTAAAATAATACATCAATGACATCCGAAGTGTATAGGGGATGATAAGGGTCAACAAAATAAAACATTGTCAAAGTTTTGGTTAACTAGATTATTGTATTAGAACCTAGGTAGGTTCCGACTAGACATGTGCGGCGATCGTAAAATCGAAAGTGGCGCATGGCGGCGTCTTATGGTTATTCAACCGCTGTGGCGGTGGCGTGTTAGATATAAAACCGACATAACAATTACATTTTTCAGATGTTAAAATTATCGATGTTTTTCACACTTTCACTTGTAGGTACTTTAAAAATTATGTAAATGCTGTTACTAAAAATAATTAACTTAACGATGTTTGTATAAAAAGCATCACATAAAAATAAACGCTATTCATTAAATGCAATGTGTAACACCGTTAATTTTAATGTAACGGAATTTAATTATTGCATGGAATTATTTTTTTTATGATCACGACCTGGTGGTAAACGACACGCCTGTCCATAACAATTGCAGTGCCACTCAAGGATTTAAGTCACAAAGAACTGATGGGTATTGGACACTGCAGCTGACACCCTGAAACATAAGTCGATAAGTCCCATTTGCCTGTAATATTTCACCAGTATCCTTACCCTTCCAAACCGGAACACAGTAATATGAACATTGCTGCTTGGCGGCAAAAATAGGTAATGTGGCAGTACTTCTCTGGAAGAACTATCACAAAGAAGCTGATACTTCAAATACTAGTTCCGAACAAACTTACGTACGTTTTAGTCCGAAATAACAGTTTCCAGAAACAACGTTTGCTCGAATTTTCATAACTTCGAAAGTATTTTTGAGAGGAAAATTTTTTTTTCTTTAAACCTAACTTAACCTAACCTAAACGAACCTAATCGTGTCGTTGCGATAAACATCCAACATATAGTTATAATTCGGTTTTCGGTGTAAAAAAAACTCGAGTTTGTGATAAATTACAGTTTTTCTAGGTTGTAATATTAAGTTTATTGAATATCACGATGTTTTACTACGATGATATTCAGTTATTTTTTTGTGAAATTACTCCACTAGTTTCTTATAAAATTATCAACACAAAAATCGAACTCTAACAGAATTCCTTCAATCCGACTAGATTCAAACCACCGCCTTCAGCATACCGTGTCTGGCTCTCCCAACTGAGTTACGGAACGAAGCAGCAGACCTTACGAATTGTTCTATGTGCTTATATTGCAGATCTTTATTTTTGGTTTTTAATGTCTTTGTCACCATAGCGCCATCCGCAAGAAATCTTTTCTTTACTCAGTCAAATATTTAGCTTTAGCAACTAACACTAATTTATATATTCTTTTCCTATATTACTAGCTTCGTGTCTTATAATTTTAATTTAAAATTTAATTTAGCCAGGTGCTTAGTTTGTAAGATGGCAAATATTCGCAGATGTATTATTTATTCAAGCGAAAATAATTATAAAAGCAATAATTACAGAATTCATACAACATTCTATTTCTGCCTCAAATAATATTGTAAACATAATCACGCCACAATAGATTGCTAATGTAACAAGCTTGCGTCGTATTGTAAATATAAAAGGTAATTAGGATAATGCAGTATCGTTGGTAGGTGCGAATCCTCTGGGACTAGAAATCACTAAATAAGGCGTGCCGAGTTAATATTGCCGAACTTTGATACATATTTAGAAAAGTTTTTTTTTATTTTTGTGAATGAATTTACTTACTTGAATAAAGTACCTAATTCAGTAGGATTATTTCATATCCTAAAACCTTTTGTTCTTTAAAACTTTAAACGGCTTTAAAAAGTTCGGAATTATTTTTTACTTATAAGTATACTATGATTTCTAAGAATATCATTTAGTAGCCGTAAAGCTCCTTGTGAAAGAGTTCGTCAAGGGAAATACTGCCACCTTACCTATTTCTGCCGCCAAGCAGTAATGTGAGCATTATCGTGTTTCAGTTTTAAACGGTAAGGGTAAGAGTGAAATTACAGGCACATAGGACTTGTTAACTTATGTCTCAGGTTGACGGGCTCCGTGGCAATGACCCTCAGATATTTGCGATTTAAAGCTCTGAGTGGCACTGCAACTGTTATGGTTAGGCATGTCGCTTACCACTAGGCGATTATTTGGTATCATTTCGTTTATTTCTATGAGAAGTCAAAATACGTACTCTTGGTACAATAAAGCCACGTGACTATATTATGTCAAAAAGGGTTTTGTTACATGACAATCATAAAAATAATACAAACTTAATGACACAAAATAATGTACCTATATCGTCGAATAAATCTGAAAATCTCGTAACTCCGTTTTTGGACAAAATCCCTTTATTGCTCTTCAAGCGCAGTATCGGGCAATTAAAACTTAAAATAGTTATTAGTTATGGAGGGCTGCAAAGTTTGTCGCGAGTGCTTGTATTGAAACCTGAGCAAGCGGAGGAAGTTAAGATTCTCGCTTTGCTGGTGGTTCAAAAATAGATTCCTGGGTGTAGCGAGGGTTTCAAAGGCACGAGACGCAAAACAACTTTGCTGCCGAGTGAAACACACAACTTTTCACTTCACTATAGCGATTTTCAAAAGAAAAAATTTATCTTCGGATGCGTTCTGAATTTGCACATCATCAATTTTTATTCTTGCTTGAAACTTATAATTTTGTGTGAATTGAAATTATTTTAGTTCTTCGATGAATTAAAATAACTTAATAAACACAATTCGTTATCATTGTCAATTTAATGTCAACAATAATAAGAATAATATATACCAACGGATTTATATGTTACATAAATAAGTAATGTACGATAAATCGCGTAGCTGAACGTGTCATTATCATTTTTTCATCGAAAGAAAAATTTTGGTACACCACATAGTCCATCGTCAAGTTCGAATTTCAAAAACCTTTTCCATGCTAGCGTGCACAAAACGCTTTTGCGCGCAGATTTGTAACGAGAAAGAAAGTCCTTCCGAGCTAGTGAATGGAAATATAATAAAATTTGTAGACCTTCTTATAGTTATGACATAAAGGTATAATTATAGATTGTCATAATTATTTCTAGCAATCCTGTTTCTTGTATCTACTCAAAAGTTTGCGTTAATGGAGGTTACGAGGTCTTTAAATTTAGCCGACGATATGTAAAATAAGGAGCCCTACCTCTCCTACCTCGAAGAATTATAAACTTTCTAGAACTTAAATAAGCGTAAAAAAGTTATCGACTAATTTCGTTCGTAGAATCCTTAACTTCTGTCCTGAAAAGTTGTCATTTTGCAGATGTGGCTATGTTATAACCAAGGACGCAAATAATTGATCACTGTATAAAAAGAATGACGGGTGAACAAGTCGTGCGCCTAGTCGAATACGTACTTGTTTAATGCAAACCTGATGATTTGTTACCGTTGAAATAAACCCTTTGGACCATTCACGGCCCATTTATTCCATGATAGCAAAGTTTGCCAATCAAAGTATCACGGTGGATACGATCAAATGCTTTGCAAAGGTCGCAAAATACACTATTAGTGTCTTGTAAGTCTTACCATGCATCAAATAATATGTTTCATTATATCAATACCAGGATCGGTTGTTAAGCTACCCCGAGTTTTTTTTATTATTTTTCTATTTTATTTATTATATTTACCAAGTGACGGGACGAACAAGTCGTAAGCCTGCGTGGTAAGCGACACGCTTATCCATAATGGTTGCAGTGCCACTCAGAGCCCTTATTAGTAAAGATCTTAGGGGCTCTGCCATTATGCTCGTCACCCTGAGACATAAGTTAACAAATACCATGTGCCTGTAATTTCACCAGCTTCCTTTCCCTTCGAAACCGGAACGCAGTAATGAGGCTGAAATAGGTACGGTGGCAGTGCTTCCCTGCACGAATCTTTCGCAAGGAGCTCTACTGATACTATAAAAAATGTTGTTAGTATTCATGCTTTTCATGCTATCTATATAAATGCCGAGAGGTTTTGAATTAATTAAAACTAAGGCAGGGTTAACTTAGATACTTCTAAGAAACCCAAAACGTGTGTACTGTGTATATCCACGTATGGCAGACAGAGTATACAAAGTGTAAGGTTAATGGACATTCAGGTTCGTGCCCAAAGGTAACGGGTGATGTTTTTCGCATAGTAAAAAATATTGTTCGCATATATTGGTGAGTCGTTTAAATTATATGACTTTACAAAGGTACTTAATATTTTACGTAATTATATTTATTATCTATACACCGGTACAGGTAACCAAAACATATTTATCAAGTTTAAATTAAACTTTCTTCTGGAAGTGTCAACTGAAGGCAGAGTTGCTTTTTTTGGGTGTTTGTGCTTGTATTGAGAGTCTCTTGACTGCATGTCCACTTTGACAAGACTTAACTTCAACTCTATGCTGTTTGCTATAAGAACAGTCCAAAATCTGAAGGTTTTTTTCATGATACCAAGTGACGAGACGAACAAATCGTGCACCAATTATAAGCGTCACGCCTATCTATAACTCTTGCAGTGCCGCTCAGAGCTTTAAACCGCAAAGACCTAAATGGCACTGCCACTGCGACCGTCACCTTGAGATATAAGTCCCATATGCCTATAATTTCACCAGCATTTTTACGCTTCAGAACCGAAACGCAGTAATGCTCACATTACTACGTGGCGGCAGAAATAGGTAAGGTGGCAGTACTTCCCTGGACGAACTCTATCTCAAGGAGCTCGACTGCTACTAAAAGAATTACTAGAAGAAGCGTCAAGCCTGGGACCTTACCATGAACTCTTATTACGATTCAGTTTAAGACCTAAAATGAATCGTGATACAGCGCTACATGAAGTGTATATCACCATCTCGCTTTTTTGTCGTTACGAACCTATACTGAACTGTAATAAGAGTTCATGGTAAGACCCCGGATGTGCTTTTGAGGGTGAAAACTGTGAATGTCATTATCTAATTAACATTTCTGACTGCTGTGGCATATACACACTTGTATATGCGATGTTTGCGTGAGGTTATTTTGCTAATTTAATTATTATTGTATTATTATAAGTGTTTTGTTCAAAGTGTTTGAGCAAAATATCTAGACCACTATCTCGGGGTAAAAACGGGAAACGTGAAATGTCGTACCTATTCATATACTTGCGTTTGTTATTCTTGAACTAATTTATACTTAATACTACCTTATACAAGAACAAAAA
>NW_020653851.1:8700959-8748442 GCF_003589595.1 Hyposmocoma kahamanoa
TGTACTCTATGTGTTGTGTATGCGCTTCCCTATCCCTGTATATGGTGGTTTTTGAGTCGAATAAAGCTAGTACGTAATCAACCACTGAGCGTTTAACTTGACCCCTAACGACGTACCATATACCACACTATGATTGTTATTAAAAAAATGTTTGAGCTTAATCTGATCAATGAGCGGAGACTTCATCACTGCCCTAGAGGCTGTACAGTCTGTGTAGGCTGCATAGATAGGCTATACTATAATCAATATTGTGTCTGGCTTTTGGCGATTTTTAGGACGCTCGCTCCCCTGGGCTGCCTGGTCTAGCGTCAGGGAATTAAGTCCGGCAGGCCTTAAATGTTCTGAACCCATATTATTTTCCGTTATCGATTTAAGTCTACCAAGCCACTTAATATAATACTATGAATCTGTCCATGTTTTACTATAAATACGCAAGCAGAAAGTAAAAAAACGTAAAATAGAGTTTCTCTGCTATGCAATCAAATTCATTTTAGTAAATGAAGCTATTTTTCTGTATTTAAATCGCGTATATTTATTTTTTCGAACAAACCAACGTGTCGGGCCCTTTGCAGATCCCATGATCACGATTTAAATCCGGAAAAATAGTTTCATTTCCTATGTGTAACAATCGCGAAAACCTACCTTTACCTGACTCGATACAAATTAATTTTGTTTAATTTTCGAATGTAATCATCCGCTCTTAATTAATGCCAAGCCTGTAACAACTTTATCAAAAACATAAAACCATGTGCCACGATTTTTGTTTTGGGTTATTAATACAATCTTTTAATTGGTTCTAACATAAAAGCATGAAAAAACTTCATTTCCTTGCAAAAATTAAGCACAATGAAAAGTTACAATTTGCGCACCATACAGAAACCGTAAATTTTTTTGGGGTTGTTTTTATTTTGAAAACATTAATTTCAAATCAATAATATATTTCAACAAAAATTCTAGAAATTAATGTCAAAGAACCTAGAAATAGTATCTAGATTGGCGAGATTATGTAAATATACTAATATGTACAGTGAGCATAAACAATGTCCTACAAACAGTTGTCTAAAATGTGGGACCCACAGACCACTTATATACTAGTAGTAGGACACTTTGCATATTTAAAGACTAGTTTTGAAAGTGATTGAAATTTCAAAGAAAAATATATTTGTCTCGTTTTTTCTAATGTCAAACTTATTATGTCAAAATGAAATAGTCATAGTGCATTTTGGGATACGACCAGTGTTACCGGTTTACAAATAATTTTCTCTAATTTCTTGTAGCCTCACTGGTGGAAAGAGACAGTGGAGACAGATAGTAATCAGAAATTGAATGAACGAGTGTAATATACATGAAAATGTATGAACTTAAGGGTCCACGGTTGGAATTCATAGTTCTTTCAAATAAACTGTAAATATGAAGAGATGACTTTCTAATCTAAGGAATTCATTGCTTTTGTAGTATTTTTTATTTATTTGATAAAGGTGATAAAAATACTGTCTTCCGACAAAGTTACTGTTTCTATTTAATAAAAACAAATTTATAAAAGGGTAAGTATTACAAATTACTTGTTACACAAACATTTAAATACAGTTTGTTACAAATTATTAAACGCCACTATGCATCATTAGCTTATTGTACAATTAATTGCCTTGTGTTTTGTTACTCAAAATATCTTTTCGTAAAAGTCGTATAATTTTTATCCACTCCGCCCTGCGCGTTCGATCTTTAGGTATTCCGGGAAACAAACGAAATATAATTTTTAACAGTATTACGTATGCCTGCAGGCAACAGTGCCGTGGGTACCGTTTACAAGTAAAATATCAAGTATAATATGATTGAATATGTAGGTAGCTATGTAAATACTACAGTGACAGCTACAAAAGCAATGTTTCAGAGGTAAATCTACTCTTTTCTACATACTTGCTGATCCATTAAACAGAAACCAATACTATGAAAACAGAAACAAAACCTTTTTAAATATTTGTTACATACGATAGCTTATTATTTGTGAAAAAAATAGAACATAGTATGAAAATAGTTCTACTTTACTGTATTTTTTCAAGCCAGTATTTAGTAGTGTTAATTGAATAAGCAGGGCCATATTACCGGTGCGGCGAAGCGCTGGGGCGCGGCCTGGACAGGGCGCAATCACGCCACCCGCGCCCTGCGAGTTGCGTTAATTATGTCACTACCACCAGTGTTATAATCAGGTAAATTACCTCTCTAATCGCTAATCAGAGACACGGGCATTATCGTTGATTGTTGACTTACTATTTGGGTGGTAACTTTTAGAACTGAGGTGGAATCACACAAACTACAAGTAATTAACTGACCTACATCTTATTTACATAAAACTAAGCAGTTTTTCGTTTCTACCTATTCACTTATGAAGTTCTAGTTTCATGTTAAGATAGAGCATTAGCATGTGAACATACACGAGAACTTTGTGTTCTTTACTACCTATTCACTTTCTACTAAAAAAAATCATAATACATGCACTGAAGTTGAAGTTTATTTTAAATCTATTTCCCAGCTGTCCAGTACTATGAAATTGAATGAAGAAATGTCAAACGAATAGAGCATTGGCATGTAGCTCCCTTGCAGCATAACCATAGCCCATCGCAGGCCGGAATGTGCCGCGCGGGACGCATTCAGCACCAAAGAGCTGCCAGTGAGCAATTCAATTTTCTTACTGACCATATTGCTATAGCTTATGACTCCCTGTCGATCTTAACTCCCTCACGTTTAATAGTATACTGTTCTTTCTTCTATAGAATATTATTGATGTTGCTACGTCTTAAATGTTATAGGTAAACTATTGTTTTTGTATAGGTCATTGTTTAGTATAAATAAAGAATGTTAACATGGTTAAGTTCCGTCTTGCATTTGGCTTATAGCTTGCCTAAACTCTTTGTAACTTTGGTATACACTTTAACGAATCATATTAAATACTTATGAACACATCGAAAATTATGTATGATTCTAAAAACTTGTAATTATTTTCTTCGAAGACAAGGGGGCTTGGCAGTCTGCCACGTGTCAAATCGGAGACACTGGCGTCGTGTCACCTGGAGAACGTGATACAAGCACAAATCGAGTTAACTGGTTCAATACCCAGTGTAGTAACACTGCCGAGCGTTAGTAATACATGTGTTGCTTCCCAACGATCTAATATTACATACCCTTTCGAATCATAGATGTATATGTGTGTACTACGTATATGAGTGAAAACGCAGGTACAGAACAACAAAGTTGACGAGTCTATCGTTAAGTACTCTCTTTATATAGTTACGTATGAAAGACCCATTCCACTGGCATCTCTAAACGATGTAAGTAATAACTTTGATTAAGGACCAAGCGGATAGCACAAAGGAATAATAACAATCCCCATCTCCGCCCAAGTCGTAGTTTCGCTCGACTGTATCCTTGGAAACTGTAATTTTAATGTGTTCGGAGGCGTTAGTATGATGCCGTGAGGGAATAGCGGAGTAGCGGCAGGCTCGGTGGTGGCCGAACGACGGACCGACCGGCTCGCTCTCTCTCGGGGTGTTGTCTCAACACCATAATCTAGCTAAATATGCTATGAATTATGATTTGCACACGGGTACTGTTTTACAAAATTATAATTTACTGCGACCAACAGACACGTTTTAATGTTAACATCAAACACACTGTATACTTTTCAGTGTAAGGTAAATAACCTCAATTAGAATGGTGCGTCTCAGCTGATATTTTCCTGAGAGAGACCGGGGTGGTACGGGGCGCGCGAGGCAGGGAGAGAGCACGGAGTGAGGGTCTCTTGGGAGCAGGCGGCACTGCCTGGGCCAGGTCCCGCGGGACGCGGCGGCGTGGGCGGCGGGCGAGAACTTCGCTTCCACAGGGACCTCGCCCCCACTACCCACCGCACCAGGCCCCAGTGTGGTGGGTACCATGGAATAACGTCGGCTACCGTTATATTTTTAAACAATATTTAAGTCAAACTTGCCTTATGTAAAGCTTTTGTAGAGCTATAAAATTAAAAATCCAAGAATGCCGTAAATTAGTCCAGTACACCCTCAAATGAATATACGCAAATATTGGTTCAAAAACAGATATCAAAATCTGTTTTAAAAAAAACAATTGAATTCAACACATAGACGTAATTAATAGAACGAATCATACGAGTACTTCCCGGCTGTTTAATATTTTTGCACGCGTGGTTTTGGTTACCTTTTATGGATTTTTTGCGTGAAAACGCGTGAGTGATATATGGAAGTCAAGTGGGAATAGGCAAACAGAGTAATGCTTGCTTGTGTTAACAGATTGCATTAATATTTTACGTTCGTATTTTCTTTACAAACTTCCGTACCGTAATATAAATTTTAAAGCAAATAAATGTAGAGTCAATTTACAGTGTAGGACACTAAGTATGTTTTGTGCTGATTTAACAATTACAAATTGTGAATCTAGTAATAGGTACGGATTCAGGATTCTAGACAGTTACTTAGATAAACCAGCGATAGTTTTCTTCGAACAAGCTTTATATTTATATACCGCTGCGAATTTCTTAATGGCAATATCAATGTGTAACTTCATATTGAATGTATTTAACAATTTTTATATCATTATTCCTTATTTAGTGCCTTCAATAATAAATCAATGCCTTTATTTAATTTTTTATAGGGTACACTTACCTAATCAATAAATCATTATGAATATTACCCTTCCTTTTAACAACTGATTGACTTTAGTTCGAACATTATTCTATTTAATACATTATCTATCACTATAGTGGACTGTATCAATGGGTTCGGGTGGGTGCTATCAACGAATGATCAAGAACAAAGTAAATATACTTACAGTTTATTATAAAACAACGCACAGCTATCACGCAAAAACAGAAACAATAGTAAGAAAAGGCGCCAAAAAAATCACATTTAAATTTAGAATTTAAATATAAAACAATACACAAAAAGAATATATAATATATATATACCTACAAAAGAGATTTGTAGCGACTGCTGCGATTCGCTACAATCACCTTTATTTAACGTACAAGTAGGGCAATAGGTAACTCGAAAGTTAAAGCGATTACTATGTGCCTCGGATGAGAGGTCAACATCAACATAAAACTGTTATGATATGGCTGGAGCGTATTTCCCAGAGCTGGCAGGGCGGTGCCACCCAGCCTGGAACCCTGGGGAAATTTGCCGGCGGCTCTCCCGGGCCTCTACAAGTTTTATGGACGCGCTACACCCCGCATCCCTCCAGGCGCCCGCCAATATCAACTTCTTATCGCTGCATTACTGATGACTCTAAATGCTTGCGTGTTATTAAATGAAATTTCGAATATAGAATTCAGCTTTTTCGGGGTGACATTCACAATTCTTAGTTGTTTAAAATCCATAGCAACCAGTAGCAGTTGCACCTACTTGAATCTTTCTTACTATCCAAATATTTTAAATACAAAGTGTAAAATATATATATTATATGACTATTATATAAATATATATTATAATATATTATATGCGCTATTGACAACACTAGTAGACGATAGAATTTAGAACCCACTTTCGTGTTCCTTAAAAGTTTCATTTGTTTTGAAATTAACATTATTGCTGCTTATAACTAAACAAAGACTTCTCACCAATTCATATCGTAGTTTATGTACAAATACAAGCTAAATGTCTGATTTACACAGTAGCGAGACGTCTAAGCTCAGCTAAAAAAGTTGACGCACAAAGCTAAATTGACTTAACCCTCTTCAAAAGGCTTACAAATATGTCCATCCGAAGCTTTTACCTCGCATAAAACATTCATATGTTTCATTGTGATCTTTACACCTACCCCACTCTTTGTATAAGTACCTATTTATACGTTTTTTATAGATGTACTTACATACAACCATGCACTGTTTAGTCTTATTGAGTGTTTTGATTTGTGTGTAAGTACCCTTTGAAAGTATAGTAATATATACAATGTCTCTCACATGAGAGTAAAACAGAGAAAGCGTGAGATACACATGGAACATATCTATCTACCTTTCCACTTTTTCAGAAACAGTACTTATCCATGCATTTATTTTCTAACTATAAATTGTATTTACTTTAAATTGATAGCCGTCAATTCTAATATTGTTTTAAGTGCAGATTAAAACACTTACTACATTAAAAAAATTAAAAAATTTTGACATCGAATTCCTTGTCCTCCACCAACCCTTATCAACTGTATGATTCATACAATACTCGACGGACAGAAAAAGCCTTCAGGTAGACAATATGCGAGTAAACAATTCAAGATACGGCAATTCGTTTTTATAGTCTGCCTGGGATGGGAAGGATTAACATTTTCACTGGATGTAAAATTTTAATTCGCGCATAAGGGACGTTGGCGAAATTGACGTGTTATTGGGCCCTAGCGGGTTGCGAGCAGGCTTACGTGTCGGTTACTGTTGCGAATTATGGACCAAATCAAAAGAAACACTCATTGGTTGGTACTGTGGAGTTCGTATAACAGTTTCTACATCTTTTTGCATTATCAGCCATATCGCAAATTAAATTGAGTTTGTTTTACCTATCTGTTACGACGCAGTTTTCAATTATACGTGATATCAGCTAATTCTAACATTGTATTAGTATAAATGACGTCTTTGCAACGTCATCACTGTATTTTTACCTCTAGTGTATCAACTAAAAATAAAATATATTGTCTGTATTCAATTTGAGAACTACACAATAATCTCAGCTGTGATAACACAAATTAGTTTGTCAGCATGTAATGATGATTACATAGATTACATACTAAATTTGAGATAATAAAGCATATAAATGTCCTTTCATCCAAAAGTTTTAATGTGGCAAAAATTCCAATAATAGTGTTTTTTAAATACGTACTATTTATAGTGCAAAAACTAAAACCAATCCTATAAGTATGTAAGAACTAAGTAAGATGCAAAATGTGTTATACACACAATGCATCACGAAACAATACACAATATTCTGTCAACAAATCTCGTTAATCTCAAGCTAGAGTTGGCGACAACTAAAACAGAGCAATGAAAATGAGGTATAAACGAAATAAGTACGGTAACGGAGTAGTATTGCATTAGACATCCCTGGAGCCAGCCGGGGAGTCGCAGCATCCTCGCGTGCCCCAAGAGACGCATTACGAAAGTACTAGACGCCAGATCGATACCTAAAGTTAACAACATTACATCGCAGCTCAGCCACAAACATTGTTCTTGTTTTCGCCAAAAGAAAAATAACAATTCCTTGTTTAAAATAATTGGACCATTGGCGAAGGCAGACGTGGATTTGAAAAGCAATCTGCGGCTAATAGAACGTTACAGACCAATTGCTTTATATTGTGCGACCTAGGAAGCATCCTCTCAGCAGAGAAGCAGCAGTAAATACTTCTATAGAATGGTTAATAACAATTGTCTTAAAAGATTTGAAATTACCAGATAGATTCCAAAATACCTTTTAGTAAAAGCACTGTGAAACATAATTAAGAATTCTGCTGTACACTGCCATTTAATCTCATATCCACTAACTAGGTAATATAATAAATAGGAACGAATAAATAAACGCACGTACCTATATTTAAGCTAAAGGGTAGCTAACTATGTTTATACATTGAAATAGCGAGAATATACTGCAGAGTTCAATTCCTTTTCCTTTACTGTTTCTTCTCTGCTTTCTTTTATCCCCACGGTGTCAGCTTGTAAAGTTTTTTCTTTATTCATTTAAAATTGTGACGCTTTGCTCTACTTTATTATTAGGAAGGATTGAAAAAATATTTCGACATTGTCAAGACGTGCGGTATTTCTATTTATATTCGTCGACATAAATCTCGCCTTGAATTAATTCGATGTATAGAGGGACGACCTTTTGATTTATAATTAAAGTTTTTTCTCAAACGGTACCACAGTTACCCGACATGTGTTTAGAACTCGCACAGTACCTATCGCTGGCACAATGAGCAGGTGAGTTAAGTGAAGTACCATTTCCCGCGACCGCAAGCCGGCACTGATAAAATGACGATATTAGGGCGCCCCGACCGCGGCCGCGACGCAACGCGTACATCACATCAGCGTGGTGGCTGGGCCGTCCGCCGTCCCGCTGACGCTGACCCATTAATTACACGTCCAACCGTGGGCCATGCTATCGCTCACTGCACCAACCCGTTTCATGCTTGCAGCTTTTGTATTTATACGAATCGTGGCCTTAATAATTAAATATGAGTTAAATCACTAATATTGACGCTGAAGCGAGCAACTCTACATTGTTCAATTTTAGAGAAATCCGTTCATCTTTCAACGGCATCAGTAAACAATAACAATGCGGTATTACATAATAATTAAGGCTTTACATATTATACTTAGCGCACCGTGCGAGTTGCATTAGAATAAATACATCGTAAATTAAAATGCAATTAACGTTCCCATAACAGTTGCATATTCACGTGTAGCAACCATGTAGATACTTACAGGTAGCATGCAGCAGCAGGCTTAAAAAGATGTAACATTTAATTTTAACATTCTCTGATAATATTTGCCGGTCAAAATCAAGTTAAGATAATCGCTAATTTAAACAGAAATTTAAACACTCACGTCTCAAAGACCTGGGTTTCGCCTGTTTTCTTCGCGACATCCTTCTCGACATGTCAAGTAACCTTTAAAAGAGGTCTTGTGTTAAATAAATACAGTCCTTTAATTTTTACGAAGCGCGTGTTGCGAAAGTTTATCGGGAAAGTATTGCAGGAACAGCGGGCGAGAAAGGACGCGGGTTCACCCCGCGCTCACGGAGCGGACTGGCGCCCAACAAGTGGCAACAACAACATTGTCACCACAGCGCAAACTCATATGAACACGTTGCCGGCAGAAGGCTATTTTAATACAATTTCGATTCTTTATTTACACAATCATTTTAAACCCATTTAACAGACTGTGACAAACAAACAAAGACGTTTACACACTTTAAAATTTAAATACGTAAACTTACGACACCTACTGTGCATAACGCACAATAATAATAATAACGCACACACTCAACATGGCACCGCACTAGGGAAACCCTGTGTCGAGGGTGCCATGGACACACACATAGACAACCACAAATTACACCCAAACTCAAATATTTCTCCCAACCCGGGAATGAACATGGGACCTCTGCGTGACAGTCCGGCCATGGTAACCGTTCGGCCACGGAGGCAGTTAAATGTACCAATCTACCTGCCCGACGGGACGCCGCCGCCGGTCACTGATCTTCTCTAACGACATTGACTTATTGTAAGTCAATATCTAACGAGCAGATACCTAGTTCGTATCTAGTTAGGTAATAAAAAATGGATCGTGGAAACCATTCGAGTTTGGGTGACCCTAACTCACATTAGGCTCTATTACGCCTGGCTAACAATGTCCCAGAACCGTACATTGCGAACGCATCCAAAGCGAACTCTACACAAAAAAAACGCATAAGCTTAAAGTGTTTGCAAGAAAGTAAATAAAAAAGCGCAATTTCATCAGCTGCTCGCTTGTCAACTGGTAAAATGTCAATGTCAGTGGGGTCAAACAGGAAGTCTTCAAACATAAAAAATTATGTGAAATTCAGCTAAATTATCCAGAAACCTAACATTTTTGTATAAAATCAATACAAATGGAGTTGCCGTACGAGGTAATTATATGTTTCAAGTTAAGTTACATCAAGGGAATAATTTAATGGAAAATTTCTTTGTTAGAGTTTACCATTATAATTGTTTTCACGTGATTTCCTTTCTATTGAATATTTTTGAATGTCAGATAAGGTTTCACTTTTGCGCTTGGTTTATCGATCATGAATAAGATAAATAACAAAGACTTTAGTATTTGTCTCATAAATTTGTGTGAATTATGTTTTATACATAATTATGAAATACCCATTGACTTACAAATAAATGGACGACGGGTCTAATACAAAAACCACTGAAAAAAATGTCCCAAGTCAACCTATTTAAACGTAGTGACATGTAAAGGAATATGAAAAAGCTAACACGTTGAGTTTAAATTGTAATGTCATCGCAGTACTGTCTAATTTTGCTTGCTTCGCTGTCAGTCAACCAAACGAAGACTAAAGCGTCAATGACGCTCTGTATACGATTTTAACGCCCTATAAGTTCGGACACTTTTTAGCACAGACCCGACGTCCATACAATTGTAAGTCAATGGAAATACCTATTATTATTATAGTTAGGGTGGCTTCATTCAGGGCCAATGCATCCCCTCATCACTGCGACCATTGACTGATCTATTGTGATCACCACTAATTACAGTGAAGAGCCAAGGCCGACAGCATTGAAAAACTGAAGGACTTTCCTGGCTCCGACAGATTTAATGTCCTCTGGTTGTGGCATGTGCCTTCCCAGTATGGAACTTTGTACGCCCAGAAGGGGGTAGCATTGGGTGAGTAGATGAACAGGAGTTTCATCGTCTGTGTGGCAAAATCTACATTCTTTATTTTCTCTCTGCCCTATATTTGACATGTGCTTATTTAAGCCACAATGCCCTGTCAAGGTTCTAGTGAGCGTTCTTATGCCATTCCTGTCCAATGGCAGAGCTTCTCTACAGTGTTTGGTACTGTAGGCAGATATCAGGGCTTTTGAATGCTCAAAACCCTTGTTCTGTAGCCACACTTCTTGGCAGAGGTGTGTGCTCTCATTTAGGTGAGTGAGCTTTGCCATGCTGTATGCTATCCCTATGAAGGGTTCGGGTCCAATAAAGGTTTCCCTAGCACCAGCCTTTGCCAGTTCATCTGCTAACTCTTTGCCCTCGATGTCAGAGTGGCCTGGAACCCAGCACAGTACCTTTGTATTACTTTCCCCAAGAGTGTTCAGTATATTTACACAGTTCTCTACAATTCTCGATGTTTGGGTGACTGAGGCTAATGCATGAAGAGCCCCTGGACTAACTGAGTTTATGTAAATATGCTTGTCAATGTAGCCTCTCTTCAGGTTCAAATCCGCACAAGTAATTATGGAGTACACTTCGGTCTGAAAGACAGAGGAGTGTCGTCCCATGTTCAGCTTGTAGCTGAGCATGGGTCTCACACCGTGTATACCACAGCCTATATTGGATCCCATCTTAGACCCATTAGTATACCATAGAAGGCTACCATCCTTCCAGGTGAGACTAGTTTCCCAGTCCTCCCTAGTAGGAAATTCTACCTGGTAGAGTTTTTTAAAGTTTTGTTTGGGAAGCATGACATCAGAATTCCCAGAACAGAGTGTTCCAGAATTGAGTCTTGGGCTGATTTCAATGTCTGGGAGAGCCATCTACTCCTTAACCTAGAGGTAAGCCTGTAAGTGCTGGTACTGGCCTCCCTCTGTATGAATAAATGCAGAGGAGTCAGGTTGTGGACATGGCTCCCGTTGCTAGCAGGCACGCGATGCGTTGTAGACTGCCCAATGTGACTATTGTGGTTGTTTGGCTGACTTTAGCACTCCAAGCAACAGAGGCGTCAGTCACTATGGGTCTCACAATTGCCTTATATAACCAGAGAGTCATCTTTGGTTTTAGACCCCAACGCTGTCCCGCCATACGGCTACAGATACCTAAGGCCATCTTGGCCTTGTTGATCGTGTTAGCTATATGGTGGTTCCATCTTAGGATTTGATCTAGAGTTATCCCTAGATATTTGACTTCTGCGGAAAAGCCCACAGCCCTGCCACCAAGAATTGGATCCACTAGTTTGTCTAGTTTCCGTCTCCTGGTGAAGGGGACAATTGTTGTCTTTTCCGCATTGATTGATAATTCGTTATCTTGATACCACGCAGAAATGGTGTCAAGTCACTTGCATAAGTGATGATAAAGTACTTTGGCAGCGCCCTCGAACTGTGATCACCAGGTCATCCGCATATCCCTGAGCAATATTCAGTTCATCCAACCTATACAGGAGCTGATCCACAGCAAGAATCCACAGGAGAGGAGAAACTACCCTACCTTACGGGCAACCCCTTACTGTGGAGGCCACAAGCCGGTCCCCAAATAACGAGATACTGGCCCTGCGTCTTAAAAACATGTTCTGTACCCATCTCGTGGTTGCAGCGTCCACACCTTTGCAGGTTAGGCCCTTCACCAGAGTATGGATGGGTGTATTGTCAAATGCACCCTCAATGTCTAGAAAGGTACACAGTGCTATTTGTTTGTCCTCAAACGCTAATTCATTCCTGTCCACTGGAGCAAAGCTGTCTCTGTGGACTTTCCACTCTGATAGGCGTGTTGAGTGTGATAGATAGGAGTATACATATATTAAGGACGAAGCCCTAATGTGATTGTCAAGTACCTTCTCCATTGCCTTAAGCAAAAATGAGATTAGGCAGATGGGTCTAAAGGACTTAGCAAGAGAGTAGTCCTTTCTGCCTACCTTCGGTATAAATTCAACTTTACACGTTGTCCATTGCATCGGTATGTGTCCCCAAGCAAGACTGGATCTGTATGTCTTGACCACATATGGCAAGAGTACACTTATGCCTTGCTGCAGTAAGATGGGAGTAATACTGTCCTCACCAGGGAATTTATACGATTTAAACGAGCTTACGGCCCAAACCACTTGTCGGGTTATTATTATGTTGGCGGCTTTGTTCCAGTCTTCGTTGCGAAGTGAATGTAGCGTCGTTGCTGGATTAGTGGGCGTGTCGCACAAGGCCCCCGGGAAGTGGGTTGACATTAAAAGCTCAAGGGTTTCTATCGTAGAAGTCGAGAAGGTCCCATCATGCTTCTTTAACAGTCCTGGTTGATGGGAATTGACTTTAGCGAGCAGTATATGTAGACGTGCACCTTGAGGAGCACTAGCGATCTCCTCACAGAACTGCCGCCTCGATGCTCGCTTGGCCTTCCTTATGTCCATGTTATAGTTAGTTAGGGCTTTCCTGTAGGTCTCCCATTCCTTTGTTAGTTTGGCCCTATTGAAGAGCCTTCGAGTTGTCTCTCTTAGCATTCTCAGTTTTGCATTCCACCACGGAACCTTCATTTTGGAGGTCCGAATTTTTGGCGGGCAGCTTTCCTCAAAAGCGCTGATGATGCCCCTGGAAGTGACCTCAACAGCTAACTCTAGACTCTGAGTGGTTTTGATCGATTTAGGACACCCTTGTATAGATAATGTCCTAGTCTGTCTCTATAGACGCCTCAGGCTGTGTTCCTTAGATTCCTAAATGTAGTGGGGTGACAGACATTTCCTGCTCCCAGGTCAAATTTTATGTGTTTATGATCCGACGTCGTCGTCTCGTCACTAACATGCCAGTCGGTTATAAGTCCGGCTAGCCTAGCCGTAGAGAAAGTAATGTCCAGAATTTCTTGTCTTGACCTAGTAACAAAAGTTGGTGTACATCCTTCGTTATTAAGATACAGGCAACTTGATAGGATAGAGTCATATAGTAACTCACCTCTGTTATTGGTGTCTGAGCTCCCCCAGGCGGTGTGGTGAGCGTTGGCATCACCTCCCACCAGAAGTTTTGCTTAGTGTTTCCGGGCGTATTCCGCCAATCGTGTCAGATCTTCCGTGGGATTGTTCTTTTCTCCAGGTATGCCGAGATATGCCGCTACAAAGTCATCAACTCTGGAACAGGCGTAAGGTTAATGTTTTTGTTATAAACAATGCAGGCTCTGGGTCTACTTCCACATGTGTTGTAAATCAACTTCCCAGCGGCATTGAGTCCCATTATGTTTGTGTGGTTAACACAGGGTTCCTGAATGAGGGCGACATCCACGTTGCCTTTCGCGAAGCAACCGTTCTCTCCACTCCACCACAACCGTTGCAGCCACGGCATGGTGGAGGTTTGCTTGGAGAACCCTCACCCTATCCCCCGTGGCCGCCATCTAGCGGGGATTGAAGCCCCGGCCGCGTTGCTGCCCCCGACTGCTACGAGAAGGACGAGGCCGTCCTCGCGTAGTGTCGCCACTGAGCGTACTTTCCGGACACCCCTTCATCCTAAACGTGACCTGTTTAAACCAAGGTGTGCCCGGCAATTTGAGGCACGTAGATTCTTCACAGATGGGTCGTCAAGAGCGAACGCGACTATCCATCCGTTCGCATCTTCCGTAGTATGAAGAACCTTTAACACTTCTGTGCGGAGGCCTCTATTTTGGGCCCCCAGCAGGCTGATGGCCATCTGCACCGACTCACATCCCTTCTTGGTAATGTAGGTGATGGCGGTGGTGGGCTTCGGAAGCTCGCTCTCCTCAATCAAGGATAGCTGGGCTTCCGGCCACGGCTTTAAATTGTCGATCTTTCCCACAAGCTAGTCTGCACTTGCTTGGTCCTTGCAGGTCACAAGAATCCAGTCTGGCTTGTGAAAGAGACCTAGGAACTTCGGCCCCTTGCCATGCGATGTAGTACTCGCTATGGTGCGGACCAGGAACAGCTCCACCAGCTCTATTTGCTACACTGGCATGGGTTCCGAATTCCGGATAACCACGCGCAGGGAGCCATTAATAACGCTAAAAATAGGTCTGTTCCTGCTTTCAGCTGGCGCCATGGCCCTGGGAGCCTGCCTGACATGCTCCTGTGGCGACGCCTCCTCTGACCGTTCACGCTTCTGTGCTTTTGGTTTTGGAGGTGGTTTGGACACCGGAAGATCACTCTAGGGCTTTTCAGATAGAGGCAGAGCTTCTGCGTAGCTCATACCTGTTCTCATCAGGCCCTGCAGTCTCTTCCGGCGAGACCCGCTCAGCCGAATGCACGGCTGAGCGCTGGATTCCGATACCAGGAGATCCGAAGGACCCGCCTGGTTCGTATCCATAGCCGTGACCGAAGTCACGTCGTTATTGCTGGGTGGATTATCCATCTCAGCAATCGTTTCCTCCAAGGAGGAAATTAAAGCGGTAATATTTATATCTTCTTTCTCCGTACACATCTCACGAGATGGTAGGGAATTAAAAGGTCACAGCCAGCAGAGCCCCGCTTGCCAGCTGAAGGGCATAAAGTTCCGCCGAGGTGCCCTGGTGGGTCAACAGTGTGATATGTCTACATCATACTGTTGAAAATTATTGTTTGTTTTAGTTCACGTTTTTAGCACTAATTCACTCTTTCATAGCCAGTTGTTGAGCTTTGTTTTGTTTTATATACAGAATGTCTTCGATTAAGTTTTTTTTTATAATATCAAATGACGGGTTGAATAAGTTGTGCGTCTGATGTTAAGCTACATGCCTGTTCCTAACAGTTGCAGTGCCACTCAGCTCTTTAAATTGCAAATATCTGTGGCGCACTGCCACTGTGCTCGTCACCCTGAAACAAGTTGACAAGTCCCATGTGCTTGTAATTTCACCTAGTATAGACGCTAAATTGAACTTTCAACAGCATATTAATGCATTGACACAGAAAGTTAAAAAACTTTCTTTACTTTTACTTTGAAACATATCTGAGATATGTGGCAGATTGTAATATTACGATAGTGGTTTACCGGTCACTTTGTCGATCACTTTTGATGTACTGCATATCAACTTGGGGTGGCTCTGCTAAAACTTTTATGTTGGAGGCTGAACGAGCAGAAAGAATGATCCTAAACATTTGTAATTTCAAACCTAGACTGTACCCTACATCAACATTGTATACGGAATGCGGGGTTCTAACTGTAAGACGGTTATTTATTTTCTCTTCTGTTGTCAAGCAACATCAGCATGTTGAGTATCCCTTAGAACATGAAACTGGTAATAGTAGAAAAGAGCAAAAAAAAATTTAAATTTGTACGTATTTAAAAGGTAAAACAGCTTTCATAGAAAAATTCTTTGTATATCAAGGTGGTGGATTCTACAGTAATGTTAACAAACTGTGTCACATCTATCCCAAAACAAGAAGGGAATGCAAAAGGGGTTGGTTGGCTTAGAAAACTTAGCTACGAGGAGACTGAGTACTTTCTAGTGTCTTCAGCTATATGATCATACATACATGCACAAACGCACGCACGCTCACATACGAACACACACACGCCTCAAATACGCTCTTACTTTTTGGGTTTTGTTTCTGTTTTATTTTGTCATCCCTATGTCATCGATCGTCAATTAAAACCTAGTATTTTTAATGTAATCGAGTGTTGAACGCCAGGAGACTCATAGCACAGGTCTAACCTAGTTAGAGCTCCTGTATCCCAACCTTTTGCCTGTGATTGTTAGAGTACATAGAGTACATAGACTACACAATGTATGACTACATATGTTGGGAGAAAATAAATTATTTATTTATTATTATTATTATTTAATTACACTTTTTTTATTACAATAATGTAATTTAATAAAGTAATTTATTGCATTATTATCAAGTAATTTTTATTGACATATTTAATATTATGTATTTATGATAGTTATGAGTACGAAAAATAGTATACTCAATGTAGTTTATAGTTAGAAGTATAATATTTTATCATTATTTTATAGTCTATTGTGTAAATGTTTGGTAACTCTGTAGTATGCTACCTTAATGTATATCTCTTAAATATACTGTAAATAGTAAATTACCTTTTCAGGTACTGGTGTACCTATTCAAGTATTTGCCAAAATCTGATAGAAGAGTTGCAAGTGAGGTGTGCCGCTCCTGGTATTTAGCAGCCAATGACCGTTGCTTTATGAAAAACAAAGTTGTGGTGTTCTACAAGACAGGGTTGAATGATGAGAACTCACCATTGGACATTTTCGAAAACTCCTCTGTTATTTATTACAATTATGAATTTAACGAGGTGGAAATATCAAGCAAACTGAATGGTTTCTGGGATCAAATGGGTGACACTATAAAAACTGTAAAGCTACAAAATTCTGATGTATGTGAGAAAGTTTTTGTCTACATGCTTGAAAAATGTGCTTATCTCGAAGCCCTAGCTGTACAATCCTGCAAAGAACTATTTATGTCCGGGCGGCTATTAGAAGGCAAAACAGTAGGATTATTATCCAACAGTCTTGAAAATCTAAAAATCCTCAGTTTATCAGGAAACCAATATCTTACAGATGCACTGTTCGATAGGTTTGTGTCAGCGGCGCCATCTCTTGAGGAATTAAATTTATCTGGGTGCTCCTTGCAGTTTCATTTGGGCTTAGTTAAAAAGTTTTATCCACCAAACATTGACATTTTCCAAAACCCATCAGAAAGTGTATTAACATTTTATTTTGTCTGGCAATTCATCAAGTCTAGAGCTAAATACTTCAAACGATTGTTGTTTTCAAACACACTCATCGATGGATCAGCATTAAAGTTGCTTTCAGAAACTGAAAATTTACAACTGTTATCTCTGGAAGTTCACTCTTGTGATCAGTTAACAAACACTGGGTTTTTAGCTCTAACTACGCATCAAACTACATTAAGGGAACTTGATGTAAGTCTGTGCACTCGAGTCACCGACCAAACATTAGTACACATCTGCAAAAGTCTAGTCAACCTGGAGTACCTCAACATACAAAGATGCCGAGCTGTCACCGATCTGGGTATCGCTGAGTTAGAAAAGTTAAAGAAATTAAAATTTCTTAACATATCTGAATGTGAATTGATAACTAAGGATGGCCTCAAGAAAGGCATTTTTAATGAACAAAACGAAATCTTAGAGGAACTAGATGTACATTCCTTGAATTTAGATCAAGCTGCAATCATAATGCTCTCTGAAACATTGCCAAACTTAAAATCTTTAAACGTAAGTTTCTGTTTCAATGCAGTTACAGATGTATCCATACAAGTGATTTTCAAAAACCAAGTGTTACTACATACATTAAAGATGAGTCACTGTGATAAAGTATCTGATGCTGGATTGACAGGCATGAGGAAAGTAGAAGCTGAAGGGGATGATGAAGCCTCCATGTCTGATTACGACGAACCTGATGTTGTTCGTCCTAGAATACACCTTGGATCCAGAGCTGAAGAAGAAATTGTAAGGGATGCTAGGAGAAAACGCGACGTGATGCGTATGTGCGAGAAATTGACCACGAACTCCTTCACAGGTTACTCTTTAGCGCGTATGAAAGGTCTTCGTGAACTGGATGTCAGCAGCTGCAATAAAATAACAGATGTTAGCCTAACCTATGCATTTAATTTCAAAGAAATGATAAAATTAAATCTGAGTAGATGCCAGCAAATAACTCACGAAGGACTAGAACACCTCGTTAAAAACTGCCGCAGTATTGAATACTTCAACTTAACTGATTGCTATAACTTGACAGACGAAGCTGTAAAAGAGATTGTAACAGGCTTGCCAAGATTACAGCACTTGGAACTACGTGTAAGTATTTAAATAAATTTGATTCTTCGTACAAAATAGTTAATTCACCTATAAAACAACATCACACAACATATCGAGTTCTTGGGTTTTCGCGATTGTTACACATAGGAAAAAAAACTATTTTTCCAAATTTAAATCGCGTATATTTGTTTTTTCATTCAAAGGCAAGTAAAATTTTATGACCATACTGTTCTGCCCTCCCACTATTGCTTGCAAGTTTGTCGCGTATGCAGATGTTAGGGTAAACGGCGTAAGATGACATGAAAGCCATAGTATGTGGTAAAAACACCACAATCACACTGAAGTTAAGAACATTTTAACTTTTTTTTTAAGTAAATGGACTTGACCACTACTTACCGAACTGCCACGCAGACGTCTCAGGTTCGATTCCCGGGCCGGGAGAAATATTTTGTATGGCCTACATTTATTTCTCTCGTGAGTTTGGGTGTAATTTGTGGTTGTCTATGTGTGAGTATATGGCACCCGCGACACAGAGTATCCCTAGTGCGAGACTATGTTGAGTGTGTGCGTTATTATTATTATTACTTAACCCTGGAGCCAAGATGGGGTCTACGAAGATGCTTATTCAGTCGCACCTTAAAGATGCTCGGGGTTGTATGTGCTCGGAAACACAGTCGCAGGCAGGAAATTCAATTTCTGAGCTGTGCGCTAACGAAAAGCGTTTAGTACCTACGCCGAAGGAAATATCGACCAAGTAGGTAGGCATGATATCTCGCCGCACCTCTGGATCTCCAATGGTAAAAGGGGGCGAGCCGAATGAGGTCATAGGCATACTCATCGAAGTATGTTCTGTAGAAAAACCGCCAGACAGGCGCCGGTGCTGGGCTACAGTATGAACTATGTATGTTTATCTTTCAGGGTTGCAATCAACTTACTGACAGGAGTTTAGAAGCTGTGAGGTCACACTGTGAAAAGCTGAAGTTCCTGGATGTCCAAGGTTGCCGATTCATGTCACCTGAACTAGCATGCGCGATTGGAAGCCTGCCTACACTGCATACAGTACTAATGTCTAAACCAGGACCTTATATTACGGACGGCCTTAAGAACAGGTCATCAGCTCCAGCATTTTTACCTGCTTTGATGAGAAAATTCCGATTGCATTAATTTCCCAGAAAATCTTCTTGAAACAAATTGTAACAGTGAAAGTAATTGTTTTTAAACTGTTGACATACTCTATCTTCCTAATGTAATACAGTCTCGATTTCTGAAACTAAATATCTTTACGTAAAACACCAACTCAGTTAAAGATACAAAATTATCTTTTTCATTTACGTTAATCCGTAATAGGTAGTGATACGTGTTTAAAGCGACCATTATTATGTTTTATTTGTAAATAACGATAGTATATTAATTTGTATATATTTTTTCGCAGTTGCGTAATACAACTAATCTAATAACTTAACATTGTACTTCTCTATTATTTATATAAGCACCTAATTTGGTTTGTAAATCAAAGCTGGATTTACATTTGTCTGAACGTGTCGTATCGTGACGCGTCAGAACGGTATCGGTTTCATACACACAACATAAGCCGTCACGTCAGATTGCGACACACTCGTATAAATCTAACCATATTAAATGTATGAAACCGATAGGTACCGTTCTGACGCGTCGCGACATGACACGTCAGACAAATGTAAATCCGTCTTTTGTGTAAACGGTCATACCTATTACTATTATGTTTAGTTTTTAAAGTATCCCTAATCACATAAGGGAAATAATAAAGGTTGCGAAAAACAAATGAAATATATACCGACAAAATCATTGACTTACAAATGACAAAATTATCATATTTAACAAACAATAAAGAAAACAAATTCGTAGACACGGAAAAGAGACTACATCCGAAAGAAAAACTTATGTCCTATGTTGTTCCGTGTAGTGGAATAGTTAAACAAGCGGCAAAATTATGAAATGTATAAGGTCATTTTGGGTAAAATGTAAGTCGGTAGGTTACTCAGCAAGATTTTTCGGAACTTTCAGTATTGCATTCGATTGGCGCTTGATTGCCGTATTCTTTTTCGCACCGAAGTTTACGGTAGCTTATATGTATTCATATTTTGATTAAGCTCGTTTTTAATTTACTTTTCGGAGCTTTTATTACTAAGTACCTATAATATAATAATTATGTTCTGTGAGTATAAAATATTCATTCAACTGTATTACTAAGTTTCTGTATAAAAGATAAAATCTTTTTTTTTTTTTTAAATAAGGAAATGCAATATTTTCATTGTGATTACAAATTAAATATTTCTATCTAAATCTAAACTAATATTATAAATGAACTCCCTCCGTGGCCGAACGGTTACCGTACTGGTTTGCCAAGCAGAGGTTCCGGGTTCAATTCCCGGATCGGGAGAAATAGTTGTATGGCCTTACTTATTACTCTCATGAATTTGAGTGTAATTTCTGGTTATCTATGTATATGTGTCCATGGCACCCGCAATACAGGGTTTCCCTAGTGCAGGGCTGTGAGTGTGTGCGTTATTTATTTATTATTTACATATTATAAATGCGAAAGTAAATCTCACCGCTATATATTCACGCCTAAACTAAAATAATAGGGGTTAAAGTATGAAATTGCCGATTTGTACTGAAAATCTAAATTGTTTATTTTTTAAATTTTTAACAAATTTATTTAATCAAAATAGTTGCCATTATTATCTATACATTGCTGCCATCTAATGGGAAGGTTATTAATGCCTTTGCGATAGAACTCCGACGATCTAGACTGCACAAACTGTGTGAAAGCATTTTGTACTGCCTCCTGGGAAGAAAACTTCTTGTCACGTAGATAATTGTCCAAATCACGAAAAAAATGGTAGTCCGTTGGAGCAAGGTCTGGTGAATACGGAGGATGACGAATGGTTTCTAACTGCAGTTCCTGAAGGGTCAAAATGGTTTCTCGTGCTGTGTGAGGTCTCGCGTTGTCGTGGAGCAATAATGGTGAAGATCGATTCATGAGTCGGGGCTGTTTTACTGCTAGTTTTGTCAACATGGTTCGGAGTTCGGCACAATAGACATCTGCCGTTATTGCTTGACCAGATCGGAGAAAACTGTAGTGAATAACACCATGCTGAGACCACCAAACAGTTACCATTACCTTTTTATTGGTAAGTTTTGCTTTAGGACACTGTTGTGGCATTTGACCTGGGGTCAGCCATTGCATTTTTCTTTTCCGGTTATCATAAAAAATCCACTTTTCATCACATGTTACAATTCGATCCAATATTCCTTCATTTCTGTACCGGTTCAACAAGGCAACACAAGTTTCAACACGCGTTTCTTTCTGCAGATCAGTCAAATCATGAGGCACCCATTTTTCGTATTTTTTTATTTTATTGATTTGACGCAAGTGAGTCAATATTGTGGGTAAGGTAACGTTAAACCATGCCGCTAATTCCTGGGTAGTTTGACTAGGATCGGCTTCCACTATCTCTCTTAATTCATCGTTATTCACCTGTGTGGGCGGTCTTCCTCGTGGCTCGTTCTTTAAGTCGAAATTTCCATCACGAAAGCGTTTAAACCAAAATCGCACGGTGCGTTCATTAGTAGACCCCTCTCCAAACGCAGCATTGATATTGCGGGCTGTTTCTGCCGGGTTAGTTCCGCGTCGGAACTCGTATTCAAAAATCACTCGAATTTTCGCAGTATCCGTCTTTCTTGTCTAAATTGAATAACAAAAACAATTGAAAGTCGATATTCAAATGTTTCAAATTAAAAAAAAAAAAAATCACAGAAACCATTTGAAAAAAGTTTCATTCGAAAACCTCAAACCATGAAGATTCTATGAAAGTTCAAAGAACCTATTGCAATAAAACGCCAATTTCATACTTTAACCCCTAATATAATGAATTTTGGTATAGAAATAAATGAGACCTAGGAGTAGGACATAAGTTTCTTTTGTAACAAAAATAAATCTTAATGGGGGTGAAATAAAGGATGAAAGTTTGTAAGGAGAACCAATCATTTCTCATGTAAGTAATACAGGAGGCTACTCGAAGTACTTATTCTACACAGACGAAATCGCGGGCACCAGCTAGTAGATAGTATGGCCGTTTCCTCATGCTCCTACTTGTAGGAGCACGAGGACTAATATGTCCTTGTGCTCGTACTGGTAGGACCAAAAGGATAAATATGTCCTCGTGCTCCTACTAATGTACTATACATATATTCGTAATTTAACTACAAGATGATTGCGCGACAAACTATTTCGTTTCTTTACATAATGTATCATTTGACATTACCCATTGACGTTTGGTATTTTTTTTAATCGACTTAAAAAAAGGAGAAGGTTCTCAATTCGACTTTCCTTTTTTTTTATATGTATTTTACGCAATAACTCGTTTGTGAACCGATTTCGATGGTTATTGTTGGAAAGGGGGTACCTCAATAGTGACCACCCATTTAAATTTGAAGGAAATATTCCACCTCTAAGGGTGGCAAACTAAGGGATGAATCCGGTTTCATTTTCCAGTCCTCTATCTCAATAAAACTTGACAAATAGATGTCATTCCACGAACTCTTGAGATCGGTTTTTTTGTACTCTGTACTGAAATTATTACGTGGCGTATATTTATTTTATATTCCTCCATGGATGTTGTAGAGTAGCTGTGATAATGTTTTACACCTAATTTAATTTTATTATGCTACAAAACTTATACTCTTAATGAACTAATGTGAAGTAATTTTGTTTTTTCATTTACCTTTCCGTATCTTGAATACACGCACTTTGCAATTTACTTAAAAAATAATTTGCTTAAAACTGTAAGAAAACGTGAATGTCAAAAAAAGATCATGAAACTCTCAAACGGTACCAAGTTAGTATAGGTAGCTAGTTGTTGAAGGTGAGTATCATACTTAATTTCGATAACACTATTTCGACTCGACAGTACTTCGACGGAACACTACTTCGACCTTAGACTTCGACAAAACATATTCGACAGGTCACCAGTCCGACAGAACACTGCTTCGACAACACATGTATTCGACTGGTCACTATTCCGACAGAATATGAAATATTTAATGTAATTAAATAATATATTTGCTGTACTGAGAGACTACTTAGGGACCACTTCATTATTGAGCGGAATATCTCATTTATGTAAATATGTCTGAGAAATAGTTAATAACTAATTATGCAGCTATTTGTCGAATTCAACTGTTGTCGAAGTAGTTTTCTGTCGGTGTAGTGACCTATCGAATGTTTGTGTTGTCGAAGCAGTGTTCTGTCGGACTAGTAACCTGTCGAACATATGCTTCGTCGAAGTAGTGTTCCGTCGAATTAATGTGTAGTCGCAGTACTATCGAGTTGAAATAGTGTTTGTCGAAATTAATATGACACTCGTTGTAGGAGCGCACATTTGAATTATTAAATGAAACGTTTCTTATTTTTAATATGTACAGTCAAGAGTACGTGAAGCTTGACACTTAAGACTTAAATCCAACTCTGTGCCGATTATGATAAGAACGGTCCAAAGAACAAAGTGTCAAGCTTGATGTGCTCTTGACTGTACCGCTCTTAAGTAGCATAAAGTTGAATTTAAACCTCGACTGGCAATCTAGACGTTCCCTTGGCTCTGTACGAAGTACACATTAATTTTTCAAACAAAAAGGCGGCTATATTAAAGCTCTATTAAAACCAAAAACTAAATATGCGTCGCGTATCCTACAGCGCTGTACAATTGTCAAATTATTAATGATAGTAAAAAAGTATAATCTTCACACCTTTTGTAAGGAAAACTTACACCTTTTAAGAATCTTGGAAGAGTACTGTGCCCACAGATATGGCGCCTATAACAATTAAAGTAACCTACTCGTAACGCCTATGTCTCATTAAACCGCACTCCTCTAATCGCAACCCTGTCCATCCAAAAGGTATTTTATGTAGAGCTCATTCAGCACGTTTCTGGTTTGTAATGCTGAGGTACTCTCCATATACAATTACGGACAGTGCAGACTAGTGGGATCTAATCGTATAGGGCGCCTTCAAATTAGGCTCAATTTATATTGCGGCGGAGGGAATGGAAGCGATTTTTTGTACGTAGCACTATGAACTTTATTTTGAACTTTAAATTCTCGCGCATTCCGCGGAAGATTTTGACTCGTATCTAGTTTCTACGTTATATAATTGACCATAAAGTTCATTATGCTATGTACAATATCGTTACAAAAATTCGCTTCCATTCGATTCTGCCGCAATGTAAACTGAACCTAAGACGGTACTATAAGCGCAGCAGTGGCGCAAGACACTAGAAAGCTACAAAACTAAAACACCAAAATTTGTTTGTATTTTTTATTATACATATAATTTAAAAATAACTTCTATTCAATATTCTTACAGATAACCGTATACTAAAAACTAAACTTTGTTCATAATAAAATATTCTAATGTTTATTATACAATGTTCATATTCTACAGATTATTAAAATAATAATTGAACTGCGAAAATCAGACTATGGTATAATACCTGCAACATAAAATGTATACCGTACCTACGTACCATAATAAAACAGGTAACACGTATTAATATATAAAACGAAACGACATTGTAAATTACATGAGTAGATAGATACAATTATGGTTTACAAATGATAGATCTCCCGTACAGTTAGAAACACGCAAATATACATAGCTAGTAGACGAATGACTATAACTTGTCTACTTACTTAACCCATTGTCAACCTTATGTTGAACAAGATAAGGCTAACACAATAGCGGAAGTGAATGCTATGAGTAATTGTAAGTTTTGTTTTCTTTCACCTAATTTCGGTGGCAATTTTTATTATTTAAGTATTCGAGTATATTACCGTGAAATATTAAATAATATTTCACGATACTACACTCGAATGTTAAGTAATACTTCTTGATAATCTTCTAGAATATTTAAATACTAAAAATGGCCACCTAAATTACGTAAAGAAAACTAACCGGAAAATGACCCTCCTAGCACTCGAGTTGACCTAACCTTTGGTGAAATGTATAAATGTAGTAGTAGTCTATCGACTGTAGTCTAACGTAGTAATAATCCATAGATACTTTCCACAAATATGTTTATAGTACGCGTGTTTCCAGTGTTTTAAAGTAGCCACCAACTCAGTGCCATATAACGTTTAGTATTTAAAATTATAAATGAAAACCTGAGCAATGTTCACTGTGACACATATCAAACACTTGTCACATGCCGTCCGCCGTCGTACTAACGATGCGGAGGTTCCGGTTTCGATTTCCAGTATGACCAATTTGAGAAATGAAGGGAATCCCCTAGTTTCAGACCAGTGGTGGTGCGTTATTGTCATTACATAAAACTCGGTATTTTTCATGCTATATAACGTTAGTATTAAACAATGTGTTGTGTTTGAGGTAATAGATTTACAATTTCTCTCTAAAAATGAAAGACTGAGACTGAGTTGAGAGTGAATTAAATAATAATCGCACATGACAACTAACATAGTACTATCTCAAAAATTGCGTTAATTTCAAAGTCACAGGACAACACTGTCACTTTTAAATTAAATCGTACACGAATGACACACATAACGCAATTTTTGAGATAATACTATGTTAGTTTGTCATGTGTAATATTAAAGGAAACCTAAAATCTGTCAATACAAAACATTCATATATTAAAATTTTATAATATCCTACGTTTAAGATGAAATTTCAATATTTATTCATAAGAAATACTCTGTATTTTATTTGGACGTTTAAACTGGTCTAATTTGCCTAAGAGCGAGTGTGATGTAAATAAAAAATTAATTAGATATATTGTATGTGATGATAATGAACGGAAAACAGACGCCAGTTCTAGCAACTGTCGAAAAGGTACGCTGAAAAACAGTCATAGATATCTTAAAATGCACATTAATACTTCCTTATTTTGTAACAAAGTTTTACGTAGCGAATAGTAAAACGTTCTTATCCATGTGTACTTTGCCCTAACTGTGCTTTTTTAAATTGCCAGTACATAATATAATAAAACAAGTATGCAACTCCAAAACGTAGCAGCGCGCCTTGTATTTAATAATGAAAGGCGCGTGGAACAACCAGCGCTATGCGACGCGAGATTATGCAAATGTGTGCGTCCGTACACGGCACGTGTTGGGCGCGCACACATACAAGCCGCGCTGTTATGTTTGTATGGAGTTACTATAAGTACTTGTCTTATTATACTATGGCCAGAACTGTCTTGCCACATGACTTTGACTTAATATAAATATGCAATCTAGTTGTAAATGCATTCAAGTCAATGACTTACATTTTTTGTACAAAACGTATGAGATGCATGAATGCGCAAGTGTCGTTAAATTTGAAAAAGTAAATACATAAGGGTAGTCACACGAGTTGCATTCCATCGGCATGGCAACTCCAGAACCGCAGTTCATGTTATGTAGTCGGAAAGTAGTTTGAAAGCAATCGACTGTAAGCAAAGGACTGCACGATATAGCCGATTGCTGGCACAGCTGGCATGCGAACCGAATACTCCGATGCTGCTCGTGTGACTGCGCACTTAGTAATGAGATACCTACGTTTATTACGTTTTAAACACAAGTAAAATTTATTTGTCCCTACCTCAGTAAGAACCTGTATCTCGTTATAACACAGTTGACACAAAGTAACGATGAAATGATGAGATTAATATACATCTTAAACCGAAACAACTTATGTTAAAATAATCTTAAACATAAATAAAATATATTTACACTACACAACAATCAACATGTAAGTATATATAAAAGGTCAAATATTTACACATTGTTCAGAACAATAGGCAAAGGCAAGTCTTTTTGCGCGCAAGTTCGCCAAGTTTAATTACAAATACTTTATATTCCGTTTTTCTTTAATTACGATGACCTAATGCATCTGAAGATACTTTCGTCTCATATGAAACTCCCCGAACAGGCGTTATTACCCATACTATTCACAATAATTTAGAGTCTATGTTTTGTTTTCAACTGATGCAACAATTTTAACTCCGTGGATTATTGTACATTACGATCGGCAAATGTAGAAATAGGTTAAAATAATAACATCCTATCTATTGTACCATCTTTTTTTAATAGAGCATGTAAAATTATATACCAAGTAACGGGACCAACACAAGTCGTGCGCCTGGTGGTAAGCGACACGCCTGTCCATAACAGTTGCAGTGCAGTCGCCAGAAGATGCGCGACTTGTTTTTTTGGCTCGTTATCTAGTTCGTACGTAATTGAGATAATATTCATTTTGCCATGTACAATATCGTTACAAAATAAACAACGTAAATTGAGCCTAAGAAATTGTTGACAACTCCGAGAAATTAAAGTGAAATTATCGAGTAAGCTCTCAAAATAATTAGTATTATTCTGTTTTACTATTTTGCATTATTATAATATTCTGGAAATATTATAAACTTGTATTAAAAAAATGACAAATTTGGGAACGCATTGATGAAGGAACATGGTAGTTAGTAGTAATGGATACACAGTCTGAAAAACATATTTTATATTGTAACATGGTACCATACCATTACATTTCATAGGAATATTGTTTTTGATATTTCGTTTGGATATTGGGACAAAATCTCAATGATTAAATAACTAAGATATCTTAAATAAATTATTATGTAAACTGTGCCAACTTTTTACATAAAAACTGACAAATTTCTCAACGATATTTAACTTTAGATTATTGACTCAGAAACATGGATGTCGATACAAATGGTACGCAAATGTTTAATGAATATTTATCTAAAACCCTGGTGCCATCCCTTTTTTTATACAATACTGTATTTCGACTGGACTATTATTATTTTCCTACTTATTTTTATTGGCATTAACAAAATATTTGAGCAAATTCTTTATATTGTATAATGTTTAAAAACAGACGTGTAATCTTTCTTCAGAACATTACTGTAAGGCACCTTAGATGAGTTAATATGTACGTTAAGTGTAAAAAGTGGTCGTTTTTTTAAAGTACAACTCTGAAACCTACTTTTTATATATTAGTACCTTTCCTCAATACACTGACTATTCACTTCAAATACAATGTTAATAAATTACTATACTTAGTTTTACTACATTATTATGTAATTTTTATTGAGGTGACTCCAAAAATGGAATTGCGAACGAACACGCAAAAATGACTACGTTATACGTACCATTATTAATTGAAAACTAGACTAAGTTTCGTTCAGAAATCAATTTCCAGAAAATATTCGGTTTAAGTAGTATTGTGTTATTTTCACACCGAATTTACAAATGTATCAATTGTAAACGATATTTACATGAATATTCATGTGAGAATAGCTCTCTGAATAAACAGACCCCAACAAAACCACTAAAAACATTTTGTTGTTCATCAAACGTTAAATAAACAATTTATTTTAACATTTCTTAACTTAAATACAATATGCACAAAATTTTTAAACTATACAATATACATTATTCTTATGCGATACGCCAACTACACGATAATGAGAGGCTAACGTCATATACACACATACACCTATAAGTTAAATATTGCCACTCAAAATAATAACGTACAGATAGACATACAGGGTTATTTATAAAATACTAATAATAATAACCTCACAGGACTAAAACATCATAAACAACTTACTTTCATACAAAAATAAAAATATTTAAATTGTTAGTTCTAAGCGGATCGCCGCTTAGAACTTAGCGAACTCTAAGCGGTAACAAAGGAAATACCAGTCCGATCATAGATTTAGTATGTAGGTACCCATATACTAAATCTATGAATCCGATGCTAAAATGGTTGATTGACCGTACTACCAAAGACACGTCTAAAGAGTGTCAGATAGTACAAAAAAACTTAAAACTTTTTGGTAAAATAATAGTATTTTGTAAAAAATCATGGAACAAAAGATATTGTTTATGATGTTAGTAACATATACATATTATTATAGTGTTGCCAGGTTGTTAGTATTTTAATAAATAGCCGTGTATAATTGAGTGAAGTCTTAATCGTGAGTAACGCCATTCACTTGGAACGTTTCCTTTTTGTGATATCTACTCGACTTCGCCTTCTTTCATGGCCTCATCCGATAGGCTGGCGAGCGGACCTCCACTTGGGGTGTATTCAGGGTAGCGTCATCGGGCAGCGGGGACACGCACTCTTGAGAATTGTCAACCTCCAACTCCGGTATGCTTATATCATCTAAGTCTGGAAGATTTCCTGTATACGAGATAAGCTGATTCCCTTCAGCTGAAATTTGCCCAAGAAAATAAGTGTTAATAATGGATTCGTTTACATGAATAATGTCGAAAAATTAATTTTAAAATATATTAAAATTACAAAAAGTTAACATGATTGAATGTTGAAAAAATGATAGAAGTTGAAGATGGAATTTTTGGGCCAATGGTAACATGCAGAAAAAAATAATATCAAACAATCTGGAACGCAATGTTGTTTTATAAACTACATTGAGACGGCAGCACTTCGTTCTCTGTAGAAACGGTTTAGTGTTCCTCTGACATTTTCATCTAATCATTACGAAAATGCTATCGCCCCAAAGTTAAGCTTTAAATTATTCATCACCAACTGAACAAAATACAAGTCTTAAATGCAAAGTATAATTAATATAGCTACAATCCACAAACAATTGTGTGAGAGCAAAAATGTAACACTTCGTAACGAAAAAAAATTACTACATTTTCGTTGTATTCACTACTGTCTATGTAGTATACAAATGGAAATAAACCAGATATTATATAAATAAAATATTATTTAACCAAATGTGGTTCAAACAAAATATTATATAAGGTCCTAATTTATTCGCCGACAGGGCACGTTCAACATGGCCAATTGCTCTATGGTAAAGTTAAATAGTATTAATGTAGTATAATTTTCATGTTTTGAGGAAGGTCCAATAGTAAAAACTTTGTGTTCAAGTAGGTATCGCAGATGCCCATGATACCAACAAATAAATTGGAACCTCATGATTTATATAATAGAAGTGCTTAATAATAAAATTTATTGATGAAAAACTAAATCATATATGACGTGTCAGACATTTTTAATATTTCATATTGTGCGACAATAACAATTGAAGCTTATAGTTACTGATGTCTAATAAGTAAAATACGAGTTTTTACATGCTAAATTACAAGAGATATGTATATTTTGGTTGCTTCTTGAGCCGTCATAAAGTATTGCCAATATTGGCGCATATGATATACCTACTTCAAAATAGTGTTGTACGCTGACTGTAGAGTGATGTTGCAAAGTACCTCTAGAGAATTTTATGATTTTAATAAAAAGATGGCGAAATTAATTTTCTAAAATTCGGATATACGACCAAAGATTATTTTTATTTTTAGTATTATTTTTAATAAATTAAAATTAAGTGCTCATTTGACCTGCATCTTACCTGATGGAAAATGGCAATGAAGTCGACGATGGAGCATGCACATATCTTTAAACGAAGAGCGATTTCTACCGTTGATACCATAAATAGACGCTATTTGGTAAGGTGGCGTGTTCTAATTTCATTTACCATTTCTCATCAATAACGTCTAAAAGAGGATTTATTCCGGTTTCAGTCACTAGCGAGATATTGGTCAATAATATATTTTTTCCAAAGTCATTGACTCCACACTTTCACAGTTATGCGAAATCAACCAAAGCCATTTGAGGTTGTATAGACTCTTAAGCTTTTCAAGAAGTGCCTGGAATACCGGTACTGAGTTGAACCCAGCACTGGGAATCAAAATTTTAGGAACCGAACCGGTTTTGCAAGCCCTACCCTGATGAAGCCACCCTACACGATTCACATATAGTTCGTTTTGATATGTATAATTTCATCTATTGCTAAATAAATCGGACGAAAAATTTAATATACAAAAATCAATAAAAGTATTGATATTAAAGCTGTACAACGTATAAGTGTATTTTTCAAGAATAATGTTTAAAATGTTATGTCAGACGGCTCTAGAGTAACTAAAACGCCCACGATTATAATAAATTGCCTACAACTACATTCACAGGCAAATACAATTTGGCAGCTAACGGAATAGGAACTACTGAAAAGTTTGAAATAACTTACTGCAATTATGGAGTAATTTATGATCTTGAAATTAATATAAACCTTAAATCATAATACTCTAATGACTCATTTACGACGTTGAGCCCTGTTAGTTCCCATCCATGGAATTATCGACCTATCAATCCGCGACTACAAACCAAACAATAATTAAGACTCTCTATTGGACTGATGAGTCGGTAATTTCATTAATGGGAAATAGTACCCGTTGCAAATAATTCATAAATTCATCGAAAAAATTTTACTATTAAGCATTTATGAAGTTGAAAATGGAATAGGTATATAGATGTCAAATTTTGTTAGCTGCCTGAAGGTACTCGATCACTATAACCTAACTATAAGCTAAGCTAGTTTACTTTTAACGTGCAGATTCTGACCAACTGTTTAGCGATTGACATTCCACACAACGTTAATTGAATACTTTGAAAACATTTAAGATAATAACGAGTACTTATTTTTTACAATAACATTCAATTGTGGTGTTTGTTTTAAGAGTGATGTGCAATTGTTTTAACTGTGGCAATAATGTGGAGTGTTTTTTTAAAGTCACTCGCTCAACAGTGCTAAGCTATCTACTGCGATAATGCGACAAAAACTTATTTTATAACTACCATCGTCTGAATAGAGACCCTGGACACGAGTGCCGGCACCGCTTACATTTGAAATTTCAGCTTTCTGCTTCTTAGCTTTAATTAACAACAATATACGATTATAATAAAATTACCACATTAATTACCAATTTCCCTAATTCAACGACAGACATTATCAAATAGACAACTTTATGTAATAACAAACGTGATATTTCAAAATATAAGTATGACTTATAGTCTGTATGCGCCGCTTTGCGGTTTCTATTTTTGTTTTAAGGATAAGAGTAACATGGTCATAGATACAACTGTTGCAAAAAATATATTACATACACAATGTACTCTTTATACATAGAATATATTATGTACATACGAATGGTTTTAATGTACGAAAACTTTTGATTTGGTCCATTTTTTGGTGCTGTACTTAAAATAAGAACCATTATAATATCCGGTGATAAATTTAAAATACCACATTCCACTCATTCAATGTTCTAACTGAATATGTACATCCATTAACTGCGCATCTATGTTAAACCTTAACCAGAATAAATCAAAAGATACGGTATGTAGACATGACGAAGTCAGCTATGCAACAATCTTGAAAAGATGGTGTTGCTACAGCTAATTGGCAGGCGTTGGATCGCTGTTACAGGTGAGCCAATCAAAATCAATCATCGGATACTGTTTGGTTGTATCTACAATTAACATAAACTTGAAAAATAACTTTGATATTAGCGGAAAGCCATCGAACACTTTTCAGTGTCGATGTCGTCAAGCAGACAGTGTGACCATGTCGTTAGACTCCTATAGCACAACGTCACTCAACCAATCTTTACAAGGGGAGTTAGTGTTAGGTGTTACGTAATAGAGTTCTACTTACCACTATTGGTCGGCTTTGGCCTTTCATCCACTGGATTGTATGACAGGCCATAGAACGGATCGTCAGCGCCAAACAACTGAAAAGACAAAAAAACAAATGAAAAACAAAAAGGAGGAAGATTGTTGAAAACCGCAAATATTGGCATGACTAAAAACGTTATTAAATCTACTGTTAATTTAATAAATGATATCGTTGTATTTCCATAATAGTAAACCAAATCAAAATAATTCCTTCTTTGACGTATTACTTGGCTGTATTCACAATATGACAATTTTAATGCAATTATACGACACAGAGCTTTCTATTGGTTAAAATTATGATGGTTATTGAACCCGTAGAAGTAGATGTTTTTAAGAAAGGCTGCTATTTTAGAAAGCCGTCGATATAGGCAGAAATAGTACATACTATAAGCACATAATACCATTAAAGATACCTAACACGACTAATGGGGCAAATGATCTAACTGCCATTTTGAGAATAACCTCACAGAGCCTTGTACCTCTAGATCATCCCCTTTAACGATAGCAATATTTATAACATAAGTTGGGAACTTAAGAACATGTAAGAAAACTTGAGAAGCATTAAATATCCACTAAGTAAATGATGTGCGTATCAACCAATGCTACATTTACACCCGATTGAGTCAACGAGTGCATTCATTTTGTGACATAAAATAAGAGTAGAATTCTTACAGTCTCTAACACTCCAGTCCAATAAATATTTTTTAGTATTTATGCTGAAATTGGTTATGTCACTTTATATGATTCTAACAAAAGCATTAGCTCGGTTAATAACTCCTCTGAGTGTTATGCCCTAAAATATTCGCATCTGTAAAACACATATCATTGTTCCTTGTGTCGCATATTACATAATCAATTGCTGGTTGTTGGTAAGGAGGGACTGGGAGCGTCATCGTTGGTGTCCCTAGTCTTGGATCGGCAGTCTATGGACAATACAGAAGTCGATATTATATTAAATTAAAAATCATTTTCCTTCAACGGATTTTAAAAACTCGCTCTACGTGAATAGCCTGTGTCAGAAGTAGGCACTATGACGCACATTGGCGAGGAAAGCTATCAGTGTTTGTATATAATATAGCGCCTCGTTTACGTAATGTGTGTATGTGCGCAGTGCGGCTGTGTGCGTACTCTACACGCGGTCCCACCACGTTGCCTGCAACGTGACCTGGCCCGGCAGTGTTGCCAACCGCACCGCGCCAGTCAATGTTTACATCACAATACGCCTGTGAGAGCAACTTGATGTCGACACCCGTTCGCCGAAACGCGCCGAAAACAAACTTCCCTCTCTTTGTTACCTTAAATACCTACAGCCTACAAAGATTACGTAAAATAACACATGGAAAAGGGATTAATTTTGACAATTCTGTAATAACGATGAGTTTAATACCAATTAATACTGTTAAGTAATACAAAACTATTAATGTTTAAAAGATGACGTGAAAAGTCATGACAAATAAACGCGTAAATTAGCAATCAACTTTAATTCATATATTGTATTACATAAATTTATTAAGTATTCAATTCATGTGTTAAAATTTTGCAACCAAAATGTCACGTAAACATTACGATAAACTATTAACATTACAAAATACAAAAGTAGATCATAATTCTCACTAATTTGGAAGAAATGCAAACAGCAAGTTAAATAATAAAAATTTGAAAGGTATTTGTATTAAAAACACACAGTTTTGAATTGTCCCAGACAATAAAAACAACAATTATGATGATTTTTTAGCTGAAAGAGTCCATACTTAAAAGTCGTATACTAATTATTATATTTTGATAGACTTATAATTAAAAACACATACCCCAATGAGTGTGCTTGGGTCGAAGGTATAAGAGTCTGTTCGCAACAGCTCTCTCAGCGAATCAAGGTCAGTCTGCATCGAGTCCAAATGATCATCAATATCACCCCTGAAACATTCACAGATCAGTATTAGTTGATTATTTATATAGTGTGTCAAGTCGTTTGTCTTTTTCTAACATTTAATTCTGCTTTCCCAACCTTTTTATTCGCATTTAGCGAAGGCAAAGCCATTATTTAAAGAAAATATGTACCTATTTTGAATGCCATAAAATACTTGGTTTAATTTTAGTAAAGCACAATAGATTCGACACTAATTATAAATATACAATATCGAGTATACTACACAAGAATTATTTCAGTTTCATTAAAAAAAAACAGATTGTTATTTCTAATAATAGGATATTTAAAATGTATCCACCTTGTAATTAACAAGATATTTAAAATGTTTCCATAATGCATTTACTTGTTCACTTGAAATGCTTTTTACGTCAGATTAAAATTTTTCAAACAAAATTTTTATCAATAACATATAAGAGTTTTGCTAGATTTATGATTCAATAACAAACACACTGAATGCTTTATCCGAAAATGTTTATACAAATTACAAAACACACATTTGTAACAAATTACAAAGTGTAGAAAATTTTGTCTTCACAGACTTTCACAAAAAAAAGGGAACAAGATAACACAAAAAAACGTTTGACATTTTGTCGATAGTAAAAAATTGTTATACTCTAACAAATGTATTTCTATAAATATTTTTAGCAAGGCACTGTCACAAAAGGTGTAATTATACGAAGATCATATCAGTTGTGTAACATACTTGTCTGAGTTTGTTCCAAATAGGGAAGTGTATTCCTCTCGATTTTTGCTGACGTTATCCCTCCTACTCCTGAATGGTGAAATTATATTCAAATTATATACACAATTCCCTCATATTGAACAACCTTGCCACAGTAATTCGAAAAAAAAAGTATAGGGACTCATTTACGTAATAAATTATCTGTTTCAGGGAAACAACAATGGAGCACAAGAGGTTTGCCTACAAAACAGGCGCTATTTATGGCATATGCATTTGTTTTTAGATATGAATGTCCACTTGCATTAAACTTAAGTACAACTTCTACCAATGTTTAAATTGAATAAGACACTCTTTTGTAAGTGTGCATTGCAAGCATTGGTTTAAAACGTTACTTTAGGTTAGTGCAAGTGGCTCAAATCTTACAGGGAATATTTTTCATAATGGTCATATTAAATAAAACTCGCCACAACACGAAATACTCACACTGAAGGGTACCTATTCACATTGGTATTATTATTGACTGTAGCAAGAGTCATATTATTCCAGTCTAAGTCATCTTGAAGTTCAGTCTTAATGTCCGCGATGTTTACATAGTTAGCGGTGGCATCTACATTTGAAGTTTTCTTAGACTTTTTGTTAGTTTTGTAATTATCTGCAACTTTCTCGACTTTGATATTGATTCCACCAAGCATTTTGTCTTTTGACGTAGAGATGATTGGATCTGTTGTGGTTGCCAGTAGTGAGTCCGATAGTAGAACCTTCTGCACTTCATCTGTGGTGCCAATACCGGCATCGCTTACAGAATCGTCACTGGCGAAAATTTCAGCAGGAAGCCTCAAGTCAGCAGATGGGTTAATGGCGTTAAAACTATTTGGAGATAGGAGAGTTCTGCCACCCACTACAGTATTCTTAGTTATGTTACCACGGCTAATCGACTTGGGGTTTGATGGTCCAGGCGGCATGGTAACAACCTTTGTAATCATGATCGGGTTATCCACAGGAGAAGCCGGTGTCGTCACACTGGTCGGCGACGATGACGTCACAATTGGCTGTGAATCTGCTGTCCCCAATAATCCATTAGTTTGGTAGGTAGCATAAACATTCCTGTTGGCATCTACATAGAAGGAAAATAAAACATTAATTAAGTAAACTATCACAAGGTGGCAAATTTATATGATAACAATATGTAGGTACATAAATAACTTACCATTGTCACCATCTTCTCCATCTTCCATAGTTACATGGTACTGCACTGCAGAAGCACTATTGGTTGGGCTGAGTCCTGTTCTAGAATTCGATCTAGGAGATATTTGATTGATAAAATTGGCAGCATTCACAGAGTCCTGAGAAGCTTCATTGTGCAGCAAGTCATCATGAGCCAACTCATGAATTGTGGGTCCTTCCTCCTTTAAAATATATATCACAAATTCATAAACATTCACGTTAAGAAACTAATACTTCATGAGTCTAATACAACAAACAATGTAATTAAATTTTGGCTAAATATTTACATGCTATAAATCATAAACTTTAACACATAATGAAAAGTACAACACACCAGATTATCTTCGTTCAAATCTTCTAACAAATCCTTGTCAAGCTTCACATTCTTTAATTTTCCAGGGTATCCATCTGCATTGTGAGCTGCACTGTTTATCATCAACTGGTAAGGTCTCTTCACTCCAACATTGTTACCATTAGCATTTCCGGGCCGTGTTGGTTGCACAAGGGACATAAGGAATTGGATAAGCTGAAAAACAAATTATGATATGAAAACATAAGAATACTTTCAATAAATTGGGTATAGGTACTTACATTGTTTACTATCTGCTGCTGCTTGATATGTTTCTGTCTCAGGATGGCCACCTCTCTCCATAATGCTTCATTCTCTTGCTTCATGGCACTGAACTTTGCATCCAGACTCTCCTGTTTACCTTTCATTTGCTTAACATCTGATAAGACTTTGTTCATCAATTCTGGCTTTAGTACGATTTTCTCACCACTCTCATTGCTTGCCACAATGGACTTTGGGTTTGCAATTTTCCTTTTGATATGCTCTAGTAAGTAAGCATGACCTCTCATGAAACAGGGATGGGAAAATTCAATTTCGTCTTTCTCATATCTTAAGCCTCCATTCTCCACTGATGTTATTTTGTGGAAACCATACATGTTCAATTGCCGGATAAAGCTAGCCATGTTGTTGTGCTTGTAATACAGAGGCAGGAGTTCCCTCGCAAAATCAGCCTGGTTTTTTATAACAAATGTCTTACCTCCCTAAAAATTTATATCAATGTAATCTGAACACCAACTAACAAAGAATAAATAAACTCATAACCTACTTTCCACTTCAAGAAATTTTGAAATAAATATGTAAAAAGTGTTTCCAAAAAACATGCAACTTCTTGGTAAAAGTAAACCCACAAATTATACTTTTTCAATAAATATCTAATCATTATTACCACATTACTTTGACTTATATATGTATCAAATCAATTTTTTAATATCCTATCTTAATTATAATACTAAATTGAATATTTATGTTTTATATCATAATTAATCTTACAAATAATTATCTTCAACATATTATAGCCATACATTTTAGTTTATAATCTGACAAGTAATTTTCCATATACAGTGGTGTAATGCAATAGTCTTAATAAGTATTGAGAGTATATACCTACTAAATCTATTGAGTATCATAATCATAATATTAACAACAGATCAACGCTAAAAAGTACAAAATAGTGTGACTATGTCTTGAAAATATCTTGTCCATATTTGATAAACAAAACATTATTAATTTACGTAATGTAAAAGCAAGTTTCGGACGCTGTTATTACATTCGTGTCAAGCACAACGATAGCATGGTAGAAAACGTGACTTTAAACTATTTATTTATTACGATTTCGTAAAGATATACGGCATTGATTAACTGTATAATTTTTAGGTTGTTTAGTAATCACTAACTTGTATATCGTTCGTAAAAATTGATTCTCTGATCGATTACGTAGAAATGTACCATGTTTTAATCAAATAATACAATTAAAATACTTACAGGGCTCCATGATATCAAATGATTCGTTTCCGAATCGTTGACCAATTTCCATAGTTTCCCCAGAAATGCCGGGACCGTAGCTCCTATCTCCACTACTGAACGCATCTTCAAAATATAATTAAACGCTTTTCACTTCGCAAATATCACTAAATTCCAAATTTCATAGGATATTTTCACAAAAATATGCTCTAGTCACAAGTCGCCATTTATCACAAACACATTGAAAAATCAACTCACTCCCGTCACAAATACATAAACACACGTGAATCACAAACGCACACATCAATATACAAGTACTCTAGACTGTCTACCAATACGATACTACCAACTTCTCAAAATGCCCTCTTTTAGCGTTATTAGCGTGTCACAAAAGTACGCCCGCTGTTCAATTTTTATGATGGTGGATGGGGGGGAAGTAATATACAACTGCCTCTGAATATATATACGACTGCCACGCAGAGGTGAGTTTGGGTGTAAATTGTGGTTGTCTATGTACGTGTCCAAAGCACCCGCGACACAGGGATTCCCTAGTGCGCGGCTATTTTGACTGTGTGTGTGTGTGTGTGTGTGTGTGTGTGTGTGTGTGTGTGTGTGTGTGTGTGTGTGTGTGTGTGTGTGTGTGTGTGTGTGTGTGTGTGTGTGTGTGTGTGTGTGTGTGTGTGTGTGTGTGCGTTGTTATTATAAAGTTTGGAATATAACATTTAAGGAATAGTTCCTTCTAAGCGTTGACTTATTTTCCTCTGTCGCTGTACGAACCTGATATTTTAACTGCCAGATAGGCAGCCGCTCTGTCGTGGGTGCCATGGATACACACATAGACAACCACAAATTAAACCCAAAGTCGCGATAGAAATAAATGTAGGCCTTACAAATATTTCTCCCGTGGCAGTCCGGCATAGTAACCGTTCAACCACTGAGGCAGTTAAATGTATATTGAAATGGGTATCGAGTATGTTAAACACAGCTGCACAAGATATGGGATAAGGGCAGCCAAAAGTGACTACAAGTAGAGAGCGATGATTACTCCAGCAGCTTGATGCTAGTACGCGGTCACTCCAAACATTCAGTTTCCATAGATATCTTTATATTTTTTTTTAATTTGTATGAAAAATCTCGTTTACAACTTATGAGGTCCACTACAGGCTTTTGTTATGGCCTTAGCAATGTGCTGCTCGTCTAAAAGACCTTAAACGTCTTTTTCGCTAGATGTCGTTAGTCATGTATTATGACTTCTTGTACGTGCGTACAACGTCCATGGCATTTTTCTATCTAATATACGTCTACGAGTTTTTGCTTCTGGGTTTGTCAGTTTAGTTTCTAAATAAGTTTCTCTATGGTCATTGGTCAGTTTCTCGATTCGTTGTCGATGTCGATACGTCATGTTGCAAAGTACTTCGTGGTTGCAGCATTGAAAAACTCTCATCATTGGCATCCTTGTCTTTGCAATTTTAGTTAAAATTCTAATTTGTGATTTGAATAAGATTTGTGTTTACAAGTTAGAAATCCACTTACTTGAAAATGGAGGCATGTACATCGCTTTAAAATATGAAGATTAAGTAGCGTGACAAGGAATTTTAATTTTTACATATCAAATCATTTTTACAGATAGAAATTCTCAACGTGGCCGGCTCCAAACCCTTAGGGAAGATTCAAGTTAATGAAGACAATAGCATCAAGGACGTTAAAGAAAAGGTTCACCAGAAACTAAATAAGTCCCTGTACCCCGACCGGCAAGCGATTAAGTTGGAAGCTAAAGGAAAAACGCTGAAAGATGAAGACATTCTAAAGTCTTTGAACCTTCAAACAGGCGCTAAGTTATATTTGAAAGATTTAGGTCCCCAAATATCTTGGAAAAATGTGTTTTTGGCGGAATACGCTGGGCCTCTATTTGTTTACTTGTGGGCATACCAGCGGCCATGGCTTCTATACGGTGCACAGTCTACTACTCCTGGAACCGTCGCCACGTAAGTGTTTTTATGGTTCTTTGATCAAATTTTAAATTTAAACAATACCAAAAAGTGCTTTTTTCAAAACTTGCTTTTTTTCAGGGTAGCAGCATTGTGTTGGTCAGCCCATTATGCCAAAAGACTTCTGGAAACAATGTTTGTGCATCGATTCTCCCATGGCACAATGCCTTTGCGCAATTTGTTCAGGAACTGTGCATACTACTGGTTATTCACCTTATATGTGGCATACCATATTAACCATCCGTTGTACACTCCTCCTTGTGAATTCAGCTTCTATTTGGGACTAGTAGGGTTCACTGTGAGTATTAAATACCTTATCATTATATTACCTTGACTGGCTTTATGTTTGGTTCATTTCTGATAACATTTTGTTGGATTTAGTAGTACACTTTGCATGTAAGGTGACACTTAACATTTATTTGTTTATTCATGATCATAACATACACATAGAAATTATTTATTAGAAGAAGAAACAAGGTAAAAAAAGGCATTATTAATATATTTATAAGGAAAATAACTCATTAATAAATATATCCTAAAGGAAGCATTCCTTACTATAAATTACATTGGATGACATTGTAAATTTTTAGTTAACTCACTGGTACTGTAATATTTAACATGATAATGAGTCTATTTAATGGTTGAATGGAGGTATTTTGCTTAACATACAATACTAGTAAATTGTGACCTTGTATAATCAAAGTTCATTTGCTCTTCAAAGTTAATGTCTTATACATACACACTGTTTATTTTTTGGCTAATGTAATCATTGATGTGACTAATGTACACCCTACAATAGAGTAGTGTAAGGTCATCTATTTCTGACACTGATTTGTTATTTGTGAACTTTGACATTGGTGCAACATCAGATTTGCCTTAAAATTAAAACTGAAAAGCAAATTAATTAAATGATAAATAAACAGCAACTTTCACCAATATTTAGCAACTGTTTTTGTCAGAAACCACATGTCAATGATAAAAGTTTGTATTTATGGCACATCTAACATACTTGAATATACAATGAGTGCATTATTGATATGAAACTAATAACATTACTGCTTTAATAGTTTTCTCTAAATTCTCTATGTGGCTAAGACACCGTGAAGCTATTTATTATAATATAAACATTACACTGATTTTCTGTTAGGGTATGCATAGGACTGTGGGTTCCATATTAAATGTTAGTTTGTGAAAAACTTTAAATTTTTCAATAGAGTACTGTGTAATCCCACATGCAAAATAGGCGTCTGGACGTCGAGTTGCGCACACCACTCCGTCATATCTATGACGACGTGACCTCTTATCGACATCCCACCTTCTCATCACACCTTTTCATTACCCTTTTCTCTGGTTCCTGGCCACTTACTTTTGAGATTTGGAATCATTTTCTAATTCTTTTTCTTCATTGTTCCTACTTTGCTTCGTGCCGTCGTCACTCCCATCAAAATTCTCGAGGAGAAAAGAAATGTTATTCAATCATGTCAACCTAACTGCTTATAAAGCAGCAATATATTACATATGAATACAGGCCCTTTTAGGGTAAAGTTCACTTACGTTTATGTCTAATTTTTAGGTAGTGTTTTTATATTATTGTACCTGTTTTTATACCATTGTTTTTGTTACAGCTTTCTTCTCATTTTCCTTCACCTTTTCCCTCCTTTGTTATTTATTCCTTGTCTAAAAAATTCATGTGGACTGAGCGTTTTTATCATTATTTTGCAAGACCTGCATGACATACCGTACCATACCATATATATATATATATATATATATATATATATAGTGATATAGTACTATTATACCAAACCTACTGTAAATGTTGCAAAGTTTTTTCAAAAGAATGTGTACTTCCCAATTACTATGTTTTAGTGGCAAAAGTGGGAAATTGCAACTCCCGTTTTTAAAAGAAGAGCTTTTTTTAGTCTAATCGAATCAGATTACAAGTTCTTTTTATATAAAATATTAAGGCCTTTATTACTTGGTTTGTCATCTGGTTAATTATGCATTCACTTTGAAATTAAACTGGACACCGATTCAAATATTCAAATTTTTTTAAATCTGAATTGCGATGTGGCACTGCTGTAGGGGGTAAACATCATGATAACTTCAGGAGTTACATACTACAGCAGAGTTGCAGATTGAAACTCTTTGCCACTTTCTACATTGATATTTCAGTTTATAGTGGTCGAGAACTGTCTCAACCACATACCCACTTGAGTATGTGGTGATTGAAACATTTTTTAATTGAATTCTATACAGGGCGGCAATTTTGGACTTCAACCTATTATTATAATTGAGGAAATTGTCTAATATAATTTTACAATAAATGACTAAACAATTTATAATACATTAACAAATTGATCTTATAGAAATGGTATTTCCAAAACTATTATATATAACTCTCTGTAGACGACAGAAGGTTTGCTTTGCCATGTTATGCTCTTCCATTCTTCATGAAAGGTATCTTAACTTTCAAGTTTGATAGAAAATTCTATATACCTAGTTTGATTCAAAATGTCATATTCTATGTTGCGATGTTTCAATTAGAGGTCATACACATGACAAAAAGCAGCTTTAATGAAAACATTATTTAAATTTCACAAAAGCCATGTAAAAATATTACAAATATTTAATATGTGATTTACAGTTTGTTTTTTTTACTGGGACACTATGGGGAAATCCGAAACTACAGCGAGATAGATACAGGGAAACTGCGTTAGGAAACATTAAGTCTTTTTTTGTGAAAACAATTTTGGCACGTTAAAGTTTTGGCCAAGCGCGAATTGTAATAAAATAGAATAAAATTTATTACTTTTTTGTGCTGACAACTCCGTTTCATGTAAGGATCATTTCATTGTATTGGAAGAATAAAATCGGGACAGCAGAAGTTGGTCAAATTTAATAAAAAGTTTTTTCATACAAAATGAATTTACATTTTACTCAATTTAACCAATTTCTGCTATACCGATATTTTCTTCCGATACAATGAAATTATCCATATATGTAACTGAGTCTATCAGAATTAAAAAAAATGTCAGTTTTATTAGTTTTGTATGAAAAAACATGTTATTAAATTTGTCCAACTTCTGCTGGCCCGATTTTTTCTTCCGGTACAATCAAAGTATCCTTATAAGAAATTAAGTCTATCAGCATAAAAAAAAAATCGCCAATCTTATCCATTTTGTATGAAAAAACATTTTATTAAATTTGATCAACTTCCGATTCCGATTTTTATCTTACAATTCAATGAAATGATCTTTACATGAAATTGAGTCTTCAGTACAAAAAAAAACATATTAATTTTTATAGACAATTTAAGCTTGAACAAAAAAATTACCAAATAATTGCCAAAATTGTTTTCACAATAAAAGACTAAGTAGTTTCTAAGACAGGTTCTGTGTGTCTCCTATATAGTTTCGGATTTTCCCATCCAGTCCCAGTCAAAAAAACACTGTTTATTATATATGTGAGGTACTAACATTTTATTCCTGCGCTGTATAATTATTGCCATTAATAAAACCAGTTAAAGGAGGCTTTCATCTGAAAGAGATCAACACAAAAATACCGAAACTTATTATTAGTTATATTAATATACTCTCAAGCATTATAAAATGTAAATAAATATATAAAATCACTATTTTCTATTTCATTATTTGGGTATGGCTAATGAGGGGCAATGACTGCTAATAAAGGCTATTTTATTTTAATATTTTCAGCTGTGCGAGTTGGGCAACTTGAGCATCCACATTCTCCTGAAAAATCTTCGTCCACCTGGCACTAAAGTGAGACGTATTCCTATGCCCGATGGAAACCCTTTCAGTCTTCTCTTCAACTACGTATCTTGTCCGAACTATACTTACGAGTTTGGTTCATGGCTGTTCTTTACCATTATGACTAAATGTGCTCCAGGTAATTTGATTTAAGAAAATCATGCTTAGCAAACAGCTTTAGTGCTTTAGTGGTGTCACTAAAGTTATTTTGAAAAATTTTAAACGATAGTGAAAATACTGCATTGTATATAATTTTTTTAAAGCTGTTAGTAATAGGCGATCTATTTATGGATAACACAAATTGTACGCGTATTGGGTTTTATAATTTTTATTGATATACAGGTTTTATTCACTTAACTAACATTCAAAAGTAAAAATCGTCAATTTGCGACTTGAGCGGCGTTCTTTGCTGAGACGAAATATTACGAAGTAACTATTTCTTGTTGTTGGGTCTTTGCAACAGACTTCCATCATGGGTTCTATGTAACTACTCTGATTGATTGATATCACCACCCTCTCTCTGGAAGGAGAGATACCCCACGGCATCTCTCTCATCCCGCTCTTGGAACACCTCTCCTGGGCATGATCTACCTTGGCAAACTTGGAAATCCCTAAATAGGCTGCGGACCGAAGTCGGCCGAAGCAAGGAGTGCATGCACGGGTGGGGTTACAGCTCGGAGAGCGCATGTCTGTGTGGTGTCTCTCCCCAGACAATGGCACATCTTTTGTCCTGCCCTGCGTGTCCCTGTACCTGCACACGCAAGGACCTATACAAAGCCACTGATAATGCTGTCGCAGTCGCTAAGTACTGGTCCTCACAAACGGAAGTAGTTAAGCAAAAAGGATTCAATCCACAAAAAATGAATATGTACCAAACGGTTCCTAAAGTCTAACGTCTTAGATCAGCAAAAAAATCCAACATCAAACAAATAAATATATCTGGAGATACATGACATTATGAGTTTTGAAAATAAAACAATAATGAGAAATACTTTTAAACTTTATACTACCATATCTCGGAAATGACTGGACGTGCATTGGATATAAATTCCGTTGTGGTAAAAGTGATGACGTCAATGAGACGGGTACAGTACGATTTTTATGACTTCAGCAGTGTAACTATCTTAGGCATTTTCTCATAATACGCTCAAAACGTTACGGCAATCGTCACTGTAAATTTATGTTTTTAAAATGATTACATAATACTTGAGACTGCTAACAAGTTACAAATACTCTATTTGAAGGCAGTATTTGTGTGTGATGCGCGAAACACTATTAATTTATGTATGTGAAGACTTTTTTTTTAAAAGTAACAACCTCACAGGACCATATTACTAACGTCATAAACAGTTGTTCCATGTCTTTTAAAAAAACTATAAATTTACCAAAAATAAACTTTGAAGTTTTTGTTGTACTATTTGGCACTTTTTAGATCTATTTGGTAGTACGGTAATACGTTCCAACGTGCAAGCTTCCTACCCAACGACTTCCACTCCTGGGTCTTGCATAGGACTGATATTTATTCTAGCGCTTTCTTTTGTTACCGCACAGACTTATCACCGTTTAGAACGATCTATTTAAAAGTTTTTGTACAAACGCAAAATCTTGGAACAAAAGTTGTTGCTTATGATGTTAGAAATATAGTCCTGCGAGGTCCTAATACTTTACAAATAATCCACATACGATGCTATTGGTCAGTTTGTATTTCCTAGAGCATTGTTAACACGTCGAATGAACAATAATGCCATGTTATATGCTGCGGCATACTATGCGGAAACATTAATGTGCAGAAAATGCCACATCGTTGTGAAGCAAACATGTACCAGTATTGGTTAGAATCTTTTCTACATTTCTACGTCTATTGGTAAATCACGAATCAATTATATTATTTCCAGCGGGCCTCTTCGCCGCGGCAGGTTTCTACCAAATGGCTGTATGGGCTATAGGCAAGCACCGCAACTACAAGAAGGAATTCCCAGAGTACCCCAGGGGACGCAAGGCAATTCTTCCTTTCATTCTTTAATATACTCATATTTATTTGCAAATATTTTTGTTACACTAAGCTCAACTTAATCTAGAAAATAGATCGGGAATTTCGTCACAAACCTGCCAGCTGAGAGATTCCTTATGTGAAGCGACGCAAATTATGCAAAGCCGCTCTACAAATTTCTTATGTTACATGATACTTATCCAATTTATTTAAATCTCGGTATTTTAAATGTAATCCTTCAGTTAAGTTTTCTTTATATTTATTATTTCAAATAAACTTTGTGATTGGGTTTGCGGGAATAGGTGATGGTTTTGTTTATAGCATGATATGTATGTAATGGTTAAGCTCCGGTCAAACGTAATATAGAAAATGCATAGATTTTGCCCTAGTTTTTAGTCTGAAATCTTGTCTGACAAACGTTAATGTTATTTAATTTTAATAATCGTTGAAAGGAGTTAGGAGGTAATTAACTTATGCATTTAATTTTAATAAATATTTTCTTATCAATAAACGTTCTTTTTGTATAAATATTTTATTTAAATAATAATAATTAACCATTTACCTACCAATGAATGGACGTCGGGTTTGCGCTAAAAAGTGTCCGCACCTATAGGGCGTTAAAATCGCATAACAGTCTTCGTTTGTTCGACTGACAGCGCGGTTGTCAATCATGCAGTACCAATATAATAATAACTTGTAAAAATTACTGCAGTAAAGTGTAAAAACAGGATTTTGTATCATATTTTCACTAAACAAATATATTGTGTTATGTATCGTAAATATAAATTACAAAAGCACGCAAAATAATCAAATAGCTGACTGTAAACTATATGTAAACTTCTTGGTCATTTTCAATTGTTCGAACCACAAGCGGTTGAAATATTTAGAACAAAGAAATTATAGAGTCGCTTTGATTTTAAACTTATTTTTAAAATGATTTTTTTATTAAACGTTAGCAATAACTAATAATAATAATAATAATAATAAATTTATTTCCTTCACACACAATTTCAACCATAATTAAACATTCTTAAGTAATAAAACATTTGTTGTCTGTGAAGGCTGGAGCCTAAACTAGGATACCCTGTGCTATAGGTCTCCAGGCCTCCGCCTACGGATAAAGTATCAATAAAACATTGACTGCGTCACGAATAATTGCTGAGAGAAAGTTACTCAAAATTTGGTTTATACAAATCAAAAAATTATAAATATAAATAAAATTCAAAACTAGAGGGCAAGTATTTTGATGTGGGTGTGTGAGAGTGTGGGTGTGTGAGAGTGTGGGTTTGTGTGTGTGTGTGTGTGTGTGTGTGTGTGTGTGTGTGTGTGTGTGT
>NW_020653851.1:8748452-8770192 GCF_003589595.1 Hyposmocoma kahamanoa
GTGTGTGTGTGTGTGTGTGTGTGTGTGTGTGTGTGTGTGTGTGTGTGCGTGCGTGTGCGCGCGCGCGCGTGTGTGTGTGTGTGTGTGTGTGTGTGTGTGTGTGTGTGAGAGTGTGTGTTTGTGTGTGTGGGAATTACCTATAATGGAACATGAAGGAGGTTTTCGGTTTCCTCATATGACAAAGTTAATAGCCTTTTAGTGACCACGTTCTTACATTCCAACTTGTTTAGAGGATAAATATGCAAATCACCATTACATTCGTTATATAAGAAGGGCCCGAGGAAGCCGAAGAAGTGATGGGCAAAGGATGTAGACCACGCCGAATAATGGCACACACGATCACGGCGTCGAAAATTACTTATCCGAGATCGATCGTAAGATGTCTGCGAATGTACCCTCAGGATGGTGTACAGAACAAATAGTTGGCGTACGGATAGAACTTGCCAATCTCGGAAAAGTTCTCGAGTTGGAAAAAAGGAATGGTCGGAATGACGCCACTTTCAAAACCGCTCGTTGAGCCACTTCCAGTTTCATAAGAGTCGTTTTTGCTACACCACCCCAGGATGAAATGCAGTAAAGAAGAATGGTTTGACACGTAGCAAAGTATACCATCCTAAGAACATCAAAATCGGCTATATGACGTAAAGTTTTGAAAACAACTATTAAGTTTCGAACACGGTTAGAACTAACATAATATTGTTATACCTACTCGTTTTACGGCTCGGGATTTACTTTCAGAAGTCAGAAAATACATTTGCCCCACATAACGTTATCGAATTTTCATAATGTTAAATGTATTTTTTTATGAAGATTGCAAAACAAAAGCTAACTTTGTTTTTGTGAAAAGCATCAAAATTACTCGAAAGTTTTATGATAAATCGGTTTTCGGAATTACGGATATTTGAGTTTACGTTTGTTGTAACATCGGTACATTTCTTATTGTACACGCTTATTTTTACATTTGTAGTAATATTTGTATATATGTATCTGCCCAACTCTTTATTATTTCTTTAAGTAAATTTGAAAAAAAAAATCGACATAATAATATATATAAAAATTAATTAATACTATAATTTGCGACAAAGGCTACTCCGTTACTCTTGTGTTCAAGTAATTTTCAGTCGAAGCTAAATATGATGCATTTTGTTAAGTTTCCAGTAGAAGCTGAATATAGTGTATTTGAGCCCTTAAATTGTTGCAAGTAAAATTAGGGAGTACTGCAATTTAAATTAAATGTTTTAGTTTTTTATATTTCGGTACATGTCACTATGTTTGTGTAGGTTAACTTCGGACATTTTTTCGTGGTTTTTGTATTAGACGCGACGTCCATTTGTTGGTAGGTCATTGTAATTAACCTATATTGTAGTCCATAAGGCACATGCCTCCACTCACAATGGGAAGAGGCTTGTGCTGTTCCCACGCGGGTCCAATGCGGATAGGGAAACTCACACACATAATTAAATTTCTTTGCATACGTGTGCAGATTTCCTCACTTTCAAACTAGGCGCACGACTTGTTCGTCCCGTCACTTGGCATTAGATATAAAAAAAAAACGTAATTTCACACATAAATTCCGGGTTCAAGTCCGGATTCGAACCCACGTCCCTGTTTGAGAGGCGATAGGTCTTGTAGCTACCGCCACCTATAAGCAACCTAATGGTTGGCCATTAGGCCACCACGGCCTCTTATTATATTTTATTCTAATAAATAGAAAGTAGGTTGTTAAAATCTTCGAATATGGGTTTTTGACGACCTCCATGATAGAGTGGCTTGCACATTGGTTTTCATGATGTCGCCATCTCAGAGGTCCCGGGTTCGATCGCCGGCCGGGTAGAAAAACTAACTTTTCTATAATTGTCTCAGGCCTGGGTGTTTGTGGTATCGTCATTGTGCCCGATTTCTATGACACGAGTGCTTCAGTACAACGAATGTGATGTTGTCGAATATGAATTTTTATTTAAAGGCAAATAAAGAGCAGTCTTTATCTATTGAATTAAAACGGCACAGCTGTCGAGAATTACAATTCTCGAGAAATATATTCATACACTTCTAACATAATAGCGTTAGATAGATATTATCATGTTCAAATGAATGGTCTTCCGCTTGGGGTGCTTAAAACGAGTCTCTTGCTACACCTGGTTTATCCCCACGGGCGTCAGGGTCATCCTCCTCAATGCATCTGATTTTACTCAACAGGCGATCATTCTCTAGCTTAAGAGTATTTATTACGTCTTGTTTTTCCTGAAAACAGAAGTATATCGGTTATATTACTACTTGGGAAATTATGAATGAACTTTAAAAGGTCGCGGGAGACCGCTGGATGCGAGTAGCGCATTTTTTTTGCTCACTCTCATATAGCCCCTAGTGCCATAGACGTACCAATAGATGACGACAAATTACACCTAAACTCGCGAGAGAAATAAATGTAGACCTTACATATATTTCTCCCGGCTCGGGAATCGAACCCGGAGCCTCTGCGTGGTAGTTCAGCATGGTGAAGGTATTCATTAGGTTACGAACGAGAAGAGACGAATATTGAAATTTCGCCGACTTATTGTGACCGAGGCGACCAGCCATCCTGTCTGGTCGCCTGTGGCATCTGGCACTGAGTGTATATTCAAGAATTGCCTATTTGCTACCTTTTCTAATTAATTTCTACCTTTGATATATTCTAAGAAATTTAAAAAATAATTGACCAGCTATTCTGATATCAGGATGGCTGGTCGCTACTTTGTTTAGCATGAAGAGAGCAGATTTTCCAGAAGTATGTATTACCGATAATTGCTACCTATTTGCTACTTTCGCGAATTAAAGGTATACGCTTCATAACTTCATTAGTTAAAAAAATATAAGCGATTGAAAATTTTCCGAAGTGCCTGATTAAATTAAAAAAAGCAAAAAGTTTTAGTGCTCTATTGCCGTAATATAAGGGACAGGCGTTGGCACTTCTTCATCAAATTTTCAATCGTTTATATTTTTTTAACTATGTAGATAGGAAGCGTATACCTTTAATTCCTGAGAGTAGCAAATAGGTAGCAATTATTGGTAATACATACTTCTGGAAAATCTGCTCCCTTTATGCTGAACAAAGCGGCAACCAGCCATCCTGATATTGGAATGGCTGGTCAATTATTTTTTTAAATTTCTCAGAATATATCAAATGTAGCAATTGTTTAGAAAAGGTAGCAATTCTTGAATATACACTCAGTGCCAGGCGCCACAGGCGACCAGCCATCCTGACGGCCACGGCCTATTTCCACCAAAAATTGCGCGCGACAAATAGTGTTTCCGTTGCATAGTATAATACTCTACGTAGGCAACAATACGGTTCAATATTCGATCAATAAATATTTCAATTTTCGCCTTGCTCATCCTCATCAATCCAGATCATTTCCACTGAAGATGGGCTAGGAGAGAATTTAAATTTTGTCATATAAATTTCAATCCTCGACTCGCCTTGTCGATGGAAAACCACCTTAGAGTAGATACACACCACAAGTAAACAACATTAATGGTTAAATTGGAGTGGAAGCGAATTTTTGTAACGAAATTGGCATAGCGTAATGTTCTTATGTCAATAGTATAACTTAAAATAGTATAACTAGATACGATTCGGTTCTTACAGGAATTCCAGACAGCGCGAGAATTCTCCGGAAGACGCGCGTCCTGTTTTTTTGGCTCGTATCTCGACGTTACGCAATCGACAAAGTCCATTATGCTATGATTACAAATATTTGCTTTCTTCCATTCCGTTCAATGACAATGTAAGTGTAAATATAAAAGATATTAACCACTTTGTATCTGTAGATGTTTTTGGTTGGTTTTGATGCTGATTGTATATTAATTTGAACGGTCCTTTTGGTTATACTGGTATTAGAACATACCACCATCACTATAGTCTTTGGAATATACACTCAGACACATCATTCGAAGCATTTTTATTTTTAAAAGGGACAAATACAGGGCTATTTGTGAAATACAGTCAACATTTTGACAATTTTTTTCTTTTAAACCTAATTTAACCTTTTTTTTTTTTTTTTTTTTTAACCCTAACCGAACCTAATCGTGTCTTTTCGAAAAACATCCAACATATCCTGAAAGAACTACGGTTTCGTTATAATTCTGTTTTCGGTGTAATGAAAATTCGAACAAACGTTATTTCGGAAAAAATAAATTCCAGTTTGTGATAGGTTATCGGAAATAATGTTTAGTAAACCAATTTGCAAATTGCATAAATAGTTTTTGATCAATGAAATCTTTTTAAAGCTGGTAATTTTATAGGTACTGTAAAAGCAAGATAGCTCGAATTATGTATCCGGGTGTAAAATAATTGTAAAACAGGATAATATTACATCGATTTTAGCATTGAACATTTCGTCCAGTTTCTCTCGATCTTCGGTGACGTGTTTCAACTTATTCCGGGCGACAGCTGGCGGAACATAGCGTGCCGACAGGCCAAGTATTGACTCCATTTGGAAACACCGACTTCGTGTCGACTTTAACTCGATTCGGAGCTGATTGATCTCTGACAATAGTGTGCAGTTCTCCTAGAATTGAGAAAACGAGAATCAACACAGTCTGTCACACAAAAAGCTTTTAGTATATTCGATAACTTTTCGAGTTCCTAGGTTTTCGTGATTGTTACACATAAGAAGCGAAACTATTTTTTCAATTCCAAATAGCGTATCTTTGTTTTTCTTTTCAAACAAATCAACTTTACAGGTTCCATGGTCACGCCTGACCCAGCCGATTTAGATCCAAAAAATAGTTTAATTTCCTATAGTTAACTTGTTAAGTATTCAGTATCGATATATCGACTCATCCGTAGAACAAAGATCTATGTACAAGACTACTTGTTCTCAGGACATAGTACATTTCGTTCGTTCTTCGCTGTGGATGTCAGATCAACTGTTGTTCAATTTTATAATTTCCGAAACGAAAAAAGATATATAAATTCTCAAATAGACTTTACATAGATCTTAGTTTGAATAATGAAATTATTCTCGTAACGTACTTATTCTCTTTTGCTATATAATCACATCGGACTCTGTTCTTGGGATGAGTCGATATATTACTGGATATTGCCCTCCGGTTATTTTATGTATAACATTTACAATAGAGCATGTTAATTTGCAACATTATTGTTGGTCAACTTCTTAGGACTTCGCGACTGCTACACATTGGAATTCTTTTTTTTTTTAGGATCTAAGTGCGCCTTGAAATTAGACGCTTAAGAAGCGCACTACAGCCGCCCCACTACTAATCATATAATATTTAGAAGCGCAGCTGCAGCGCCACAGTCGCGCCACGCGCGCTGCACTTTTTCAGACTAGATATTGTATGAAAAGTATTAGTGTCGCGCCACTGCAGCGCTTCTACAAGTGTCAAACTAGAAGGCGCCCTAAATCGCTTATATTTTCTTTTTCAAGCAAACTAATGTATACAAATCGAATGTAGCGTAAATTGGAGTGTTCTTTAAGAATAAATTAATAACCTTTAAGTTAATAATATTAAAATTATTAACTTTGTAATAATTCGGAATAGGGTAGTTTGCTGTAATATTTGACATAATCGGTTGATTACTTCTCAACGTTCGTTGGTTTGGTTGGATTACTTCTCAACGTTTGACAAAACAAGTATACGCGATTTCATCTTTTTTTATTTCTGTGGATTGCCGCATGCAACACAGTAATTTGCTTCAAATCTATTATAATATCGTTGCCTTTTTCTAATGTCCCTTAAAAAGCTGAAGTAACGCTAGAACAATAAGATAGAAATCGCGGCGCTAATTACTATCACTACGAATTCATTATACACCAAATGTTGGACTGGGATCCCCTCTAAATAGAAAGCTTACACCATAAATACGACAGTCCACACACACGATGGCCAAATGCGGACTAAGGACTTAACTCGTCTTTTAATAGTTTTGTAAACTTCTGAGGGCGCGTTCCCATTATGTTGTACGCCGACTGTCGCGTCTAGCTTGTTCCCATGACTATCTGTCGTGACTGTGTCGCGGACGTTTATTTTTATCGTTGAACGACAGTCGTGTCTAGCAACAGCTAGTCGTCGAAAATTTATCGGTTCGCGGCACCTTGTAGTTTGTGCGATAGACTCTTGAACCCACGACTGTCGTTCTAGCTCTACCCAATGTCACAACAGACTGTCGTCGTAACATCATAAAAGCCGTGAACGACAATTAATCGTGTTGCACTATATGTGAACAACTTCATTTAAATATACAAGCCACGACACTTTAAATTGCACGACTATCTGCCGTCACGACATAATGGGAACGCGCCCTGATATGTACTGCACTCCTTGTCATACTAACGCATTTGCATTTCGGTACCTTTCGAGATATTGGCACGTAAAGTTTTATAGTCACATAAAAAAATAGCAATTACGCTGACTTTGCTTAACAATAAAACAAACTAATTAAGATAATAAAAAACGGATTAGAGGGGATTGTAGATCTCGTTTCGATTATCCTATATCATGTTAATAACTCAATTTAGCTAAAAATTTTCGATTACGTTAGTTAGGTATGATAAGGAGGGCAGTGTCGGTTTCATCACGGCTCTTCAACCTTCAACGAATGTTTCAAAAAGACTGTGATGCAGATCCCTGATATATTTTTGAAATTATATACTATTGAACTCACATCCATAATCTTATTGATATCTCCTTTAGAGCCACTCAGTGCTTTCTGCAATTGAGTTTTGACGGAATTTAGCTGCTTCTCCAAATGGTCCCTCTGGCGGTTGAACTCGCGTATGGCCTCATCATCTTGCATTCGACTGCGGATGAAGTCTATGTCTTCTACGTATTTGTGGAACAGCGTCTGTTGTTTCCAATTAAATTTAAAATTAATTATGAAGTCTCTTATAAATTGACCATGACATGTATGTTTCAACTTTTTTGTACGAAATAAGAGCTATTTAACATTGAAAATCGCTATATTTACTTCTAGAGTAGGTACGTTACAATATTGTCTTTTAAAGTACGAAAAGGTTTATTTTAGGATTTATTACAAATTACAAAAAGGGACGGCCCTAATATCGAATTTCATTGCTAATTTCTCGAACTTGGAACATTTAGTACTTATTGATTGCTTATTCCTTCCGAAACATTTGTCAATTGATATTAAAATAATAACATTATGTGTGTTATTATATTTTTGTTTTACGGCGGTCTCAACATACATTTTTTTCTGTTTTTTTTCCATTTCTGTGAGCAGCATTCATGCATTCATCTATCGGGCTGTGTGTTACAGCCCAATAAATGAATAGGCAGAAATGTAGAAAGTATAAGGTTTTGTGTTGAGCTAAGCTGCCCTAATAAGATCCTTTATAGTAGACGAACAAGTGACCTATAAATAAATAGATAAAAACGAATGACAACGATACTACGTTGAAAAATGTCAAATAAACACTATTTAACATAACCTGTATAATCACAAAGTTGGTGGCTTCATCTTATGTGCCTAAAAATAAACATTGGACACCTACGATCGCTACCCCAGTATCCTACACAAATAGTGGCACACAACCACGATAATTGAATTGAATCTATACAGAAGCGTTTCTTGAGACATTTAAGCACTAAAACGGGTTTAAGACGTAGGCTCTCATCATACGTCATACGTCGTACATCAATTTTAAAATACTTTAACCTATCTTGTTAAAGTATTTTAAAATTGACAGCTTAGAGAGTAGACGCTCTTCGCACAGCTTTGCCGTGTTATATAAATTGGTTAACTCTGTGTGGGATGCTAGTGAATTGTTAGAGCGGGTTGGGATTATGATTGGAAGATACCGCACGCAAAAACTTTTTTTTAATACAGTTGCTCAAAACGGGGTATTTTTCACACTACAAATCGTGCGGAAAGTTGGATTTGGATTGAGTATTAGTGCTTTTTACTTTTCCAGTTTTTTAATTTACTGTTGTTTTAAGTCTTAAACATAGAACTAAAGAAGTTGTATATTTATTTAATATTTATGTGCTTTGTGACGTACATATGTCATTCGTCATTAAAACTTATATTTATTTACAAATACTATATAATGAACGTATCGAGTGGAGGTCCACAGTCTCTGCCTACCCCTGAATGGGTGACAGGCGAGATTTTTATGTATATATTTATTTGTTCTATGTATTACAGATAAGTTGTATCTCACTACCGTGCACGGGTTCCTAAAGAAGTTTAAACAAAAGTACCAGGACTTCATAATAAGAAAAGTGGTTACAGACCGATATTACAGAAAATGAACAAAAACAGCACGTTAGAACTATATTTCCATAGACTTTTAAATAATGGTTGCAGTGGTTGTATTTCATTATTTTAATTTACTAGCACAAAAAGAGTTTTTTTAAATACTGTTTTATTTTACTTTCAATGTAGTTTTTTCGCAAATGTATTAAAAAACGTCGTTTGATACACGTGCGGATTTGTCATTTTCACTTGTCTCGCGTCTTGACCCTCGCCTCTGGCTCGGGCCAAGAAGCCTCGAGCCTCGTGAATAATAACTAACTTTCCGCACTTATATCAAAAATAACTATTATGTGCCACGAACAACATACAACGTTTCGTACAATACAATGATCCGTTGTTTCGTATGTGCAGGAATTGTAATAAGGTCAGCACTGAGGTAGATATCCACCAATCTTTAAAATCATTTACAGCGTCTTTGAGGTCTCAAAACTAGGTGCTTTCATTTTGCTTATTTTTTGTGGATTTTTAATTTATGGTTTGCTCAAACTTTTTTAATTTTAATGATATTTCATTTTTTTATTTTTAAATAGAATATTTAAGTAAATCTGTTTCATTTAAATGTTGTGCACAATTCATCTGTTCCAAGCTAAAGAGTGTTGTAGAATTAAATTAATATTAAGTATTGTACATGGTTTGTGAACTGTTGTGTTGTGTCTAATTAATAAAATAAAAAATAAAAATAATTACATGGAAACTACAGACTGCCCCGTACTATGAGTATCAGAGCAACGGAATTCAGTACTAAGCACTATAGAATATTCTAACCAAATCAATTTGACCAGCGACTCACAGACCAACTCCTGCCCGGGCTTTAATGCGGCCCGCCAATGAATCCTCTAAAGTAGAAGTCCTCGGAAATAGATTTTGATGCCCTCGACGTTATCGACATACAAAATGACATTATGTTTACACAAACACAAAACAACAAATCACATTAATAAAAATATATGAAATGAAAATGCATTTTTTTTAATTGGGAACACGGTGAAATTTGTTACGTTTTCTGGCCCCTAATGAAAATGTGTGCCCATCTTTGGAGTAAACCGTTGGACCATGGAGATCGTCAACATTTATTGTAAATTTAAAATACATACAATTACAATATCTTACTTTTACATTCATCTTCAACTTATTGGGATCTTGAAGGTTGGCTGACATGTTGTGCAAATCAATTTTAATCTTTTTCAATGTATTCTTTAACATCAGAGTTCTCTCTGTTTCACTGAAATAATCCTTCTTAGCCGACGTTAGCTTCTCATTCAGTTGAGTTATCTTCAGTTCTAAAATTAGAAATGTATATTCTTTGGTAAATCTATCCCTAACAATATTCATAGTAATGTATTGTGCTAGGCTAATTTGTGATTAAATACCTACTGTTAACATAGGTGCAATCCAAGACTCATTTTACAGCTATAAAATACTGTGCAATTTCTACCACACTCGTTGTTATTAGTGTACAATTCAACAGCGAAAAGAATTACAACCGAAAATATCACATAACACAAACGATTACCGCGGAAAGATTTTTTCTTTAAAAGGCTGTCTAACGACACTTCCAATTCAAGTGTTCGAAATTTACTTTCTTTGATTTCACGTTCTAACGGCTCAATCTGTCACAAAAAAGTTAATAATGAAATATTTGTAGCTGTAACTTCTTACGTACAGTTGTATACCTATGTACTAATCAAGTTCAATATACAGTTAAAACATAAATTCACAGAATTCATACCGAGATCAATCTTAATTATGTCTAACTTATATTCCTCGTTTTCCATATCCTCTATCTGGAGTCGTAACTCGTTAATCATTTGCATTTTAGGTTCAATCTACGAAAATTCTTGAAATCGGTATAATTGTCATTATTTAATGTGATTGAAAAATTTAAAACCGTGTACTGACCTGATTTTTCAGCTCCGTTATTTTGTAATTCAATACGAATTTGTACTTTTCCAGTTCTTGTTTCTTCCTCTTGAGTTCATATATTCTTCTTTCCTTGTCCTGAATCGTATTATCACGTTCAGCTATTTCTTTCTTTAAATCTATCACATCTCTTTCCAAGGTAGTTATTACTTTTTGGAACTGTTTGTGTTCCGCTGTAAATAATTTTAATTTCAAATTACTTATTCTTATTATGTCAATTATAACAATACCAAATGTTTACAACAAAAATACCTTTAAGTTGCAGAACTTGATGTTTCAATTCATCTATTTCTTTGTGTGCTGTTATAAGTTTCTTTTTCATCAGACCCGTTTCACCTTTCAGTCGGACATTGGCATCTTTTTCTTCCTTCAGTTGCATTTCATACGCTGCTTTGATTTCTACAATTTCTCTGTCAGCATCATCTTCTATTGAAGTCTTAATTGTTTCATGTTCTCGTTTTTCCAAGTCAAATTGTTCTTGCAACTGTAAAGAAAATAGAAATCGTCAATCTATCGCCAAATACATAAATATGTTTAGCAATAGTTACTAACGGTTATTGTTTTCGAATTAATTTCGCTTTTACCTCTAAGAGAATTACTTCCTTTTCTTCTAACCTTTCTTCAAACTGGTTATTCATTTCTCTGAGTGCTTGACGCTTGCTCTCTGCAAGATCTTCCAACCGTTGCTCATAGTCTTTTCTCATTCTTGCTGTTTTGTCTTCGAGTGCCTATAACGCGTGACAAAATGTTAATTCTTTGATGATTGATTTAAAATTAATAAGTTTTAAAATTAATAAATTATTGCATTTTTCTTACTTGGTATCGGTCGTATTCACCAATTAATTTAATATTGAAGTCTGCTTCCAATGATTGTAGTGCTCTTTCGTGTCCAGACGTCAACTTTACAATGTCTTGCTGAATCATACCTATCTCGTGTGTGTGTTCATTTTCTAGGGCCTGTAAAACGTGTCCATTTCAGCTTTAATGCTCATTACGAAAAACAACTCATTGACAGGAAATTTGCTACGAACGCACCTCGTTTTTTTCTTTAAGCTCTTCGATAGCTGCACAGTAACCTTCGTGGACTTCCTTAAGTTTCTCGGCCTGCGTGGCCTCGGCCTGGCGAAGTTGGTAAGAGTGCTCTGTTTCTAATTCACTCATTCTTGTACTGAGAAGCTAGAAAATATAAATCAACATTTAATATCATTATGATATACATACATGTAAGTACATGGTATCGTATTGGTGCAACTAACGTGAATACTATTCAATTTCTCTTGCAAGTCTTTCTTGCTTATTAATATTTCCTTCGCGTATGCGAAGTCTTTATCTAAAGCTATAGCTCTGCCGTCAGCATTCGTTAATCTCCACAGACATATCGAGGCATCTTCTGCTACCGATATTAATGTCTGATCGTCGTAAGACAAAGCTATACAGGTCACTTTCTTATTATGCATATGGAATTCATTGTAAAGGGCTTTATCCAGTAGAGGCAGTTGTACTGCAGTAACACCACCTTCTCCGCCGGTTATAAAGAGCATCATGTCCGATCGAGATAGTACTATGGTGTCAAGTGGGCAGCCGATCAAGCCTAAATTTCTTCGTATCGAGTTGGAACCGATTTCTTTGATTTCTCCGTCTGAACCAACTGCGTATGTTGTCTTACCGATACTGAAATCATAATTTTTAACAAATAAATATTATAAAATAAGAAGTGTTAAAAAGAACATTTAAATACAAAATGTCTAAAATGAAAGAAACCGACTTGTTAACAGCGCAAGCATTGAATTGATTGGTTTTAAGTATAATTTCGCCCACGCGTTGTCCTGAGTACATACTCCATTCGTACACAGCTCCTTCCGCTCCACACGATACCAGAATCAAGTCATTCGCTGACCACGCCAAACTCGTAATCTGTAGAAGTTATGAAACTTAGGTGAATTAATAATGTGCCAGACAACAACACCAATTACCTGGTCTCAAATTAGGTAATTTCGTGCTCTATTATATATTCGAGCAACGGAATTCATTCCTTGGCATTACCCATTGCATCCAGACTAGAACCAATTGAAATAAATTTACTTCCCAAATCGGAGAATTGAACCCAGAACCTCTTTGTCTTGCACCCGTTTGTTGAGTCACCGAGGTCGTTAAATTAAAATTTAATTTTTGACAAAACAAGGAATAACTCACCCTTCCATTATGTCCTTTCAAATTGAAGACATTTTGGAAAGATACGGAGGAAAATACTTGTATAACTTGACTATTGACAGCTGCGAATAGGTGCCCGTTGGTGCTGAATCTCGCCTGCTTACAGTTGCGAATAGGGAACTCCCGCATTACCTCGAAATCGTCTATCAGGACTACCATATAGCGGAGTTTGTCCGAAAATCCTACTATTGCAAACAGGCCTGGAAGAGATTTTTACTTTAAGAGAGGCGCGTAAATGTTCAGATAGAGAGAGTATTTTTAACTAAACTCTGTAATTAAACACGATAATTTCACAAAACTACCACCTACTAAAAAGTAGTACACGAATATTACTTTTCGAGATCTGACTAGTGCTTCTCTGTGAGAATTGAGTGAGCACACATTAAGTTACTTATTATTTGTTTTATCTTTTACGAATAGAATTTTTTTTCTGAAATTGTTTTAGAACTTCTACTAAATGACAAATATTTTATAGACGTTTTTCAGAGGATGCTCACTCAATGCATACACACACGTAACCAGCTAAATGAGCCTTACCCGTTGGGTGTAAAGATAAACAGTGTATTTCCTCTTGATACAGTTTAATAAGTTCAATATCGTCGGTCATGTAATTCCACACTCTAATGCTCTTGTCCTGTTCTCCAGAGGTTATGAAGATGGGTTTCCACGCGCACATTGACAAAGAGTTTATTCGACCATAATGCATAGCAGGGCCGAGTTCGTTAAACGGTATTTCTGGGTTCTATAAATAAGTATAAATCAATTCTTAAACCAACATTCTAATGCATAATATGTAGCGATCAGAGAATCCTTATTAGAACTAAAAATTTTTTACAAAAACATTGCTTTCCAGTTAGGTGTAAAGTCTTAATCATATTAATGATTGTATTGCACGATATGGATGAAATATCTAAGTAGGTATGCAATTGTCTGACACCGGTGTTAAACTTTAAGAGACTTCGATATTTTATATTATTCAGTCCTAAACATTTTTTATATATAATGACGGGATAAAGAAGTCATGCGTCTTGTGGTAAGCGACACGCCTGTCCATAATAGTTGCAGTGCCACTCAGAGCTTTAAATCACAAACTTGTGAGAGGCACTGCCACTGTGAAGTCACCCTGAGACATAAGTTGACAAGTCCCATTTGTCTGTAATTTCACCAGAACCCTATAAAACCTAATCACAGTAGGTAATGCTCACGTTACTGCTTGGCGGCAGAAATGGTAAGGTGGCAGTACTTCCTAGGACGAACTCTTTCACAAGAACATCTACTGCTACTAAAATAAAAATATTCGTACCTGTAGCATATGTACACCAAACAGTTTAACGTAATATAATTGTTTCCTCAAAGTAGTGATAAGCAGTGTTTCCTGATTCGGGTCGACTATGATATGCTGTACGGCGTCAAGAGGGGACCACGTTGGGTACTCACGCGTATGTCTGAAAAAAGTTTATCGCAATACGTACTACAAAGCGAATATACTAATGCTTATAACTGGTGCCTTTGTGTGCTTGTAGCAGGCAGATGTTGGCATTCCTACTCATACATAGATATGTGTATTATAGAGGCTGACCAATTACTTCTGAACTAAATAAAAAAAAATTGAAAAATCTAATAAGTATGAGTATTCCCCTAGCTGGCGATCTAGTTTCAACTTTCCATGTTGTCTGGTGTCAACTACCCGACGATAGCAGGCACGTTGCGGGGCCGCCCTCCTAGACATCGTCAACGCCGTTTACGATATCAAGCGACGGAACGAACAAATCGTGCATCTGGTGGTAACCAACTCGCCTACTAATAATAGTTACAGTATCAAGCACTACCACTACGTCCGTCACTCTGAGACACACAGTTGACAAATCCCATGCCCCTTTAAAACCGAAACGCAGTAATGCTCATATCAGCGGCAGAAACAGGTAATGTGGGCAGTACTTTCCAGGACGAACTCGGTCCCAAGGAGCTCTACTGCTACTAAATAATTCGTCAAAATGCCGAAGGTCCCAATCTAACATAGAGTATTAAACGTAACATATTAAAATGTTTTATTTTACTCACTTGTAAGACTTTTTCGAGATACGGAAAACGTTCCTCTTTCTAAAATGGTGCGGTGTTTCCCTTTCAAACATGTGAACGTAGCCAGGGCCACAAGCATAGGCGAAACCTTTGTAAATTGAATATGGTATTAGGAACAGGTGGTCATCATACTTACCACATAGAATCGCATTAAACCGATCAGAAAAAGCTTTATGTCCATGTAATAATAAGAGTGAAAAAGATGGGCGTTTCGCGTCGGACAGTTCAAGCGGAAGCAAAACAACAAATATATTTTCTGACCGGCTCAAGCGTGCTTCCGCGTAAATAAATGTAGTGACTCCCAATTGCGAATGCATTTATGTGTATATTTATTTAGACCTATGATTTTAATAACATGCAACAAATAACAAGTTCGTCACCAACGGACTCCCTAAATGTTACGTTTATTTTAATTTATTAATACAAAGATCGAAAACAAAGAATCATTCCTACGAGTCTACGTCTGTATGCCAACTAGAGCCACAAGCATACAAACGCACGTAGGTTCGGTCAGACCGAAGGAATTTTTCTTTGTGTCCGATCCTTGGATTAATAATTTGATACCTAATCGAGTAATTTCATAAAAAACTTAATGATTTTTTTTATAATACCCAGTGACGGGACGAGCAATGCACGCGGCGGGTGGTAAACGACATATCTATCCATAGCACTGCAGTTGCAGTGCCACTCAGGGCTTTAAATCACAAAGATCTGACTGCCACTGCGTCCGTCACCCTGAGACATAAGTTGACAAATCCCATGTGCCCGTAATTTCACCAGCACCCTTACCCTTCAAAACCGGAACGCAATAATAGTCACATTACTGTTTGGCGGCAGAAATGTAGGTAAGGTGGCAGTACCTACTTCCCAGGATGAACTCTTTCACAAGGAGCTGTACTGCTACTAATTATAAAAAATATAAAGAACATCATAGTAAAACATTATGACAATTTAAATAATAAATAATAAAAGCAATTTTATGATTCTTTGTTCAAATGTTTCGAGGCACCCGAATAATCAGTATCGGGAAGTTACTTGAAGTGACTATATGTACATATATACATTTGTTACTTTGAATGTTTAAATATTTTTGATTCAAATAATATTGACGTTTATTACGTTTTTGTATTCTGATTACCTTTGGGAAAGTTGACAAAATTGGTAACCGGATAGGTTTCTTCCTCGGAAACAGCTTCCGTCGTATCTTGTTTACTGGACGTACTTGCTTTATCCCCGCCTTTATCGTCTTCAATAGCCCTGCAATTTCAGTAAATAGATACAGTTTAGTTATGAGCATCTATATTTATTTTAATCATTTCGTTGTATTGAGTACTATCTGTAGGTGACAAGTAAAGAACCTGATGTCAAAAAATAATTTTTAATAGAGTTTTAAAGAAAATCGAGGCTTTTAATTAAAGGCGCCTTCAAATTAGACGCGACTGTAGCGTGGCGAGCGTCTGTAGCGCTGCTGTATTAATTTTTAATTTTTTTTATAATGTTATGTTACGGGACGAACAAGTCATGCGCCTGATCGTAAACTTCATGCCTGTCCTTAACAGGTGCAGTGCCACTCAGAACTTTAAATCGCCAAGATCTGGGAGGCACTACCACTGAACCCGTCACCCTGAGGCAGAAATAGGCAAGTGGCTGTACTTGTCCGGACAACCTCTTTCACAAGGTGCTTTATTGCTCTAATGTTGTCACAGTATGCTACTTACTCCGTGTCCACTTTTTTCAAAGACATCTCCATAACATCGTAGGCCTTAAACACGCAGTTGAGCCGTATCTCGCCGTTTTCCACCATCATGATTAGCCCGTTGTCTGTTCCGAACATGATGCGATCCGGCGTCAACCACATACACGTTGTAATGTTGATCTACCCACGCATACAGCAATTACGTTATTTAGCATATAGGTGACATCCGACACATAACAATATATCACAATTTTCTTACTCGGTCATTCTTACAGGATGTGTCATAAAAAAATCAGAGACTCACGCATATAAATAACTGTATAATCTATGATGTAAAATCGAAAAACTACTTTTTTGACATCAAACTACTTTTTAAAATTCGTTAAACTAAATCTGACTACACACATACATTTGTTTAATCCCTTTATATGAAAGTAAAAGTTATAGGAAAAAATGTCGCAGAATAACAGAACAGAACACAAGAAAGGCAACTCTGTACGTCCAGATTATTTACATTGCATAAGAATGTCTTATAAGTAGATATTTTTTTATAATATTAAGTGACGGGACGAATAAGTCGTGCGCCTGATGGTAAGCTACACGCCTGTCTATAACAGTTGCAGTGCCACTCAGAGCTTTAAATAGCAAAGATCTGAGAGGCACTGCCACAGCGCCCGTCACCCTGGCACATAAGTTGTCAAGTCCCATATGCCTGAGATTTCACCAGCACCCGTGCCCTTCAAAACCGGAACCCAGTAGTACTGACATTACTGCATGACGGCAAAAAACAGGTAAGATGGCAGTACTATCCTGGAATAACTCTTTCACAAGGAGCTCTACACTGCTACGCTTATATTACTAGATACGCTTACATTTTCAGCTTTACACCAACCCCATTGACGCCAAACAGTTTCAGCAACATTCATAATGCGGAAGGTATATGGACCCGTTATGACAATCAATGTTGCGTCCGTAGGATTACATTGCACCTAAACATGAAAATCAGTTAGTTGTTTTACCAATGCCCCCAGCACTGGATGGTTTATAGGTCAATACAAATATAAGATGCAAAATGAATTCCTTTCCTCCTCGTTCAAACGACAAGACTTCGCAAATAGTATACGATAAATCGACGGGAAAACAAAGTAATTCCATTTGATTCACTGGAAATGAAGAAGTGAGCTAAAAGGTACATTCTAAATGAAAATGCTTAGGAAAACAAGAAATGAAACTATTTTTTCAGATCTAAATCACATATATTTGTTTTTTTAAACAAACATTTCGGGTCCTTTTCAGGTTCCATAGTCATAGCTGACTGTCAACAAATGTACGAGATTTAGATTCGAAGAGATACACTCGTCAAAAGTGTCTAGGGATCAAGCTTTTTTTTTTAAATATTTGATTACTCTATTAAAATTTAATAAAAATATCTATAAAAATTTATTATTTATTTTTTAAATTATGAAATTTACCAAAAAAAGTACCGTGATGTTAAAAAACAATAATTAAAAAACCTGCTTTTTAGTAATTGATAAAAACGTTCTTAATACTAAGACCTAAGACACTATTGATGTTGATTTCATTTCCTACGTGTAACAATCGCGAAAATCTAAGATGCTTAGAAAAAACTTACGCTCTCAACTGTCCCTTGGCCCGTGGGATTCTGGGCTTTTGCATGGCTCTCTACTTTTCCTCTATCCCAATTATAATAATACAAATACCAATCAGGTTCACCGGTTACAGCTATAAGATATTTAGAATCAAAAGTGAATTGTAAACAGCAGAATTCCCTCGCTGTTGAGTTCTCGAACGGCACAGTGAGTATCTTGCGTCTCTTATATGTTGTTAGATCGTAAATGGTGATTATTGGTTTTTGGCCCTCTTCCGCTATTTCATTCAGTGCTAGCCATCGTCTGAAATATTATAAACAGCTGAAGGGTTAGCAAATTACTGCCATCGTCTGAAATATTATAAACAGCTGAAGGGTTAGCAAATTATTGTAAAGATCGACTATAAAACGTTTTATTTCATTTTTATTTTCATTTCATTATGTTTTTGTGAGTAGGTATGGCTCACAAAAATATATGTTCTGCCTCCGTGGCCGAACGGTTACCATGCCGGACTACCACACACAGATCCCAGATTCGATTCCCGGGCCGGGAGAAATATTTGTTTGGCCTACATATATTTCTCTCATGAGTTTGGGTGTAAGTTGTGACACTGTGACACAGGGTTTCCCTAGTGCGGGGCTATGTTGAGTGTGTGCGTTATGTTGAGTGTGTGCCTTATGTATCGATGCAACATGAAAGGTAAAACACTAAAAAATAATATTTGTATTGATTTTTTAATTCTGCGTCAAATATCCATCAGAAACCAGCCTATATGTTGGGAAAGCGTCAAACGTTATAACAAAACCGACCTCAAAAGGTTGCTTATCCGTTATATCCATTTTCCCAAGTTTTATTGAAATCTGTTAACGGTAGGTGGGTGACATCCAATAAACCAGATTCAAAGCCCTAATTTGACACACTTAAAGGTGGAATATTATTTTCAATGAATGGGACCACTACTGAGATTACACCCTTTTACACAAAAAAAAGAATCATCGAAATGGGTTCACAAATCTCGGAGTAATCTAAACCATACACAAAAAAACAGTCAAATTGAGAACCTCCTCTTTTTTGAAGTCGGTTAAAAATATGTATCTAAGTATAATTTACGCCTATAAATATTTAAGTATCAGCAACATTATTTACTATGATATCTGCACTAGTAGATTCGTCTTTGCCTACATATCATCTCGATATATTTTTGACAATACGTAGGTGTGCTTTATTATTAAGTATGGTGAGAAATATTAATTACCTATTTGGTGCCAATACCAAGGACTTGATGGGCTTATGTTTATCCTGGAGCCTGATGAACTTCTGTTTCTTCTGGAGATGGTTGTGGATCACTATCACACCTCCAGCTGGGTAGATAATTTCAGATTCCGAGAGATAATGTGCATTGAATCTGCGTAAAATGGAATATTTATTATGTACAAGAACATTTTTGTTGTACTTTCCCCACATCATAAACTTGAATGTCCTAAAGTTTTACTCATGTATTTATCTAGAATAAGCATCATAGTTTAAGAAACGATTATAATTCATATTATAAGAATCGAAGGACTTACACGTTGTGGAGTCAATGAAGTACTGATTAAATTAACTGGAGTTGCCCGATAGAAGTCGTTAAGACGAAGTCTTCTAGTTGATTTATAGATATTTTTTTCGCTGCCCATTATTTACAATTTCGTCTTATCTCATTATTGAGAAGCCACCAATAGCTTCTCAAAACTTGAGTAAATAAAAGCAAGTAGGTACTCACTGTATCTCGGTGCGAAGACCATAAAACACACGAGCAGAAAGACTCGGTGCCGACGGAGTCGGCACAGTCATGATAGATCAACAAAAATAAATTTCCCTAAAACAACTATTATATTTTACTAATAAACTATGATATAAGAAAGACGTGCAGTAAAATAACAGCTTCAAGCTTCAATGATCAAAATTTGTTATTAGGTCGCCTTGGATACGGACGTCTTGACATATTGACCTCATTACGAAGAAAATAGCGAAACAAAGAAGTTTTGTTTAAAATCGATAAGTTTATACATACATGTTAGCATTTGCTGAAATGCAAATGTAACTAACTGTATGTGCAAAATATTGCAACGAAATATTATATTAACTGCATTCTTCCAACTGTAGGAAAACAGACAGACAGCGGCAAATACAGCATGTATGTCTGTCGAATGGCATCATTCAAATCGACTATTCCAACGAAGAAAAGAAATAATTGTTTATGACAATGGACAGCAAAGTGTGCATCATTTAGCGAGCGTTTCCCATTTGGCCGGCTCCACCTGATTGATGCTCAATGTCGTCTGCGAAGCGGGCATCCTCTGCAATTTCCGAGATAAGTCCCAGCTTCCTTCGCCACTCGTCTAGCACATCAACACTTGTGTTTCACACATTATTCTTCATCTTTACAAAACACTGTAAATTGACCCTGTTGCATTATTTATTTACAAATAGGTAGACACAACAGAAAAAATATTTGTATCCCAAGCCTTTCAAACAAACTCGTCAGTGTCGTTGTCTGAGCAGAAGGTACCTGGTTTTCGTACCGAGATATCACACTACGAAAGATTTCCTACTGAAATGTTTAATAAATTAATGTGTACATTGTTTCTGTGCGCAGTACACAAAGTTAAGTAGAGCAGCGTTACCTCGGTACTTACTAGCTCATATCACCACGAGCGCTACGAAAATATCTCTACATCTTTACATTATGTAGGTATCTTTCCATTATCTTGAGGATTTATTTGATCATTACTTAAAATTCTGAAATTCAAACATTTCTAAAACGTTGACCCAAATAATATAATGAGAAAACAGACGACGTACATACACAATGCACATAAGTATATAACGATGTTAAGAACAAATTTGCTGAACAAATAATCCAAAAAATAAGTTTTCTCGAATACCTAGTTCTCTTTTCATTGTTCCGGGAAATCTTAATTAGATAGTGAAGTATTCTATTATGAACTTTAATTTTAACCTAAGAATGCTCCAGATGCCGCGTTGATGTTAATTTTTCGATCTAGATTTTAGGGTTAACGTTTTGTTTATCTTACTGTAATATGTTCAGTTTTTCTTTGTTTTAGTTTTTACGTTCACTGATTTAAAACTTCGCATTGCAATTTATTGATACTTAGCAATCATGTTATACAGTAACTTTCTACTGTAAAGGTTTGCATTTTTATAAGGCCTACAATGTGTGTATGCAGATATATACTTAACTTCTTTCATACTCAAATAAAACCTTAATTTCATAGGTAAGCAAATCACACTTGAAATTGTCATATTGATTAAATTCTACTGCTCATTAGCAAGGCAGCTTCCCCAGAGAAGAATGAGCAAAAAGCTCTTGTGTTTGCTCTTTGTATATATACATTAAACAATTGTACACATTTGTAATTTACAATATTTATTTTAAACATCACATAGGTATCGAGACTATCCGATATTTTATTAAAGAAGCATTTCCCCCTAAATGAATATGTGACTTTGTGAAGACGACTATCAAGAACAGTTACTTTGTTTTTAGTCCTCGTATTAATTGATGTTTTCTTTATCGTCAAAAGGAAGAATTAATATGCGTACACGTTCCAATTGCGTTGCTAATTAAACGAATTGTTTGTTGTGTATGGGATATTGAGCAAGGAGATAAGTTCTATTGGTGAGTGACCTAGTCAATAAATTGGCGATATCGAGTACAATTGATGCGGTGGCGCAACTCCTGGAACGTAGGCGCACGTCGGCGTATCCTGTGATCCAGTCTCACGTATACGTCGTTAGTTGTCATTAACTGAAACTGGGTTTTCGAAATTGAGGTCGACGACTGCAATTTACGTCATCAAGAAATCAATACTTTAATTATTAATTTCTTCGCATTTGGATTCAACGTTTGTAGACGATGAGCTATATAATATATATATATATA
>NW_020653851.1:8770292-8885105 GCF_003589595.1 Hyposmocoma kahamanoa
AAGAGATATATAATATATATATATATATATATATATATATAATATAAATATATATATATATATATATATATAATTAATGGAGTAATTACACAAAAAAAATTAATATCATAGTAGTAAAACATCGTAACATTCAATAAACTCAATATATTACAATAAAATTGTATATTTGTATTTTTTGTTATACATTGCAATAGTAGGTAGAAATGTACATTACGTATCCACTACAGAGCTCCTTTATTCCTGTCTACCCAAAGTACTACACCTACATAAATAAGTACCTACTAATTCAAAGAACAAAAGCAATGCATAATTAATATTTATTAACAGTTTAACCGGCACCTAGCCAATTCTGTAGTCTTTTATACTTCTATTTAGCTGATTCAATATAGCGTGCAGACCAACTGAGGTAGAAACGAAAGTCACCGAAGAGAATTAACTATATCTACGAAAGGTGCTAGTGTAATGGATCGATAAAGCAAGGCGTGTAGGCCATTAGTGGTGGTATTTTGGTAGTCGTGGGGACCCCGCTATCCTCGCGTGAATCGAATCAACCCACGTAACAAATACGAATTCTATACAATATACATATCAATGTGAAAATGTTACTATCATTTCCAATAAAATAAACTCAGCGTTTACATTTTGCTGCATTATTGCGTAGCTCTAGATTTTGTATTCAACCGTTATTGTAAAATCCAGAAAATAAGAACACTATTTTGCGAAAGTATTGTAAATGTAAAAATTCAATAACAAATCTATAAATTCTCTTGTCAAACGACTTGCAGTAATGCAATGCCATTTAAAGTTGAGTAATGTTAACTAGCTATTTACCTAAACGATTCGGGTTCCCGTATTCTGGTAAGTGGTCACTGGATTACGCAAGACTTGTATTTAGCGACTTGTTTCTAATAAATGCTTGAAGGTGTCACTTTATTTTCCAAAGTGAACATGACCTTCGCCTTTCTGAGGTGACGTGACTTCGTCGTGTAACATAACGTCAGCGGTAAATATAATCGAATGTTTACGGTAAACCATACGTCTTGGCTATAACGCAGTCGCTCTAGAAAAATCAAGCTAGATACTTTATGTTAAATGGAAATGAACACACAGCTTATGTGTATCAAAGTGTAGTTGTTTATACGCTACCGTAACTAACGCATAACTGTTAATTGTAAGTGCAATTTGATATCACACTGTAATTAAAAAGTTAATCGTGCACAGCGGAATATTGTCTTGCTGTCGTACTAGTTAATTGGCTACGACACGGTAAACAAGGCCATAGTTTAGAGTTTCAAACTGTTACAGTCAGTAAATATTTTTACGACTTTACATAAAATTGTCGTTAAAAATGTGTAAAGCCAAAATCTGCCTTTACGTACAAAGACGCCAGCTTCAGTTATAGTTTGGCTCAAGAATTTATGTTACCGTTAAATATTGTGTTTGTGGTTCATCTATAAGGACCTAGAGAACAATGCGAGTCACCTCCAAACTATAGCTTGTACTACATCCACAAGTCTCTGTCTTAGAAGTTTACTAACAATCTCGTGCGAATAGTGTGTCGTGGTTTGACGATGCCGCTATGATGTGGTAATAGCGAATAGAGCAGCCGTTCGCGCCATTGTAGCTACCGTGCCGGCGCGAAATGCGGTGTGCCCGTGTTGCCGATGACGGCGTCCAAGTAGTGTGCCTCAGTCCGCGACGCTGAGTGCCGCAACGCCGATATAGCTTCGCGCCCGCACCCAAAACAAACCAACGATAATTAATTATCTTCCGCGATAAAACGTTACTATCAGCCCGCGATAAATTCCTAGTGTGATACTGATAACAGATAAAACACAGAGTGGTCGACGTCTGTAGTGCCTTATTATGTAAAGTCCTAAAGTTAGATTCTGTGGAATAATGACGACGGCAACTACAACCCGCAAGAGCATTTCGATCCACGACTACCCGGAGCACCTGAATCCGTTCCGCGAGGATGACAACCACAGCAAAATCAGGTTCTGGACGATGGGCAGAAAACTCAATCGATCCAACAGCATAAATTTCACCGGCATAAAGGAACTCAAGAATTCATGGTAAGTCACTTCATACTTCTTATTTGTTTAAAAATTGTTCTCTCTTTTTAACCTCGTCCGCTTTATTCGATTCGATACGAATTACTTTGCCCTTAAAGCAGCTTGCCCATTAGTGCTGATCATGACCGTACGTTTATTGTTGTATTTAAGATCAATTAGATATCGCATATTTTTGCTTTGAGTTCCTCCTGCTTGTTTGTATGTTCCAGGATCTTACGACATCTGAATTATGACACAATTTAAATTGGGTAGTTCCTCTTGAGCTCTCTTGTTAACGCCTTTCAATTAAATTTTATCATAAGACACACAGTATAGCTAGTAACAATGTTTGCCAATCGCAGACACTTAAAACTAAAGGAGTTATCGGTAGTAGACTGAAAATATTATAAGGCATTATAACACAAATGATATTTATAACGATAAATTCAGATTTCTTATTGTACAGTTTATTTTACAATAAGTATTTTTACCTACTATAGGCAGTAATAACCTACTTATTGACAATAGAATATAAATCTGAGAACTTATAGCTTGTTTTTATATAATATGCAGTTCCTACCTGAGTTTTTTTTATCATTTTTAATAGCTCGAGATATATTTAAACTGCAAAAACATATATTGTTTTAAGTAAGTTATTGCCAATTGTTTTCCTTATGATTATAAAAGTCATAGGGTCTGAATAATAAGTAATAAGGCATAGTCGTCACGTTTATTCTTAGCCAATGTTTTACACAGTGTAAACACGACTAGTTTTCTGCACTGTTTAGGAATACTAATGATGTTAGGTAGTATTTTGTACGTGACATTTTTGCAGACTCTAGTAGAGTTTACTTATTTACACCCCAATTTAGTTACATTTAATATTTTGTTTGTGGCGAAATAGTATATAATTAGTGGTTGTATGTATATTTGGTTGTATATGTGGTTGTATATTTTTCTAGATGTAGAGATTTTCTTTTTGGCTAGCTTTCGGCTGTAAGTTCTTCAATTCATTTTCTCTTTTTCTTTTCGCATGTATCCATTCGTATATTTCCGTCATTAAGTAAATTTTCATGTACTACTACTTATATAATCATTATTATTTAAGTGCACTTAGTACTAGTACACAGAGTAAACAGTTGAAATAATAACAGGAAAACGTCGTAGGGAAAGTACCATTGTACTCTGCAAGTACAAGGAGCCACAGGCTTATTATAGAGATATATATTCATTGTATACATAGAGTTATTTACAACATTTTTATAAAAATGGTTTTTTAAATAACTGGTTTTTTTAATGATCTCAAGTGGCGGGACGAACAAGTCGTGTAACTGGTGATAATCGACAAGCTTGTTCATAACAGTTACAGTACCACTCAGAGCCTTAAATCACAAAGAACTGAGGGGCACTGCCATTGCGCCCGTCACCCTGAGACATAATTTGACCAGTCTCATGTGTCATTTCACCAGCACCCGTAACCTTTCAAAACCGAAACGCAGTAATGCTCGCATTATTCGACTTTGCTTGGCAGCAGAAATAGGCATGGTGGCAGTATCTACTTCCCTGACCGAACTCTTTCACAAGGAGCTCTGTTGCAAGTAAAATCTACTACTTTCTAGATTTATCAAATACATAGGATAAAAACTGAAGATATGACAAAAGTTATCTAAAAATGATATATGTTATAGATGACTAATAATTAATCAGTCATGTGATTCATTTAAGGTTATAAAATATAATAGAGCGGAAGTGTCGTTATCACAAGGTATCACTGTTTTTTTTACAAAATGTTCTTACCTTAGTACCTCAAAAGGTATTGGAAGTTGTAAGAAGTACGTAGTCGTACATAACTTTTTTATTAAAAAAAACAACCTTAAAAAGTTTGGGGATTATTATATTTATTTGCTAAGTTTTATTGAAATCGGTTTACGGAAAGTTAGTGAAGTCTAATAAACCGGGTCCCTTCCCTAATTTGCTACAATCAGAGGCGGAATATTTTCTTCAAATTTGAACGGGACCACTACTGAGGTACCCCATTTCCAAAATAAAGAATATGCGAAAAAAATTCACAAATATCGGAGTAATCGTGTAACATACACACAAAAAAGTACAGTCGATTTGCAAACCTCCTTCTTTATTTTAGGTTTTACTATATATATACACACACTTGTATTAGAATATCACTTGCAGTGCAACGGAACCATATCCATCAACATGTAGCTTGTCGTGCTGCCGTCTGTACAATTTACCAAACTGGCTCAATGCATGTTCAAATTTTATACGTCTTTGAACTTTAATCGCGATAAAGTGAACATGAAATTCCACTTATCCCAACCGGTGACGGTGTGGTAGGGAAGAATGTAAAAAATCCACTTGTCCCCACCAGGGGGGAAAGCTGGTAGGGACTAGTGGAATGGGCTATTTTCTTTCGCCATCAACCAGTTGTAATTGCGAGAGCGAAAAGGCATTATATAGGTGTGCACGCTCCAATCGTCGATCTCATCGTAACATCGTAACTTTCTATCAGGTGAGATGGAGGTCAAATGCGCACTTATGCCTGTGTAATTTTACGTGTGCAAGCGCGCAATTAAAAAAGTCCAACAATGTGCCAGACAGCACAACAATTACCTGGTCTCAAACTAGGGAATTCCCTATACTGTGAGTACTCTTCGTTCAGCGTCCACAGTGCAAACAGAGGCAATGCTAAAAACTGCATTATTCGAAAAACTTGGTGTCCGCCCCCACTGGGAATCAAATCCAAGACTTTTTTTTAACAATACCAAGTGACGGGACCAGGAAGTCGTGCGCCTGGTGGTAAGCGACACTCCTATCCTTAACAGTTATGCAGTGCCACTCAGAGCTTTAAATCGCAAAGATCTTCGCGATACGATCGGGGCACTTCCACTGCGCCCGTCACCCTGACACATAAGTTCACAAGTCCCATGTGCCCGTAATTTCACCAGCACCCTTTCCCTTTCAAACCGGAACACAGTAATCCTCACATTACTGCTTGGAGGCAGAAATAGGGAAGGTGGCAGTACTTCTCCGGATGAACACTTTTACACGGAACTCTACTGTTACCTCCTAAAGGAGGCCTACCGCTTTATTATAAACTGCTGGATTATAAAACGATTTGTCGTAAATGCATGCAGTTGAAGTCAGAAGTGCCGTTATCTGTACTTACTTATTGCATTTAATAGCACTGCGCCATGTGGATCGCCTACTCGCCCGCGATTATGAGAAATCCTACTTTTTAGAGGGGTCAATCGGTCCTCACACGGTGATATAGGACTTGCGACCAGCTTAACATCGATAGTTATGGTGTCGCTCTCCGAGGACCGTCGCTTTGATGCGCGATTCTGTACATTAAGCTTTATACGTATAACTCCTTTAAGCGTGGGAGAACCGGTTTAACTCATAGCACATATCTACGTCCTGATTTTTGATTCAAATTAGAATCGATCCGATCGAATAGTCTCTAAATCACATGGGTTTCTGAGCGAGAAGAGGAACCTGATTCCTATTATATCTTTCTAATTTGTGAGTTAAATCAACTATTGTTCTGATTAGAAATGTCAAATCGGCCAGTTGTGAATGCTAATGGACAGAAGTATCGCTTCAATACAATCGTATCTCGGAGAAAATGTATGGTTTAATGTTCATACACATAATATAAAAGTCTTATAGATTTGATTCAAACATCCTCCATATAGATATAGAGTCTTCCATATGCTGATCATTAGATTTCCTAATAAATACAAGACCGTGACTTTCTTTAAATTCAACCGTTAAACAATGCTTTACCAAAGGACGTTAAATCGTTACCAAATAATATATATTCAGAAAATAAGCTTAGTATATAGCATAATGATAAAAATTACTGCAAAGTGACTGATTTCTTAGATACCTAAATGTCGACATAAAAATAGTTCTTGATGTATTATGTTATAATATTATTTAATTAATATTATAACTTAAATTAATCAATTGACTTCTTATTTATATTCCTTCCCCGATTATGGTCTTATAATTCAATTCATTTTAAGTTTGAATATGGATTCCTCAGGTATAATATATGTCTTATAATACCATGTTCCATCTCACGTTTACCATGTTTTAGGGTAATAAAATTTTATTTAAATTTAACTTTGCGCTATTTACAAGACAGTCCTAAGAGTAAATAAAGCCTTGCATGCCCTGGACTACCAAGAGTTTCCAATAAATTTATATAATAATAACCCTTTGTGAATTAAACTGATCCATTCAAATGACGTATTGTGCATTGTGGTGTACATGACCGACAATAGCGTTTAATGCAGCTTCTGTTACGCCCCACTTTAAAACCACACATCAATTTCATGACCTTTATTTCGATGTGTGTTCAGTCCAGTTTATTCAAGACGATTAATCGGCCATTTAACACTTACCTACCTTCTATGTAGCTCACCCGGCGAACGTCGTAAAGCGAAATAACCCTTGTTCGGTACTGGTGGCATTAGTATACTGCCTTTCCGGTTCTGTATATGTTTAAACTGTTGTACTATTCTGTCTAGTGATTACCTTCATCGAAAGTTTGGCAGACAATAGTAAGAAATAGTAGTTTAAAAGGCATTATAGAGCCAGAAAAACAAAATACCAGTGTCGTTGGTATGTGTTAACCTCATGCGAACGGCTCAGATATTCTGTACGTAATGTGAAGTAGCAATACAAGATATCTATCTACTCATATCATAAGTTCCTAAAGGAGAGCTGTGCAAGGCAATTGTTTAAACAGAATGACATAGTTCATTAATCGTAACGATTAATGAACTATGTCATTCTGTTCTGTCACTCACCTATAGAAACAGATCGCAAAGGCTTCAAAGCTTTTATGCCTTCTCTGACATGTAGACTGACCAGAGTTTTTCTCTCTATTACTAGAATTTGAAGTAAAATAACACGTCTACCTAATAATAACATCAGAAGCAGTGTTTTTAATATAAACAAACACACATTACCCATACGTACAAAGCTGACGTGTTCGAAACTATAGATGCGCAAATGTGAAACAACTTCGTCTGCTGCTGTGGCTTAACGTGATTTGGCAGAAACCCAACTCTTTCATTACAGGATAACTGATTATTATATTTACGAAAACATGTTTGTATAAGTATATTAGTGACTAAAGACGTGCAACAGCTAAGATAGACGTCCACAGAAGTTCACCAAGTTTTGGGTACCTATTTTGCTAATCACGTGGTACGAAACGGTCTGAAATGGTATGGGCTAAAGCTCACATGACGTCATGTATCCGAAAGTAAGCACGTGCTCTGTGTCCGGTCGTAACGTGACGTTAAGTAGCCCTACTATCGACTTTATACTCTGCTTGGTACATTTATGAAGGAGTATTTTTACATTAAAATATTGTGTAAACAAGGCAAAAACTGCGGTATTAACTTCTTGTACACTATATAATACCGTAAACCCAAGGTGAAATGCGAGTTGTTATTCGCCAAGTGTTTGCTATGACCTTCACCATATTTGTGAGAAAACAGCAATATTTCTGTTACCAATGGTACGAAATTTTCATGAGTCGTTACAAATTTGTCTTTAGATTTCGACAGCAAGAAACTCTTTTGCAACTTTTGCTTCACACAAACCGCCGGACGAAGTTAATTCAATATATTCGCCAATAACTTGAACTACCTATATAATATGTAAGTAATTATGAGTAGTTGGTCTGAGCTTCCAATGTTTCATAACAATTTTACGATAACAACATGAAACTCTGCACTTGTGCGTTTAAGTCCGTACTTGTGCGTTTTATTCCTTACATATGCGTTTTATTCCTTACATATGCGTTTTATTCCGCACATATGCGTTTTATTCCGCACATATGCGTTTTACTTTTCTATTTCGTTTATTTATTTTAAAAAGGTGTATTAAACTGCTCATATGCCGTGAACCACCAGTTGCTGGTTGGTTTATCGGTTTTATCCCCAGCGCTACCACTTTTAGAACAATTGCAATTTAAAAAAATGCCTACATATATTGCAATCCAGTGACGCTGGATCTAGCTAATGAAACAATGTAAACCACCGATTCTAGGGATCATGGATCCGACATAAGTAAGTACTAAAAGTAATTTATTCAGAATGTGCATAATTTACTCGTATGTTGATGTTTACAGAAATACAGAACATGATTTTATAACCAACTTTCAGATGTAAACGTTCGTCGCAATTTATTATAATTACCCACTTAAGCGTAGTGATTCAATGCCTCGAGGATTCTAGAAGCTTAGCAGTGATCGCGGGCAAAGTTCAGAAGCGAGGAACACACAGTTATGATCATACCTTGGAATAATACAATAAACATTAAAATAAAGATAATGAGTGTTCGTTTGTCACAGTCGTATTGTAATATATAAATAATAATAGGTATTATTATGAACTTTTAGTCCATTAAAAAAACTTTTTTTCTAAAACTTGTGAACAGCTCCCATAACTTTTCAACATAAGTTTTGTTTACAGTGACCCTCCCTATCAACTTCTTGGTTATACGGAAAATGGACTATAACCTGTGCAAGCAAGCCTGCACAGGGAAATACTCAGTCAGATCCTCATACCAAATCAGCCCATTTGCACGGACTTCATCCGGTTCTCAGAAGGCCCGGGTACAGTACCCTACCTATTTTCCAGTTGTGTACATTCGAAAGTTGTGAACAGTCGTGATTTCCTAAAACTTATTCTTAGCCGGTCCTTTGGTAGGTGGGGCACAGGTACTGTTCGGTAATTTCCCGAAAATTTGGAAAAATATAATTTGGAAAGGGCATAATATGTTCTACTGTAGTTCTTCTGTAATGTTCTTCTGAAGTTTTATTTAGCGTGAATTATAAAATAAATTTGTACAGCTAAAAGCCACCTAAAGAAAAACGAGATTTAAAATGATTTCACAACAGCGAAAAAACCTCCAACAACCACTGGCTTCATCGTTTCGTTCAGAACATCCACTTTTACAAGATGTCAACGTCAAATATGGAAAAATACAGGAAAAATATTGGAAAAAAATATCCGGATAAATATTTATTTGTCAAAAAAATATTTTTTTAGAAAAAAATGGAAAAATTTTCCATGACCCAACACTAGGCACAGATCCCTCCAAAGCGTACCTAAGCCTCTCGAGATACCGTACTAAAGTGTTTAATATTCATAAAAAATCGGTTTCCTTTAGCCAAATTCCATTTCTCCATCGTCAGTTTTCGAATATATTTATCCCAACAATATCGACATCGTGTAGGCACTTGATATACGTAAGTTGTTACCAATCCGTATGTTGATAAGTATGCACATGAATTAAACACAGACGTCTGTTTGCGAAACAATGGAGTTCTTAATGTTTAATGAACAAAATGTAGTCGTAAATTTTAAAATCGTTGAATTAGGTAGGTATGTAATTTTGAATTCAATGTTCGGTTGTGTTATAGTCGCAGACGCGCATAGCTTTTACCTTGTTTTGTTTCCTTTTATCATTTCCATATTGAATTGTCAAAAGCAAGCAGAACTAGCAAGAGTTCTTAACAAGGCGAAACTAGGCTATTAAATATTTACATAACGAGTTAGGATTCGATTAAGTACAATGGTCGTATGTAAGTGGATGACGACATATATGTATAGGAAAACTTAAATAATGTGGGTAGGTAATGAGATAATATTTCCAAAGATCACTTCTCCAATGACCAGACAAGTAAATACCATAATATAATGTTTGTTGTACATCATGAACTACAATTAGACAACATCACATAGGTACGTTGCCGGATGTATGTAACTAAAGCACTTGTGTTATGGAAATCGGAAACAACGACGGTATCGCAAACACCCAGACCCGAGATAAAATAGAAGAGTTACTTTTCTACATGGGCCTGGCCGAGGATCGAACCTGGGACCCCAGAGATGGAGACACCATGAAAATCGGTGAAAACAGAATACTTGAAAAAAAACAATTAAAATAATAGTTAGGTACATTGTAATGAAACCTGCATGGTGGAGAAGCTTGACTCTTCAAAGATGTGTACAGATGTATTTTGATCCAACATAGTGGACTACGGCTTGCTCAGCAGCATTATCATCTATTGAAATCATTTTCTAAACGTGAATTTTACGCTGACACCAAGATAGTATAATATATTTTTTTCCGAAATTACTTATGGTATTGTATTTTGTTTAATATTTTTCATGTGTAACTAACAATCACAGATATTTATTTTTATTATCTCACTTTTATTATGTAAATAGATTCTTTAATAATACTAAGTGACGGGACGAACAAGTCGTGCGGCTGTTGGTAAGCGACACGCCTGTGCATAACAGTTGTAGTGCCACTCAAGAGTTAAATTGCAAAGATCAGAGGGGCACTGCTATTGCGTCGGTCACCTTGAAACATAAGTTGACAAGTCCCATGTGCCATTTCACCCTTACCCTTACACTTTGAAACCGGAACGCTGCAATGTTCTCATTATTATTATATTAAGGTGGCAGTACTTCTCCGGACGAACACTTTCACAAGCAGTTCTACTATTACTACTACATAGATCGCTCTAAGCGGTGATAACTCTGTGCGATAGCAAAAGAAAGCATGCACCACCAAAATTATTTTTATGAGAAAGACAGCCCACGGGAAGTATTACTAATCCACTTGAGTACTACTACCAAATACAGGTCTAAAAAGGGTCAGACAGTTAAAAAAAAATATTTTTGATAAATTTATTGTTTTGTAAAAAGGTCATGACAAAAGCTTGTGGTCTATGATGTTAGTAATATATAGTATGTATAAAGAGTCCACGTCCATCGTGATAGCAACGTGGGGATCTATTATTATAGCTATTACGCACGTGAGGTTTGCACTGTAGTAGAGCGGGGGCTGTTAAGTTTTAATTTAATTACTAATCGATTCCTGTATTTGGAATTCTATTTAAAAAATGCCAATTAACGGTAATGCGCTTAGTTTGTTTTTTGTTGGTAGGTTTAAAGATCTAAGAACTTCATCATCCCCATTTATACGTCCCACTGTTGTGCAGTTACGCGTTGAATAAGTTCAGCAAATTACTTAGTATAAAAGAAAATAAGTTGAATCATTTGTTAGCGAAATTAAGATAAAAGTATATCTTTATGAATAAGTGGGTCATGGGGTATAGAGCGGAGTTCGAGCATTGAACGTCATTATCACTTTTTAGAGCCTCTGCGCACTCAGTTACCTGGGTACAATAAACACCACAAGTGGAGAAATACGCATAATGAAGAACTAAACAAATATTTATTAACGCCATATATCTAGAGTTAGTAAAATTTGACATTCACGATATTCAATTTGAAATTAATCAGTTCAGATTTCATAACATCACACGGATCTGTGTGCATTGGTTTTATTTAGTGATCTATATTTATTTTAGTAAGTCCATGGCTATGTAGTGTCCAGGTACTTACTAACTCCATATAAACTGCTTTATACATTTATTAAAGCACATTAGGTTTACACGCAGCACATTATTCAAACTAATATACTATAATACGAAAGTAACTCTATAGATTTTAAGGCTTTTGTGGTTATTCACTAAATGATTATCACTACTTACAGGTTTCTTACTACGATATGATTTCTATTTATTTTCCCAATATTTCGCAACGGTTGCTCGGTCCATGGTCACTGGTTGACTGGAAGAGTTTCAGAACGGTTACACGCTTCATGGTCACGGGTTGACTGGAACCACGGGTGGATCTCCTTACATCGTCATACCACCTTTTTCATCGCCTTTCTGGCCACTCGTATTAAAGTTTAAATTTTGAATTGTTCCATAGCTCTTAAGTCTCGCATTCTGATTTTGTTTCGTTCCACCTTCACTCCCTGCTCGATCGCGACAGCGTAAGGAGCTGGTTAAAATTCATTCGCGTTTAATTTTGATTCCTTTACTAATTGTATAATTACTAGTAATCTAAATCATGTGCCAATTTTAATAAGTTTATAGCCATTACAGCCTTATCATGTACCTATGAATACGTATCTGTAATTCAATATAACTCGGCCCTTTTAGGGGTAAGTTTCTACTTAATATCTTATTCATCAAGTTAGGAAGTGTAGTGTTTTATAATAATGTACCTGTTTTCTATATATACCTTTTATTGTTACAGCCTTACTTCTTTGTTACCTTTTCTTTTCTTTAACCGACTTTAAATAAATTTGTGAACCTGAAGTTTTCTGTTTTACTGCCGTGAACCTGGTCACGACTTGTTAGGGCTACAACCCTTTCACCCGTGACCATGGTGCGTGTAACCGTTCCGAAATATCGGGAAAATAAAAAGAAATGCTATCATGGTAAGAAACCTGTAATGAGTGATATCGTCGGGGAAAGGCGAAAGTAAAAGGCGCGTATCTTCACGAGATAAAATTTTACAGGAGAGGGTTTAAACGTTATTACTTTATAATTTCAATGGCTGCGACTTTCATTTCTGCGCAGTAAGCTTTAATTATGTTATTTACGGACTGATAATAATAAATAGATTCTAGTAAATCAGCCTAATTTGGTTGCCAAGAGATTTACGCGGTTTGGCCAGTAACTTACCGCAATAATAACTTCATAATGTGTGCTAGTTACGCGCAATTGCACTATCCCCGACGGTATAAGTAATCATTCATCAAGTAACTCTGTCTGTTATGTTTTCACGACTAAACCGTCGAACTAATTTTTATGAATTTTAGTATAGAGGTAGATGGTACCTAGAAGAAAGACATAGGATACTTTTTGGCACAAAAATAAATCTTAAAGAGGGTTAAATATTGAATGAAAGTTTGTATGGAAAACTATGAAAATTAGTATAGTAGGTACAGTAGGCTACTCGAAATATAGTCTACGCAGACGAAGTCGCGAGTACCACCTAGTATTTAACATATTAGTCAGCATGCTGACGGTGGAGTGTGCTGACAAAAATGCGGAAAATCTTCGTAACTAAAACATGTACTTGCCTACTCGCATCGAAGTTTATATAGTGTGCAATTTTGTAACTTAAAGTACAAGGTGCAAAGTGCATTTACCAGTCGAGTGGTCGATTCAAAGTAATAATATTACAGAAAAAAACTTTTGTTTCTCTTATGGTTGGTTGTCGGGTAATTACTTCATCCTTGCGCGTGAGGTATGAATTGCGGAGGTATAAAATGTTATAGTTCAAATTTTATAGGTATTTTTATAATAATAAGTAACTCATCTGTTGCAACGATTTAAATATTTTAAAGTAATTTATTTATTATTTTTCCAATCATCATTTCTAGACACTAAAATTAGGTAGAGACAACTGCACATCAGAGATTACAAATTTTTGTTCGAAAATCGCCTCCATTGCAACGGAACAAGATACGTCAATGTGTAGCTTGATGTGCTGGCGTGTGTACATACACAACACGATACGTAAAAACGTGATTTTATGAAAATAAAAAGCGGATCTGTACAAGTCACCATGTTAACCTTCAAATGACTCCAAAAAGCGGTGTTCATTAGCTTAGGGTTCTTTATTGACTTTAACTCCATCAAAACTCTTAACATTTTATCGTGTTCCTAAGAACATGATAAAAACCTATTCACGATGGTGCCACATAGGAAATGAAACTATTTCTTTAGATCTACAACGCGTATGTTTGTTATTTCAAATATACCAACGTTTCGGACCCTTTGCAGGTTCCATGGTCACGCACCCCTAACAGCGGACCTGTAAAGGGCCCAAAAAGTTGGTTTAAAAAAATACGCTATTTGTATATAGTTTCATTTCCTTTTTGATATTTTATTACTGTTATTAAAATGCCTCTCAAAAAAAAAACATTTCCCAACGCTTATTATATGGTTGAAATCCTTACACTAAATAAGAAAAGACTTAATGATATTTAAACAGCTGAGCAGATGTTTATCAAACATACCTAAGAAAGAACCTTCCCTATTAAATCAGCCTTCAAATAAGAAGATACCGCTTTGAGATCTGCAAATCCACTTGGGGTAGCCACGACAGATTGTATGTGTAATGTCAGCATTACTGCGTTTCCGTTTTGAACGGGGTGCCGATGAAATTACGGGCACACGGGACTTGTCAACTATGTCACAGCGTGACGGGCGCAGTGGCAATGCCCCTCAGATCTTAGCGACTTAAAGTTCTGAGTGGTGGCACTGGAACTGTAATGTATAGACTTGTCGCTTACCACCAGAAGGGGCACGACTTGTTCGTCCCGTCCCGAATTGGTATCATAAAAAAGTCATTACTTATAATATCTATATCGAATGTTTTGCAAATGTCTGCCATTTAAATAATGCAAAGTGCGATCAATCCAGCTGACGTCATGCGATAAATAGACAAAAGTCATACCCTTGATCTATCTCTCCTAATGTCACAGACGTGTTTATAAAACAATGACGTTATACGATCGATAAAACGGTTGTTAGCTTACTATATTGGTAGGTACTTTTATTGATACGTATTTTAACGACACACAATATGTTCTTAAAACGAATTTATTCTGTGACGCACTCGAGTATACCTATCACTTATCAAAGTCTCTTCTCCGAGGTGACTCCGACCATAGTACGTCTGTAATAAGACAAGTATGATAACTCCATACAAATGTAGCAGCGCGGCTTGTACGTGTGCGCGCCCGTCACACGCCGTGTACAGACGCACACATTCACATAAACTCGCGATGCACTCGCGTTGCATAACGCTTTGTCCCAACACACCTTTCATTACTATGTGAATGTGTGCGTTCGTATACGGCGCGCAGAGTTCGCGCTGTTACTTTGCACGGAATTATCATACTTTTCTTATTCTACTATGGCTCGAGTTTCTTACAAGTCTATTGTGTGTACCTATAAGTTGATACGGTATGGTACAGGGTCAAGAGCACGTCAAGCTTTACACTTAAGGCTTAAATCCAACTCTATGCCGCTTAGAACGGTCCAAAGTACAAAGTGTCAAGCTTGATGTGCTCTTGACTGTAAGTGCGTTACGGGTGGAATTCGAGTTTAAATAAATTACTGAACAATACAAAAACTGGTCTTAAGTATGTCATGACACTAACTAAAATTGCAAATAAAAAAGCATAAATAATAATATTGTTAGTAAGGGCTACGGCACGTAACAAGGACGATTCATTGTAAGCCCAGCGAGCTGTTGACTTAACATAACTGTACAATTAATTGTACACATTATTTCTAATCAACTGGAATTACGTAATGCCGTAACAATCACTAATATAAAAAAAATAAACTAAATGATTACTTTGTAAACAACTTATAAAAAATATGATAAATTTGATTTTTTTAAATATATATATTTACCCAATCCCATTTCAGTAGCATCTTTTAGATTAATGATAGATTATTTATAAAAATTACTTAAATATTATATGTTTTTCTGTTAGCAATATAAATATACTTATAATAATATATTGTGTTTACACAGTTCGCATTATGACGAACCTTAGTAGTTTGAAATGCGACAAGAAATATTGTTGTTTAGGTATTATGTTTTTTATTGTAAATAAATAAAAAAAAATCACAATAGAATATTTTTTTATAATTTATACACACGAATGGCCACAATTTCCTACGATGGTAGCCTTTACTAACTTGTTTATTTTATTAGGGACAACAACAGCTTATTACAGCCAAATTATATTCAAATTATATAAAAACAGAACAAATGCAATCAGTAACATAAGAGAGCGAGATGTGCTCGTCAAGTATTGTGGACTTTGCACATTCTAATATCACACACTAAATAAAACAATGTCACACTTTTATGAAGCAAGTGATACAATAGTAACAACATATGTGCCATGTTATATGTATAACAATAATATCTGCATAATATAAAATCGTCGGGGATAATGCAATTACGCGTAACTAGCATTTGATTATGAGTCTCCATTTCGGTAATTTAGTGGCCAAATGAAATCCGCGTAAGTGTCGTGGCAACAAAATTAGCGTGATTTACGGGAATCTATAATGCTTACTGTGAAAAAATGAACGTCGTAGCCATTGAAATAACAAAGTAATATAAATCCCTCTCCTGTGAAATTTGGTTTGGTACAGATACGCGCTTTTTACCAATACTACATACGCGGATTTGCACTATCCCCGACGAAATTTTGAATAGCAATATTCCACTTCATATTAATTTTTGAAGCAAGCAACTTGAAATATTAGATGGAAGTCGTGCACTTTGTGGTGTAGCTGTATAAGCCTACGAATATTCAGCAAGTTTACTTACTTACTTTACTTTAGTGAGTATGTAATAAGTACTTTTATTAAAAAATCAAAATATTTCTTTTGAATACCAAGATCATTGGCTAAAGAGAGTAATGACTGTCCAACAGACCGTCACGGCACAATTGCGACCGTTCAAGTGGAATCAAGTGCACTAAACTGCCATTAGTTTTGTCAGTGTTTCGCCTACAGACATCCGCTAACCAAATCATGAGAATTCCCAACAAAACTAGCGACAAATCTGATGTCCCCAAAATAAAAACCACTACTAGACCTAACTAAGGATTAACCAAATAGAAAAATATCTGATAACTCCAATTTGGTTAGCTGCAACAAAATTATTCCCAACTTTACTGCTGGAGCTAACTAAAAGAAATTGACCCAATCAGATTCATATTTTCTGGCAAAGACCACGAACTTAATTATAAGTGTTATTTATTACTTAGATATGCCAATTAATTAGTACATACATAGTAGGTAATCATGATTTATTTTAACTTCAGTAAACAAGAACAAAGTTCAGAAAACGTCACAGAAATCATCAAAGATATAATGTGAAGTCCCTAACTAGCATTGAACTAGGCGTATTGATCAATAACAATAATAATAAGTTTGTTTATTTTCTCACCACAATATAAGTAGGTACATTGAGCATAATATCAAGAACAGTCCATAAAAATAATAATTATACTGTGTGAGACTGGTGCCTAAACTAGACGTAAGGTCTGTATTTCCGGTCATCAGTATCACCCTTTGGCAAATATTTGCAACTTTATATACTCGTACATTGACAATTGCGATTAATAACTTATCTATATATATACACTAAAGTTTACAAAGGAAAAAATAAGAATAAAAAAGTAAAATATTGTTTATGCATGTTACTTTCATTAGTAATGCTTTCATATACTCTCGTTATGCGAAACCGTGCCAAGCAGTGGAGATATTACGGGTCTACCAAAACTCTTTACATGCACACATACACACCGTGACTAAAAAAAATACCTTATCAGACTTTAAGAAACAAAACTTGTTTCAGGGCCTTCCGGTCGTTTATGAGGAAGGGTAAGAAGCAGGCACCTGCGCAGGAGTCGAAAACCCAAATCAACGGAGATAGCAGCCCCATACTCTACCGACGAGCGCTACAATGTAAGAAAATTACTGTGGAATCACGATGACTCAACTTTTTACTTTGTTTGACCCTCATATTCTGGTTCTGAGATAATCTAGTAGCAAATAAGCATTTGTACGCATTTTTAGTACCTAAACTTAAAATCCTACATACAAATTGAAAGTTTTTTTTCCTGTAGAACGCTATCTATACTTAGCTGAACTTGGTCCTTAACTGCTTTTAACGCACTGAAAAGTTATAATTGAAATAAACTTTCAGACAATCTTAAGGTTATTTTTATTTTCAGATCTTCGTAATAATAATATGAAATCTTAAATGTGTAATGTGATATGCAATAAACAATTAAAATTGAAATGTAACATCTGGTCAATTTGTATCAATAATAATTAATGTTTCGAAAAACACGATATAAAAATCCTTTACCAGTTTTCTCCCTTTTAACATGCACTCATATAGATAATGAATATAAGGAAAAATATTTTGCAGGTCACATTGAATTGCCTTTAGCACATTGATCTGTAAATGCTTGATTTATTATAAACTTACCTTATAAACTTGAAACACCCCATTGTAAAGGTCACGTAAAGCTTTTAACTCCATTAATTTCTATTTTAATGAAATATTAATCGAGAATTGTATCGTACACAGTAAAAGTGAATTATATCCTAGTAATAAAATTTTGAAATATGAGCTTTCAGCAAATAAATATGTAGTAATTTTATTTCTCTGAGTAAACTAGTAATGCCATCTACGGCGATGTTAGTGCAATTATTGGAGTTGTTTCACTTTTATAATGAAAGGTAATGACTAAATGTGATACTTTTAAGCAAAAAAACATGTGTTTTAAAAACGGTCTTACACCACTTTTATAATGATCGACACAATTATTAGTACAAAGATCGAACACAACGAAAAAGTCCTTGGGTCTATAGGTTTTGAACTTGCGTCTGTGTGCTTGTGGCTCTAGTCTGGCATATAGCTGCAGGTTCGAGTCTTAACAAATCAAAGGAATTTTTATTTGTGTTCCATCTTTGTACTAGAATTATAACAAACTAGTGAAGTAATATCATGATAAGTAATATTACTTCACAAACATCATGATATTCAATCAAATCAATTTTATATACGTTAATGGAGAAAATGGTATGGGCAACGTCTTCAGCTTCATAATTAAGATAGAAATTCAACTCTAAGCACCCTTGTCATAGTACGCAGCCTGGCTTGTTGCGCAACTACCAATAATTTCAAAATTTTTCCAGCAGTGTGCATTTATAATTAACTAGAAATATCTTACAATCGCACTATTCCAGTCGTTAAAACAAACAAATTTTGTTTGCCTGCCGGTGTAGCTTTTGTGTTTGGTAATCCACACCAATCAATGGATCAGCCAACGCCAACGGTCTGTGATTGTATGAAGATTACATGGAAAGTAGAAAAAGATCTATGTGAAATGTTCAATGTCGTAAAACAATATATATATATATCAATAGTACACGTCTGTCGTCCGTAACGTACTTTAATTTTGGAGGTACAGGTAGCAAGATAAGAAACACGTGATAAGATAGGACATTTTGAATATTGTTTCCCTATCGATACCCTCTAAAAAAAGTTAGCAATTACTAATCTAAATTAATAACGTCAAGTGCGTTTGTTCATTAAACCTTAAAATCAATACAGCATAATTGTAGCTGTAATAAGAGAAAATAAGTTTCTTTTGTCTTAACTATTTTATATGGACTTTGTATTGTATGTATTTTATATATCAAAATTAATTGTTTCCAATTACAAAGAATCATTAAGTGATACCGTACTCTATTAATCCATAACATGTATGTTTATGATTGAGTTTGTTACATTTTTACAATCCAATTGTATGTTATAATTATTAATACAAGAAAAAATCCTACGATCCGGCCGGATTCGAACCGACGTCTTCTAGCAAACCGTGCCACACGCTATGCCAACTAAGCATAATTAACTAAATAAGTTTAGTTGGCATAGCGTCTGCCACGGTTTGCTAGAAGACGTCGGTTCGAATCCGGCCGGATCGAAGGATTTTTTCTAAGTGTTCGCTCTTTGAATTAATAATTATAATAAACTAATGGAGCAATTTCACAAAAAATAATTGAACGTCAATTCAGTACAAATTAATCCAATCGTATGCTAAAAAATTGTATCAGGTTGTAGCTTAGCCTTAGCGAAAGGAAAGAAAAGGCTCGGTCCATACAAATTCATTGAGAAGTAAAAATGAAAAGACTGTAACAATAAAATAATATTTAAAAAAGTACAATCAGTATAAAACACTCCCTACTAAACAGTCCAGCGTCCTGATTTTGATTCAAATCGGAATCGATCCGATCGGGTAGTCTCGAAATCAGATAGGTTTCTGAGCGAGAAGATGAACCTAAACCTACTATATCTTTCTAATTTGTGATCTAAATCAACTATTGTTCCGATTAGAAATGTCAAAAGTTTCCGATCGGCCAGTTGTGAATCGCAGTTATGCGCTCGACTCGGAAGAGAGGCAGTTCTCGATCGGGAGAGGCAATCAAAATCAAGCTACAGATACTTACCCCAAAAGTGCCTATATGTATACCTAATGATTTTAAAGCAGTAAATTACGTGCAGTTCGAGTTTACATTAGGATGATCTATGAGCATGTCCTCCGTTTTGAGAATTTTAAAGGGAGTGATGACGTAACGAACCAACGTAAGAATAGTGGAAATAAAAACGAATTCGAGAATGATTTAATATTTTAAGTGACCTGCCCCCGTAGCATGGCTACGCATGATAGTCGCGACGCGCGCGATAAAATTGAAATAAGCGCGCGCTGTTGGCTGTCTTAATCAGATCTAATTTAGATAGCCAATAGGGCGCGCTTATTTCAATTCTATCGCGCGCGTCGCGACTATAATGCGTAGCCATGCTACGCGGGCAGGTACCAGTAAAGAGGGTGATAAAAAGGTGAGATGACGATGAAAGAGGTCAGCATCGTCACAAGGTGTCAGGGGATCTATTGTAAGTCAATGGGGGATCTATTCCGTTCTCTGTCGGACATTCGTCCGAAACAATTACTGTCAAATAAGTATACTTGACCAAATTTAAAGACAATGTCATGTATGAAGCATCATCGCATCATTTAGATTTGGTCGAGTATTACTTATATGACACTAATTGTTTCGGACAGATGTCGGACGAAGAATGAGAGTAAACCCCCTGTATAGAGTAGCAATAGGCTAAAATGCTTATTTCGTCGATATACAAGTAGGTACTATAAAAGAATGTACGGAGTGCGAGGTAAAATTTTGCAAACATTTGAAGTGTTTGTTACAAACAAAGATAATAAAATATTTACCTATCGTATTAGCTGATCAATAAAACTATTTTTGACACACACAACAAAAGTCTTATAGTATTATTAAAACTAATGAATATCACGGCGTTTCCCTACCATATTCAATTTTTTTTGTGAAATTGGTCCACTAGTTTCTTATAAATAACATATTTGATACTGAAATGGGGGTCATATAAGCCCTTTACATGAATTCGTGTTATTACTATAAGAAACAACATCGCGATAATCCCCTCTTACCAGCAGCCGGCTAATCCTAAGTCGAAAGATAAGTCCGGTGGTATTCATTCTGACTTTAAAGCCAATATCGCCGTTTAAACCAGTGTTTTTACCTGTTAAATTTCTGATAGTGTTGCCATTTAATACACTTCTAGTTTACTACAAAAAATTTGCAGCATAATTGACAAGATTATTAGCCGAAAATTCACTACACAACGCCATCAGTTTAGCTTTATGCGATTGGCTTTTAAATAAACTAATGTATAATTTCAGACTCGTCATCTTCAACGGCCGGCCCACGCAGTACAGTTGGATCCCCGGAAGTAGCGAACCGATACGTGTACGCTGGTTCAGTAACGCCATTGCCACGCTCTCGTTTTCAAGAACGCCTGCGCAGCGCTAGTCAAAATGAAGTCAACTCACTATGGTAATTGACATGTTATTCTTTGCCAATGGTTAAATTTAAGTTAAAATGTGTTGTAGGTGTGGAAAGGTTTACAATTTACAATACAAAGGGATACAGAGTTATTTTTTTATTTAGTAAACAACTTTTGTTCATTGACTTTTAATAATTCACATCATCACATTTTACTTTCGTACAAAAATAAAAATATATAGGTAGATCGCTCTAAACAGTTATAATTCTGTGTGTATATGATGCAAAACACAGAAGCGGGCGTTGGGGGACGCCGAGAAGAACCTGTACCGTGTGTTTACTGTGACAGTTGTCGCTAGCGACCGCGTAAATTGCTTCACAATTTTCTATGCCAAATTATGCAACGCCCCTAGCGGTTACAAGATGAAGTAACATTTTGTATACAAATATTTTACGTTGTCGCTAGCGAGAACTGTCACAGTAGACTCATGGTAGAGGCACAGATCTAAATAGTGTCAGACATTACAACAAAAACTTAAAAGTTTATTTTTGGGAAATTTATTTTATTATGTTTTGTAAAGTCATAGAAAAAGTTGTAGTTATGGTCTATACCTGCGCTATGGTCTATGGTCTATACGCAAGACTATTCCTGCGTGGTTGTTAGAATTTTACAAATAACCCTGTATACAACATGTAGTAATATTGAAATTAAAATAACAATAATTCAGCTGTATACCTAACATTGTGTAGTTACATACGCATTATCTACATGTAGATTTATGTACTTACACGTAATCCAAAATCGTTTACCTAAGTTGATGATGTCACTACCTTAATATCCTAAAAAATTTGTAGCATCATCCAATGGCGAAGCGCTTGAAACACAAACAATGATCTAATATGTGACATTCGCCGCTCACTTTTTGGGAAGATTTTATTGAAAGAGGCCATAAAGTACACAATGAGTCACTGTGATACAGTCACATACACAAATGAAAAACGACGTTATCAACATTTCTGCCCTCGGAACGAAAAAAGGCACAACTGCTGTATAAAGTACGCATAGTTGTGCCGTTTTTCGTTACAAGGGCAAATTTGCAAATTATATTGTTTTAAGGTAATAGTACTGATATTTAAAAAAAATCACGCTAAAAGAAGAATACGTATATTTCTTCTTAAGTTTTTCGCCGTCAATTTGCTACAGATAACTGTACAATACGACGGCGGAGTGACAGACAGTGTGTTATACAGGGTGTAAATTTGAGACGGGGCAGCAAGGCCAGCTACATTAATCGTTGTAGTTACAGGAAAACGGTTCTAGAAGACTATCCATGAATTTTGAAGATATTTCGATTGGCATTCACAGATTTTGAAAAAATGGTACAGTCAGATAATAAATAATAAAAGGTTTTTAACGATTTCTGACATTCGAGTACTCTTACCTCAGTTGGTCCGATAGAGACTATTGATCCTTACCAGCGACCGGATCGAATGGCATAAAAAAGTTTTGCAAAAACTGTGAATGCCGATCAAAATATCTTCAAAATTTATGGATAGTCTCTAGAACCGTTTTCCTGTAAATACAACGATCAAGGTAGCCGGCCTTGCTGACCCGTCTCTTTACACCTTTTACCTACAGTTTTCGTTTGGTTAGCTTATTATGTCACTTCTTGTTAACGACTTGACCAGACTGGTCTAATAAAGAAAGCCTAGACCAATAGAAACCATATTTTTCTTTTGAAAGTTGTACATAAGAATAAGTAATGTACATTGTAAGTGTATTATAGTAAAAATTTGTCTGCGAAACTTCTTTGGTTTTGAGACATAATGGTGGGTTGCTCCAATCCATTTCACCTGAGCCAACAAGCAGTGCCGCGAAGTTTTTGTGTTCTATTAAGTCTTTTTTTAAAAACAATACGTTTTTCTAATAACGCTGACATGTTCAATAAGAAAGAGGAAAAAATTTAAATAATATATTTTTTAAGTCATTAATTTTATATCATATCGAAATGGGTGTGTGCAATAACATGTATGAATAAAGAATTTGATTTCTAAAATTGTTCAACTAAACGACTTCGGCCTCCTGTTAAGAACCTGTGTGGATAAGAATAAACCGTCTAAGACCCGCTTCCTGCTCTGAAGATTAACAGATAATGGCAGTGTCACTTTGTAACATTTCATTGTATTTTAATATGACATTGCTGCTGGTTTGTAGCTATAGCTAGTTCTGCATATTATAGGTATAGGCAATCTCTTACGTACTATGCTACAAAATGATGTCACTTCTCACATCTGTGTGATTATTGTTTGTTTAGAAAGTCGGTTTACGATTACCTTTATTAATAGCTCATACCCTTGATTTAATTATGCCACATGTAATCATACGTTAAAAGTAATTTTATCACATGAACGTCATAAAAACAATACTAAAGCTGCTAACAGATTGACTGCACTTTTGCAGTTAATGCGTGAAATCGTAATCAACTTCATGCAGCCGAGACAACGATTGCATGAAGTTGATAACGAACTCACGCATTAATTGCATGCTGTTGATCTCGGCTGCGTGAAGTCGGTTTCGAGTGCATGCAGTTAATGCATGAAGTTAATGCATGAAGTTGTTATCAACTTCATACAGTCGAGGCCTCGGATAACGACTTCACGCAATAACTGCATGCAGTCGAAAGCGACTTCATGCAGCCGAGATCAGTAGCATGCAGTTAATGCGTAAAGTCGTTATCAACTCATGAAGTTGATTTTTAGCGTTAGCAGCAACCTAACTCCATGAAACAAAGTATGTATTGTGCAATTTTATAACTGTCCTATATAAATATAAAAAAGAGATCGACTAATTGCATTCGTAGAAACTTTAAACCTCTGTCCTGAATAGTGTCATTTTGCAAATGTGACCTTATTTTACTATGGCTGCTGTTACGTTATGATGTTATTATGACTCCGTCTAGCATTGTTATACATTTATCTTTAATACTCAATGCCACGTTAGGCGTCAACAAACTTGGAAAACAAACAAATTAAAATATTATTTGATGATGTTGTTGTTGGTGTTTGGTAAAGTATTAATCACAATCTAATACAACATGCAAGTATGATCATTATCACGCTGACAGATAGCGATGACCTATAGATAATATACGAATAAAAAAGTATGATTATTTTTATTAATAAAAAAATGCCGTCCAAAATGTACTGCGTAATATAATGGCTTACACATACGGTCACAAAAAATTGCATTTTGGTATACCATCACATTTCCAGTGAGACTCCGAGGATGGCCCGCAGTGAAGCGTTAGGCTCTGAAGTAAGCGTAGAGAGCGCGAAGCCGTTCGGCGAGTACCCCGTTCCGCCCGTGCGAGCTTCAAGGCGGAAGAAAAAACGCGCCCCGCCACCACCTCCAGGAGCTTCTGATGTTTCGGTAATACTTCATCTTTTATATGATATCTGTTGATGAGATTCGTGCGCCTGGTGATAAGAATAAGCGACACGCTTACCCATAACAGTTGCAGTAAGTGTTGAAAGAGACTGTATTTTAAGGCCTATTTAAAAAACGGTTTCATTTCATAGGACTCGACTCTAAAATTAAAATGAAGGTACGCGTTTTTGTTAATAAGACTTGATCATCATACAAGCAAACTCGACAACTCGAGCTGTTTTTAAAAAGACTCGCGCCGTAGTCGTGACAGTAAAAAAGGACGTTTATTTATATGCCGTGCTGGATCAACGGTTTCATTGAATCCTAATTCACTGACCTTTATTTAGCCCTAACAAAAACTACCCCACACTTGAAAACATTGGTTATGGTGACAATACCTAGATGTAAGGAGCTCTATTGCTATTATAATTCTACTTTACGCATTTATTTTAGATTTTTATAATCCAGTATTTAGAGACGAAACACGACATCGATTTCAAATTTGTGTTTACACCAAACAATACGTTCATTTATTTACTCGCTGCTATAAGTAATTTTGATCTTTTTACTTTCAGGTCATCAGCGAGACCTCTGAAACCTTGCAGATTACAGAACAAAATAAAAAAAAAGATACCGAGTCTGATTTAGACATAGAAGGTGTAAACCTGGACGTAGAACTTAAGATTGTCGAAGATGAAGACCTTAACAAAAAAACTATGGCGCCTGATGCTAATGGCAATGTTACTACTCAATTAGTCGAAGCAACGATAGAGGCTAAACAAGAACCGATATCAAAGAATAAAGCCCTTGAAATTCAAGACGGACTACCAACAAAACCACCTAGAGCAGAAGATACAAACAAAAATTCTGGTTCCGACTTTGACATTCTAAACTCTGTGAGTTTCCCCAAAGTTGATATTATTAAATATAGACGAAACTCAAGCGTCAACGAGGACGACATTCGATTAAGACGAGGAAACTTAGAAGACTTCCATACCCTTTCCAACAAAAGATCTAAAAGTCTCACAAACACTACGGATTCCCCATACGTGACGTATGATATTAATTTAAATGAGAATAGTATAACGGATACAAACGCCAATAAAGAGCCGCAGAAGGTTATCTGTAAACTTTATGAGAACACGTCACGGAAACAGAGCATCGATACTATTTCAAGCACTGAAAAAGAGTTCATGGAAATCGACAAAGTGCGAAGGGAAATTGAACAAGAAGTGATAAAATTAAACGCGGCTCTGGAGGAAGATTTCTCTGGACCTCGATTGTCGGTATCGGATATTAAAAAGAAATTCGATAAGAACGATGTTCCGACTTCGCCCAATCCTATACCAAAGCCTAAAAGGAGTAACTGCAGTGATTGCAGTACACCTTCGCCTGTAAACGGTAATATTAGTTACCTAAATTAACTTTTTGCATTATTCAACACGAAGTACAATATAAAAATATTCCCATTAAATAGGTACACATTTAAAATTTATATAATTGCATGTGTAGAATATGTCATTGGATCTCAAAATTGTGTATTTCGTGTATTTACTGAAAAATGTTGGATATAAAGGCTAAAATACAATATAATAATGTGTTAATCACTTGAAATAGAAGACAAATTATTTCAAGACAATCTGCAACGATATCTATGTATTAGCGTAAATCTTAGTAAATCTGTAATAGGAACCTAGTTCAAGAATATTTCGTGCCTTAGATCAAAAACATTTTTATATTTTTATTAAAAATTTAAAAAAGTTAGATATACAAAAATGCATAATTTATGGTTTATTTGCTTTATTAGGTGTGTGATAACATTGTGTAGGCTTCATAGTAGCTAACGTTTAAGCATTGACTCGAAGAAGTTGAGGGTAATTTATATTCACTGAGTTAACCTATAGTGGTAATTAAATTTAGTGGTATAATTTATTACTTATTTGAGGCCACTTTCAGGGATGTCTTAATTTAAATTTAACATTACGATTTAGTATAGCGGTTCATGGATGACTAGAGATGGGCAAAATCGAATGCTATATTTATTTAAATATTTTCATTGTTTTTCAAGACCACAGAAGATTAGGAAAATATCATCCATGTCGGTGATTATTACCTAATCAAATATAGCATATTATACAGCATAATAATCTTCACTCACAGATACTGCTCGGCTCCGCCCTGATTTGAATCAAAACATTCCATCGACATTAAGGCTCTGATGTCGATGAAACATTATCTTCTTGTTTTGTAGCTATAGTACGTTTTTTTACAAACGGGTCTTCTTTTTTTATTGCAGTATATTTTGTTTTATTAAAGTCTTTCCAATGTTTCATTTAGAGTCGAGGCTGTACCATGGTGTAATAATACAAGTATGGTGATTCCATTCATATGCAGCAGCGCGGTTTATATGTGTGCACGCTAGTCGCGCGCCGTGTACCGACGCACACATTCGCATAATAATAGAAGACGCGACGACCAGCGTTATGCACCGCGAGTTCATCGCGAAATCATGCGAATGTGTGCGTCTGTTACACGGCACGTTGCTACGTTTATATGAAGTTATATACTTGTCTTATTATACCATGGCTACACAGAGAAGGGTGTCTGTCTACTCTCTTTCTGCGTCCGACATACGTCCGAAACAATTACTGTCAGATAATTAATACTCGACCTGATTTAAAAGACAATGCCCAGTATGAAGCTTCATTCGCATCATGCGTCTTTAGATTGTTTTGGACGGGTGTCGGACGGAAAAAGATAGTACAGGGCCTGTAACGTAGCGGTGTAAGTGACTGGTTTATTCGTCCTAGAAATGACCTTAAGATAGTAGTGACGCCATCGAGTATATAACCAAAAATAGAGACGAAATGTCATTTAAATTGTATGAAAACTATTTTGCCTTATCACTACTGTAACAACTGCGCTACGATTGGCCAGCCCGAGTTCGAAACAATTGACGGGTGTCGTTAATTGTTTCACTTCAAATCGACCAGATAACTTGAGCTTTGCTATAATGGACGAAAATTGCAAAATTTAATATTTAATTTTGAAATAAATGAAATTTGATTTAGTTTGTTTTGTAATTAGATGTTTTGCTGTTTTTCCCCCCGCATCACCGAATGGAACAGCACGCCATTGTTAGAGATATTATCTTAATTACAATAAATACCGAATATTTCTGGAATATACGGAGACGTAGATACAGGTCAGTTGTTGGCGTTGCACTATTTCAGCTTTCTATTTTGTAATTTCAGTGCAAACGAGAGTTGATATTTATAAGTGATGTATCACTGATGAGTTACCAGTAATGTATGGTCATTATTTCGTCTCAATTTCTGGTTATTTACTCGATGAGCGACGCACACTCGCGTGTAAATGTACAAGATTCCTAATTATTTATACGTGTTTTTACACTATGGGACTAGAAAATAGAGTCTAGTGATTGTTGATAAAAAGAATAAATTATTTAATTTATCAAAGTCTATTATTATTCAAAAAAGAAAATAAAACTTTCGTTACTATAACAGGTAACTTTAATAAACATTATACTTAAATTCCTATATGAATATGTAAAATTGATTATTTAGATATATAATTTACATTGAATTGGGTTGCTGACTGCAATCCTTTAAAGGGATGCTAAAATTGCGAACAGAATTTAAGAAACGTTATACAAGTTTTAATTTACTATCAAATTACATTCTGTTTGTAAAACCAAGCAACCCTGTATAGGTACTTAAAGTACGCAGACGTAACAATGTTGTACTATTTCAACTTACTGACTCTCCCTTTCTTATACTTGATAAATCTTGGTAGATTTGATGACGCAGTGGTAACCAGAGCTTTGTAGGCTTTTGGAAGTCTTTTTTGTTGCCTTGCCTGTAACATTAAAAAAAGCTAAATGAACTTAATACGAGTGACCAGAGAAGCAGGAATAACTGTTTTTCTAGATCATATGGTTTAGGTGTTTATTATCAAATAACGGGGTTTCAAAAAATATACGATACACGTAAGGATATTGTCTAAGAAACGTGTTAATAAGACTACAGGATGTACTCCATCTGATCATATAAAATCCTGAAAACAGGCTAAAATGAAATACGAATAATTTAAGAATAAAATATTTAACTCTGGACATAATTTTTATATTATGGTGATATTTTTATTTATGTATGTACTACAGAGAACATGCTAAATTTTGGTTTTCAACTGAAGCCCAATAGTTATTAAATTCACATTTATCACAAAATTTGAAAATTACTTTGCTTTGATCTTTGACTTTGCTTAGCCGTTTAACAACTCGCCGCGCCGGTCACTGCATCGCCAGTCGCCATCGGGCGCTTGTCGGATCTGTGTTAGGCTCGACTCACACTGGCGCAGAGTCGAAGCGTCGCGACGCGTCATGTTTTTCGCCTATAGAATCTTCATCTTTATTTTCCCATTATTAAGACACAATTGTGTGTTTTGCAAATATGGAATCGAGTCGCTCGTAACGCTTGGTAGCATTCGAGCGGCTTCGCGCGTTACTTGGGCGCCGTGAGGCGTTAGACACCGACCACATTGTGATCCCGGGGCACTAATGCGAGAGTCGTCTTGCGTCAACGCGCGTCGTCAGGCGGTGTAGTTGGAACACAGGACGCGACGAGACGCTGCGACTCTGCGCCATTGTGAGTTGAGCCTTAAATTTTCTCCGCCTGTTCTTATTTTATTCATATAAATTTTCAGCGCACGGATTGTGAGACGCGAGGAGCGACTCTCCACACTTTAACTCCTACAATCTAAATCTCGCCTTAAAGTGGCATCGCGAGTGATAACAATCAAAAAGTTTTGCTCATCTAGAGATTTTCCAAATTACAGGTAAGTAACAAAAAATGAGCAGTAAGAAATGTCTGGGTATTTAAGTTTGCATTACTATTTAGGGCTAAGACTATATCAGCATCAACCCACTTATACGTCCGACTGCTGGACGCGGGTCTCCTCTCAGGCGAGGGTTTAGGTCCTAGTCCGCCACGCTGGCTCAATGCAAGTTGAGACTTTACACGATTTTCGACGGTTGTGAGGTTTCTTCGACGTACATCACGATGTTTTCCTTCACCGAAAACCTTAAGGTGTATTTCAAATTAAATTTCGCAGATGAATTTCCGGGAACATGACTACTAAAACGAACATTTTGATGCAGTCTTAATTACAAAAGGTCATTTGTACCTGGACAGTTTTAACCCAAAAACAGGAATAATATAGTATTTAAAAAGTCTTTATTAGGATAATTTATTACAGTTGATACACATTCGCTTATTATTCTTTACTAAATATTAACAAAACTTTCGTCTTACTATATATTCGTTCACAAACAGAATGTAGGTATATGTTACTTTGTGATAATAATTTTGTGCAACTTCAACCATAATAGTCACCATTGGGATTTATTATTATACAAATTTAAACACTAAATAATTTGTTACAATTTTACTCACCTTATTCTTCAGAATAGGCACGAAAACAGCCAATTTGTCAACTAACTTCACCTTAGCTGCTAAAGCATCAGTTTCATCTTCTGAATACAGATCAACTAGTGTATCTACAGCTTCCGCCAATACCCACACCTCATTCTCTTTGTGTGCCTGTTCTAATATAAATTCGGTTATGGCACAAATCACGTTCGAAGTGGCTTCGTTTAAATTGTTCACAAGTAGTAAGGCTAGTATGCCAATCATACGAATAAGGTTTGATCTTATCTCGGGCACTTCGCATTCTCTGATTCCTGTCAACATCATCTGAAATTAAGGTTTTAATGTAAAAACATCACATTTTGACAAAAGATTTTTAGTAATAGTACAAGTCTAAAAGCAAAACAGGTGCTATACCGTCGAGTTGCGTAAACCAACCCGTTACACCATACCATAATTATATAGGTCGATCTCTTTTGGCCGATTAATGCTAAACAGTCAAATAGTCTAGCTGATACAAATTGATTAACCGCTATCTATAAAGTCTATCCATATTGAGAAAGTATCCTTAAGGCTGATCGTCACGGTTAATTTCCATACAAAATGAAATCGATATTTTCGCCACTGCGGCTGCATTTATGTACATATTACATTTCCAATAAAAAAATATTTTTTTATTGGAAATGAATCATTGGACTTTAAGCGTTAATTATAGTTAATTAATTTCAAAATCAATAAAAATCGGTCAAATCTTTGCTTGTGTAAGACAATGAATACACTATAAGTGGAATCAAATGGCGTCGTGGTCTATGAACAGCTGGCGCAAGCGCCGCTTATGATATAACGCTAGTAATAGCAAAAGTTTAGAATATTTTACTCCCACAAATCAACAAATAAAATATCACTAATAATACGATAACCGTGTGTAATATAGTAAAATCTGATGCTGAACCCAGGTTTTTGTATATTTGGTATTTTGCTAAAAATTGAGAGTAGTGGCAGTGTCAGTGGCTAGCCATTGACCTACTTTCAACTGCCATTGTTATTTCCTTATTTATGGTATTCTGCTCTTCAATGGCGAGTCGATGGCGTAGTTTATTCATATTGTATATATTGAATTTGAAGAGTAAATTGCTGTTTAAACTAGATAGAAATTATGATATGCAGAAGATTACATAGGGGCGTTTTTCAAAAAAGTTGTTGGTAACTTAATAGGAACTCCATTATATGAGTTTTACGCCTTGTTCAGAGTGGCGGCGGGCGCGGGTGCGGGCGCGATTGCGTGTAAATCAAATGTACGAGACGCTCGTTGCGTTCACAGTGACCGCGCGCATCGGCGCCTGTCTCGAGGCGGGCACGGGCCCGGGTGCGCCCGGGCCTGCACTCTGAATGAAACATATAAATAAAATATTTAAGTTCCAAATGTTGAATTTTTACAGTACACTATTTTGTATCAGGGGTTTAAATTTTATTTTAAATTTTGACAACGATAACTAATTTTGTTTATTAAAATATTTCAATTCGTTGAAGAACTACAGATACCATTTTCCTCGCTATAGTGAGGTGAAAAGTTGTGTGTTCCACTCGGCAGCGAAGTTGTTTTGCGTCTCATGCCCTGAAACCCTCGATACGCTCAGAATTCTATTTTTCAATCTTAGAATCCTTCACTTGCTCAAGTTTCAATACAAGCACTCGCGTCAACAACAACTATGCAGCATTGCATATAATACCTATTTCATACTCGCTAGTTTCAATACAATATTTAAGTATCTTTTTATTAGCCTTTTAAAATAATAAGAACTCACCTCGATATCAGACAAAGCCAACTCTTTAAACAAGTCAAGTCTACTATAATTCCCATTTTCTCTGAATTTTATTTTGTCAAGAGCAGCCCTCATTACTGCAGTGGCAGATTCCAAAAGTGTCAAGTTTTCAGCACTCTGTTTGAATACTAACTTTCCAGCATCTACCCATATCTTATACACACCATTGACTCCACCTAGGTTTTCTATAGGTAGAGTTGATATCATGTTGTTAATGCAAAGTAGTGCTCCTGATTGTAGATTGTAAAGTCTGGAACAACAATTACTGTATAGTACGGAATCTAATATTAAATAAAAATAGAGATTACGAAATGGAGGCTTTTCTTTCCATTCACTACAATATGTCATATTAATTTTTATTTTACACACTCATAGCCACGCACTAGGGAATCCCTGAATAGCGGGTGCCATGGACACACAAATAAATAACTACAAATTACACCCAAACTCACGAAAGAAGTAAGTGTAGGCCATACAAATATTTTCTCGGTCCGGGATTTGAATCTGGGATCTCTGCATGACAGACCAGCAGGGTAAGCATTCGACTAGAGGCAGTGAAATATTGTATGATGTACCGACAAGGTATACAAATAAAAGACAAGTTTTTTAAAAAAAGAGAAGTAATTCTGGTGGTTATGAATGATAGGCAAATTGATGACTGCAATAAGCTGTAATACGAGTATAAAATAGGAGATGCTGCAGCCTTCTCCAAAACATAATCATCAATCTCTTATTGTGGAACTCTCAAGGAGATATGTATTCTAGGTAGCTATAAAAACACACTTACTTTTTAAAAACGGATTTAGATCCTTCATACTCCTTCAGTATCAACATGACATTTTCAGCAGGCAACTGTGTCTTAGCCCAGATTTTATCAAATACTTCTAAGGATATAACTGCTTCCATAACTTCTGGTGGGATTCTGTCTTCAGCTAGGTTTGTTATTTCACCATTGCTAAGATCTTCATCACCCAACTCGTCACTGTCAGAAGATTCTCCACTGTTGTCTGAAGTTTCATCATCTGAAATAAATATTTAAATAGATAATATTATAATTATTTTTAATATTCAGTACTTTGTGTATTGTACCCTAAAACATTTATCTATGAATCAATAAACATAATATTTGTATCTATGTAAAGTAAAATATGGCAAGAGCAAAAATTAATTCCAAGTCATAAAAGGAAATGTTAAATAAAAAAAGAGCCCTATAATAAAAGATTGAGTAACAACTAGATACAGTTTACTCTTACCCTCACAAGAACAAATATTAGCAATAATCTCAATAGAACTCTGCTGAGCGTCTAACAGTTGTGAAACTGACTTCAGCTGTGTATCTAAAACTTGAGCTTCCTTTCCTTTAGGTGCAATCACTTTGCCAGCTCCATCTGCTAATGGGACACTACTCGACAACTGATTACATGCTTGTCTGTGATCCACAGACAATGTATGAGCAAGTATCAATATGACTTGAACTATAACATTTGCCGGCAATGATGTTAAATTTCCACCACATGCGTTTACAATTACTCCTGCAGCTAAAGTCTTTATTAACAAGACAGAATAACTATCTCCTTCCAAAGTCAGTAAGTCTTGCAATTGGCTTTTAGCATTAGTTTTTATCTTTTCTATAGCCACTGGGTTATCTTCAACTACTACAAATAGACATTGCAAAACTGCTGTAACTATATCTGTGCTGAAAACTGATATAGCCAAGTAGCGACATAGGATGTCTAATATTCTTGATTGTCCAAGGTACTTGATGGCCAGCTCTGTAAAGGAAAAATAAATATGTTTTCAGTAAAATGCGTACAATATTTGTACAAAAATAAATATACAGGTAAAAATAAATACATGTTTTCTTTCACAATAAAGAAAAATTGTAAACAAAAAATTAACAATATCAGACTTCTACTGTAAGCTTAATATATAGCAAAAAATAGTGCTGAGACACATAACAAACTTTATTATGAAGAGTTTATTTAAGTTAATTAAATTTTTATATTTTGTCTTGACTAAATTACACTGCAATCAATGATAAACTGCATACCATGGTTATAGAATATTTTAATGTGATTATGGTCACTGTAAAATTAAAAGGTTTCTTTCCCTTTTAATATTGCCTATGTTGCAAACTTTTAGTAGCAGAAGAGCTCCTGGTGAATGAGTTCATCCAGGGAAGTACTGCCACATTACCTATTTATGCAGGCACAGTGGCATTTAAAGCTTTAAGTGGCACTGCAACTGCTACAGACGGGCATGTTGCTTACCACCAGGCACACAACTTTTTGTTTTTTTTGTTCATCCTGTCGCTTAGTATTTTAAAAACAAGGTATATGCACAGTTCATTTGTGTGCACTACTCATTCTATTCAAACTTAAAGACACTGCGATCTCTATTAAATATAATTAAATAGCTGTATCACTTATTTATTAATTATGTTTACCTGAGCTCTCACATAAATTCAAAAGCAAATGTACATTCTGAACAAAAGTTTCAGCATCCTCATCTTTGAACTTAGAATTAGGATCTGGGGTCCAAGTTTCTGCAAGCTGAAATAAGAAAATACTTGAATAATGTAGATTTATATCAATAGTAAACTATAGATTAATACTAAAAGTGTCAGAGCATGGATGTGCAATCTTTTACATACTGGCCGGTATGATATTGAGAGTTATTCTTTTTCAAATTTTCTTTGTTACCTCGTAGAACTCTCTTCATGTCAAGTTGTGTATTGTTTCATGTTATATATATTTTAATAAAACCTTGTTAAAATATTAAAATCAGTTTCCTCATTTATTGATAGAGCCAGAGGAGCTCTATCAGGTTATGAGAACCAACAGCTACTAAATATTGAGTGAACAGATTTAGTAGAACGGATTTAGTCGAACGTGATTATGTGATATGAATCATAGGGAGATTAATGGTGAGATTAACCAAATTCCTATAAATAATACTCTAGTTAGAGAAATGAGTACTATGTCTGGTCTGGACTTCCTGGGATTGAGAAGCTACAAGGAAGTAGCAACTTTGACAGTTGGAAGTTTGATATTGAGTGCATATTAGTCCATGACGATCTATGGCAATATGTTGAGAGTCCACCTGCTGCTGACGATTCAGTTGCTAAGCAAGGTGATCAAAAATCACGTACAAAAATTTGCATACTTATTGAGAGTCCTTGTAAGGCATGTACCTTACAAGTTTTAGTTTTTATATTTCATTTATCGATGACTATTCGCGAAAAACTTTTGAATATTTTCTCAAGGCGAAAAGTGAGGCTTTTGAAAAACTAAATGAGTTTAAGAAATTTGCAGAGACTCAAACCGGAAAGAAGCTGAAGGTGTTGAGGATAGATAATGAAGGCAAATACGTTAATATGAAAGTTGATAAGTTCTTGAGAGAACATGGTATTAAGCTCAACTTACGATTGCATACACACCGGAGCAGAAAGGTGTTGCTGAGCGTGCCAATCGCACCATCACTCCACTCAGTACATTTGAAAAATAGAAATCCTACCCTGGCAGCAAACTACAAATGGTCATCTTAGAGTATTTGGATGCAAAGCATATATTCACATTCCGAATCAAAAGAGAACCAAATGCGATTCAAAAAGTAAATAAACTGTTTTTGTTGGCTATTGTGAAGAATCGAAAGGTTATAGATAGATTGATCCTAAAACGAGAGAACTTCATAGAGCATGTGATGTTATTTTTTTCGAAAACCAAATGTATCACGATGTCACAAAACCAAAAGAAAAAACCGTACCAGTAACCATTTGTTTAGGGAATGAGGATATGCATTACGAACCGTTACAAAACAGCGAAAGTGTTCTATGGCTATGTTGAGTGTGTGCGTTATATTATTATTATTATTTTGGAATGTGGTCTAGGCTATTAATGTATCAAACTGTATCTGTTACCATGTGATGCTTACATTCTGTTTGTGTACCTTTAAAATAAAATAACAATGAGGGGGAGATGCAAAATGTTAGGGAAGAATTAAAGGCAAAATTCGAAATGAATGATCTAGGTAAAGCTGAACTATTTCTTCGGATAGAGATCCAACAATTTCTTGTTGGATCTCTATCCGAAGCTTGCATTAAAATCAAGCAAGAGGTTTACATTGAAAAGCTTCTTCACAGGTTCAAGATGAAAACTGCAAGGCAGTTAGTACACCAGCAGCTCCTGGACAACTAAAGGGAAAGAGTGTGCAAAAGAAAACTTAGCCTACAGAGAGCTGATACGCTCACTGATGTATATAGCTGTATGTTCAAGGCTAGATATAGCACACGCAGTAAACTTCATGAGTAAATTCTGCAATTGTTATGATGAAGTGCACTGGATCGTAGCTAAAAGGATCTTGAGATACTTTAAGGGTACCAAGAGCATGGCACTTCTATATATACTCTAAAGACGTCTCTAGTAGAAATATTCAAGGTTTTGCAGATGCTGATTGCACTGGAAATATAATAGACAGAAGATCATACTCCGACAATGTGTTTAAGATGGCAAATGGAGCCATTTTTTGGTAGAGCATCAACCAAAGATGTGCAGCCTTATCGACAGCTAAAGCCGAGTACATCAGCTTATCAGAAGCTACAAAAGAAGCCATATTTCTACAGCGATTTCTGAATGTAACAACAGGCAATGAGGAGTTACCTATTATGATACATACAGATAGCCAATCTGCTATGGCAATAGCCCTAAATCCGGTGTAACATCAGCAGACAAAACATATTGATGTTCGCTATAATTTTATTAGAAAAGGATAACATAAAGCTGAAGTATTTAGAAACCAAGTACTTGGTTGCTGATGCTTTAACAAAAGCAGTGTTAAAGGGCAAGTATGAGTTTTGCTGTAGAAAAATGGGTGTGTGCTGAGTGTTCATGACTGACAAGGTTTTTTGATAGTATAAGGAAAGCCAGGTGTAAATAATTGAGGAGGATGTCAGAGCATAGATGTGCAATCTTTTACATACTGGTCAGTGGGACATTGAGAGTTATTCTTTTTCAAATTTACTTTGTTACCTCATAGAACTCTCTTCAAGTCAAGTTGTGTATTTTTTCACATTATATATATTTTAATAAAAACCTTTGTTAAAATATTAAAATCAGTTTTCTCATATATTGATAGAGCTGGAGGAGCTCTATCAAAAAGTCCCTATATATGTTATATTATTTGAAACAGATCTACTAGCTACCTCATGGAAATACATAACGAGCGGCGTCATCACATCCTGTTCCATCAAAGCTTCACAGGTCTCCAATTTCGTAGTAGACAAGTTTCTTAGAGCCCCTGCAGCTGCATTTCTGACTGAACCAGCAGGATCCAAGAGCAACGGAGCTACGCTCTTCACTATGCCTTGACTTAAAACTTGTTCGACGTTCTCTGGATTCTCTATCAACATTGCAAACGTTTGTAAACCGCAATATTTTTCTTCCACATTCGCCGCCTAAAAGACAAACAAAAAAACTTAAATTTAATACTTAAGCTGATAACATTTGAAAAGTGACTTTCACGATCAAAATAATCGGCACAGCAGTTTCTTATTACTTCTAATTGAAAAATAAATAAATAAAAGTTTGGTTTCTCACCTGTAACTGGTCTAAGATAGTTTGAATTGCGTTCTCTTTCGAATCTATCGGAACTTGCTCTTCTTCATCCGAACTATCAGCTCCTCCCTTTTTGTGTTTAGAAGGTCTCAGCTTTCTGATTTTCCCCATTTTTATGAAAATTTATTTAATAAGTCGATTGTTAACCTAAAAATTCCATGCACACCTTCCAGCACAAATAAGCAAGCAATAAATGTCAATGTCACTGTCATTGTCAATTTTTTTTAAGTGTAATGGCTTGCGCGAGTAACCGTAAAGTGCCCCTAATTTGTCTAATTTATCCTTCAAACAACGTCGCAAACGATCCAATAAACTATCAAACAAGTTTAAAAAACTTGTCTGTAGTATACATTCGGTCATTTCTTTCTACAGTCGTGTATCTTTCTACAGTCGTGTGTCGGTACTGTACGTACCGAAGTATATTAATGCAATGAGTCACATCATATCTTTTTATAATTTGTGCAATGAGTAAGAAAAATACTAAAGTGTTTCTCACATTAACTCTAGCATTATGTTTTAAGAAAAAAGAAATATACGTTGGTATGGTATATAGAATGGTTGAAATTAAGAGAAAAACATCCACGAAAATTTGTCAAAAGAAATATGCGCACAGAACCAGACTACTTCAAGGGTCGTATTCCAAAACTTTACTTAATGCTCAAGTCAGGACTTCAGTATCATTTCTAGCACTGGAAATACGACCCTATTGGCAAGGACTCGAGTATGATTTCTAGTGCTTTAAATCATACTCAACTCCTGACTTGAGCTCTACTCAATAGTAGAGTTCTGGAATACGACCCTGAATCTATTAAGGTGAACGCATTGGCGACAACTAAAGTTTGGTTTGACAAACATACCTTCAAACATGATTGTCCGTATATCTAGTTTCCATCAAACACGTACATACATTATTTGTCAAACGCATCACACACGACCGGAAACGATAAAAAATTTGACAAAATCATAAAATTTGAGAAATTATTTGATAATGATCAAATGAATGTGGCGCTTAAGGGTTACTTATACAACACAAACACAGCATCACAAAAACAAATAAACATTAATAACACTATGCGATGGGTCTCAGAAGAGTCGCACCCAAGATTTAAGTCAAAAAAGATTTTTATTTTTAATAACACCAATTTATTATCGCCTTAACTCATTCAGAAAAAAAACCACGTATTACCGTTTTACCAAAGAGAATTAGCGTTTTACCAACAAATTGGACAACGTCAACATGAAACGTCCTTCACGTGACAAACGTTTAAATGTTTAGAAAATATTTTATAAATAATTTTTAATTTTATTAAACTTCAGAAGTAATTTATTTTTAATATTGATTTATTTGGTAACCGGTCGAAGAGATATAAAGTAATGGAACCCTCCTGCGGCGAAGATGAAGAGAGTGTTAAGTCTTATGCCTCAAAGTCCTTATCAGATCACGGACGTATATGTAACTGTTCAATTCCATGCCAATGTATAAATCAATTGGATACTCCCACGCCTATGCGCTCCTCAAGAAAGTTCGTATTAAGTGAGCATGTTTTAGGCATCGTATCTAATACTGAAAGCTACCTGAAAGAACGTCGTATAACAGAATTGGTCCGCTTCCTTTTGACCAAAATCTTAGTAGATGCTCCTGGTGGACCACTTGAGCATTTAGTCAAAATATTGGACGATTGTATGTTGTACCGGGCTGGATTTGGGCGTTTACCTGTTTTATATGAAGAAAGGTTTGTAGTTATGTCCGTAGGAAGCAGTCCTAGCATATATTTTTAGATAAAGGTTTAGAAACTTCAAATAATCTCTATTGTTGCACTTATGCTAAGCTTAAAATTTTTGTAAATATTGAACATAGGTAATTTCTATCGATTTAAGGCATTTGAAAGCTGTGGTGAAAAGTTTTGACGCTGGCCAAAGAGGCTGGGTAAATGCGAGTCAATTGCGTCGCGCTTATATTACTCTAGGTCTCAACCCTCCGAAAATTCCGGATGACGCGAAAATTCCTACAGATGAACTTCTGAAGAATCTAAAAAATGATCAAGAAATTGATCTCTCTGAGCTAATTATGGCGGGTGCATCTGATGGCGACTCTCGGAAAAATAACACACCTGTGTCATCATTTTGATACATTATAAATATTATTTATATTTATACATTATTATTTTTTATTATTACAATTAATTATTTTGCTAATATTGTTTAGATTATACATTTATTTATATTATTTTACCTATTTAATTTTTTTTAGACTAGTAATTGTTTTTAACTAGAAATCTGAAAAAATGACCAAGAAATAAAACTATCTGAGCTAATTATGGCGGGTGCATTACATAAAGAGTCATCTGATGACGACTCTCAGAAAAATAACACACTTTATATAATTAATCATTATAATATTGTTTTTTATTATTATAATTACTTTGCTAATATTGCTTAGATTATAAATTTATTTATTCGTATTATTGTACCCTTATTTTGCAATTTAATTTTTTTAGACTAGTAATAATCGATCTACTAAAATTAATAATAATTTCAGTAGATCGATCGCAGACGAAATATTTCAACTTAGCTAAAGCCTATTCAATATTCAGAGTATAATATACCTATTAATAGCTTAATAACATGTTATTCCTAATAAATAATTGACGTCTAACCAATGAGTTTTTTTTATAGAATAAACATAAGGATGTTCTTCTCTTAGATGTAAGTAAATATTTTGGTTTGATAACGCTTTCTGGCATGCATAATCCCACCGTACAAAGGACATCAACGGCATCACTACGCTAGTAACGCTAAGGCTCAACTCACACTGGCGCAGAGCCGAAGCGTCGCGACGCATCGCGTTTTCCGCCTATAGCATATTCATTTCTATTTTCCCATTATTAAGGCACAAATTTGTGTATGCAATTATGGAGTCGCGCGTCGACGCTTGGTTTCAGTCGAGCGGCTTCGCGCGTCTCCACACGTTACTTGGGCGCAGTGAGGCGTCAGACGCCGAGTATACTGTGATCCGGGCGCAATAATGCGGCCGTCGTCGCGCATCGACGCGCGTGGCCAGGCATTGTAGTTGAAAAACAGGACGCGACGCGGCGCTTCGACTCTGCGCCAGTGTGAGTTGAGCCTAAGGCTAAAATAATAACAATAATTAATATACCAGGTAAAAGCAAATGTTTCGTTGGTAAAATCATCATTTCGTCATAGCAACAGTAGACCTTCTTGTGAAAGAGTGTGTCCTGAGATGTAATGTCTTTCTAACTATTTATGCCGTCAAGCAGCAATGTGAACATTACTGCGTTCTGATTTTAAAGGGTAAGGGCGCTGATGAATTAACAGGTACACGGTACTTGTTAGCTTATATCTCAAGGTGACGGGCGCAATGGTAATGCACCTCGTTCTTTACGATTAAAAGCTCTGATTTGGATTGCATCTGTTATGGGCAGGGGTGTTACCACCAGTGCAGTGTTAGCACGACTTGTTCGACTGGATATCATAAATAAAAGAATTCCAATTATAACATTTAGTGTTACTTGTAACATTTAGTTTTGTGCTTTAATTAAATTATTTTTGCATTACTGCCCGTCCATATTAACGTACGTAATTTAACATGTGAAAATAACTAGTCATCAGGGATTGCAGATTGATGTGATCCACGGGGGGTGGCGACAAGATGACGTTGTTATGTAGTGACTCACCACGTACCGTTCCCAAATACAGCCAACACATACCATTATTATAAAAGCAATACTTACATTTTTACTTACTTTGAATTTAGAAAACAGTTCGGAATTTAGGTGACGTTAATACTTTTATACAACTACAATTAATACGTATTTATGGCGAGTTCAAAATACCATGTAGGTTTTACTGGAAGGTCTTAAAGAATATTATAAAAATCTAAATCAGCAACTTCAGAGATTGAAAATCTATTAAAGTACTTACTTAATAAGCATCAGATATTTCTAAAATAGCGAGTGGGGTCTAGGGAGTAAGGGGGATAGAATTGGATGTGCAAACACAGGTCCGCCGGGTCGGCGCCGGTAACTGCGCCAACTTGCAGCTAACTACACAACTTAGATGGAAAAGTTCTTAGTTACTAGCTATTCTTTTGCAAATATCAGCAAAATACAAAAGTCCATTCGTAAGCCGGTTCGTGTAATATATTTTTATATTTCTGAACTGTTTGTATTTGCTTCTACGTTGTGTTATTACCATACGGCCCAGTGTTGGACGTAGTTTACTAAAAATCAAGAAATGGACTATTAATCACAATGCATCTGATTATGATTAATGAAGAGACAATAGTACTGATCTCCTGAACTTACATATCTGATTCTACATACAATATCCATTCTACTACATCAGTGGTAAGAACGTTTTTATACTGCATCACAAAACACAACAAAAGTTCAACATCTTAACCAATATTATTGAATAAAAATGGTTAACAACATTTACGTAGAGTTCAATAATTCCAAGAAAATCCATCAACCAAACCCGACCGAAATAAATATGAATGGCTATTCTTAATCTTGCACTTAACATTTATCGAAATTTTAATTCCACATAAATGTTAAATTAAACCGTGGTTAATAAAAGGGTGGGCCGCGGGCAAGGGCCGACGGCGGCGCCTTTGAACCTCGCATGCCTCTCATTTACATATGTTTCAAAATCTGGCGGCGACTCCATTTGACGAGTGCCCGCTAGTGCTGCCTACAGAAGCACCTGTCGATATTCACATTAATTCAAATATTAGAATGATTTCAGTTTGTCTCTATTTTGGAATTATAATCAGTTATTAGCAATCTGATGCGCGGATCAATTAGGCTGATTTAGTTCTGTCTATCTTTATTATAGGCGTAAACGAATAGAAAGTATATAAAGGTATAGTTAGTTATATAAACAATCAAACCTGCATGAAAGAGAACTGAATATGCGAAGAAAACTTAGACTGTTTGTTAGGTCCCGTCAATTTCATCAACGAAAATAATTATTTGCAACGTCTATAACAAGGATCCTTACCATATTCTAACACTGAGATCGTCTTGAGAGCACTTCCATAAGCTGTACATAGATTTTTTTACTACATTGCTTCACCGGAACAAGATAAATAAATTCTTTCATGTATAGAAACTGACTAGGTTGGAAACCTTCATAATAATGTATATAAGACCCGTTGCTTGACAATTTTCTTAACGAAAGCTTAAATTTAACTCTATGCCGCTTGCAATAAGAACGGTCCAAAGTCCAAAGTGTCAAGGTTGATGTGCTCTCGACGCACAAGTTTGACTGTAAGTAATATAATTTAAATGTGTTAAGTATAGTTACGTACGAAAAAGTGTTTAGCTAATAGGGGAGCACGAAAGGAACCTCGTACGTAGGTACCCCTTTACTGTCCGTCTGGTGTACCCTGGGCAACAATTGCAAGCATTACAGTGCATGCCATTGATACAATAAGAAAAAGCAGGGAAAATGAAACCCATGAGCTTTAATTAATATGTCAATTAATACGTAGGTTTTATTAAGTTTTATTTACACTTTCATTGTTATGATTAATATTGTCACACCCTAATAAGGAAAAATAATATTCGTTGTCTCGCGCGTTTTGTGTATTCGTCCGGAAACAGTAATCAAATTTTTAAATAATTACAGAAAAAATAGCAGCTAAGTGTTCCATTGTTCCTTAAATGCAAAGTACGCGTTAAACGTAAAGCTACATTGTCAGTGAGAGTCGATATGGAGATCAGACGGTGACGTCACTAATGTGCAGTGAGGTACCGCGGCGCCCAGTAGCCGCCTCTCCAGCTTTCTTCATAAATCAAAAAGTTGTTTTTGTGTCTTATCAGCGGATAATCGGCGGCGGCAGCTACTGCGTGCCGGCCCCTCCGCCCGCTTCGCGCTGCCCCGCGCCCGCTCGCATTAACTTTTTGTCGAATTTTTGGGGGAATTAAACTTAACAAACCGACAATCAAAGCGCACCGGTTGCCGTTATCGAAAGCTTCCCGAGTTCATCCAAATGGAGGCTATTAAAGGATTTTAATCGAATAGATAAGCATAGAAAAAGTATTTAACGATTAGAAGTTAACGAGAAGCTATGACTCCTGCGGATTGGAATGCATAAGTAGTGCCGATTTCGGGGTAGAAAAGCCTCTAGTAATTACCATTGACAATTACTGTGCAGACGCATTCAAATGACAGGTGGACAGGTAGGACAGTTCCTTGTACAGGTAATCATGGGAAATAATTAGCTCTCGGCATGAGTGACGCCCGCCCGGAGTGAATTCCACAAACTGACATCATCGTATATCGCCAGTTCAAAGTAAAAGTTTACCTACAAATCTAAACACAGAACTTTGTTCTACAAATACACAGTAAGAAAATTAATTCCCTGCGAAACGCTAAGACGATATTTTCCAAATTACTTATTTCATAATTCTTACATAAGCCGAAGCCTGAGATGAGTAAACCTTTAGTAAAATGCGTTCAAATTCGTGACTTGTGTAATGATAATGGAACTTCATCTGCGCTTTGACTCTACACAGCCGAGTGATTTTGTGGATGCAATCGACTTGATTACCGTAAATAAGGTGGTGTTATTATGCATAGGGTTTGTTATTATGCATTTGATTAGTAGTTAAGTGCACATCAGGAGATGGACGTACCGTATGCGCGACGGCGGCGGTGCGGCGTGTCAGCACATCTACTCGGGCTAATTGCTCCCCCGCGGCGTGATGGATGGTCCGCGCCAGGCCGCCGGCCGCGCCTCGCGCGCCTCCCTACCCCACCCCGCACATCCCCGCTGCACACCCCACTGGCACAAGGGTTGTTCCCAGAAATTCCATTATCATCCTCGCGGCTCGCTTCATTTGACGAGCCGATGCCGACGACGGTTACAATCGCACCGATATGCTCTAACTTAATTTTTTGCTTGAAATTACAGAACAAATAGAATGACTCAGTTTTCGTTTACGCAGAAGCAAATAACATGAAATTTATGCTTTTGAAATGCACAGAACGATTGGGCATTCTTCAGTGAAATAATATATGATCTAGGCACTTAATTAAAAAAAAAAGTATGCTTAGTATAGGCAGTAAACAACAATAATTTGAGTAAAATAAATGACCTATATAAAATAAAGAATTTAAAGAAATTCGAAGTTTCACAATAAGTAACAAAAAACCGTTCCATTTTCTTATTTTTATAGGACTACATTTTTATGAGTGCGGCGCACAATATACTATGTGACAGTATTCTTGATACTCGTATAATCGATGACACATTCCCGATCCCTAATCGCTATTTTAATGCTCTCAGTTTTATGTCCGTAGGGTAATAATAAAAGCTTCTATAGAATTTCATGATTTATACACATCGTAAAAGCAAATGTTTAATGTTGTGTCTCAAAACAAAACGAGGACTGACTTCATTAGTGGTTCTTTCTTTCTCAACATTATGTATTAAGTATATACATATTACATGATATCTATGTATGTCAGATACTAAGACATTGAGGGGCCAGACAGGTACTTTTTTGGTATTAGATTAGATATTATTCCATATTTCCCCACTGATGCTAAAACTTCCTGTCTTGTCTACCTACGGATTGGAGGAAGTTATTTTCCCTCAAACAGCAGTTTTCGAATAGGTAATGTAACTATTATTTACATGTGTCAGTACCATTCGTTAGTACCTACACCCACCCTGTCTTTGTAAATGAAATATGCGACTTATTTAGTTGGTAAGTTGCAGGTATTGGCGTTAGTGGTAACAGGCACCTAGGCCAGTGTCACAAAGTTAACAAACAGTTGCGTGTCCCGTCATCGCAATCATTGATATTAGTTTACCGGCACCGCCGTAAAGGGGTGTACTGGGTATTGATTACGAGGAAGTCGACAAAAATCCGCCCTTTTCCATTCATTACAATAGAGCGGAAGCAAAAAAAGATCAATATTTAGACAGAAATGATTATAGAGCGCACGACCGGACGCGAATACGCTCACCGGCGCTAATAAATGTAAAGAACAGGATGCTATTTTCGACGGAATCATGTTAACTCGTCGGTTCTCAAGATACGCTGTCACAACAGCATAGCATTACAAAAGAGTCCTGTTTTTTCGTTGTTCGAATACGATTAAATCGGATATCGCGCCCCTCGGCGCTGAATGCTCCGTGAACGGCATTGAATCCGCAGCGCACTTCCGCACCAGTCCGATCTCGATTGGTGCCTTTTCTACTCCAACCCCATTTAATTGCTGTCAGATAAAACGTCTCTGGACATTGTTATGCTCAATATGCAGAAATAGCGTCTAAAATTGTCACACAGCTTAAAAAAGTAAAAATGATTTTACTCAGATTCCAGTGTAGGTCACAAATTACAAATCACAAGTTACAACCTAACTTTGACCTAAGTCAAAAATTTGGAAAAATCATGGAAAAATAGAGCGAATAAGTGCTTTATTCAATCGAAGCACAAAAACTTGTCAATAAAGGAACGATATTTATACAGGTATAATAATTTTCATAACATTCCTACAAAGCAATTCTTTGCAATAACGTCGCGGTATTGTGAATGTAAACGTCGGTAGTCATATGAATCGCACTCGAGTTAGTAATTTCCTGATAAAATGGAGAGGAAGTCGAGTGGGTAAATTCAATCACATTTCGAGGGTTTGCTTTTCCACCCTGCGGCGCCAACGAGAGGGTTCTGGAATGTGTTTAGCCGTCTACTTCAAAACCCTACCGGATGTGATAGCCCTGCAGTAGGTTTATTTGTAGAATTATAAAACTGCGTAAAACAATTGAAATGGTTGGCTACACATGTTAGGTACATGTCAATTAATTGTTAAACTAGATAAACACATGAGAACAAAATCACGCAGTCTGCTAGTTTCTATAAAACACCGTGGGCTAAATTCATCACACAATCTCTCTGCCGAAAACTACACACATTCCAAAACATATAAAAACACTAAAGACTCTTCGCCTCATATTATAATTCTTTCTCTTATTTACATTCCGCCAGTGATAACTCCTCCCAAGTTTACACAACGCCGATTATATTTCTTCCTTTATTTACGTTAGAGCAATGATTTCCAGCTATTTACACTAGTTGATAGAAAAAGGGCGATAGGTAAGCGGCGCTCTTGTCTTGATAAAAAAGACTAAGTAAATAAAAAGATCCTGCTCTCAAGTCTCTGTGTAACACCGGAGGTAGCTCTGATAACGGAACAACTTCGACGGCGCATTTTCTTTAAAAAAAGTTTAATCTCTTTCTCCGCTGAAAACAATGGGCGTCATGTTATTTCACGTCTTCCTGGCAGAAATGGGCACAGTAAAAAAAGAGGCTTCTATTTCAAAATAGGATTAAATTTTATCAAGATAATTGAAGTGATTTCACTTTGAACGAAGAACGATTGTGCAGAGTAATGTGATTTCGTTATGCGATGTCGAACGCAGGCACTCTTCGAGCGGGCGATGTCGACAACGACTCTCCAATTTGTTTGCGGATATTGACGTTCGATTCGACTTGGTTAGACTTCGCCTAAGTTTAAATCGATTGCTTATTTCGCTAATTTAGCAACGTTGCGACGCACACGTGTCGATTGAACACGAAAGTAACTTTTACGTAATTACACGTGCGCCATAATAGCTAGTAAAAATTTAGAAATTTCCTAGAAAGTGGCCCCATCAGCGGCATGGCATCGGCAAGCCGGCCGAGCCGACACTCCCGCAGCGATGCGGTGCACAATTCAAACCTGTAATTTGAATATGGAAGGAGGCCCGGCAGGCCCGACGACTGGCTCGTTAAATAAACCAAGCGGAATGGAAACTAGCCCTACTCGGAAATCGAACTTCGTTTCAACTTCGGAACGTCATTAACATTCATTACGGCGCTGTGGATGTGCTCATTAATTAGAAATTTCAGAATTCGTAATTGAAATTCATACATATTTAATATAACGCTGATTAACTTTTTCTTGACCACAATTATTGTAAGTGTTGTGATGTGACAATAAAAAAAGAACATAAAATTTACAGCTTTAGTTGCTAATTTAACCTCTACATGGTTTTTCAAGTTTACGACGACATGTGTTACTAATTCCATTTATTTTACATGCTGTATACAACCTATTGAAGAGTGTACGTTCTGGGAATATCGGAAATAGCGCTTCCGAGTAACTCTTGCATCGGATCTCTTGTCGCTCGTCGAGTGTTTATTTATACTCGGCGTAATCAGATGGCGAACGCCGGCTGCGATCGTATCACTCACCAGAATAACTGTCTTGCGCCGGCCATCAAAGAAGGTCATAGCTTTTGTAGTGCCGAGATGTAAGGAAACACTTTCTGTAGGGATCTAAACAATCTACTTACCTATTTTCGACTCAGCATTTGCTCATATTAAAGATTCGTATAACACCATAATATTAATATATTTTATTGTTAGACTTATAGACGATCAATGGCTCTACATGACGGGGTCCGGTTCATTTTGCGGTTTTAAACATTTATTGATACATGGATACGACCTTTTCTAAATTGATTCAAGTCCGGGAGTGCTGAGTACTGTAATGCGGGGTAGCTCAGATTGCGTAGCGAGAGGTACTTCTAATAATATAAACCGGGATCATCTTAAGAACTTTGGTTTATTTCACCTTTTTTACATAGTTTATACTTTCAGGTTACAAATCAATAATCTAATATGTCAAGATCTTCTGTTTTCTTAACATTCTAAATACAAAACTATAATCATTACCTATGTTCAGCCAGCAATTCTACTCATAGAGTAGAGCCTAGTCTACAGTACTAACCCTGGTATTTCGTATTTATAGTACGTGAAAACCCCGATTTGACACCATTATGGCATACACATGACACTGGCATATGAAAATATTGATATTTGTCGTTCATGAGTAAGCACGGAAGCAAGCACGGAAGGAAATTCCCATAGGACCACTCTCCGCGTACGGAAGGTCGTAGATGGATGTTTAAGGAGCATTGGAGTTACACACACACACTCTCTCCCTCTCTCTCTCTCTCACACACACACACACTCACACACACACACACACACACACACACACACACACACACACACACACACACACACACACACACACACAGGCGCGCGCACGTAGGCGCACGCGCACACACGCACACAAGCAGACACGCAGACACGCACACACGCACGCACGCACGCACTCACGCACGCACGCGTGCGTGCACGCATATATATATATATATTACTGAACCTGTATATATAACGCCATTGCTCGTAAACAAATAATAGTTGAAACAAACAACAAACATTATTTAAAACAAACGAGCCATTATGACGCAACAATCAGTCCTGCGCATAGGTAGTACACGTGTCCGTATATTAGAGTGTATGGTCCCTATATTGGCTCAAGTAGGTCGTGGAATGAGTGGCGTGAAACCCTATCGGTCACAAAAGACTATTAAGTAGTGTGCGCCTTTCATCCTACGAATACTTTCAATGAAAAATTGAAAAACAACAGTTTTTGGAGTAAATGCAGAAACCGGTCAAATGTTTTTTGTCTGAAATCTACCTTCAAAACGATCTAGCCTGTTCAATAAAAGATTGGTTGTGCAAGTCTATTACACGTCTATGATTTCAGACACAATAACTACATTACGTAACGCCAGCGCTCTTTTTGTTAAAATTCTAACTTATAAAATAACCTATAGAAGGTTACGAAATAATATCTTCTTCCTCGAACCATAAACAAGCGCAATCAGAGTTAGCCTTTAACGATAGAGCACAAATGCGCTCATTTAGCCTAGATTCAGGTCATATTGCAACAGGCGCCACTGCAAGCAAATGTTCGCTCATACGTGACTAGTAAGTATTTATTGCTAATGTGACTGTGTTTGTCATCACCACAGCTAATGTTTTTGTTGCAGTATAACAATATTGTTTTCAGGTACATAATAATATGTATTTTGTTTCCAGAAAGTTGAAAGTGGTGATGACCTAAGTTAAAAGTTTACTACTTTGCTAAAGTGATACGATAAAAGGAAATAAAGTCTAAATGTGTACATAGACAAGCTTTGTTTGTTATCGGATTTAAATTTCTCATCTACTCAGTAATATAGTTTGATATACATTTTTAGTCAATCACGCCGTTACTCAATAAATTTGGATGTAATTGTATAGATAAACTCTGTGCACTGAGAGTACCTATAAATCTAAGACACTACGTATACCTATGTATATATATATATATGTATATATACTGTTGTAGTACGCAACAGCTACACGATATAAAGATGTCTAAAATAAATGCTTTTTATTTACAGTGACAAATTGTACGTTATGTACGTACGTAGGTACGTAGGTAGGTAGGTAGGTATTATGTTATGGCAAGAAGATTCGTGAGCGGCGCCGGCGCAGTTTCCTAATCACGCCAACGGGTTAATTGTTTTAACATCGTTAAACCTTTAAGCTCTCCCTGACGCAGTCGCAATGTTATATCCATAATATTTTGTCCGTCACCACATGCACTGTTATTAGGATCATTTATATTTACATTTACATCAACACTTACAGGATTGTAAATTACTAATAATACAATAAGTCGTGGGAATACGTAATTGGTTAATGTAACTAACTACATAGTCTATACGTATCGAATGTTAATATAGGCACTTTGCATGGGAAACTAATTACCTGAGTGTAACAAGTACCTAAAACGATTTTATGCCCATTTCTAAGGATTTTGTTCATTTTCTGTTTTTTTTATTTTACGAAAGAATTGTCGGCTCTGATTGGCAGTATCGATTGTAGGTAATATCGGAGCGGCAGGTGCGTGGAAGTGGAGCGGGATCCTTGGACCTTCGCGACTGGTCGGCGTAAGATCAAAGCTCGCCGCGGGTCGACGCACGCGGCTCTCGATTCTCGCCGCCGACACCCCCCGCGCATCCCCCGTCGTCCCGCCGACTCGCCCTACACAACAACAATATCTGCAGACCGCTCTTTACATTGTTATAAACTCGTCTCGAGAATATTTGTGGTTTTATGATTTCAATATTTTTGACGTGTCCCGCACTCATGTTTAGGACGTATGTACCTACCTACTTTTATAGGTGACTATTATTTCTTGGCAACTTGTGCATAATGTAGTGTTCATTCATACACTGTGCCTACAAAACCATACAACAGATATACCTACGCCACATATCGATGTAACAAGCATTTTTCTCAACTCTATTTTAGCTATATCTCCAACTCGATTTTTATTAAAATACGACACAGTAAGTTTGTCCATGTAGAGCTTACACTTCACCCTATTCTCAGGATAACAAAGGTGTTCTTTACAGTCATGATGATAAACGATGAAGAGTAGAGTATGTCATTTCTAATAAACGCATAATATTGGAAACAAAGAGTGTTTGAAATCGTTTGAGTCGGGGCGTGCGAAACACTCAAAGAAACACCATCTACGAACCGGTTGTTTACAAACGAGCGCTCTTTAATGGTTGTAAATGGCTCAGGCCGAATATCTTCTTGTTATTCTACGAGATAAAGTCCTTCCGCCTGAAACCATCGCAACTCATGTAATATGAATCCCTTAGTTGTGAGCAGGACATTAATTTCAATTCTTATTACTCGTGGCAAGTTAGACGAGATATCACATTTCAAATAATTGCATGACTATGTTTAATTTTACGTCTATCGTATCTAGCACAATATTATTTGCCTATATGGAACTTTACAATTTCCCTCGACTCTACATTCAGTAATACTATCCAATTATTTCTATAAACTTTAAAAAATACTTGTTTAGTCTAGAGGCATTTAAGACAAATCCTGAAATGTAGTAAATATGTTGTGTCAATTATGGTTCATATTCTTTTTATAACTGATTTTATATGACGGTTAACGATTGTCACTAGTTTATTACCACGGCATGAATTTTATTATTATTGACAAGTCTATAATTCTCTCATACCAAAATTTGTTAGATGAAACAAATTTAATGATTTTGGTCACAGTGTCAGTATTTGGTGCACTGAATTCATTTTTATTTTTTCTAACAGCTCTACTAAGGCATGCTGATAGTTAACAAAGTACATTTGATATGACTACAATCGTATCATGTTCCGAGCTCCGTGGATAGCGGTCGTAAAAATGTAGGTGGCGTGTGGTGCGTGGCAAGATAGCGAGTCGCGGTAAGAGCCATCGCAACGGGTTGAATTAATTAACAGTGCACAGCTTGGCGGGCGCGCCACTCACTGTCTTTATAACATAATTTGCACTTCTCGCGGCGAGATCAAAGCCGCGCCCGTTCGATGGCGGCGCCTTTGATCACGCGGGCCTTTGACGATGCCGCCTCAGCCGGCCACGCCTCGAAATAGTCAATTTGTCGCTGGTTTTTTCACGACACGAGTAGTACACGCACATTAACTTGCGGACGGAGACTTTATAGACACGTTATTATTATAGCTTGGCGAACAGCTATCGTAGTCAGTCATGCGTGACAGAAACTTGAATTTACTGCCAATGTATATGGCAAAATAGTAAAGTTATAACGTTTTTTGCCGCTTCGTGTAAGCTGCAGGGTAACATGCGGCGGCGTGTCGGCAAATTATAGAGTTCTCGACAAATGGTCCATCCTCTACGCTCTACACACGCTTAAAGCGATCTATCTTTAAATAAACGCAGTTCACTGTGCTTAAGTTGTATGGCTACATTGATATTGAGAGATACAGCTGCTTGTATGCTTTGCTACCTTCAGTTTCACGAAACACGTTGTATATCATGAGGTTTTCGGAAATGTTAAAAAATTAAAGATACTTACCATCAGATCTATCGTAATCATGAATACAGTGGACATGTGACAAAAATGTTAATGTGACAAAAATGAGTAAGTACGTTAACTTAATTCACCTGAATTAATTCACCTAGGTGCATTAAGTACACATTTAGTAAACTAAAATCACCTGGGTGCATTAAACATATTAATTCTTTGTTGAAAATTGTAGCTAACGTCATTACATTACATAAGGTACCATTCAAATTGTCAGTTTAGAAAAGAGACAGTGTTGTAAGTATATTAAACCTACGGCTTTAATTTTTTAAATAAAATCAACACTAAATCTTGATTTTACTAAAATGTATATCCGCAGCGACCTAACAACATGGCAACTCTTGTGTCTGTACCTGGAGCTAACTAACATTTAAAAGCGTTTTGCGAACATGCAACGAGTTGGCAAAGGTGGCGCGGTAGCCGACAAAGCCGTGAAATATAGGCGTAATTAATTTGAAGGCGCGCTGTGCACCGATGGTATCATGAGGACCGGCGTGCCAGCGTCCAGGCGTAAATACATTGCAAGCGTCTAACGTCTTCTTTACATAACTAACTATAAATTAGATTTAGACCTAAACTTCTATATACCTACTCGTAGTATCATATTGAGTACAAATATATTATTACCTACTACTACTTACAAAACCACGTGTATTTAGAAACAGTCAGAAACAGCACCTAACACAATTTATAATGTACAAAATAAAACTTACAAAAGCAAGTGATACAGTAAGAAATTCTTACTGGAAACTACAATGTCAAGTGCAACTTAGACATTTCTTTATTGCTTGGGACAATGGAGATATTGTAAATTAATTTATAAGTTTTTTCACCCGTTGTTGACGCGAATCTTGATTAATCCACAACTGTTTGTGAATTTGTTTTATGTGAGTTTTAATTTTGTTCTTTGTAATAGTAATAAACACTGGCGAGACAATGTGGCGAGGGCTGTCGGCCGCGGCAGCGCGGATCAAAGGTGCCGAGATGAATATCACCGCAGCGGCGCAGGCGCAGGTCGAGGCCCACGCCCCTATTTTTTATACATTTTTTAACAGCTTTGCTTCTTATCTCTACATGCGGAGTACCTTTCCTTATTGTATGGCTATTACGATAAATATAGTAATATGTATATATCCGCATTTAGTATTGGACCAAGTATCTTAAAGTATCTTCTCTATGTGAATAGGTACAAAATATGAACAATAAACATAACAACTAACAGACAATTACAGATTTCGATAAAGTTATGCGAACTTGCCAAATATGTTCCATTTGACAATGGTCTAGATCTGTATACAATGCGTTCATAATCACAACGCCAAAGCGCTCGATTTTTTTCACGTAAAAGCTCGAAATTGCAAAGTTGCGACTGCAATAATGGCACGTGACGCAATAGGAGGTGGCGGCTTTGATGTCCGCTTTGTACCGGTAATGGATCGCCGTCGGCTGAGTTGTCGCCAGTGAAGTCGCCGCCCAGGAGCACCGACAAAGCGCGAGCGGTAGCTCAAAGCTATTGATATCATTTAAATCCCTTTTGATGCACGCCGACACGTTACACCGCTTGCATCCCTGTGGGAACCGAGGGTAACTTTTATTTGAGCCAACCCCTATCTGTTTCCTTATTAACTAGTTAACTTGCCGAGAAATTGATTTATAATTTTGTGGTTGCATTGTCGCCTTTCATAAATTATAATTACTATATACTACTATGCTTTGAAAAAGTTTAGATTGAAACTAAACTTTCTTGTATACCTAATTTATATGTTATTTTCTAGCTGCTTGATCAACGTCTTCGATTCCTGTCGCCTCCATAAGGCGATTTCAGCCGTAAATCTCTTCGACTCAAACCTATTATTAAAATCGAATTTCGTGGAGCGTTATATAATACTAATAATCACACTTCGTAGCTATTAAGACGGAATCACTTTTTGAGAGCGGCCGACATGGGAGAGAACAGGTTCTTGATATAAAGAAAAAGAAGCGATCGCACCGCGAGAGAGGGTCGACGGAGGTACGTAATCGTACGTTATTATTTCTTTGAAGTACCGACCAGCAATGCCGGGGCTTACTACAAACTGCGCCCGCGCTGCCCTCCGGCGATCCCACACCATCAGCGTCGCGGGTAAAAATTCTTTCATTAAATGTGCCTTAAATTTAAATTAAACTGCATTCGAGGAAGTGATTCAATCTCACACAAGTAATCAATGATGCATTTTTAAATGATCTATTCGTAACCTGCTATACGTAAATCTAACTATGTTTTCAAATCATTGAAGCGAAACCCAATGTTTTGCTTATTCACTGGGGAAACTCAAAATAGTAGAACAAAACAGCAATAGTTGCGTAAGATTCGCATAAGTGATGGCTCGGTGTAGAGATTCAAGATTTTTCATCATTATTCTGAATATCCTTATTATCTGGCATGTTTTTGATGAAAATATTCGTGCGTGAGTGGGCATAGCCCACGCGGAGAGCCGGTGACCGCGACTGGCGGCGTGCCAGCCAACTGAATAGCAGAAATAACGCCACTATCAACATTCCAGGTCACTTCATACGATTATCTTTTTATTAAAAGTATGCCATTTAAATTTTATCTTCCCAGAATACATTTGCTTTTAATATTTTTACACGCATAGCTGTAATTATAATATTGTGGTAGAGTTGTTTACGTTCAATTATTTCTAAAATCAAAATAGCGATATATGAGGGTGGTCTCAAAAACATACGAGAAAACCACACACGCACTTCACTATTGTGCAAGTTTAAACTACAGCAGTTAACTTGCTTGTTAAGTTTTATTGAGAAGGAGTGCAGCAGTTTATCGATGATAATACGATTATGGACTGGCAATCTACACTATTTCGTGGAATACGCCACCCACGTTGAGTCCGCCGAAACTTCTACTCGAGCGCCATGGCCATTTCGTTGCGACATTCAATTGATGCCTTTATTCCAATGAATATTTGGCCGATTACATAAAAACTCCGAGTTCCTAGTTTGTAGCAACGAAAATAAAATAATTCGACAGGCTCGATTCCTAAAAACTCGAGGAGCAGATGTGAACATTCGAACGAGATTAACCAATTTACCGTCTACCAGAAGAATTCTTTATTACCAACATAAAACACTGTTTGTTGTAGTCCGTTTTGGAATACGACCTCATCTCGGTCGCAGATAACTCCTCGACAATAAACCTAACACGAAGAGGCCGTAAAATTCTAATTCGAAGCGCCTCCCCCCTTCCGGCTCTCGGCGCAATCCGGGCAGGACCGCGCTATGCCTACCACCAACGCTTTCGGATCCACTGGGATTCGTTAACAGATTCCTAGAAAATGTTAACAATGGATTAAATTCACATTTAGTGTCCAGTTTCAAATGAGCGAGATAGAGCACGCACTGGACGCAAGCTTATATAATTCATAAAAGGTTTCATTCTGCAAATGTGTAAAACCCCATTTTATTTAAAAAAAAGGTTTAGTTGAGCTTCGCAGTTTTAGTGGTCCCACGAGGAGCCGAGGAGCTTAAGTAGGTAAAATAGAAAGATCAAAACAAGCAAAATTGAAAATGGAAGAATGTTCTGTATATTATATTTTGTTCAGTAACGAGCTGCAAGACGAACTCTAATTGATTTCATTTACATTTTTGTTCTCCCGATTTTAAAGTGTTTGCCATAGTGGTTAGTAGACTCAGATTTGTCGAGTTTATATAGTAGATGTGTTTTCTAACTCGAAAGCAAATATGAGAACGGCTACCTGAATTTCTAACCACTAACGAACGTTAAAGTTATTAGGATAGTTTTTAGTAGCTGAGATTTCGTTTTTACAATCGTTTTGTTTCATTAATTTACTTTTATAAACGTAAATGTACGTTTGTATTACAGTCGTGATATTCTGAATTATATAACCAGGTATGCATAAGATGACATAATAAAAAAGAGGTAACAATTAGTGTTTGTATGGGTGTTATACAGTGGGTTGATACTTATGTATAAATTTAATCTAAAGTTATATCACGTGCTTCCCAAAATGCTCTGATAGTCGCAAAAGGTATCAAACAAAATGAACCTCCCTTGTTTCCAGAGATTTCGTAAAGTTTCCCAATGGAACAACATACCGGGAGAGCTCAGTAACTAGGTATCTACTTTCATAATCTTTTTTGTAATCGCCAGCACGGGTCGTCGACCGGAGGCTGTAGCAACTAGCGGACCTATGCGCGTGCGCTTCCATTATGGCTCTCTTGGTGCTTAGTACTGAGCACTTTCTTCGCACATAACTACCGACATGGTAATCGTTACATAACTGTAATGAAAAAGGTTGGAAGGGACAGACAATTTTATAACATGTCACATTAATTACTAATACGAAAATTGATTGATATGGAGTATATATTATGTGATACGGTGGATACAGAAAAAAAACATTTTTTAAGAGTTTCCACAAAAGACGTGAATGACAACGTCTCTAGTTATGTAACTTTTTTGTCCTTAGAAAAGACATCAAGGCGATCGACAGCGTACCGATGTAGTAGGCTAGACTGATCGATGATTATATATTGTTTGAACATTTGACAACTGCCATCTCTTATTTACTACAGGTAAACAGCTATCTAAGTTCTTAGGATATTTGGAAATGTCAAACGACCTTAGTGCTGGACCGGGTCACATTTTCCAAAGCCAATATATGTACATTTTCTACATTTCATGTTATTGCTGGTATTGTTTCATATAAAGTCGTAACAAATATAATTGGTCATATATTGACATTTCAAATGAGCGTAAGTTTATTCCGAAACCATATGTCATTAATTACTTACAGTAAGGGTTTATAAACTGTCTAAAGCAACCATCTGGGCAACTTCCACCGGGTGTATCAGTTTTATCACTAACAATAACCTATCACACTCTGATGAAGTCATTTATAGTCACAAATAATCTATTAATATAATCATTGTAAATAATTAACATTATCCTTGCATATTTTTTTTTAATAGGCGCAACGAAAATAATTATGTCGTACCTACCTCTTTAAAACTACTTAATGATAAGAACCCTAATTTTAAGGTATTTTAATGACCTAAACATTGATATTTGTTGCGGACTTAGTATAAACCGTATCTAACACCAGAAGTAATTAAGATCAAAGGTGCAAGCCAACGGTTGAGGCTCGGTATTTTTGCTGCCAAGTGTATCTTTCTGTGACTATGGTTCATCATATGTCAAAACTAGCAAGAAGCATAATGGTTGATCTCAGAGAGAATCACAAAACCGTGCGCCGTTGTCGATCGTGGCCGGGTAACCGTCTCGCCTGCCGCCTGGCGCGGCGCGTGCTCGTTCGACGCCACAGTGCCGCGCGGCTGTGCCGGCAGTGTTCCCGCGGCTCGGCCCTCCCCGCCACACCGCACCCTCCTCCTTTCCTTCCCTTCTCCTCTCCATCCATCAGTCAGTCACTCGGCGACACGCACGTGGGATAGTCGCTCGCTTCGTCTCCGCACTACAAGTTCACGCGGACAACTAGGTCACTGTTTTCGTGGTGCCACTTACGAAGAAACTTACACATCTAGTGTTGTGAATGGTTCAAGTGACAGCGAATTGAGATTATTCGCAGTGAAATAACAAACCAGCGGCCCTTTTGAAGTGTGCGGGATGCTTGCGTGAGCGCAGCGCATGACGTGCTACGAAACGCTGAGAGCTCCGGCACCCGCCGCAGACGCCCCCATGGCGCACCACTTCGTCAAGTGGTGGCGCAACAAGTTTAGAAATGGATACAAAAAGTTCAGCAGTAAGTAAACTTACCTCTTCTGCATATTTACTGTCAGTAAACAACTCTATTGCTGAAGGCCACTACCCACACAACACTGGTAAATTAACTTCAAATACGTACAACCAAAACGAAGGTATTCCTTATGCTAAAACTAGGCAGTAAACAAGAATTCAAACTGAAAAGAATTCAAACTGAAACAACCAAAACACAAATGGTCTTGCGCTAGTCAGTAACCAATAAGAATAATTTCACTGGCAGATAACAATACACAAGTCATAGTATGTGCCAGCCTATACTATAATATCTATATAATATCTAGCGCCAGTGTTTGGCCAAATTCCCCAATTTATAACTAATGGAGTGACTTGTGGTGACGACACGACCTTAAAATCGATGAATGAATTAGTTTTTGTGGTGCATTTTGTTTTTATTTTCCTTTAAAATCTTATGGTTTATAAGTCTGCATTATTGTATTATGACTAGCAAAAAAATGCGCTTGGTAAATTAAGAGTTTGACCTTTATCGTCTTGTATTTTTTTAAATCATATTTTACTGTGTAGTTTTAATCCTATGTCGATTTGCCTTGTTTATATGTTTATATGCACATTGTTAAAGTATATAAGAGAATCTGTTTTTGTAAACAATGGCTTAGTTGACTCAGTTTTACTTCTGCAGATACATATTGGTTATTCTTTACAGTATTAACTTTATTTCTGTAATTAACTTCGAAAGCTTGCTAATAGTTATGGAAATATTAACTAACTGCCAACCGTCAACTCCACGGCCTACGTCTACACTCTACAACCCAATTACCTATCCGTGTACACAACTGCGTACGTGGTTCGTTCCACAACTAAATTTTATCTCTTAGTTGTCCGTTATCAAAATATTCGTTGCGAGATCAAACGCGCCGCCGCCATCCGCAGCAACAAGAAAAAAGAAAACAAAAAATCACAGCGGGAGGTTAATGTGAGACACAGCTAAAGGCCTGTCTCCATGCTCGAACTTCATCGCGAGTAAACTTGCGCAGTTTATTGGAACGTGTGGACGGGAAAACTGTACCTCATGCAAGCCGACCATACAACTTGATGAATCGATGCAATGCCGACAATTTTACTTGCGCAAACTCGGTGCGTGCAGTTTTAATTGGAGAGCGCGTTGGACAGTGTTCAAGACGCGTTGTCAGTAGGTACTTGTTGTGGCTATTAAATTACTCTGATAATAGACTAATCATTTTAGTCGAAATCCGAATAGATTGTTATGAAATTGTTAAAAAAATATTTGTTTATGCGTTCCTCTTTAAAAAAAAAACATTTTTTACCTTAGTCCAATTATTCATTAAATATTAGATTTAACTTCTTGAAAGGAAAAGAAAGGTAAAACACCGCACTGTCAAACAAAATGAAAAACGTTATGTACTACCGTGAGATATACCTAACATCAAAGGAAATCGCTTTAAAATTCAAATAGCGGGCGCTTAATAATAGGTTATTAACCGGCATAATCGATTATCCGATAATCAAAACACTTGAATCGAAATCACTTGCCCAATCTTGCTTGACACATGTGATCACTACTTCGTCTTAGCAAATTTACTTGACCATGTAGCCAGACCTTAAGAACCTGTCAGAATTACTCACGTTTCTTTTAATAAAATGCCGACGCCAGAATAGGTATAACATAGCCTCGATTATGTTAATTCACGTAAGTGGGTAGCGCATTTGTGGCGTCGTCGTCGGTCGTTGTTTTCGTACCATTCACACGTTAGGAACGTCTACAAATGTGCGCGCTTAAAACCAAAATAGTCGCTTACAAATTACACGGCGTAGTGGCACAAAGTCGATTTCGAAACAATCGCTTAACCTTCATAAAATTTGAAACTTCCGCTCTCTCGAAACGAGACTGCCCACCTAATCATACTTCAAAGTGGACAGCGACGCTTTGATCTCGTTCTATTTAGTTACGAAATATACGTAAAGCTGAACACTTCAATTAGAATACTACAGCTACATCTTTCATTTTAAAAATGTGCGAGAAGCGCACATCAAACTCGTGATGCTTGAGTTTGTTAATACAGTTTTAGATGCAAACCGAGTCGCGCGCGCCGCTCATTTGATTAACTTCAAAGAGAAAAGTTGAAAGCTCGTCGCCGAAGCGGAGACAATGATACCTTTTATTTAACATCAAAGAAATCCCCGCCCCTGGCTTTAAGCTCAGTTTTGACGTATCTCGTACTAAACGCTATAATACTTACATATAGCACCCAACAATTTATAGTAACCTAGCAGACACAAAGAACCTTTTCGGAGATGCTGGGCCTTTGTTGCATAATTTAAGATCCTCCGTGCAACCGTCATTGTTGCAGAGTACGAAGAATTGTCTCCTTTCAAGCGAAGTAAATTTTAAAAAAATCAAGCTCCTTTTGTAGAATATTTAAAGATGTATCTATCTAGTCTTAACAAATGACAATCTGCCCTTAATGGTTGACCCTAATTGGTATTTAGTTCGTATTGGTATTGCTCCTACGCTTAATAGACTCGACATAAGTGAACTTGGCAACTCAGTAAAGAAAAATCTCACGCTGTACTCTCCTCGACGCACTAGTGCTCAGAAGCGGTAATCCATTTAACATGCTACTAGGGATTTACTGCAGAGTTTACAAATGGATGGATTACGATAAACTCTTGATAAATCTACCACGTGGTCAAGCCTGACTCGCGTCACCCTGACTCGTTTGTACGGCTTTCATATATTAGTAGATTTGATCCCTTGTTTTTGGTCACATTTCTTTAACCATCGTTTTTAACTATAAAACGTGTTTTAAATTCTTCGTAAATTTTAGCTTTTAATAAAATAAACTGCTAAATCGATTGTGAACGAAGATTCTGTAGTAAATCGTTTGTTTTATTTTTTAAACGCATTGATTTTACCTAAATATTCTCGAGCATTCCTAATGCCCAATACCATCCCGCTTTACACTAGAAATGATCAGGAATGGATGGTTCTTTTGAGAAAAATAACATTAGCGACAGATGTGGATCCCAAAGTATTTGAGCCTATCGGCGGGCGGGCCTTCCAGGAAACTAACTCACTGTGCCGGTAACACCGGCCCCGCTGTTCTTTTTGAGCTTCGCCGACGACTTGTTAGGGTATTTCGTTGTATTTTTCTTGTTATTTGTGCATTGTACTTTTTTTACCTTTATTTCAATAACAACGTACGGAGTATGTACGGTTTGATGTGGTAATTGTTACAAATAAAACACGCAAAAATTTTAATTACTTACGTTCAAGTTGTCAGAACCTACCTGTTGTAAATAGGATAATCGATAGATAATAATTATTGCAAGTCGAGCAAATCACAATGGACAAAACGACTAAACTGTTCTACTTACTGTATTTATACTTATAAGCGGTAGATAGGTACATAAATAGGGACGTAGGATAAAATTGTCAACGCGGCTAATTCTAAAACATCGACAAATCGCTGAATCAGTCGGCATCAAATTAACGAAAAAAAATAAATAGAACAATTCATTATCTAGACGGGCTTTGGCATATAGATTACAAATTTGGAGCACAGATTACAAAACTTGAAACATTTTAATGCGACAGGGTTATCTCTTACATGCCGCTTTTCATTTATATACCGCAGGCGGCATATTTACACATTAAATGGAAATCCTGCAATTGAAAATAAGGTTGGCGGCAATGTAAAAAAGACTAATGTATGTAGGTTACGGACAAATCAAAGCGAGACAACATAACACACAGGCGTTCGTTGTGTGTGATATTTTCTCGCTTCACAAAGTATCACGTTAAATTCGACTGTGATCGACATGACGTCACAACACAATAAATGTATATACTTACTAGAAGTTTTTCTTTTCAGTCGGCACGGAAAGTGAACGCACAGACACCGAAGAACTGGTTGGTCGTGCAGCGTCACAGTGCTCCGCACCACCAGATCTGCTGCCCAGCGAAGCGCGAGCACTGCTGCAGCCAACCGCGTCCTCGCCGCGAGTCTCTCGGCCTTCTCACGAGCCAATATACAAGAGGCCTCCTTCACCGGTGCAGTTGCAAAATCAGCACGATGACAAACCTAAACTACGGTTTGAGGTAAGAAAAAACACTTGACATGAAGATCTGAATTCCTTAGTAGCTAGCTGTTACTGTTTCTCGTGTTGACAAAAATACTGGACAAGATTATACATAATCAATAGAAGATACAGCAGATATAAAATAAAAAAACCCTAGATACAGATAAAACAGTTCTTCGATAAAAACATGAAAGCCATTCGGTAAGTGCTAGTAACATTGTTATGTGGAATGTCTTTAAGTACGCTGTAACAATGTTAGAACTAAACATACAACTTCTGGACTACTTACTACTTTATTGAAACATTTATTTATTTATGTACAGGGTCAAGAGCACGGAAGCTTGGCTCTTAAGACTTAAATTCAACTCTATGCGCCCGTTACGATAAGAAAGGTCCAAAGTCGAAAAGTGTCAAGTTTGACTGCATTCAACTTTCTCAGAATATCCAAAATTACTGATAAATTTGCACCATCACAAATTGTGTAAGGCTGCCATGACGCTGGAACCAGTTGTGAATGAGGAGATAGAAAGTATGATTACAGTGTAGATAACCAGCATCCACCTCTGCACCTATTTTAAACCGTGACTCGAGGTTTTAATCTTTATTTTCATCAACTTAACTATCTTAGAGGCACGGCATCGGTAGTTGCTAAAGCAACGAGTGGGTTGATATTAGCTAAATAATTGATTATAAAGACTTACTTCGAATCTTTAGTCATTTGAGTGGGCTCGGCGTAAGTTTGATAAATCGCTGTCTGTTTGGCAATTTAATTATGTATTACGTACGAGCCGCATAGCGGCTCGCCTTTGGTGTATCATACCTAACTCACGGGTCGTAAATGCGCGGCTAGTTTCCTTTTAAAGTGCGAGATAAGGCCGGCTGCCGCCGCCGCGTCCGTCTGCCGACGGCGGCGGCGGCGCACACCCGCCGGGTTATCTGCTATACCTACGCTTATACACATAAATACTTACAATTACCGCCACAGCGCTATAATCCGAAACGAACTGGAGCTTAGATCCTAATGCCATGTTAAGTAGTTTTACAGATGCGTGGTCACGTACACAAACGTATCATCACAAACATTTGTACTTACCCACACCCTAAACATATAGAACCCGTTAACCGTCTTATGGCCACTGACCGACTTATTTTATAAACGATAAATAATCGAGGTCAATTCTATAAACAGAGATCGCCGCATTATCTCATATTCATTCATAAATAGTTGATAGCATGACCCGCATGATCTCACCGGGCATCTCGCGAACCTTTAACTGTTGTATTAATATATTCAGTGTTATTTACCTTTTTAGGAGCTGACATGTGACGTAGAGCTGCAGCACCCAGAGCCATCGAAACAACAACCTCTACAATTCTCATTTACACTCTACGACCTCGATGGCCATGGACGTATGACTAAAGACGTAAGTCTTATTTTCGTCAAAACAATGTATCTCTTCGTTTTAAAATTGTTATTTCAGCTTTCTGATGATTTTTCTTATTTTCATTTGTTTCTTATTTCTTTACAGGATATAGCGGGTATAGTATCGACAATATACGAGTCGATTGGCAAGTCGGTCACAGTACCACATTACGGCTCCAAAACAATACAAGTGCGGTTAACGGTAGTGCCGGATGACGGGACCGCACGGAGCCAACGGGAGAGGCGCGAGGGGAGGCGACGGCGGAGAAAAGAGCAACCTAGTGTCGTCACAGCCACGCACGAAAGCGTAGAGCAAACCGACGACGAGCAAAGAGAGCGGCTTTCACCTGATGAAGACGTGTCTTCAAAGTCTTCATGCTCCGGCGATCGTAGACAGCCGCAACGCCCCCAACCCACCAATCATCGCCCTCACCGACACCCTCGCCGGGAGCACCGCGAGCGTAGACACATGAAAAAACGATCTGGAAGCTTACAACGACGTGAACTACTCGAAATCATTCAGGCCAACATGGAAAAAAATCACCTGAGTTTTCAAGCATCGAGGTATGTATGGTTGTTTGTTGTTACGAACATGATTCTTGATCTCAATTTGTTGACTCATCTTTGGTTAGTATGAGTACGCTGCGCTTCGTATTTCAGTAACGTTAATTTTTAATTGCAGAAAGCCCAGTGAACCTATTGCCAACGAAGAAGAAATCACAAGTAAATACCAGAAGCTTCGAAACAGATCGTACACGGTCAGTGAGAAACCTTTGAATGCATTCCAAAAGTTGAAGGCCGAGAACACCGGGAACGGTTATCTGGACTTGGCCAGCGGTGGTGATTCAAATCTATGTAGGTACGATAGATACTTACACGCCGTGATATGCTCGTCGGCGCGGCATGCGCACACAGGATTTCATCAGAAACAAGCGCAGACACCACGGCCGGCGCGAGCTCACCACGCACAACACGTGCGCTCCAGGTCGCACGACCTACCTGCCCAGCCACACCAACAACCCAAAATCCTACAAATCATATTCTTATAGAATTTAAGAAAGGGCATTGTCGGCGACGGCATTGTCCTCTTCACTTGCTGACTGCTTAAGTGTGTGCGAGTTACAAATTCAAAGTGTAATGAATTGTTAGTTACCAAGCGCTGTAAAATCGATTGGCATGTAATGTAGTAAGAAAAAATTGTCAACAAATGAGTGTATAAGATTTACCTTAGTAATAATACTTTAGTCATTAATCAGTATTTATTGAAGACAGTATAATTATGTAATTACTCTGGATCTGGAAATGAATTTACGGCACAAAAATCTCATGTAAACTCTTATTTACATACCTATATTAAAATAAAACTGTATTTGTAAATGCAGAGCTTGGAAAAATGAATGTTTATAAAATTAAGAAGCGTGTTTTCGTAACTGACTGTAATTTGGGTGTTGTTTTATGTATTTGACCATGTTTCTTGTAAAAAGTGCCTTAGTTAACTAGCCGCAACCTTTTGCGTCTGGGTTTCTCTAGTACGCTAAGGATGTTCGCCAATGTGTACTTCATGTATACGGCTAGTTCTCAATGCTCAGTAGTTTATGTACCTTTACAATATTGTAAAACTCATTGTTGAGTTTAGACTGATTCTAGATGTAAGTGTTAGGTGCTCAGAAGAAAGTTTATATACATTGTTATGTGACACTTGATGTATGAAACGACTGTCAGTACTTAATTAAGAACACTGATTTTCTAGCCTGTCTATAATAACTTAGTATTGGAATATCGTAGGCAACTTTTGGATTAGCTCTTTTTATTGGAACATTTACTGTCAACGCATTACCAGTATCAGTATTCATTATTCTTAGAAAATTAATTGACATGAATCTCTCGATATTATTATCTACCTCTTAATTTACTTTCTTAGTGTTATTATTTATTATCAGCTGAATCCTAAAGTAATGTAATACTTCTTTTGTGATAATTTGGTAATGAAGTGTGTAATTATTTCACTCAAAGATATTTGTTCATTAGGTGTACAGTGTACAAAGTGCTCGATCTTGTCAAAAATATTTATTGTCAAATATAATCATCGGCATTAACATCGTATTTGATTTAATCCACTAACGATAACTAAGAGATCATTCTTATGGTTCTCCGGTTAATGTAGTATATAAGAAGAAATAGAAATGTTGCGGCTGTTATTGCGATGGTGATTTCTGAAGGTAGGCCGCATTTGTGTATGGTATATGCATCCGGTGATATAGACAGCTAGAAATAAAATTGCTTATGTGTACACATTTTAAACTAGGGAAATGGTTTAAATTGGATACACAGGTTATTACGGAAAGGGCATATAAATGTAAATAAAAAAGTGTTTATATATTTTACCCAATGCTGATCATCTGCCAGAAATATTTAAAAATACGACTAAAAGAAGCACTGTCAGAAAAATGTTCGTTGGAAGAATTTATTAATTTCAATTCGAAACAAATGTGTCCTTGCACTGGAAGTCATTAAACTTTATTCTTTTCCGCGTTCCAGTGCGCCTACAACCTAAATAGCACATACGTGCTGCAGCTACAGCAGACAACGGCGAGTGTTTAATGAAACGTAGGGCATTGAAAGCTTTACACCTTAATATCAACAGCCATTGTGCTTTAAGAACTTAAGCACGGCCAAAGTGATATTGATGCTGGTCGTCAACTCAGCGCGATGTTCTGCTAATCCGAACTGTTTCCTAAAATTCAGATGGTGCATGGAAAGAACCAGTGTGGTACAAGCGGTGTACCGTCCGCCTGAAACACGCCAGCAAAAGCAGCTAAGAAACGGGACAAACAAGTCGTGCGCCTGATCCATAACAGCTGGAGTACCTCACAAACATCAGAGGGGCACCACCACTGCGCCCGATATCCTGAGACATAAGTTGACAAGTCCCACGGGCCTGTAATTTCATCATAGTTGAGGAGCTTTGCCGAGGCACATATGCCTTCAATGAGCTACTGACGGATCAGAACCTACTTTATTGTAGTGGTAGATATTACTAATAACGTGAGCATTTAACAGAGTTGGTGCACTTGATATAGCTATATAGTGACGGGACGAACAAGTCGTACGCCTGCGGTAAGCGACACGGCTATCTATAACAGTTGCAGTGCCATTCAGAGCTTTAAATTACAAAGATCATATGAGTACCTACTGCCACTGCGCCCGCCACCCAGAGACATAAGTTAACAAGTCCCAACCCTTACCCTTCCAAACCGAAACACAGTAATGCTCACATTACTCTTGGCGGCAGAAATAGGAAAGGTACTTCCCTGGACGAACTCTCTCACAAATAGCTCTACTGCTACTTAAAATTGATACACCCCTTCCGTTAAACCATTTCTATATGACTAAATGTTAATGCCCAACCAAAAAGAAACAAGCTAACTCTACGGAAAACTAAAATGCTTAAAGGCACGGTATTATATCCTATCGATTTCATAGTAGCGTGGATGATAATAATGGTATATAATTACTAAACAAAGAAGTCACGTGAGGCTTACCAGCATGTACTTGGGATCAGGCCTGTTTGTCCACGAAAAAGACGGTACGGAGATCTCCCAAAAGTCTGCATCACTATATTTGTGATGGAGTCTGCATCCGTGATGTGTGTGACCTCCAATTGCGGCTCTGGGTTTCAATTTAGAAACGAGATAGTCCGTCGCTTCTTTAGATAATACATCTTTTTTCAATTTGAATTTAATTTTCTTCTCCCATGACGGTGCAGAATCTGGCTCCGTACACGGTTCATCAGATAATCGGTATAGAGGGAAGTGCTGCAATAAATAAACGTGTGTGAAAAAAGCTATTAAGACTTTTATTTAATAAAACTAAACATTTTATCTTGAAAATTACCTGCAAAAGTATTGGTCTACTATATTTCAGTTTCGGTGTCTGGTCTTGGGTCTGGCACTGGTCTTGATTTTCTGAACATTTTAACATGTCTAAAACATTACGTTAGGCCGCAATTATTTATTTAGTAAAAAAAAAACATAAACAATGAATGCAATGAAAAGTAATCCGAGTATCATACCTGAAATTTTATCTATTTCGATTCTGGCTTCAAGGCACAGGGAACAATTATCGCCTTCCATAGCCATCGAGTTCAAAAGAACGAAATGACTATCTTTTATTGTGAGAAACTGCACTGTTGAAACGTTAAACATTTTCCTAAATCTTTGTGGTCCATTTTCGTATCCCATTCTTTAACAAAAAAAACAATTGTATACGCCACAATCGAAATAACTAGTCGAAAATTTGGCATAGCTTAAATAAACCTAGCTTAGGATGCCTCATTCGCTTCATTCAGACAATTTGAGTAAAACATCTTGATTGAACTTAATTAAAGTCTAAGAAATTTAGATAAACCTAGTATCCATAGGTTCCCAAAGTGGTCGCTAACGCCCCCAGCGATCGCTGAAGACTCCTAGGTAGGGGCCTCGGAATCAATTGGGCGTTGATACTGTCCAGGGGATGCTTTTTTCTTAATGTTTAATTTGAAAAAAAAAACCTGAATTATCTGTATAAAGTACACTACAAATAGATTTTTTCCTTGTAATTTTTTGTGTTAAGCTTTAGCTTGTGTGCGTGTTTTAAATATATTTTTTGTGGTCGTGCGCGTAGAATTTATTTTATCTTGCCTCACCACCAAGTGAGTCAAAAAGTTTGGACACCTATGCACTAAATAATTACTTAGTCTACTTACTTGGGATGGAATCCAATATCATGGTTGCCAGGGACGACGTGCATTTTAATATCTTGTGGCAATTCGAACAACTGCATGTAACGCTGGACGTCTTTGAGAAATTGTTCGTCGGTCTGCTGATAATCGTCGAACAGATCGCCTGAAATTATGAAGCGGAGCGTAGAGACTATTAATGGAATTCACCATCATCTTCATCCCCCGACGTTAACGACACGTAAAGATCAATTCCTAGACATAAGACCCTAAGCGCTAACCCTGTCAAATGGGTAGGCGATGCAGTAAAACGCATTCCATAAGTTTTTTATTATAATATCAAGTGACGGGACGAATAAGTCGTGCGCCTGTTGGTAAGCTATACGCCAGTCCATAAAAGTTGTCCATCTTTAAATAATTTTGATTAATAATATAAACCTCATACATTTTAGCGTTAAGTATGTGGACGTTCTGTACAAATTCTATGCAAAATACCCAACACTCACCTAACACGAAAACCACATCTGGATAATGTAAATCAATGATAGCATGGAAGGCCCGGTACATTTGCCATTCGCGTCTTATTTTAATGAATAAGGAGTCTCTATAGGATCCCAGCAAATGGGTGTCCGACAAGAAGAGGGCCTTTAACACTGGTCCGCTTGAATTTGGTAATGGCCACCAGCCGCACTAAAATGAAAGGATAAAAGAACCGGTGAATAGGCTCGCATATTATGTAAATTAATTAATTCGACTTCGTCAACTCGCTACTAAGCATATAATACAATTTTGTCATAGCTGTACTGCTCTCCTCGTCATATAACTAACGCATTTGCGGTTCGGTATCTTTCGAGATATAAATATAGCTATAAAAAAGCTGTAAGTGCTCACTTATACCTTTCTTTTGCTAGTAAAAATGTCAATTACGCGATTTCGCTTAACAATAAAACTGAAACTAAATAATATTCTTATTGGTCTGTCATATATATGACCACCAATACATGGCGCAAAAAACCGATTAGAGGGGGTTGTAGATCCCGTTTCGCTGATCTAACTCATGTTAACTAACTCACTTCGCTAAAAAATGTCGATTAGAGGTTAATGTATGAGTTGAGATCATGATTATTAGGAAACATAAGAATATCTCTACATTATCACCAAGTATAAATAATGGTAAATTCATTGAAAACTTCAGTTGAAAAAGTATACAACTCTGAAGTTCCAGAAATGGCGAGAGCATTGGCGACGAACATTACATTATAAGTAATGAAAAGGAAAGAAAGCTACGTGTTAAAAAAAAAATAGCGACAATTTTTTTATTGCATCTATAAAGCACCTTACATATTGGAAATGAAACCATTTTTCCGGATTTAAATCGCGTATATTTGTTTTTTCAAACAAACCAACGTTTCACACCTCAGTCAACTGTGACCATGGGACCTGTAAAGGGCCCGAAACGTTGGTTTGTTTGAATAAACAAATATACGCGCTTTAAATCCGGAAAAATAGTTTCATTTCCTATGTGTAACAATCGCGAAAACCTAAGAACTATTCTCCAAGATCTCTTCTCACATTGTAAAGTATTTCTACAAAAGATAATGTATATATGGTTTTGAACGAGATGCCTAGATGGAGGATTTACAATTATTCTTGTCAACGTTAATGACATTAAAGATGATAAAACACGTCATGATAATAGAGAACGGTGTTGTGATGCATCGCCGTATGAGCACGATATGAACGCGAGTTGTTTGAAACCTTAGTAAATATTTACGAAATGATAGGAAGCGCACTGATAATATTGATCCGGATTAATCTACCTATTTCGATTTACATACGCTGATTCTTCCTAATACTAGTGGCCAAGAGCGAGGGATAATAATGCACGATCTATAGTTTGTGTATTATGTGTTTAATAAAATAGTATAGTAGAACAAACTATTTGACAAAAACATACAATATGTCGAGTTCTTGGGTTTTCGCGGTTGTTACACAATGAAACTGAAACTTCGGATCTAAATGACATACCTATACTTGTTTTTCAAACAAATCAACATTTCCGGGTTTACAGGGTGACTGAGATGGTAAAGTCAAGATGACGTTACGTTAGATTGTTTAAAAAACCAAATACATACGATTTAGACCCGAAAATTTAATGCATAATGATAAATAATACGCAGACACAGAAATAATTAAATAAAAACAACTGTGTAATACATACCTGTGCGATTACCACATAGTAAATCAGGAATTCACAATAAATCACAATTAAAGCAATGCCGAATACAAAAATCACTATTTTTCTTGTAACCCGCCGCATTGTTTGTTTGTAACCATGCGCTTTTAGGAAATGTTTTTTTTATCCGATGAACTTAAGCAGGTTATCAGTATTATCTTATCGCATTAAAAATAGTACCTGCCAAAATCTTGAGTAGGTAGATTAGATTCCAACATATTTTATAAACATGTCGTTGCTATTGAATATGTAGGGCTAGTACATACATATAATGTCAAAATTTATTTCGCAAAACAACGTTTTCCAAGGTAAAGAAACTCCTTGCTTTTGAGATTTTCCGTAGTCACCTCTTTGCTCTAGAGGATGGGTTTCAATCTTAGACTATGGAAACTAAGTTTCAATACTAATATTCACCGGCGAGGCGAGACGAAACGAGACGAGGCGAGACGATTTTTAAAACTTGTACGGCAAAATATCATTTCTCTCCTAGCGCATCTTCGGTGGAAATGGTCGGTATTGACGAGGATGGGCGAGACGAGATTTGAAATATTTGTTGACGTAACAGTGAACCGTATTGCTGCCTACATACACTCTTTATTAACTTTACAACGGAAACACGATTCATGACGTCTCGTACGATATTGTGCGAACTCGCGCGAGATTGTGGGATACAGTCGCAGTGCGCAGTGCATTGAAACGTTCACACATTTTCGAAATTATGTAAATATTAGATATTTCACAAAATGTACTAATGTATGTAATGTGTAATGCTGTTTTCAAAAATATGTAATCACGACACCATTTTGAAAAAGGTATACTTTTATTTCAGAGAAAAATAAACAAACTACAGTCAATGAAAAATATATAGTACTGGTGTCATACATGTATCCATATCATTTTCGTAAATATTTATACAATGCATATTATACAGTGTGTTAGGGCACGCACTGTACAAACTTTAAGGGGGTGTTTAGTATTCAATATTATGTGAAAAACACTAATACATGTGGGGTCAAAACTCAACTCTCTAGGAATGGCAGCCATTTTGATTTTTTATACTTAGTTTGCTAAACGTTTGTTCTAAAATTATCATATTATGAGAAGTAAAAGCAGTACGAACATAAAAAATATTTTTTCGGAAAGCTAACATTAGCGGCAATTGAATAAAATATCTGTCATGTACATAAAAAAGTGAGGGATTGCCTAATAAAAATAATGAATGTAAATTTTTACCAAAAAAAAACTGCCAAAAAAAACTAAGTTTTTGTAATTTAATCCTAAAATAACCAAATTAAGGTACTGTTTTTATGTATGAATTTTAAAATATTTCAGCTGTTCTTAATAACACGACAAAAATCATAATCCTATGTCCACAATTCTAAAAGTTACAGCTTCTGCAACATAACGTCTCCGAGAGCGAAATAAGTAAATTTTACAGTCTTTCTAGTAAATTGTTTTGTGTTGAGATGTAGTAAGTTAATTTTAAATAAAAAACAGTAAAAAATATTAGATTATTTATTTTACAAAAAAAAAGAAATATAAATTATAAAAGGCGTTTAAAATGTGTCCCATATTTAGAAGGCAAGCTGTTGTCCGAATTCCCACCTGCTGCGTGGCCCGATATAAAATTTCGGGATTTGCACGAATTTCTTCAGCAGCTTCACGAATGCGCGCCGATAGCTCCTCTCTCCTATTCACTGGGTTAAAATAAACTTTTTGTTTCATCCAACCCCAAAAAAAATCTAATGGAGTTAAATCCGGACTACGCGGAGGCCACGCAACAGTGCCGCCTCTTCCAATCCACTGTGGATAATTTTCATTCAAGTGCTGTCCCACAAACTCTGTCCTTAAAAATTCCAAAAATCTTGGGCCTTTTAATCTTTCCGGCAACTCCACCGGTCCAACTAATTGGTTATTAATAATACCAACCCAAACGTTGACAGAAAACTCATGCTGGAATGAGGATGGTCTCACTGCATGAGGGTTTTCGGTAATCCACATATGTAAATTACGAGAATTGGTTATCCCCGCTCTTGTAAACGAAGCTTCGTCGCTCCATAAAATCTTCTTTAAAAAGTTTGGCTGTTGCCGCACCTTTTGATTAATCCACGCACTAAAAACTGAACGTGCTGGTCCGGATCACTAATATTCTGCACGCGTCGAAAATGGTAAGGATATAAGCCTTCACTTTTCAAAATACCACACTGTCTAATGCGACATACCAAGTCGGAGAGCAATTCGCCTCGTGCTTAATCTTGGATCTCTGTAGATCATATTAAGAACGGTTTCTTCATCATAAACTGGTATTTCACGTGCACGTTCACCTACTGGTTGACGAATACCATTTTCTGCCAATCGCCTATGAATATCACGAAATGTCTGGTGATTAGGTGTAGGCCGATTTGGGAATCTCCTTCGGTATTCACGAACTGCTGCCCGTGCATTACCATTGCAAAATCCATAGATGAAATGAATATCTGCAATATGCGCACTTGAATACTGCTGATTATTCATGACGAATCAACAATAAATTTCACTCCGAAAGCACTTTTGGTCAAGATGTGTTGTCTGAGTAGAGAGTAACAACTGACTGTTAATTGTTGAATGAAAAGAACCGTTAAGTACCCTTAGAACTTTTTTTCAATCAGGATTGTGCTTAGGGGCTTATCTTTTGTCCCTTTTACACTTGCAAGCTGGGCAGAGTGAGCCAGGTAATAAATGGTTGAACTCATCGCCATTGTTGTAACCGAGAGCGATCTTTTGTGTTGTTAAGACACTAAGTTCGAGTAGTAAAAACTTTTAGAATTGTAGACGTACCGATTATGATTTTGGTCTTGTTTTTAAGAACAGCTGAAATATTTTAAAATTCATACATAAAAACAGTACCTTAATTTGGTTATTTTAGGATTAAATTACAAAAACTTAGTTTTTTTGGCAGTTTTTTTGGTAAAAATTTACATTCATTATTTTTTTTAGGCAATCCTCCACTTTTTTATGTACATGACAGATATTTTATTCAATTGCCACTAATCTTAGCTTTCCGAAAAAATATTTTTTATGTTCGTACTGCTTTTACTTCTCATAATATGATAATTTTAGAACAAACGTCTAGTAAACTAAGTATAACAAATCAAAATGGCTGCCATTCCTAGGGAGTCGAGTTTTGACCCCACATGTGTTAGTGTTTTTCACATAATATTGAATACTAAACACCCCCTTAAAGTTTGTACAGTGCGTGTCCTAACACACTGTATATTTATAATTGCATTAAAATGTACACGATTAGGATTGTGATTTTATCATAATTATGTAACCACTTTTAAAACATTGCAGCGTTTTCAAAAATATATAATACACAATGTAGTTGCAATATAGTGTAAACTTACCAACGCCAGTTGTAAACTTTTTCATGTGTATTTTGCTAGTTCGTAAAATTCGGGATAAAAGATTATACAAAATAAAAATAACTTTTTCGAAAATAACTATATAACGAAAAAGTAATATGAAAAAAGTAGAAAGAAAAAATAATAACGAAAAAGTTTTTATTTTAATTTATTTATTTTATCTTAGAAGGTTATGTACAAACAGCTTGTATTACAACATGACTATTTCTACAGTAACTTCATCTGATTCTTCTTCCGTTAACATATTTAATAATAAGAATTTACGGGTCATGGTAATTTAGCCGCGTGTTTATCGCTAGACGAATTGAACAGCACTGTATATTCACTATCCATAACCCAAGAGCGAGCTCGCGAGTGTTCGAGCGGGACCGCGCGTGCTCGCGCGAGATCGCGATGGCAACTTTTGGTGGAAATAGGTCGGCGAGATTTCAATTCTCGCCTCGCCTCGTCTCGTTTCATATCGCCTCACCGGTGGAAAAGCACTTAAAGGCTCTTTGTCGCTTTTCTAACAAATGATAGAGACGTCCGACCAATCAACTATTGAGTGTACTCGATGGTACAATGTTGGCCTACCGACACGCGCGTCGCACAGCGTGTTCTCGTTATATCGTAATGTTTTATTTATCATAGTTATTAATACAAAGATGGAACACTCAGAAAAAGTTTTATTTATCGTTGGACGACTGTCGCGTCTGGCCTGTTTCCATACAGCGACTATCTGTGGTGACTATGTCATGGACGTTTATTTTATCGTTGAACAACTGTTGCGTCTAGCCTGTTCCCCCATTCCGACTATCTGTCGTGACTAGCTGTTTTCACTAGATCGTGACGACAATTTATCGTTGCACGTGTACACAACGATAAATAAAACGTGACGACAATGGAAGCTGCAATTATCTATCGTGACGTTGTATTTATCGTCTGACGATTGTTGTTCTAGCTCTTCCCATTGTCTCGACAGTCTGTCGTTGTAACGTCAAACAAGTTGTGAGCGACAGTTAATTGTGTTGTACTATATGTGAACAACTTCATCGAAACATACAAGCCATGAAACTTTACACTGCACGACTATCTGTCGTCACGACATACGCATAATAAAAATAGCATTTTTTACTTTTAAAATTAAACATAATTTTTTTTTGTTAATTTATAAGTTCCATGCTTAAAAGTAAAAAAAAAATTGAGTGTTTTCTTTGTTTTTAATATTTAAAAGTTTTACAACACTAAGAGTGGAGAAAATCCGACGTTGACAAGCGCCCGATGGCAACTGATGGGGTAATGGGCTAATGTAAATTTAATAACTATATAGCTTCAGTAGAATACGTACTCAAATAGAAAGTTTTCCTTATAAAAAATTATGTGTAACGTTAGAATCCGTTTTAGACTTTTATTTTAGCTTGTTTTCAGGAGTTATATGATCGGGTAAAGTATATCCTATCGTGTAACAAATTAGCACATTTTTTATACAATATTCTTAGGAGTATCGTATATTCGTAAGACCGTTATTTAACAGTAAATACCCAAACCATTTGATCAAGCAAAACAGTTTTTCCCGCTTCTCCTCCGGGGACACGCCATAAGCTAAAAAACAAAAAATGCTATTTTGTGACCTACAATAAATTTACGTGGGAGGTATCGATATAATAGCGGACAGGGGCACATCAAGCACACGCAAATAGATGCGGTGCACTCTACCTATTAAGATAAAATATATTTGTTTGTTAAACTAAAACAATGGCAAATACTGTTAGCCTCGTTTATTGTAGAAAGTAAGGTTGCAATGAAAACACTTTTGTAATAGATAACGTAATGCAATAATATTTTCAGGTTAGTCTTACATTTAGTATACAACTAAGCTAAATAGACACCCTCACAAGTTATTAGTCGTTATGATATTTCGTTTATGTTTACTACTCGACTATTTAAAAAACAGGCACGTAGTATGTGTTAATATATAAATTAATAATTTAGTGTAAGGGTTGGTGCCTTATTAGCACCGCGTCCATACTAAATGCGTGATTTGTATGGGATATCTATCGGCATGCTCGATGCAATAACGTGATCATAGATATCTCATATAAATACACTTAACGATACTAAGGATATTCCTGAATACAAAATTCAATAGAAAAAAATACCTGTAAAATACGTCATTATATTGTAACTGCATCACACAATTATAAGCACAATCAGGTACCAATAATAGTAAAAATGTCAATTAATGCATTTGTGCATATATTGTGTAAGAAAAATCTTAATATTAAAATCAATGAAATACTTCCAGTTAATCATTGTGCAAAAGTTAATTAAATTCATTTGTGACATAATTGATAAAAGAGTAAATAGAGATACCTATTTGAATAACAAAATAGATTATGGCAAGTTAGTACAGCGTGTGTAGTGTCTGTTAAAAAGCCAGGAAATAAAATACAATTGTATTGTTCGTTCTTAAATATGTGTACGAAGAATGAAAAATTTAAACATTCTTGAAGTCATTTTGTTGTTTGTCTATCGAACCAAATTTTCTTTGAAACCTTTTAACGGGCCCACCGAGTAAACGTGTAGGTAATACACATTTATTCGGTAGGATCGGTGGGGTCATCAATATGTCAATTAACATTGACGCTACAAATTTTTTATGGGTCTATCAGAATTTTAAAGCATTGAAAGTTAAATTCTGGAAAAGTCATTTTGGAGAGCATAATCGCGAGTGAAAATAAAATTATTTTGAAATGTGTAAAGTAGTAGGTAAAGCATACGTTCAATATACTGAAAAAAATATTTATTGGTAAAATTTAAAAATGGCTGTCCCCTACCCCCTCCTATCCAAAAATTCTAAAAACTATTAATGAGTAGATGTACCAAAAGTATGAAGAGAGCTTTACTTAGGGTAATAAATATTTCAGGTATTAAAGAAAATTTAAAATTTTTATTTTAAATCTTTATTTTGGAAGCATCAATGTGGTATGATTGACAAATGACAAACTTGGTAGAAAAATAATAAAGTGACATGGTTCTTCTCCAATGTATTTAAAGATTTTGTAGAATTCCTCGCAAAAGGATTCAGTTGCTTTTATGTTTAACGATCCCGGTGGGCAATCACACGAGGTACTAAAGCGAACATATAAAAAACATGTATCGCCTGCTCATTTTCTGAACTAATAACACTGGTACTCTTGTAAATTAATTGTGACAAAGAAACAGACGATTTGTTAATCAATGTTACAACATAAAGCACAGCGATTAATTATTTATGAATCATTTATATTACAGCACTCTGTACTAATCTTGTCAAAGTATTCGTAATCATAACATAAATTTATAAAGTATAACTAAAATTAAAAAAAAATGTGATTTATATACTACACACTAAAGTAAGACCGAAATCTTAAACCTAACATTGTTAACAAACATTAAAAACTGAAAATTTTTGGTTCATAATACTTTTGACTATTTGGTAGGCAGAATGTGATCAATTATAGTTCCGAACAAGAAATCGAAAATGAAAAAAATGTCAACTTAAACTATGACTTACCGTAAAACTTGCTATTTAGTAAGAATATTAAAAGGTTCACGTTGATTTTTGCCTTTCCGAATAGATCCATGACAGCGCAGCCTTCATATTGCTTTTGCAAAAGATCCTGTATATCTATGTCTATAGATTCCATTTCGACTCCCATAAATTTTCCCTTAACTGTAAAAACGCCGTTGTTATCCGTAGGTGTGATGTCGAATTGTACGTTTTTGAACTGTGACGGTGACAGACCGTCGATTTCAAGCAACACTCCTCTCTCCATAAGCTTTGCTCCTGAATATTTGACCGTTAATTTCGACTTCAACTTCTGATTGTCCTTTCCAGATCTTCTTAGACATGCGTGGACGCTCCTGTAACGAAAACCTAGTTGCTCACAAGTACATTAATCTTTGCTTACAAATGTATTGTCAAATGAGTTTGAATTAAACTTTTTGAAAGGAATAAATTATAATAGTAATGGTAACAAAATACACTACTATATGTATACGTGGAGTTATGGGAAGCTCGAAATTGCAAACGTAGACTGCAATGCGACATAAAGGAATCAGTAAAGCTGATTGCTCATGGCGCCGCGGCGGCGCAGGAGTTGCGGCGTCATACTGCAGCACCAGCTGCGCGCAGGCGGAGGGAGCTGCGCTGTCGGAAGTGCGGTGGCAGGAGCGCCGACGGGCATTCGAGAAGTGGCGCGAGAGGCTGGAGCAGCCGTGGATCTTTAGCCAGCGCGCCGTCGGAGCGATCCTGCCCAGACTCGAAGTCTGGTTGAGCCAGCGGAAGTGAGTCTCCCCGTTTCGGCTGACACAGATACTCACCGGCCACGGATGCTTTCGGTGAGTATCTGAATCGCATCGAACGCGAATCGACGACGCAGTGCCACCACTGTGGGAGAATTCAGGATTCCGCTCAGCACACGCTGGAGGAGTATAGCGAATTTCCCCACGAAAAAAACACCACCAGTGGCGCGACTGCAACCCATGCGGCGTGACTTAAAAATCGCACATTAGAAGAAAATTGCGGCAGCGCTCACCACCGGTACCGCGGCACACCCCGGACACTCCATACAACGGTCGAAAACTATTTACCTATTACTACTACATACAGCAAGGCGCTATCTGCACACGCGCAAATGTGTGCGTGAAGTGGCAGGGTTACCCATCACTTGCTCGTATTATTACGTTACGTGGTCAAAGCGGCAACATAGCGAAAAGTCTAACGCGAATCTGTTATCTATAATTCTATAATAGAATCCTAAAAATTTTACATGTTCATTACGTATTTATATCGATATAATATTATATTTTTCATTAATTCACTAACTAGAATAATATTGAAGATTTATTTAAAAAATATATTAAAAGCACAGGTACCTTTAAAAAAGGTAACCAAAGTATTTGAAATTGCGTGTCCAACTTTATCATTACCTAGTTAATAATTAGGTATATTCACTAAGTAATATTTATCGGCAATAAAAATTAAAAATTCGAGAACCCTTGTCTAACTCACGAAGTTATGGCGTCTTATTATATTGATACAATAAATCTGTATTATTATCTGTATTATATTACTCTGCACTAAAGAAAACAATAACTGAATGAGTCTCAGACATAAGTTTATTTACTTAGTACGTTTCATCTTTCAAAAAACGGAAGAAACTCCTCTCTTTATCCCGTTTAGATGATGATAAACAGCCGTACACAGCACAATTCACGACCATTATAAATAGTAACTTAAAATGATGTTACATATTAACGTACAAATTTCGTAATTAATAAATGAGAACTATATTCAAATATCAAAGTCGTCTTAAGCCGAAAACGGCTCGCCGACAGCTTTGTTCTCGTTCAGTCAATGTGACCGTCAATGTGCGGGGCGTGGTGTGGTGTCTAAAGCTAGGGAGAGGCGGAGAGTGTCCGTTCTCATTACTTATTTGTTCTCTGACCACGATATCAAGTAATGTCGACGCCGCGGTGCGTGTATGCAAGTGTATACAAATGCAAGGGCGCCTACAACTGAGGCTCGTAAGCGGCGGAGCCGCAGTTGTAATCACCTAGTGTGTAATTAGTCCAAATAGTCTAGTTTGAAATCAAAGCTGGTGTTCAGCAAGAAGTGTCACATTCAATAAATTTTCGAAATTCATTCCTGTTCTTCAAAAATTGTAACAGAAAGATGCACTATAAGTATATAAGGTCGCAGTACCTTCTCAAGGATGGCGCAGTAGAAAGATAACTCAACGCACTTACCTTTTACCAGCGTGAAGATTAGCAAGACAAGATTTAATATACTGATCATACGACTTCACCTTTTCTTCATAATACTTTGTCTTTTCCAGCAGACTCTGTTTCGTTCTTGTCAAAGTGGTCAGCGCTCTTCGTTGAGCTTGTCTGTATTTACCCTTATTACACACATCGAGAGCTATAGAAGTTATTAAAGCTTGATAGCCGTCTTCCCTGGTAACGTAACCTTCGTCTTCCAGCATTTGAAGGTTTCTTCGAAGTTTGGCTATATGCTCTCTTAGCGACATTACTTCGTCTGGCTTCGCTTGTCCGGAATAGATACGTCTTTGTACCATTTTTGCGTATTGTTCTTGTTGTTCTGTGGTTGTGCCAATGCATAAGGCTTCTAGAAGATGTTCACCTTGATAAAATAAAATGAAGATTAAAGCTACGTAAAACACAAAACTTGATGAAAAAATAGAGAGTACTTGGTACTTGGTACTTGGTGCCGTTGCACTGGTATCCGCAACTCGACGACAAAGCGCCTATTTTGCGTGAATAGAGAGTATCATAAATTGACTATTCGAGTTATAAATAAATAATTATTTATTAATGATCTACATCAACAATGTATTAATTTAATATTCATAAAACCATCATCATCAACCAATTTGTATCGGTAAATTAGACGTTTATATTGTCGGAAAAATACTCAGACGTATTTTTTTTAGAAGCCCTGGAAGCCTAATGTTTTGACCTACTGCGTCTCAAGCAGAGATCGTGAGTTCGAATCCGGGCTGATTTTCTTGAAAATGTGCGAAATTTCACTTGAAATTTATCAAGGGCGTGTCGGCGAAGGAAAACATCGCGGTGAAACCTTCACATTGAAGGAGGTTCGCAATCCTCGGAAAACGTATGTAGTACCCAACCCCCATCGAGCCAGCATGGCGGACTATGAAAGAAACCCTCGCCTGAGAGGAGACCCCTTTCTTGCAGTGCGACACAATAGGCTAATAAAAAAAAAATATCATTCCTACCATTCAAAAACGGGATGATAGCAACGCACAGTTCTTTGGTTTTAATAAACAGTTTGTTTAAGTCCGTCATATCGTCAGCAGGAGCCTGGAATTTGTTCACTAAAGCCAGGCACACTTCTAATCTTGCATTTTCTTCGGCAGAATCTCCCATGTGCTGTAAACACAAAGCGTCATAGAAGTCACAATTGAATACGTAAAATTCGCCGCGAGATCACAGACTTCTTCAAGGAAACGATGCCATAAAAGCCTATCGGCAATCGCAATAAAACCAGTGGAAGAACGCCGTACTCACGAAATTAGAAAATAAATTAGAATTTCGAAAATAAATTAGAATTTCAAAAATAAATTGGAATTTCGAAAATAAATTCCTTTGCATAGCTACATTTCTTTAGGACACACGCGCTGCGTATGTTGGTAATGTTCAACAACCACGTTCAAAATCAGTGGTTTCATGGTTGCAAATGCAATATTATGTGATTAAGGCTACAGGAAAGAAAATAAGCATACACCAATTTCTAATGCGTCGATCTTGGCAATTTGGTTTATCAACATGTGTGAGGCTTTCGGAGTTTCTTTTAATTAATATATCAAAAACATTATTAAATATTAGACAACATAACATACGTTGCTCCGACCAAAAAGGACGACGCGACGATACCACAGACACCCAGACCCGAGACAATATAGAAAAGTTTTCTACGTTGATCCAACCGGGGATTGAACCCGGGACCACAGAGATGGCGACACCATGAAAACCGGTGTGCAAGCCACTCGACCACAGAGGTTGTCAAATTTTAGTGCAATGTAGAACTATCTTCGATTTAGGGTATAATTTGACGAACACGTAAACAAATTTTATCCTGTGTTTACCTATCTGGTATTCTTTGCACAAATTGTATTCCACTGGAACACACAAAGAAACAAGCTCTTCCTGAATTCTCCCTTAATGCTCAGGCCACACAGAAGAGGCTGCGAAAGCGTTTCGGGCGCGGGAATTTTTGTAACGTACGAGTTCATAGGAACCATGCCACATTGAAACGCGCGTCTCTGTGTGGCCAGAGCATTAATAGCTCTTATCGAGCTCACAACGAAAAATGCGTTCTTTCACAGGTACCAGAATAAATAATAGAACTTACCGTGTCCACATCTCGTGAAGCAAGTTGTGCGACTGAAGGTACTTCACCAAGATCATCTAATAACTCGTTAAGCCTATCTCGAGAGTCCGGAGCAATGATGTCTTGGTACTCAACAAGCAAAGCGTGCGTATCGACGATTTCCTAAAATGGTAACTAGTTTTATAAAACAAAAAATATATATTGGTACGGACCTCTCATCATACTATCATATCATCTCATCATACAATAACACAATTAATTAATCATATACCATTCCAGTTAAATTTTCATATCAGTGTTTCAAATATCAAATTATGGCATCCAGTTCTTAGATTTTCAAGATTGTTACATATAGGAAATGAAAATATTCTTACGGATCTAAATCGAAACTGCAGTACTAATTAATATATGAACTTTTTATAATTCCATTATTAATTAATAATAAACTTCATTTAATAAAAACTTATATTGTTAAAACAAAATAATTGTAAAAATATGTATGTATATAGGAATAGGAATATTGTTTGGAAAATTAATAATAATTTAATTAATAACGTTTTCACCTCATTATCTCGGAAAAGCTTTCTTTCTCGTTAGAAATCTGGGCGCAAAAGCGTTTTTTCCACACTAGCGTGGAAAAGGTTTTTAAAATTCGAATTAGATTGTGGTGCTCCTAACTTTTTCTTTCGATGAAAAAAAACCATAACGACACGTTCAACTACGCGATTAGTCGTACATTTATGTAATATAAATCCGTTGGTATATTTTATTCTTATTATTGTTGAAATTACTTAGCAACGACAACTAATTTTGTTTATTAAAACTGATTTGTTATAGTTTAACTGTTTTTCTTTCATCTATTATTTTCCTCGCTATGGTGAGGAGAAAATTAAATGTTGTGTGTTTCGCTCGGAAACAAAGTTGTTTTGCATCTCGTGCCTTAAAACCTCAGGATTATATTTTTATCTTAGGTTTTTAGGTTCTTTCGCTTGCTCAGGTTTTAATACAAGCACTCGCGTCAAACAACTTAGCAGCGTTGCATAACATTGTAAATATAGTGAAAATTAGGGTGGTTTGCTTTAATATTAGATATAACTTGTTGATGACTTTACCATCTTAGTCAGCCGTGACCATGCGATCTGTAAAGGGCTCGAAACGTTGGTTTGTTTGAAAAACAAATATATGCGATTTATATCCGTGAAATAGTTTCATTTCATCAATTTATGGCGTCATATTTTAAATAAAGTTCAACGATCACATACACCTATGGGTATAGAATGAATACTGTATGCTTCCCGCCGACCACTGGTGCAGAAGATAACATGGACTTTCAGGCATCACACAGGCGAATTTTTCTATATCGTTTCGTGCGCTTCGGCTTTTGCTATCCGTCCAATAATATGTGTATAAGGGAAGTGTGAAATACCTGAACTGTGATGTAAATATGTGGATGGTGTAACAATGTGGCCTCGGTATACTCGTCAACGGCAAAATACTCTTCAAGTGTAGGTCCGCGACAACAGCGCCGGAATAGTTTCTTCATCTTTTCATGACACTCCACTATAAAGGGATTTAGGCAACGGAGATGGCTGGACTCTTCGCCGAACTGTTGACAATATGGTTTGTGAATCCAAATAATGTAGTTATAATAAAGTGGCTCTAACGGAAGTTGCAGAAAGGTCGAAACAAAACGTCTAATGTTTCTACTCAGCTCTGTCTTAGGCTGGTTTCACAGCTGGCTGTGGGTACGGTCCATACGGCTTGTCCGCCTGCGAATTCTATGGATGGGCCATCCGCATGCGTAGAATTCGCAATAATCTGAATCGAGTATTTAACTTAGTGCGGATATTCATGGAAGACTGTCGCCTTGTGCAAAGTTCACGCGGAGCGGGTTCCGTACCGTGCATTCCGCGTCACTGTAACACCACAATGTTCTATCGCCACACGTGTTCTAAGTAACACACTCAGCTCCGGAGCTCCACGCGGACGATCTGCAGATAAACCCGCACTGCTCTGAATCCAGCCTCATTACATTAAAATTAAGTTTTGTAAAACCATATACTTTTAGGCCGTGTTCAAAATAGACGCTTGTAGATAATATAATAGTAATAATACATGTATATAATATAATAGTATATGTGTGCCGGACAAACACACAGAATTGCTTGGTCTCAAACTAGGGAATTTCCTGTACTGTACCAGAGCAACGGAATTCAATCTGGGGCACTTCCCAGAACACCCAGAGTAGAACCAATTTAGAAAAGTTCATTTCCCAAATTGGTTATACCGGGACCTCCGCATCCAACGCCCACAATGTAAACCGTTAGGTCATCGAGGTCGTCATATATGCACTGCAGTGGCGCATCTGTAGCGCCACTAGAAGTTTTCATACAATTTTTAGAAGCACGTTAGCAGCGCCACAGTTGCACGTAGGCGTTTAAGTTGCAGTCACAGTCAGTGTGGTGTATTTGTTTATTTTTTGCTTGACCACGACGAATAAATAACAAATTGGAGATTTTATTAATAATGTTAAACTATACTCCGCGCTATGAGATAGCAATTCTGTCAGTTATTTCAACAGATCGAAGGAGAAAATAGCGTAGGAAAATTTAAGAATAAAATTTTTATCTTCATGTTGCTGAAACCTGTAATATTTATTTTGAATATTTTCATAAAATAAAGCTAAGGAGCGGATTTTAATGTTTCGATTCTCATTTTTTATATAATAATATTTCTTCATCACTTTCAACAAATAAGTAGGCAAAAACATTGCTTCTTCGACAGAATTAATCGCATAACAGAGCCTAACGAAACATCACTGAAAATTTGGTCACGCTTCAGCAACGTACGCTTAAAGTATGTGTACACGTTAAGAATTTCGACGTGTCTACTACAGGAAAGATGAGGAAGGTCTTATACACGACAAAAACTTTGTCGGATCTAGCCACGAAAAGATGTCGTGACTGTTGCAGACGATAAAATTATGATTATGTACACAATACGAATGCTTTCGGACAGACGTATGGAGGGTAAAATGTGTCAGTGCATGACGAGTCTTCCAGGTAGCTGTCGTTTTAATACCGGCTGTGGGAAGAAATATGTCGTTGTATATGTTGACTATTAAGCAACACCCGTCCGTGCGCACAAACGTTCGTTTACCAACAAGCACCTCGCCCCGCCCCATACAATAGCGGCAGAGCGCGTCGTTTCGGGGGTAGACAATATTTTTTTCTTGTCCTACGCCGAGGCAGTGTAGACAGTTCGTGTGTAAAAACGTATTAAACGTAACTTGTATAGACCCGGCGACTTTTCTTAGCGTTGACACGCGCCCTTACACGAGCGTCTAATTTGAAGGCGTCAAAATTTGATTTCTCTTCTAATTTGATTTTCCATACTAAATTGTATACTATAAATCAGTGTTATTTAAAGGCATTTATTACATTATTACCATCCACACGAGGCATGAAACATCTCAAATAGTACTTGTACTTCGTGTACCAATTACACAAACAAAAAACTGTTTGCGTACTTCAATTTAGAACGAAACATTCGCGTTTGTTATATCTTGTTTTTTATTGTCGTGTTATATCTGCGAAGATGAAATCTCAGACATTTTTAATAGGCTTACAGCACGGTTAGTCCTATAGAATTGCATGCCGTAGGTATTATTAAAGATAAAGTATCTTACTCCTTTCTTAGCTGCAGCGAAATGCAAGATTTTGGCAACAGAAGCGAGGTTCTTCCGCTGGTCTGTTGTGAGACCACTTCCGTTGGGCAAGTTGATGATGTGGAAGGCGTCGGGAGCTACGATCGCTGCGTTCAAAAACTGGTAGTATACCAGGTTTCCTATTACCTGAGAAGAAAATCATTGCCACATAAGGATTTTCCATTGAACTCTCAATACAGTGAGATTAATATACCACTATGTCTGGGTCTGCTTAGTTGGGTCTTCTGACACAACAGGCCAAGCAAAACTGATCAAGCTATTATTCGATCTCAGGACAAATCAATATTATTAGATACAGGACTACATAAGCACAATGTTTAAGAAATTTTACGCATATAAGTAAAGGTAAAGGAAGAAAGTAGTAATAGAAAAAAAGAAAAAGTAGGTATTTGTATTGAAAACCTTGTTACCTTCAAAATATCCTTCTCAGGAGTGTTAGGGAACTTTGTAGTGAGAGCTCTGTGCAGTACTCGTGACATGTAAGTAATACAAAATGGCAGCAGTTCTGTAGAGTTCGTTATCTTGTCCAAGAACATGGTCACTATAGTTTTGAGATGAGATAAGGCAGTTTCAAGACGTTGTTTCACTTCTGGATAATTGAGGGCTTCTTCTTGCGATACCGTGTAAGGAAGTTTGCTAAAAGAAAAATATAGATAACCACGAATTCAATAACAAATATTTATTTATTTTAAATCAACCTTGATCGTTTATACCCATAGACATATATCTAAATAGACAAACCAAGCGTGTCACATTTTTTGTACCTCTGATGACGTCACAAGCGCTATTTAGGGATTGGAAACCTCCTTCGGCACTAAAGCGATTGATTCAAACGAAGATGCGGACGGAGCGCGTATACAAAATAATGTTTTTTCAAGTATTTGTCGATTATAAGAAGACATGAAAAATTAATATTGTAAAATAATACCAGAATAAGATAATTCCTTTGCAAAAGTCCTTTATTGATAAGTGTTTTAAAAAACGTCGCTACAGAAAATTTAAAAAAAAAAAAGTTTATAGAATATTTTTATAACATTTTGTAAGGTCTTAAGTATTATAATCTCTTTGTTTCCTAAATCGATCAGAATCGAGAACTGTGTTGCATCAAGTGATCATCACTAATCGTAAAATTTGACCAAAAACATGACGAAGCTAATGCATTATACGAAAGTACCGCTCGTTCGATATTCATGGCCCACTAAAGAAGGACCACAAGTGTACCGCACCAAGTAAAAGCCGCTTGTACGCCATGTACTGGTATGCATATTTGTTTTCTCGAAATTCATTCAAAATGAAAATAATTGATTTTAAGATAATTTATGCATATTCTGATTACAAAATTACTTAACTATGGAAGTAATAGCTCCTGTTTATTCATCTAATTCATAGCTATGGTGGTTTTGCAGGTTTTAATGGAAAAATTAGGCATTTTTCGCGTTTTCGACTGATGTTTAACTACGATAATAACTTATATTGGGCACGCGATGTAGGTACACTTGCGGCGTCTATTTAGATATGTCAGTGTCCATACTCCACTAAAGAACGCCTATAAAAAATGGGCACCAAAAAAATGAGATCAGTAAAATAACAAAGGAAGACGATAAAAAAGGGCACCATGAGAATGTGATTAGGAAAATGAGAAATAACGACCGTGAAAAAAGAGGGACCAAGAAAATGAGAGCAGACTGAAAAAAGGGACACCTAGCGTGTTAATGATAGGAAATGTTGAGGAGTTCAAGGCACAAAAATACACTACACTTAATATATTTTTTAATAAATTTACTATATCGCACTTACGAGATTTGTCCAGTCTTCATTTCAGTTTCATTTCTCCAAGCTTTATAAATTTCTACTGGCCCTGTTTCGATGTTCAATTCTCTGTCTTTTAACATCTTTTCCACCAAAGGCCCGATTATGGTCTGAAGACTGTTCAAGCCAGATAACTGGCGCGAAAGACTTACTGCCATTTTCAGAACCAAAGGAGTCGATGCTATAATGTCAAATGGCTTCGTGACTTTGCAACTGATTTCCTCCTCAAGTGTAAATCTAAATAATTTCAACAATAAATACTCATCCCTAGCATAAGCGCCAAAGTTGTATAAACTTAGCACGACGTTTTGTAAGAAAAAGTTAGTTTTGTTTTGTGGAATGCAGAACAATAGTTTCGACAAATACGTGGGGTTTGTCTGCAATTCGTAGAAAAGATGCTGGTAGCCGTCTAAGAGTCTTTTACTTTCTTTTGTTAAAGACTTTAATCCTTTCACAGCTGTGGTCACTGCCATTAACTTTTTCCCATCATTTTGATTTTGAAATACAAGCTTGGTCATCGAGTTATGTTTTACCAAATTGTTTAATTTAAGTCCGTGGGCCGCGACCTCTTGTAGTGCTATACGATTTTGTACGAGAAGTCCAATTTTTAAATCCATATCGTCTATTTGTTTTGACAATTCCTTGTTTTTCCTTATAGATTGCACTACTTCAGATTTAAGAGATTGCAGTTCTATTTCTCTGTCATAATCCTCAGTGGAGAAATCCAACATAGGAATAAATTTTTTCACTACTTTCAGTGGTGGGTTTGGGGAATGGAATAAAGAAGTGAATGCTTGTCGTGCGCGTCGGCCACGCCACAATGCTTGGATTTTTATTATTTTGTGCTCCTAAAACATAACAACCGACATATTATAGCAAATAAAAATGACATATGAAGATTAAAATCTTCAACGTGTTTTTACACTTTTTTGCAATTTTCTCATAAAAGTGGATACTGCATTAACTTGATGCACTACTACTGAACAGGGCACCACTGACACGAGTGACGAGGATTTTGAATGTTATTGACGGGAAAATTGATCTATTTGCCTGTTCTATGTAGCTTTATTTTCAATGTGTTACGGAATATAATAAGTTTGTAATATGATATAATTTAGTAGATATAATATAACTTTGTATATAATATTGAAAAAGGCGATCATTTTGGCTACGCTACTGCACAAGGTTAGTCCACTCATAACACTATTGTAATAGTTGCTAACTTGTGTATGTAAAATAAACAAATTACATAGAGATTTTAAAATGCTCTTGTCTATTAAACTTATTTAATTTATTTTTCAGTTCAGTTCTCTAATATAAAAATGAGTTGACATGTAACTCTTATTACACTACCAGGTTATTTTTAATTAACCAGTAACCTCTTAGCATGGCATTCAGTCGTGAAATATGATTATTGATATCCTGAAAGCAATTGATACTACATATAGTTTGTGTTGACAACATGTCTAACATACTTGTATCTTGTAGAATGTAAATTAAAGATTTAAACCACATTCAACGACAATTACACAAAAATGTAAATATTAAATAAATATTATCACCTATCACACAGATAGCACCACAATCAGATAGTCAGTCTACAGTACCTATATTAATAAATTAGTAACCATATATATACCTGTACTTTATACCACACCCAAGGATTCTGCTTTCTCTCACGTCTCAACTTCGCTTCTATGGTCTTCATTTTAATTATAGTGCCGAATTTCTTTTGCACCAATATCCTTCTCCACCAAGCTTGAATTTTAATAACATATTCTTCATTATCTTTGAAGAATCGAAGTCTCTGAATCATACGCCTCCTTAGCAAGTATCCCCTGCAATAGGCTTGTATTTTTACGATGGATTTCTCTATCTCCATTTGTTTGTACTTATTTATGTGATGCTTGTTTGTTTTCTCAATTAGAACATTGACGTCTTTTCTAGACAAATACCGAGCGTATGGAACGAAATCCTTTGGAGTACTCCAACTGTACGTGTAAGACTCCACATCAATATAAACAGTGTTACCGGCGTCGGTGTGACAAACTATCCAAGAACAGATGTGGTGACCCCTCTTCTTTAAAGCTTTAGAAAACATTTGAAAATATATGTTCTTGCATGACTCTTCAATGGTCCCAGAACCAGAAAGAAGAGGACAGTATAGAGCTCTAAAAAATTCGTCCACGCTGTTCTTAAGTACAGCTAAGTTCAAATGAACTAACGCCTCGGTCAATTGTTTTACTTTTAAAGACTCTGAATTTACTTCATTAATAACATCAACAATATCTTCAAGCCACAGATTTTGTGACTCTTTGTGTTGCATCTTTTTTTTCAGTAGACGCAAGTATAGCTGTCGCTCCTCTTTGTGCAATGGCGTTGATATTTTCAGACATGGACTTTTCAACAATTTCATTATGGTTTCAACATCTTCTTCCATGACTGCTTTGTTTATGCTATTTACTACTGCTACCACTGAAACAAATAAATTTAACACACATTATTGGTTTTTATCATTCCCAAGAAATGTATGTTGCCCGCTTGCCAAAACAACTTGTTATCTCTAATACATCGTCCTAAATAAATAACACGTTGTTCTGGCAAATGGGTGATGTGAGAAAATTTAACTTACACTCTTCATTGTCATCATCCTTCATATTGACCATTTCAATAGTATCTCTAATATCATCCAAAGTAAGCAATGGACATGCACACTGTCCTCTCACTTTTACTTGGAGTGCAGTCACAAGGGCGTTCAAATAGCGTCGCCGACAGTGAGGACGTAGTCCTTCAAGATTGATCTGATTTGAATTTAGAGATCTCCATACAGCCACTTCATCTCCTCTATCTACAGCCTGAGATATAGAAGCTATAGCTAAAAGGTAAGATACAGATGCAGCTATCTCACTCTCATTAAGATTCTTTTCTAGCTCACACTTCTCCAATTTCATTTCTTCAAATAAAAGTGGTACAGCAAACTTGTCAATTTTGAAACTCAATTCCAAATGAGGATTATTCAAAGCCATATACAGATCTTCAGGAGTTCCTTCATCCAGTGCCTTGTTGACTTTTCCAATAGCAGTTTTATGATCCATATGCTCAAGAGATTTTCGATTACCTTCACTAATAACATTCTGGAATATCTTATACCAGTTTGTAATGCTTTCAACATCAACATCTTTGTTACTTTCAATTATTTCCTTTACAACATCACAGTAAAAATCTAGATTCTTTCTGTAATATTCCTTCACTTTCACCCATTCATCACTGAAAACTTTATGCAAACTATTTAAGTCGTTATTCCTGGATGCTGAGCAAAGGTTCTTCCACGAGTCTTTGTAATTAGTAGCAGTAATGTGGCCCTGAATTTCGACTTGGGTGAGTAATTCATCATATTCATCAGGTATGTAACTATCATTCAAAGAATGATTAAGAGCTGATTGTACTTTCTCCTTTTTAGCAGCTTTAAGCACGTTTTTGTATTCATCTATAAGTTTATTTTGGACATATTTGAGTTTCAAATGTGGATTTAGTAAAGCTGAAGTGATGGACTTTTCAGTATCCAAGAATTTGTTTACGTCAATTACTGCTTTGTGGAGAGCGTCACTGTCGGATACGTTGTTTTTAGACAAAAGCCCACCTATTTGTTGAAACATGGGGAGAGGGTGTTCACATTTCTGTAAGTCTTTGGAAATTGAGTCGAGTTGTTCATCTGAAACAGAAACGCAGATTAAGAATTTAAAAGTCTTCAATTGAGTTCAACACTTCAGGGTCAGCTCCGGACGTGGTTGGAGGCAAACGACACAGCCGTGGCGCTGATCCAGGAACCGTGGATCAGTGTCTGCGGCCAAATAAATGGACTCTCACATCAGAAAGGTAAGATATTATCTGCTACTATCTCAGATAAACCACAGACGTGCATGTATTACTCAAATAACTTGCACATACAGCCACTAACACAATCCTGTTCCAGAGATCTGTGTGCCGTAAAACTTATAGTCAACGCGGCCACGGGTCTGCCTAAAGTGGTGCTCGACTCTGTCTATATGGCGGAGATAGATGTGCCACCACCGCAGGAAATGGTACAGCTAATCAACCATTGCGAGCAGAACGGCCAGCATATAGCAGTGGCTTCTAACTCTGATGCCCACCATCCGCTGTGGGGCATTGAACTCGCAAATGACAGAGGTAAGAACCTAACAGAATACTTATTCACATCTAACCTTCAAATCCTTAATAAAGGAATAATAATAAACCTACCAACTTTCGTAAACAAAAGTTGTAGAACTAGTACAGACCTTTTTTTTTGGTACAGACCTAACCCCAGCGTCAGAGAGAGGAGAAGTGAATCTTGTCCAAAACTGGCACGTGTCCGAAGAAGCATCTTTCTCAGACCACAGATTGATAAGATTCAACTTAGAAACAGCTATAGAAATACAACCGAAATAGAAGCCCAGAAAAACCGATTGGAAAATTTACATTGACAACTAAACCAGAGCCTAAGGAGACCGGTAGCACTGGGAAGACTGCTGGACATAACACAGATGGAAACACAGGTCAAAGAATTGACATCAAAATTCTTGAACAGAAGAAGAAGAGACTACTGACTCAGCCTCGCGCAAGACCAACCCTGATGGGGCCTGAGCTTGAGAGGCTGCGAAGAAGGGTAAGAAGACGCTTCAATAGAGCAATGAACACATACGCGGATGAGGACGAAAACTACAAGACGGCCAAATCCAAATTAAAAAAGCGCATACGGTTCAGGAGTACCGCGTCATGGCGAGGGTACTGCGAAAACACCACGTCTTGTGCACAAGCGAATAGAGTAAGAAAAATTCTTGCCAATTCAAATTCAACTGAGCTAGTTTCAATAAGTAAAACAAACAACAAATTCACAACTTCCCCTATAGAAACGGAGATAACCCTCCTGGAAGCACATTTCCCAGCATGAGGTTCGTCCAAGACAGGTGAGAAGAAATGAACTAAAACACGTCGATCCATAACTGGAGATACCATGAACAAGTACATACGAAACAACAACATGGGCAGTGTACACCTTTCAATGGCTGAATGGTGGGGACACACTGGTCCAGCATGTCGACGTCTTTCGGGCCTGTTTAGCATCCGGCTATGTAAGCTGAAGAGAGGTAAAAGTTATATTTATACCAAAACTAGCTAAAAAAGACTACATGCAAAATCCTTCAGGTCAATCTGCCTCACATCGTTCTTTTTGAAGACGTTAGAGAGGTTATGTGACAGAGAACTGTGAGACGGAGCCCTAAAGAACATATCCATTACACGGAAACCAACATGCATACTGGCAATGCAAGTCCACAGAATCAGCCCTACATGCCGCTGTCGGCATGATGCCCTTAAAAACAAGGTAATCTTAGGCACCTTTATAGATATTGAAGGAGCCTTCGATAAAACCAATTTCTCGTACAATCAACATTAGAAGACAAACAATAGCAAACGGGGCACATATTATGGGCCATAATAGCGAAGTGGTGCCCTCGAGGAGGAGTACTGTCGCCTCTGCTGTGGAACAAAATCGTAAATAATCTCATCATCAAACTAAACAAAGAACATTTCTATACAATAGGCTATACTGACAACATAGCTACACTGGTAACAGGCAAGTATGCCAATACATTCTGAGAAGTAGAACTAGTAATGTTTACAAACAAAAGATTGCTGCGTAACTACCTACTACCCAAACTCCCAAATTCTGCAGTACAGCACTACAATTATCAACCGAAGTGAGGTACCTAGGAGTAATATTGAACAACAAGTTGAACTGGAACAAGCCCCTGGACAACAAAATTAAAAAGCTACTATCACTTTCTGGCAATGCCATAGAACGGTAGGTAAACAATCGGAACTTACACCCAAGATAACACTATGATTCTACACAGCACAAGCCTATGATCAATTACGACGCGATACCACGGCGTTGCCACTAACCAAGCACGACCGCAACCGACAAACTAGGCAAATTCCAAAGGCTAGCGTGACCCCTCCCACTGTTCATCAGACAGGAAGCGGCGCCAACAGCAGTGCGTCTGAACAGAGCTGGCCTTTGGAAGCACATGAGGACCCCACATACAGAAATCCTTTACAAGATTGAGGAACTGCTACTGCAGGCTGCTGTGGATAGGTTCCCAAAACAATATATTAGGGGTTAAAGTATGAAATTGCCGTTTTATTGCAATAGGTTCTTTGAATTTTCATAGAATCTTCATGGTTTGAGGTTTTCGAATGAAACTTTTTTCAAATGGTTTCTGTGATTTTTTTTTAATTTGAAACATTTGAATATCGACTTTCAATTGTTTTTGTTATTCAATTTAGACAAGAAAGATGGATACTGCGAAAATTCGAGTGATTTTTGAATACGAGTTCCGACGCGGAACTAACGCGGCAGAAACAGCCCGCAATATCAATGCTGCGTATGGAGAGGGGTCTACTAATGAACGCACCGTGCGATTTTGGTTTAAACGCTTTCGTGATGGAAATTTCGACTTAAAGAACGAGTCACGAGGAAGACCGCCCACACAGGTGAATAACGATGAATTAAGAGAGATAGTGGAAGCCGATCCTAGTCAAACTACCCAGGAATTAGCGGCATGGTTTAACGTTACCTTACCCACAATATTGACTCACTTGCGTCAAATCAATAAAATAAAAAAATACGAAAAATGGGTGCCTCATGATTTGACTGATCTGCAGAAAGAAACGCGTGTTGAAACTTGTGTTGCCTTGTTGAACCGGTACAGAAATGAAGGAATATTGGATCGAATTGTAAAATGTGATGAAAAGTGGATTCTTTATGATAACCGGAAAAGAAAAATGCAATGGCTGACCCCAGGTCAAATGCCACAACAGTGTCCTAAAGCAAAACTTACCAATAAAAAGGTAATGGTAACTGTTTGGTGGTCTCAGCATGGTGTTATTCACTATAGTTTTCTCCGATCTGGTCAAGCAATAACGGCAGATGTCTATTGTGCCGAACTCCGAACCATGTTGACAAAACTAGCAGTAAAACAGCCCCGACTCATGAATCGATCTTCACCATTATTGCTCCACGACAACGCGAGACCTCACACAGCACGAGAAACCATTTTGACCCTTCAGGAACTGCAGTTAGAAACCATTCGTCATCCACCGTATTCACCTAGACCTTGCTCCAACGGACTACCATTTTTTTCGTGATTTGGACAATTATCTACGTGACAAGAAGTTTTCTTCCCAGGAGGCAGTACAAAATGCTTTCACACAGTTTGTGCAGTCTAGATCGTCGGAGTTCTATCGCAAAGGCATTAATAACCTTCCCATTAGATGGCAGCAATGTATAGATATTAATGGCAACTATTTTGATTAAATAAATTTGTTAAAAATTTAAAAAATAAACAATTTAGATTTTCAGTACAAATCGGCAATTTCATACTTTAACCCCTATTATTTTTGACAAAAAATACAAGATACAATTGTTTGAAGATGCCAACGAAGGGCTGAACCCCAGAGGGGTCCGCATCTTCACTCATGGATCAAAAACAAATTCAGGAACTCTTGTTCCTAGATTTGGTGTTTGCTTTCGCTATTTATTTTTGCTGAATTGAGGGAATTCTCAGAAAACTTCAATATTAGGATATCAACCCCGCTTGGTGACCACAAACAGTATTCCAGGCTGAATTTATAGGTATCAAGTAGGCAGCAGAAGCAATCATAGCGAGAAGAGTAGAGAATCACACCAATATTTGAATACTCAGCATGTCCCTACTTCAAGCACTGAGCATCTGACATTAATTCAGGGCTTATTTATGAATGTCATCAAGCACTCATGGAGGTATGTATACACAACCACATAACTCTACAGTGCATTAAAATACACAGCGACTTACGTGGCAATGACGCAGCAGATGAACTAACCAGACCTGAACCTATAGTGTCCCTCCCCTACCAATGGTCAAGAACATTACACAAAGATATAAAATCTTCTCATAATAACACATGGACTACCCTTACGGTTTGAAGACAGGCTAGGGAAGCATTTCCAATGCTCAACATTAGTCTATCTCGAAAATTAATCTAATTTAAAAGGCAAGAGCTTCACACTCCTAACTGCATCCCTAACAGGTATGGTCCATGCAATAAACACCTTTGCAATTTAGGTTTCATGAACAGCCCTCTATGCAGAGCGTGCATGGAGGGGGAGGAAACGGCTGCACACATCCTACTACAGTGCTCCAGTGTGGTCAACTACAGGGCGAACTACCATGAAGTGTCGAGGTAGCTCCTCGAAGTCTTCAGCAAACTGAGGAGGTTGCTGAGATACCTAGAGGGATTGGGTGGCACGAGTATAACCCTGCACCCACCACACGCAAAGTAGGCGCCTTGACGTCGAGTTGCGGACACCAGCCCGTTACACTCAGTAACACACAATTTACGAAAAACTTTCAAAAAAAGTGTTGATCAAAGTTAATTTTCCTTATTTCAGCTATATGGCATGACAACCAAATTAGGCAAAGTGATCATTAACAATGTTTCCTTACCAGTAAATACAGCCTTGCCATAGACATCGTGAATAAGTGGAGCTTTGCCTAACTTGAAGAGATGAGAGCTAAGAGCATGCAGGCAATATATTACACGGGGCATGTTCTTTTTGTCATAAATATCAGTTGTTTCTGGTTGGAAAGTCTGGGAAACATACGTAGCATGTTAGAAAAATTATGAAAACAGCAAATCTAGTATTAAAATTAATGAAATGTTCATTACAAAAAATTAATAACAATCTAGTAAATGTTGTCATGATATAAACTATGTTAAGTTACATAAACTAACTATCTGCCATATTCATTAATATTAATCATAAGAGGTATGAGTTACATATTATTTTAAATTACATAGGTACCTACACCAGCATGAACTTAAAAAAACATAAAAATAATTAAGTCTATTTTCCTTAAGACAAAATTGTATACCACATTTACAACTTTATTGTTAAGTGATAAAATTGTAACGATGTATACAAAGCTAACTTAATAATTAGAATAGAATAACTATCAGCAATTTACAGTGCAACTATACCATAAAAGCTACAAAAGACATTGAAAAGGTATTATTATTATCATAGTTCGGAGGTGGTAAGGTCTTCACAGCCAAATATCACTGAACCATTAATTTGATCTAATATGATCACCATACAAGTAAAACTAGTAGAAACTATTTTTTCTTATATTATTATATTATATTATATTGGTATATTTCAAATATACATATACATATATATATTATATTTCAAATATACATATGTATATTTGAAATATACCAATATTTCAGGCCCTTCACAGGTCCTATGGTCACAACTGACTGTCAGCCCAACCGCAGTAAGCAATTAATCAAGTTTACTCACCAATGGAAGTTCAGTTTTCTTCAAAACTTGTAAAAATTTATTTATGTTGTCAGTATGTTTAAACTGAAGGCCCACTGCCTGTAAACAATAAATTGTATCTCTTAATAATACAATACAGTGAGGTTGCAGCAGTTCAGCATTTATATACTTAGTTTTGTTTACAATTTGCTGTCTAACCATACTTCTACTGCTAGCCTACATCTTTTTAATTTTATATGTTGCTACAGTTGGTAAATTAATTGCAGCAAAAAGTAGAAGTAAATTAAAACATTTTCATTACAAGATATGCTCTGGTTGCACCCCCTTTTCCAACTCTAAATTTCTATCCTAAAGTTGCCTAGAAGAAATTGCTACTTAGCAATATAAGGCCGCCTGTTGTACATTGACTTACTCTGTGATGGTTATATTACTGTTATGTGTTGTCATTGTAATTTTAATATGCAATAAAAAATATTTCATTCATTCATTTCATTCAAGTGATTAATGAGTATCATTTTTTTGTCTCTTGGAGGGCAGGCTCGAAACAGGTCAATAATTAGTAATCCCAAAATCATAAAGTCTAGTCACCTTGTAACGTCTCTGGTCAATATCGTAGATTTTATTCAAGTTAAGCAAATCAGGTGCAATGAAATGGCCGAGCTTGGCAAGATAGACTCCATTTCGTAGACTTTCCTCAAACTCCGTAGCGTGAGGAAGTTTCTCTTTAATGCATGCTTCCATCCAAGTTTTGGCTTCCTCCAGTCGACATAAGTACTCATACGCTATTGTCCTTTGTCTTATTAAATCCATTTCCTGTCCCGTCTTGCGAACAAGTGAATCACCTGTAAAACAGATTAAAAAGCAATACAATATTTTTTTATAACCTGTCGAAGTTGATTTGATACTAGGAACGCGCTTTCTCTCATTTCAATCGCAATTGAGGGACTGCGGCAAATAAAGAACAAAATTTAAGATAACTTCTGCGGATTGCGCTAGAAAGGTAGCGGAGATTAGCCAGTAAAGGTAAGTACCTATACTAGACAGTAGGTAACAGTTCTCTAAGGGTAACTACTACTTTCAAATTAACAACGTGGTATTATAATGGTTAATACAATAATTTAAGTTAATATAATATAATGGTTATTACGGTGAACACTGAACTTACAGTCGTCAATTTTCCCAATACGTATGTCTTCATCATCGTGACCCATGATGGGGAACATTGTGGACACCAACACTGATGTTTTTTTACTCGTTATCTTAGCCATCTTCCATTCAAACCATTAACATGTTTAACCATTTAAATTAAAATAAGTACATACGCACCACACACTTTAAAATAATGAAACAAAACCAAAACATGCAACAAAACATAGGTACACGACAGTTATTTTGAAATGTTTGTTTTTTCTTGTATCTATAATGGCTACAGAACGCTACGTTAACTTGATTCCAAGGTAAGAAAATACTATATAAGCTTAAAATTTGTCGAGCATTACATTACAAACTACCTCCCTCACCGGCGAGCATTCGCCTGTAATGTAACATTTATGATTCATTTTTGAGCATTACATTATTGAATTACGAACTGCCTCTTTCACCAACGAGCATTCGCCTCTAGTGTACTACATAGAGTACATCAAGTTTAACACTTTGGACTTTGGACCGTTCTTGTTGCAAAATGAAGCCAATGAAGAATTTAATTGAAGCCTTTAGTGTCAAGCTTGATGTGCTCTTGACCCTGTACTAACCAAGTAGATTTCACCAGAGATGTGCGAAGTAGCAAGGCGTGCGTCTGTTAGAAAAGTCATATTTGAGTCTACTAATTACTAGATTCTATTATAAGGATGCTAAACATCTTTGAAATTCAAAAGCATAATTTTAGTAAACCTAATTTATTTCTTTTTGAGGGTAGTACAAAATGAAATGAACCTAGTAAAAATCTGCGAACTAATTTTAAAAACAAAAATTAAAAGCAGTATGACTCAGTTCTTATTTATAAAGTTGGTATAAAACAATAATGTTTGTAATTTAGTTGTAGTAAAAAAATATTTTGAGAATAACAAGATAAACAAAGTAAAAGTAATAGCACTTCTAAAAGGATGGATTTAACGTATTAGAAATTATAGCTGTGCTAATAAAAAGAAATTGATTTAAATGGACAAGTTACAACAACAAGTACTTATAACGAATTGCAAAACTAATCACACATTTAGGTACGTACCTACATAAACTATGTCAAAGCGTAGTAACGATAATTTACATTATATTCATATTAGAGACAATACATATATTTACACAACACAATTAGAATGTAGCAATGGAACAAGTTACAAAGTAGGTAGGTACTTAACTTTAGTTGGTTCTCGGTTCGGCACTTTATCTGTCTCCTCCAGCTTTACATTTCTTTTTATACCCTTCAACTTCTTTTGAAATTCATTCATACATACATACTATTTGGACCAATCACAAAATAATTATTGTTTACATTTGTACAGTGCTGAAGAGAATGAAAGCTTTTACCTAATGATATTATACTGCTTTTACCTAACAAGTTGTTGAAACATATTTTAAGAACTATAACAAATATAGGAACCTCATAGTTGTCTTAATTAAGCAAATATCATCAAATTTATACACCATATTATCGGGTGCGTTAACTTAATTCACCTGAATTAGTTCAATTTTAGTCAACTTAAATCACCTGGGTGCCGTTCGATCACAGAGCAGTATTGCTAGACTCACTTTGGTTGAGCACAAGTAGTAAATGTTATGAATTACAAAGGTCTAAAGTAACAAAGCATTTAATAAATATTATACAGTAGGTACTAAGAAGGTGTAAAGTAAAAACTTCAAGAATATTTTAATAATAATAATAATTTATTTATTTGTGAAAACACCGGTTATATAGAAGCTGACATGTACAAAATACGTATAGTTTCACTGTGTCCGGCCAAACAGCTCACAACTCAGCATGGGTTCGTTAGAAGACGTTCTGCGGTCTCAAATTTGGCTGTGTTTGCAAATTATTTACTAAATGAAATGGAAAATGGAGGTCAGGTTGACGTGGTCTACACTGACTTCGAAAAAGCTTTTGATCGTGTGGACCACGACATCCTCCTCCGCAAATTAGAGACATTAGGTATCCACGGAGACTTACTTCGTTGGGTGCGATCTTATTTGACCAATCGTTCTCAGGCTGTGGTCTTGGGAGGATTTAGGTCCGATTACTTTACAATTCCGTCCGGCGTCCCTCAGGGCTCACACCTTGGACCTCTGTTTTACAACGCCTATATTTATGATATTAATAATCACATAATTAACGCTAAGAACTTACTCTATGCCGACGACAAAAAGATTTACATGCAAGTCCGATCCGCAGCTGACTGTGAGAAATTACAACAAGATTTAAACAATTTGTACAATTATTATAGTAGTAACAGAATCACAGTCAACGCCAGTAAATGTCAATGTATAAGTTTTACTCGTAAAATAAATCCAATTGTATATCCGTACCATTTCAGTGGTACCGCTATTGAGAGGACCCACATTGTGCGGGACCTGGGTGTTTATTTTGATTCCAAAATGCTTATGTCTTATCATTATAACAGTATTACTAACAGGGCATATAGGAATTTGGGCTTTGTTTTACGAACTTGTCAATCGTTTAATTGTGCGACCACTTTAAAATTGTTGTATTCGGCATATGTCCGTAGCATATTGGACTATGCTAGTCCTATATGGTCACCACTCTATAGTGTTTATATTAATCAAATTGAACGAATTCAAAAGAGGTTCCTAAAGCATTTGAATAATAAATGTAGATTAACCGATTTTCGTTCACCTTACGTTGATATCTGTCGCACATACAATTTGTTAAGTCTCCAGGAGCGTCGAGAGTTGTTGGATATGGGTCTTTTGTTTGATGTACTCAATGGTCGTTTGGATTGTCCAGATTTATTACAGCAAATAAGTTTTCGAGTGCCTGCCCGTCGTACCAGACATACGTCTCTTTTTCATGTACCATTTCACTTTACAAACTACGGCAAAAACTCTGTGCTCACAAGATTAGTTACTGGTTACAATAAATATTTCTGTGACGTTGATCCCTTTGTAGATAAAAAGCATTCTTTCCAGTCAAGCATTAAAGAATTAATTTTCAAACGCGATGCGTAGGTTCACGTAATTTATTTTATTTTGCTCATTTATTTATTTATTCATTTCTTTTATAGTTATAGTTTGATATTTTTATAATTTTAGAAGTATTTATGATTTATGATTTAGTGTTAAGTTGTATTCATATGTAGGTATAGTGTATAATACTTATTAATATTAGGTTTTATTGTGTATAGTAAGTATTGTTTGTATGTAAGTGTACATATTTAGTTTACTTAGTTTGTTTCACAATTATATGTATGTATATAATCTGTATAATTATTTATCACGCTTATAGACACCCCGTGCTCTGTTTTTATTTTAATGTATAAATCGAGGATAACTGTTACTGGCTTTGTAGTATGTAATTAATTTTTTGTAACCTATCATTATTGCTGTTGTTATCCCAAATAAATAAATAAATAAATAAACAGTAGCCATACAAATATTGAGGGTATATATACATTCACTCACATGCACTTCGACAGACCAAACCTGGTGTAACCATGGTGTAACCTTAGAAGGTGTAACATGGATTTAATAAGTCGGTACGAATTTAAACGGGATGATAGTTTCATGGATCGATTTAAATGGTAATTAGATGTCAAAATAATATTGTAATATGAATAACGTCAATAACGTCCAATGTCAAAAATTAGACAATGAATTTAGGGATTTATCATTTAAAAATTCAGACACTGTATTTTTGTAAGTCAATGCACTGTATTTTTATTATTTAACTACTATTTAACTACATTATTATTAGTCAATACCTTGTTGAATTGTTTTTTAAATAGCATAACGTTTTTCTCAGATCTTAGTGCTTCCGGTAAATTGTTGTAAATTTTTGGCGCCATTACAAAAATACTTTTCTGCATGAAGGTAGTTTTACAGGCTTTCAAACAAAGTTGGTATTATTTTGTTTTGTATCGTGTCATTTTGTTTTGTGTCATATTTGTATGTCCGAATATACACGGCAGTTTCGTAGATATAAATTGAAGGAACAGTCAGTAGTCGAAGACCTTTAAAATATGGTTTGCATCTCTTTAATCGACAAATTGTTCTGACACATCTTTTTTGTGCCTTAAGAACCGAGTTCACATTAGTTGCATTGCCCTAGAATATTATACCGTATCTTAATATGGACGAAACATAGCCATGGTATGCTTGAATAACCGAGTCTCATATGCAACTTTATATGCATAAGTGTTGAGTTTAGTGTAAATACTCTCTAATTGTGCTTTCCAGTTAATTTTGTCATCTGTATACCTAGGAACTTTGTTATATTTGTGTCTCCGATGTGTGTCCCTTTGTACTCTACGTTTATCTTACTTGCTATTTTTCTCATGACTTTTGTTTTTCTAAGTTGATTTTTAAATTATTATCTTCAGGCCATTCTATTAATGTTTTAATTTAAACTTGTATTTATTTCGCTTTCTTTAATATATGTCATTGTACAATCGTCCGCATAGAGCACCATTGAATGATGGGATGCTTTAGGCATGTCAATAATATATATTAAGAAGAGCAATGGCCTCAAAATACTACCTTGCGGTATAGTGTTACTTTATATAGTGTTACTTTAGTATCAGAGTTATATTCCATTTCCGTTCTTGTTCGAATGTTGATTCTACTAATTATGGTCAACTGAGTCCATCCTTTTAAATATGATTTTATAATTTTATGTATGTTACCTCTTACACCATATGAATAAAGTTTATCATGTAAAATGTCATGGTCTACGTAGTCAAAAGCTTTTGTCATATCCATATATATATATATATGTATATATATATAGTAAACCGTTATCCATTTTTGCACGTATTTTCTCTAAGAAGTCATAAATAGCTAAATTAATTGAACTGTTTTTTCTAAAACCTTTTTGTTCTTTACAAAAAAAATCATTTGCCTCAAAGTAACCATATAAATTCTCATAAATAATTTTCTCAAACATAGGAATGAAACTATTTTTCCGGATTTAAATCGCGTATATTTGTTTTTTCAAACAAACCGACGTTTCGGGCCCTTTACAGGTCCCATGGTCACGGTTGACTGTTTTCTCAAACACTTAAGAAAAAACTGGCAGTAGTGCTACAGGTCTGTATGATTTCATGAGTTGTTTATTGCCATTTTTGTACATGGGTTTTAGAACTGTTATTTTCAAATTTTCTGGAAATGAACCCTTTTCAATGCACATATTATTTATGTCACTTAAGATAGGAGAATTACATCCGTGCATACGTCATCGTATATTGTTAAATATATCCTGAGGAACTGTAGGTTTCATAAAAAAAGACCAACATGTATTTTTACTCTTTACTTTTGAATACGGTTGTACTTCTTCTATAAAGTAGTTATTCAATTTTTGTGCTATTATTTTAGGATTTATTACCAATCCTTCCTACCTTCATGTTGTGTTCTGTAATACACATGACATCTACAGATTTACCGCTGTTCGTTAATTCATCTAGCTCCAATATTAGTAGTCTGACTTATATAGTCCGTCAATATTTTGGTGTACAACATTTATGCTATTAGTCACGAAAAAAATTGTCACCATTTGCGTTATAGGTGTCACTAGCGTCGCATGAACTATCAGTGTCTTTGTCGTAGTTATTGTCCTTTTCTTTAAAGTAATATTTATTGTCAATGTCTTTAATTAATTGAAATAGATCATTTATGACAGTTCTCAGTCCTATGTTGTTTAAATTTCCTGACCGTTTCACAAACATCTTAAAGTCATAACTGATATTACCATTAGAATCCAAAATCCACGCATATTCATGTGTTATCACGTCCATGTATAACAAATTATTAAAAAGTTCTACTCTTCTGTAGAACAAAGTAGTACAATTGCCATTTTTGTATGTTAGTAAACATAAAACAATAAAAATATAAAATTAAAAGAAAGAAAGAAACAACCCGAACACCTCCTCCTGGAGTTATATATTGACACACGTCCTCAAATGTGTCAGAGTTACCTATTATTAACGGTAGTATTTTGTTTGTACTGTTGGTACTCAAAATCCACAGTTTCTTGTTTTTTCCTACGTTATAATAGTTTTGTATTATATTTGTTGTCATATTTTTCATGTCTGGTTTTTCATTATGTGTATTGTTACTTTTATTTATTGGTTTATCGTTAACTTTTTTGTTCATGTGTTTGTTTTTCTTATTTTTATTCTCATCTTTTTGTTTGATTTCTTGTTGTTTTCTAGTAGTTTGTTCTTCATTTTTAGTAATAGGAGTAGAAGTTCGTTTTGCTGCTGATTTTTTATGATTAGGGTAATTTTTAATAGATGTATTAGTGTCATTTTGGACATTTAGATCACTGTACGAATATTCAAGTGCACGGGTGTCACGGGTCTTATCTTTAATGATTTTCTGTAATAAATTATTTTTTGTTGGTGTCATTGAATTAATGTACATGTCCTTGTATTTTCTGGTTTTACCTTCCAAATTTATAATTATCTTTTTAAGTTGGTTATTTACCAAAAGTAAAGTTTTCTATTTCGTAGTCGGCGCCTCTCATTTGTGCTCTAACTTCTATTTCTTCTTTCAGTTGTTCAATTTGTAGATCTCGTTTACGCATTGATATGTCCGGAACGCTGCAGAAGGATTCCATGCTGTAGTTTGTGCCAAACGTATTGTCATCAATGTCAATGGAAGCTGACTTTATCTTCTGTCTTAAAGTCACATACTCGCTATCTGCATATAATATGGTCGATTTAAAACTATCTTCTTTCTCGTCTCCTTGTTCTCGTTACCTCGTTACCTTGACTTGGTCCGTATTTGCCTTACTTTTATGTCCACATCAGAGATACTCGTTGACTTGTCTTTGTCTTTATTTTTGCGCAGACGTCACATCTCCATGTACATTTTTTTTGTACATGTACGGTTCTTTTGACATCAAATGAAATCGCTGAATATACACGTTAATACAGTTTATTATTATGATATTATGACTTTATGCACTTTATATAGCACAAATATTCAAAGCCCACGCACTCGAATCAATGTTCACTGTTAACAACGGAATTTTTTAACTGAATTTACACTATTAGCTACGATTATGCACACTTATCTTTACACTTTATATTGTTCTTGTTGTCACATTTGACACGAGTTTAACTTTGTGTTTATATGATGTTATTGTCATTTAGACATAATTTTTAAGCCAAAATATGATTGTCACTTTCAACTGTATTGTTTGATGTGTTTAATTGTTCTTTTTTAAAGATAACATTTCCACTGGTTAGTAATACTATATTCTATCTATTTATGCAAGTTTACTTTGATTTTGGATTTGTTTACTATTTTTATCAAAATTATTAGCACAACTACGATCTTTTACTACACTGCCCCTAGATGGTGCTCATCTAATGATTTAATTTGTATAGCAATTATTTATCAACGTCGTAGTTATCTTAATTTACCAAATATCGTTAATTTTATAAACCATAATATAATAGTGAAAAATGGAAGTTGATCAAAAAGGCAACCTTTTAAAATGCAATGGTGAAACTATTACAGATAAATTGTGATGTATTTCAGACAGCCAATATTAATTCAAACAATAATTATGAAACCATTAAAATGACTGAATATTATGTATTTTAGGAAAGTAACATTATTTCACAAGTTTCGTTTAAAGGGACTTACAGAGACACCTATATTTTTTGTACGAGAAATCTAGTGGCTATACGTACAAATTTTAAATGGAATTTGTAGATGACGCTAGCTAACGCCCAATTATATTAACTATAAAATAAAATACTATCACGTGCGAGTGCCTCCGTGTGTGTGCGAGTACGTTTAATTAAGTGCCCGCGAGTGCCTTTTAGTGCTCGCGAGTGTACAAGCAAAATATTTTAACAAATCATACTCCTTTTAGTTTTCACATACACGCACAAACTAATTAGAGATACTACGTCATACACGTGATAATAATGATATTTCAATACATTTTTAATTGTCAAGTGTGTAAAATATGCTGGACCGTTATAAAAGTGCATGGATATTAAAGTTCCCTTTGTCTAATTGATGTATAATAAAGTTTATAAAACTATTATTTAATACTTATTTAGATAGATTGCTTTACATGAATGAGAACAATTATTTAGTCACTAGCGCTGAAATTGATATTTAAGTTGATATTTTGCTAAAACGGAGATGCACAGGTTACTTCACTGTATACACTCCAATCCGACAGGAGCCCTTCTCACGTGTGCAAAGGGTGAAAGTGATGCGATATGAACTTTTGTTATTATGAGGCTTTTAGTTGAATTGACACTAATGATAAGAAAAGTTGAAACACATTTTGTGTTCCCAAGAAAACATGTTTGTTTATAATAAATTGGAAAGTTACGATATGTATTCGACGTGTAAGTTATTAGAGTTTATCCTCGATGGGAAATATTGCGATTTCCACGAGCGTTTAATATTTTTTTCTTCTTTTCTTAAAATTAGGGCAACTTGGAACCAGCTCCCATGAATGAGAAATTGCCCACTTTTTAAATTTTTATTTATTACTGTGACGTCGTAAAGTAGTGTTTTTTTGTGTAACACAGACTAAGTAAGCAAGGAATCATATTAAATAAATAATGCTTAGCGTTCATGTAAATAACTTAAAAGGTATTGAAAGGGACACATTTTTGGAGGTTATATGAAAACGACCCAAATAAAAATTTTTAGTAGTTAGAGTTATCAGTGGGAAAAAATCGGAAACAAGTGGATAATTTTGTTTTCAGGAACTGAGAATGCTTAGTAAATGAGTCTTGTTTAATCTAAATTAAATATAAAATTATTTACTAATAAACCTAATGATGGAATTGCATTATCATGTAATCTAGTTAGATTCAGATTCAGATTCATTTATTTCTCAAATATAACATTACAGTATAAATTGCACTACATGTCAAAGTATAAGAAATTATATTGAGATTGTCAGACAAAAAGGAAATAATAAGAAAAGCACACAATAATTAAAAAATTAACAATTCATTATATAATATTGTTGTCATTAAATTAAATATCAAATATCATTCTCCATCAAGGATCGTCATAAGTTGACAACAATTATACAAGAGTATGTTAATGCGGTAAAAATTAGAATAAAAATAGAAAATACTGAATTCGTTACAATTTAAAGTCCATAAATTTTTTTACAGAGTATATAGGATTTTTCAAGAAAAAGTCTTTCAGCCGGCGCCTAAATGTTTCGTCAGACGGTTTAAGTCTGAAAGTAGCGGGTAAAAGCTCATAGTAAGTAGGTCCGATGACACGCGGGTTTTTCTCTGCAAGTGCCATGCGTCGAGGGACTGTGGGATGCCAGAAACATTTACAGTACCAAATGAAGACAGATTATTTCTAACGTACATTATAATTTCGTATAAGTAGAGTGAGTAGTGCGTCATTATGCGTTGCGCTACAAAGAGATTTCTGCAGGAATGTCTGTGTTTTACCCCAACCAATACGCGTATGGCACGTTTTTGCATTTGCATGACTCTATTGGCATCCGTGGAGTTACCCCATATGAGTGAACCGTACGACATCAGCGAGTGGATAAATGCAAAATAGACCTGTCTTAATGCAGAATCAGAAATGAGCAACTTCAGTTTACGCAACGCAAAGACTGCACCACTCAGTCTATCACACAGTCTGTCAACATGGCACTTCCAGTTAAGGTTCGAGTCCAGAGTGAAGCCAAGGAACCTACCCTCATTGCATATCGGCATCGGATTGCTTGCTACACACGGAGGAACTGTGAGACCTCGACTCGAGAAAAGCATGATGTTGGATTTAGTGATATTAAGCAGCAACCCATTCGATGAAAACCACCTCTGGAGCTGCTTTGCACCCTTCATCGATTCTCTGTCCCAGCTGTTCGTACGTGCGCGCGCTAACTATAACTGTTGTGTCATCCGCAAACAGTACGGAGAGGCCGGCTGTGATGGCAGTGGGAAGGTCATTTATATATAATAGAAATAGCGTGTTTCCTAAGGCAGACCCTTGAGGAATTCCTAAGTTCACACTGCCAGCAACCGACTCCAGTCTTTTACCGTTCGAGGATAATTTTACCACTTGCTTCCGATCCGATAAGAACGAGGTGAGAAATTTGTGGCTCTTACCCTGTATTCCATAATTATGTAACTTATCCAACAACAGTTCATGATTAATTACATCAACGGCCTTGGACAAGTCACAAAATATGCCCGCCATTTTATACTTCTCGTCCAGACCGGAAACTAAGCAGTCAAATATTTTATGTGCCGCGGTAATTGTAGATATCTTCTGCCAATAAGCAAATTGCTTATCTGTCAGCAATTCATAGTTCTCAAGGTGGCCCATTATGTGGGAAGATAGGCTAGATTCCAGAATTTTAGATATAGTAGGAACAATTGTTATTGGTCTGTAATTGTTCACATCACACTTGTCACCCTTCCCCTTGAAGACAGGACACGCCCTGGTATTCTTAAGCACATCCGGGTACACACCGGTGTCAAAGATAATATTAAATATAATAATAAATATAATATTTAGTGATATGTCATATTTGTCAACAGTTGAACGGGTCTGTACCACTTTATCTATAAGGCCCCGTGTGATGGTCGGTGGAGAGAAAGTTGGCACATCTGTATTGTGCAGATGTTTGCAGATGTATTGCCTACACATAGACAGATCACTTTCAATTATATATTTGCAGGCTACACTTAGAAAGTGTGAATTAAATGTGTCTGGAACCATATTTATTGGTATATCAATTTGAGAGGATAAATCTTTGAGGCTGATGTTTGATGATCTGGTTTTTATGCCTATTTCGTCATTGACTACATTCCATACTTCCTTGGATGAATTTTTGCTTTCTACCAACCTCTTTCCAATGTAGGTTTGCCGGGCACGTAACGCCTCAGGTTTAATAAGATTATAATATGTTATGATACACTCTGATATGACAGGGTTGTTTGGATAATGATCCTTGGAGCCTGATCTCGTGTAAATCCGTGTGTTTACGTGTATATTCCAATAACTCGTCATTTACCCACGGCGTAGTTTCATTTAGTCACATTATTCCGAAATCTAAATGTTTTGACCTTAGTATTTATGTAACTTTATTGTAGAAAACAATATAAAAATTTAGACAGTTCCTATTTCATTAATATAATATTATTATTATTATTTATTGTCTGTTCTACAAATTTCCTAACATGAAATTCCTCTCCCGATCCGTTTTTTTCCTAAATCCGTTTCCAAAATTCCTTAACATACGAAAAGGTTTCCCTGTTTTTAAATGAAGTTAATTTATCTTGTCATTGGCTTCAACGCTGACGGCGAAAGGCCAAAAAAAATGTATGTCAGTGTAATATGTCAAAATATTAAATAAATTTATCAAATTTACTGTTCCATAAAAATAAAAAGTGAAGTGAAATTTACTGTTAATTGTATTGTATTGATTGTAGTAGTAGTAATAGTATTGATCTCACAGGACATTGGCGAAATCGCCTTTTTTTTGTATAATTTTTATAATAATACTAAACTACCGTACATACTTAGACGTACATAGTTATTTTTACTTGACATTGGCATAATTATTGATTATTTCAATGGGGCCATAACATTTAAAAGAAGAAGAAGACTGTTAATATCTATAGTGTTGCCATAAATAAAATTAAAATCATAGTTACAAATGTCACAATAAAATAAATAGATAGATTCGTTTGTAAAACAACGACGTTCGATCAGCTGCAGATTCGTTTTGTTTTCCTTTCCTCTGTGTTTAATTGCAAATTCATATCGTTGTGCGTTTGGTCGCTAATAGCAGTATCCACCGGTGATACGGTAAGGCATTCACGAGTGTGGTTTGTTATACCGCAATCGATGAACGACGCGCAGTCAGCAGTCACGCGAATGGGAAAGGAAACTATATTAAAGCACCCATAACTACTTAGTACGTCGTCGACCCGCCGTCTCAAACTATTGCCAGATAAATAATCCACATTTTGATCACCAACTAGAAGAAACCTTTTCTTTTCGTCAATGAGCTTATTCAATAATAATTCCAATTTTTCTAAATAAATGACAATATTGCCCTTTCCAGTCCTGTATAGCGAAATTATAATCAATTTACAATAGGTAATCTCAATAGCTGTACATTCAAAGTGATACTGAACGGAGTGGTCCCGCAGGTCATTTCGCCGTTTATATGTAATACCGTCACGTACAAACAGCGACACCACGCCGCCGCCGTGAGCGATTTGTGTGCGGCAGTAACAATCTGCCAGTGTATGTGTGGGTACACAGCCTCACCCGTTCAATCTCACTTTTCTTGCACCATGTTTCACTCAAACCAAGTACGTCAGGTTTTTCAGCACTACATAATAAATTTAACAGTGAAGTTTTGCCACACATAGACCGTACATTTTGGTGAATAATTACAAATTTAGTGCCTACTTTAAACGTGTTGTGACACGTTTCGTGGATAAGTTTTTTGGCTGCACAACATTAAACGGACGCACTGATACTCCCTCAGGCCAGTTTTTAATATTTCTGGCAGTCCTCAGTCTGTCTGCAGGTACATTCAGACGAAACGACGAGCAGCTACCTCGGGTGACGACCAGCTGCTCACACACAGGCACAGGGATGCCCATCTGAGTGCGCACATGATGCACGACGTCCTCAGCAGTGGTATCCACACTGAGGTTAAAGATATGCAGGCTGACGACACGAGGGGCAGCCGCACGGAGTCCCGAAGGGACGGAGGCCCGCAGTGGAGTGGCTACCGGTTCAGGCTGCGCACTAACGCATTGCATTAGTTTACAGTTACATTCAAAGTTATGTTAAAATTTGACTCTTGAAAATGAAGTGAATAAAATTGAAGATGGTCTGGGATGTATTTGATTCAATGTTTATATTCGGCACTATTATACGGTGGTATGATTTCCAACCATTCTTTTTTCTTTTTTGACTTGTAGGTTAACTTGAAATAGTAAAAATAATAATAGGTAATAAAATAATATGTAATAAAAACAACACTATCTCAAAATAATCGTTAACAATAATCATCAAAATATAAAAACAAACAGGCAATCTGAAGAAACCAAAGCAAAATTAGGCAAGATTTATGAATAAACTACTTAAATATGTCTAATTACATGAGATACTTGGGCTTTTGCGTGATTTATATACAGAAAAAAAACATGTGTCTGTACAATGTTACATTCGGTCGATCTTCGCTTTTTCAAATGCCACATCCCGTAATGCTGCAGCGACGAATTTTTATTAATACTTAATTGTTCTCACTGCCAATATTTTTTATCCATTTTATTACAATACATGCGAATAAATAAATAAAATACTTTGAAAAACATTTGTTTTGACATTTGATGTACTTCCCTTTGACAACCGTATCACGTACCTCATGTACTGCGAAATGGACACGGTTGGCATTTAAAATGACGTTACGTATTATCGATTCCCGTGTTTGACAAAAACCAATGTAATGCTATCTTTTTTGACTTAAGACGGCAAGCAAGAGTTAAACAAAGACAATAACATGTTTATGTTTTCAACGTCGAAATGCATCATATACATATAACGTCTGATTTATATATGTCAACATAACATGTCCTTTAGTTTCCACAGTCAGGCGTAGCCCCAATGATGAAAATGAAAAAGGAAGAGACTAAAGATGTCGTCAATCTACGCTTTGTTCAACGTCAACAAAAGGCAATAAATAAGAATATTACACTATAAATAGAGAAAGGCAAGGAACTTCCTCAAATTGAATCAATTGAGAACACCGTAACATTTTTTTAAATTTGTGATTGGTGGCTATTAAACCATATGCTATACAACAATGGAAGAAACTGTCAGTGACGATAGTACCTCAAAAAAGTCTAAAGATCCTGTTTGCAAATGTTTACACCATGGTCCTAAATGCACATGTTCCATTTGCGACTATAGTCCCAAAATATCAGAGCATGTTTGCGTTTGTTCGCAACATGCGTCTGATTGCAAATGTGAGATTTGCATACGTACTTCTGAAATACGTGATCGGATTTGCGTCTGTACTAGCCATGGATCAATTTGTACATGTAAGATTTGCGTAGCTACTCCTACCGTAAGAACTTCCAGTTTAACTGGTCCTGTTTGCGTCTGTGCAAGTCGTGGTTCTGTTTGCAAATGTTTGACTTGCATCCGTTCTCCACCGGTATCTGATTTTTGCATCTGTGCAAGCCATGGATCTGATTGCCAATGTCAGGTTTGCATTCGTACGCCCACCGTATCTGATCGTGTTTGCATCTGTGCGAGTCACACTTCTGCATGCAAATGTCCGATTTGCATTCGTACTCCCACCCTTACTTCAGAAAAGATTGAAATATGTGGTCGAAAACTACAGATTTTAAGTACTGTATCCAGGACTGAAAACTATTTAAGAGATCATCGCATACCGGAATTGATCAGCTTCCTTTTAACCAAACTCTTAGCAGATGGTTCCAATAAACCGATAGCATATTTAGTCAAATTACTGGATGATTGTATGTTATACCGGGCTGGACAAGGCCTTCCACCAGTTTTGTATGAACAAAGGTTTGTAGTTTTGTATTTATAAGTATGGTGGAGTATGTACTTAGTTTATTTTGGGCAAAGGTTTCATAGTGTCCATTATATATTTAACTGAGCATAGAATGAATTCCAGATTATTTTTATTTTTAAGGCATTTGGAAGCAATAATTAAAAGTTTCGATCCTGGACGACGGGGCTGGATAAGTGCAGATCAGTTGCGTCGCATGTATACTACAGTAGGTCTCAATTCTACGGATATTCCGGAAGATGAAAGGATTCCTACCGATGATTTGCAGAAGAAGTTGACATTAGATCAAGAAATTGAGTTATATGACTTAGTAGTGGCTGGTACAACAGCTCATGAACTCTCTACTATTAGTAAAACCGATTCTAATCCGGTTTAACCATAAGTAAGTATTTATACTGAAACATCTAGTAATATTTTTGTGTATATTTATTATAAATTTAGATAATTATGTACGGTATTTGGCTATATCACTTTCAAACCTGCAAATATGAACACTGTAATATACACAAGTGTATATACAATGTTTCACAACAGACAATTGTCTAAGTGTAGCTTACATAAATATGTACCGTAGGTGCCTAGTAGTTAGTTAATTTATTAAACGTAGTTATCAGAGTGTTGGTATCTCTCAAAATCTACACGTCTCTTTATGGTAGATGGCGCTAATACATACATACACTTGTTCTTTTTCACATCGGGGTAGGCAGAGACCACGCTCCACTTTCATCGTGACACATCTTTTGACAGAGCTATTTTGCACAGCTGAAAATAGTTCAAAGACATTTGTTTTTTGTTTGAAATAGATTTTTTTAAAGTAAAAACTTATTTTTCTTCATTTCCCAATACTGCGTTTTTTGATGCTGTATGCAATAACTCGTTTTTCTTTCAAAGTAACCCGTGTCTGGTAGTGACATAGATTTAGTATATAGTACCTACATGGGTAGTATATGGGTAGTGGCACATTTGTAGATTGAATTCGAACAGCATGTATGCGCTCGTATAGCGCTAAGAGAAGAACCAGATTCGATAGCTTGTATAACTTTTTGTTATTATAAAATTGTGTTTCATATTTTTTCATATTATGTTAGTTATTTGTTACGTTGATATTATTGTTAGAATTGTTATGTCCTTCTACACTCAGCCAAATATGTTTAGGTTTATGAGTGTAAAGTAAAACACACAGTTTTACAAACCATATTGTAGTATTGGGGTAAAATGTTTAATGCTTTTGTAACTAAGAAATAAATAAATAAAAAATATCTATGCTTAGTTTAATTTACTTTTCTTTAACGATGGAGGAAAAATATAGTGATAACTACTACAAGTCGGAGATGGGTAAAAAAGTTTACGAATAGGTACAAGGCATAGATAATACTATCTATTAAGTACATACCTACCCATATACTAAATCTGTGGTGCAAGGCCTCTCGTGCCCATTTCATCTATAGAATAGAGCAATTACAGACGATGACTTTTAGCAGCGCGTCTGCTTGCCATTATATAGTAATCAATGTGTTGTGATAGAGTCGTCTATTACCTTTGCACAGTTTGCACACTAGCACGACATAGGTGTATAAAATCAATCATGAGGAACATATTTGGTGATATTACAGGCACATGTCAACTTATGTCTCAGGGTGACGGCCGGCCTTTAGAGGATGGAAACGGCCGGCCCCGTCCTTTTATTATTATTAAAATAATAATAATAAAGAAAAAAAAATCTTTTACATTTCTCATAGATTAAACCCAATACGTAGTTCTTTTGTTATGTGGTTGAAAGTGTTTATTTCATATTGATACAGGTGCTAGTAGATGTTTACAGTGTTTGTATGATGTCAGAGAAGAAATAAGTAATGAGAACGGACACTCTCCGCCCCTCCCTAGCTTTAGATAACGCACCACACCATGCACATTGCGGTTACATTGACTGAACGAGTACAAGGCTGTCGTCGAGCCGTTTTCGCGCTAAAACGGCTTTGATATTTGAATATAGTGTAGAAATTGTACGTTAATATATAACATCATTTTACGTTACTATTTATAACGGTCGTGAATTATG
>NW_020653851.1:8910105-8928897 GCF_003589595.1 Hyposmocoma kahamanoa
ACGTTTAAACGGACCTGTAAAACGGATGTTCTATGTGTACGCGCCGTCACTCTGCGTATCCCAGTTATGCTCATGAAGCTCCGGTATAAAGGTGTCATCAATATCTTCAGCCTCCGAACCGCTAGAGTCTTCACGATCTATCCACGACATCACAGTTTTCTCAAAATCGTCATTCCATGGCACTACTGTTCTCCTATTTTTTGCTATTTGTTGGTTATTATTATTACCGAGAGACCGTTTGCTCCCGGACGACGTACTGGGCTCCATATTGTAAAAATCTTCAAACTACTGCAAAATTAGACGATAACTAAAACGAAACTATTTACAAAAAAAGTAACGTAAATACTGAGGTAGGGTCTGAGAGGCCCACGAAAAATTTCAAAATTAATTTACGTTTCGTATAGCGCGCGCAAATACGTGTACAGCCGTTGACAGCCTCGACGCAACTAAACTCGAAGGTACTAGAAGGTATGCATGTGTCGTGCGCGGGGGAAGGAAGTAATTCAACAATTTTACTTTCTCAAGGCCCGAGAGGCGCCCACCTCAGTAGTTAAAGGTTAACTAACGATATTATTATTTTTCGTGTTTCTTTTTTATCTCAGTCTGTTGGCTGGTTTTAATTATATTAAATGTTATATTTTGTTGTGGCGACAACAATAAACAATATCACTGAGAGAAACACATCAAACACTAAGCAAATATTTCAAAGTAGTAAGAGAGATAAATGTCAAATAAAGTAAGGAGGCCGGTTGCCACATTGTCACATCTAGTTGATGTACCTATAATATGGTTTTATTTATTATCTAGTGTATACTTATTAGCACTCTCGCATGTCATTTGAGGAAAACATGATTGGCTTTGTTCTATTTTTAACCGACTTCAAAAAAAGAAGGAGGTTCTCAATTCGACTGTATGTTTTTTTTTGTATGTATGTTACGCAATAACTCTGCCATTTGTGAACTGATTTTGATGATTCTTTTTTTGTGGGAAAGAGGGTACCTCAGAAGTGGTCTAATTTGAAGAAAATATTCGACCTCCAAGAGTGGTAAACTAGGGAATGAATGACTTTTGAGATCGTTTTTTTAAGTATTCTGTACTGAGGTTAGGTTATTTAATCATTTAAGCAATAACCCAGCAAAACTGAACAATTACTCGAAAAACCTATGTACATACAACGCAAGCGCTCTCCTACTTACATTAAGTATACGTTTCGACAAGATCATCGATTCTTTTTATCGACTATTTGGTGTAAATCCCTATACATATTTCGTTTTACGCATCCAGTAGTTAAGAGTAAAGTAGAGCTTTAGAATCGCTGACGTCAGAACTCTCACTGCAAAGTTTTAAAGTTAGAACGTTATTAGTTTTCGAAATATTATTTTTTGAAAATTCGTAAAAAAAAACTTCAAAATCATATATTTTCGCACCAAATGCAGATAGAGCGGAGTGAATAATATGGGAATGGGGGATAGAGGAGGGGAGCCTCCCTACGGAGTTTCAAATTTAGAAAATGAATAGTTTTAGAGATATTAATTTATACTCTGGAACGATACATTTGACCAAAACATGTCTAGAAACGCATTAAATTCTAGAAACTCACCGGCCGCTTCCGCCGCTTGCTCGCTTCGCTCACTCGATTCGTGCGGCTTTTTCATATACCTATCCTTTTTTTTTTGTTAATCCAGGGGAATCTGGTTACAAGATACCCCGACCCCGCGGGGGCAGAGCCGGGGTTATGTGGGACTGGACTGAACTCTGAAGTGGGGCAGCCAGACCACACTAAACCCCCGGAGTGTTCCTCCTCTCCGCTGTAGGTGGGGGTACGGGTACGCTATTCCACTCGTCCGCGCCCCCACAAAGCGCCCCGAGAAGGGAGACACATCAGTCCCCCGACTCCGAATATGAGGCTCGCCGAACATCAGACGGGCCCTTCTCTATGCTGGGCAACGAACTCCCCCGAGTCCGCTACCCAGGGGCCAGGACAGCATCTACTCAACCGTGAAGCTCTAACCGGCCCCCCTACCGGCCCCCAAACGGGCCTCCCAACCGGCTACCAAACCGACCCCCCAACCGAACCCCAACCGACCCCCTAACCCATATTCGTAATGACACTTTTATTCGGTACTTTCGGTTTTAATTGTTAGTTTCAATTGTTTCTTAGAATATCTAAAAAAAATAATTGAAATTAAAACCAATTCAATTGAAATCAATTGCAATTAATTTAATTGCAATTGATCAAATTAATTTGCAATTAAAATCAATTGCAATTAAATTAATTGCAATGAAATTAATTGCGACGTGTCGCAATTGATTTAATTGCAATTGATGTCAATTGAATTGATTTTTTAATCTGACTGAATTTCTGATTGAAATTTAATTGATTAACGCCCAACAATGTCGAGGGGTTCATATACCTAACCTAACCTAACCTACTGGGAGGGGATACACCTAAATATGACTGGAATGATATATTTGAACAAAATATATTCAGAAAGGCATTAAATTCCACCATTTTCCAGAAAACTATCGTCAGCGGCGAAAGATTAATAAGAATGATAGATAACGCAGATAACCTAATAAGTATAAAAAGTGTTTATAAATCATCAACATCAACCCATTTAGACGTTCCTCTGCTGGCCACGGGTCTCCTTTCAGACTAGGGTTTAGGCCATAGTCCGTCGCGCTGGCCCAATGCGGGTTGAGGACTTCTCGAGGGTTGTGAACCTTCTTCAACGTGCCGGTTTCATCACGATGTTTTTCTTCACCGAAAAGCTCAAGCTAAATTTAAAATTAAATTTCGCACATACATTCTGAGAATCTCAGAGGTGCGAGCCCGGATTCAAACCCACGACCCTCTGCTTGAGAGGCAGTAGGTCCCTTTAGGACCATTACGCTACCACGGCTTTTTTTTATAAATATAAAAGGTAAAAAATACACTAAATGAAATAAATATACTTTGTAAGTAGCTGAAACACTAACCCCGGAAGGCCAAGAAAGAAAAAAAAACTATAGACGGAAACATGACGGAAATGATGTCGCGTTTTATTGTTTACAATACGAAATTGTTATTGTTTAACACTACTATTGTAAAAACCCCTTCTAAATAATGTTTAAAATTTAATACAAATATTATGAGTGTATAAAAAAACAAATAGAACGTACAAATATTTTGACAAATTTACAACACTCGATATCATGACAGTGAATATCGAAACGCAAGACATTACGTCGGCGTGCTTTTTTTTTACACAATTTTGGTAATATATAGTTGTCAAATGTGCTTTTTTGCTTCGATTTTTCGCGATTTTCAAAAATTCCGAAAACTGAAAATTGGTAGGGATACTTTTGACTAGATCTATTTAAAAAAAAAATTTGAACTCCCAACTCCACGTCAGCTATTCTATAGCTGAGCCTCTATATCAGAATTTTCAAATCGAATCGTCTTACAATTGCCGACGATTTACCCTTGCAATTTAATGTAAAGGAGAAATCCTTTGAAATCCTTTTTTTTAAGAAACATCAAACTCTGTTTAAAAGAAAATTGAACAGACGAGAGCCATTATAATGCCAAACTTCTTTTGAGAGTTAATGTTAAAGCTAAAGTTTATTGATGCTGGGATCATAAGAAGGCAAAAGCCTAGCATTTAGCACAACTTAACCATCACTGCGTTCGCTGAGACGAAAATTGCACTTTTATTATACAACAAAAGGTCGACTAATAATTTTTCAAAAGAACTAAATAAGTTAATACGAAGAGAGAGCCAATAGTATACAACAAATAATAAAAAATAAAAGTTTAAATAATAAACATTAATAATAAACTTTATTATTAGATAAAAGTTTAGCATACGAAAAAAAAAGTGCTCTGTTATTGCTCTGAACTTAGCATGCGCATCGGTAAACAAGATTAAGTTACGTGGTAATACGCCGTGGTAATTTATTACTTAGATTAATATTTTTAAGGTTAATAGTCGTAGTGTAGTGTAGTAGTATCCAATTGCTAAAACAAAAAGCATTCAATTTTGGGTAGCACTGGATCAGCCAGCTCACAGACTCTACGATAAATTGACTTTATTTTCTTTTTCAAATTCAATCAATAAACCAAAACAGATACGAAGCGTTTCAAAAAAGTACAAAAGTAAAGAGGTATTTATGCTTAGCTTTCTGCTGTTTATTTTTCGTTGGAAGTGGTTCTTCATTTTACCGTGGCTTTTAAAAAGGGTAAAAATAAGTTATTAAAACCGCTAGCTGCCAGTTGCTAAAAAGTAAAAATTAAAAAAGAAGAGTAAAATTTTGGAAGATTTGACATCACATTGTGAACAAAGCCTATCAAAAATGAAGATACCACGTGACCTGTGTCTCCAATTCCTGGGCCGGACATTCCTGTGCTGTACATTCTTGTGTTGGACATTACTGTGTTGTACATTGACGGCTCCCGGACGGACGATTTGTTGTTTATTATTCTAAAGTATGATTACAAAAAACTAAGGTTAATTTAATTCTAAAGATATGTTTATTGTTGGAATATGTGTACACCTTATGTTTTTGTTTTCTATCTTTGATATATATTTTAAATCGCCAATAGTGAAGAATGTAGTGCTTTATCACCCGCAGCACGAGGCTGTTGCCGACCGGCTGGTTCTCTTCGTTGTTGATGGCCTGAGGGCAGAGTCATTCGTCAACTATACAACAATGCCATATCTTAGGTAATAAGTCTATAACTTATTGTGTTTTGAAAGACCAGTGTGTATTAAAGCGTTTAATTTAAAGTATATACTTGGTGAGACCAAACGAAAGCTATTGAACCGGAAAATTGTGGTCTATGTAAAATAAATTATTGAGTACTGAGTACTACCTCTAATCAGAAAATATTTCCTCGGTAGACAGGTAGCTCCTCATCAGAGTGGTGGAACTGGTCTAAATTTTAGTTTTCTATTTTCCAGATCTATAGCAAACACACATGGCAGATGGGGCATTTCAAATACCCGTGTACCAACTGAATCCCGACCTGGACATGTAGCAGTCATTGCAGGATTTTATGAAGACCCATCAGCTGTAGCTAAGGGTTGGAAGGCAAATCCAGTGGACTTTGACTCAGTTTTCAATCAAACTAGATTGACATGGTGTTGGGGAACTTATGATATTGTAGAGATTTTTACTAAAGGAAGTGTTGATGATCATATTGCTATTGAAACTTTTGATCCTTATGAACAAACATTTAGTACGGATAAGAACACTACTCTTTTAGATGGCTGGGTATTTGATAAGGTTAAACAGTTCTTTAAAAGAGCGCAGTATGATGAGGAGCTTCGTAATAAGCTACATCAGAGTAAGATTGCATTTTTCCTACATTTATTAGGAACAGATACATCTGGGCACACGCATAAGCCTAAAACACAGTGAGTATAAATACTTTGTTATATTGTTTTACTCTACAAACTGCTACTACTACACCACAAAATTGGCCTTATGCTTTGATGTGTGAACACCTGTCTTACCATCTTCTCTTACCATTGCCTAATAATGACTCTGCCCTTTGTACAATATTATTTTAAATTTTTCTTATAATTTTTAACGTGATTGCAGATACAGTCATTGTAAAGTTTTTCAAGCTTCAGAGTTTAATATAGTGATGACTAATAAATTTGTGACAACTAACATAGTACTATCTCAAAATGGCATTAATTTATATTAATATTACCTATTTAGTTTTAAAGCGACAGTGTTGTCCTGTCACTTTGAAATGAAATCGTATATGAATGACACATCAATATAGTGAAATTTTGGAAATAAATTGTTAATATAATGCAAGTTTGAGATAAAATATAATATAATGCAATTTTTGAGATAATACTATGTTAGTTGTAAAGTGCCATTTGTAGCTATCTAGCAATAAACTTACTATTTATTATTACATAGTGACTGTTTATGTTACAGGAACTTTTTGACAACTATAAAGTTTGTAGATGAGGGAATAAAGGAAATAGAGGGAATCATAAAAAATTTTTACAATGATGATGGTAGAACAACATTTCTTATGACGTCAGATCACGGAATGACTGATTGGGGTACAATTGTTCATATTTTAAATAAAATAATAATATATAAGTATAAAAGCTTTAGCAAATGTTTTGTTGGATCATGTTACTACCAGAATATAATTAATTTTAAATCCTTACATGCAAAATGTGTGTTCTTGAGGCAGTAATATTTATTTAAAAAAGTAACTTCTTTGTTTTTAGCTTTTCCTTAATTGTCATGTTTGAGACTTCTTTAATATTAATAACTTTGTCAACCTATCCTCTCTGCCCTTCTGATGTCAGTTTTTATAGACTATTTTAAGCTCCTTGTGAGAATTAAAATTGTATATTTATATAACTTGACGTTGTTATCAAATGAGTTACGCACTGTGTTATAAATTTCCTAATATATTTGTTTACAAATTGGTTTTTCTAATACAACATTGTATAACAGGTTCACATGGTGCAGGGGATGAACACGAGACTCAAACTCCTTATGTTGTATGGGGTGCCGGTGTTGAGCAAACCAAAAAGGGTTCATTAGATCCTCAAACAAATGGCATGTCTTTAGATCACAGAGTAGATATTAATCAAGCTGATTTAACACCACTCATGTCTACTATTCTATCTATACCAGTTCCTGTGAATTCTGTTGTGAGTATTCTTTTTATTTTTTTTAATTAGTGATGGTTAATAATTCGGTGACATCATCAGCCCAATGGTTTGCACTGTGGCTGCTGGATGAAAAGGCCTGGGTTTGACTCTCGGTATGACCAATTTGGGATTTGAACTTTTCTAAACTATTTCTGACCTTAGTGTGAGTCTGGGTTGTGCCTCGGAGTGAATTCCTTTGCGGTGTGGTTGTCTAGCACCTTATGAAAAAAGTATTGTGTAAAAAAAATGGACTTTGAATAGTTGACAAATTCCACCATTTGTTTTCTTTTTCATAAAATGTATTCATTAATTTCAGTTACACAGCATGTTATTTTTAAATGAGACAGTATGGGGAACTCCGAAACCATAGAAGATGGAAACTGTCTTAGGAACCATTATGATTTATTTTGTGAAAACAATTTTGGCATATTAAATTTTTTGGTCAAACGTGAGTTGTTCATAAAAATTAATAAAACTATTCAAATTAGTGCTAATCGACTTAGTTTCATGAGGGGATCATTTAATTATATGGGATGAAAAAAAAAGTGAGTAGTCAATTTTATTAATTTTTTTATTTTCTCGTCTCGTACAATGAAATGATCGACTCTAAAACTGAACTTCAACACGCGCTACTCGGACAATATGTTACATCGACATGATTTTACTCAGACATTACGCTACTCCGGCAATATGCTACTTCGACATTTCTTTACTCAGACACTGCGCTACGCCGACAACACACGATTTTACATCGATTATGTGATTTTGTTCTTTTTTGTTATATTGATCGATATATAATAAAAAAGCATTTCCTACATGGGTTTGTAATGATGATTTTTCTTGTCTGAGTACAAATATTATGTTAAGAAACATCTCGTCTGTGTTGTCGAAGCAGCATAGTGTCTGAGTAAAATCGTGTCGATGTAACGTGTTGTCGGAGTAGGGTAGTGTCCGAGTAAAGTATTGTCGGAGTAGCGTAATGTCTGAGTAAAATTATGTCGATGTAACATATTGTCGGACTAGCGCGTGTCGATGTTCAAATTTAGAGTGGAAATGAACACTTCATGAAACTGAATCGATTAACACAAAAAAAGATTTTTGATAAATTTTATTCATTTCTATGGACAACTCACGCTTGACCCAAAAATTGATTATGCCAAAATTGATAGAAAAAAAAGACTTAATGGTTCCTAAAACAGTTTCCTTGTATATAAAGTCCCATTAAAAAAAACTCTATACAGAACCATGTTAACACAAAAACTGAAGTGTTATTTTTATTATAGTAAGTAGTAGAAGTTTTTCTATAAGACTTAAAAAACTTATCTTTTATTTTGTTCACAGGGCGAATTTAAAACAGATTTACTAAATATGTCACTAGCAAACAAAGCAAAAGCTATTTACAGCAATGCAAGACAGCTAGCTGCTCAATATAATAAGAAGAGACTTGATGTAGAGTCTCATGTCCTACCATTGTTATACTATCCATACGACCCTTTCAAAGAGAAAAATTATAAAGAAATGATTTCTTTTACAGAGATGTTATTAAAAAACGAAAATTATGAAAACCTTATACAATTTAGCAGAGAAATTATGGCCTTAAGTCTGTCAGGCTTAAGTTATTATCACAATTATTATCAAAAACCTTTATTAATTTTAGTCACACTTTCATTTGTTGGATGGATAGCATGTTTATTGAAAGAGTTATCAGAACAGAAAATGAATACCCAAGTGGGGTCTTTAAATATGCAGAAATATTATTTAAATAGTAGAAATGCGAAGATCAAATTAGTTGTTAATGTTATGTTTTCTATTTGTTCATTTACTTCTTGCTATCTTGTTTATGGTAAGTATAAACATTATTTTGAAGGCTGTTGTTTGTGACAAACTGTAAAATATGTAAAATAGCATTGATTCAAAACAAGTTAAATAGAAAAATAATAGTTTAAATGACAACACGTAACTTCAATGCCACCGCCTGTCTGTCGATTATTCGGCTCTTGTACCATTAACATTATCAATACATTGCTTTTAAGTTATACCTAGACAAAAAACATAGCCAATAAACTTTTCGATAAACTGATAAACAATATAATACTTGTAATTTCAGCACAAAATTTACCCGTTCAGTATTACTTATACTTCACAATGCCAGTATTTATGTGGTGGTATGCCTTAACGCCACTTACAGTATGGACACACACACTCAGACAGTTGAAGATATCCAGCGGATTTTACTCATTGTGGGTCCAAGTCTTTTGTTATACTCTGGGATCTTTAGCAATGGTCAGTAAATAAGATGTAAATGCCTTATATCTGTTTTTGAACTCGCTAAATTCAAGAATAAACTTTAATTTTTTTTCTTCACGAGAATCCTACAATATATTATAGATTATTTGTTCGTAAATAGTGTTTCGAGACTAGCTTGATTCTGGCAATTCTTTACATAATATTGGAAGATAGAGCCTTCTATAGCTAAAGCTCACCCATCAATTGACATGTCCCTTTTGGACCCAGTTAGCACTAGTGTTGATTATAAATATCAGTGTTTATGTTTCAAATGGGTTCTTTATATAATCTGCAACTTGATGAAGGTCCAATTCGAGTCTTCAAGTAATTTTTTGTATGTAAACATTTACTCTGCTACAATAAAGCATATTTGTTTTTACATGGATATGTAAGATATTGATTAGGTTGTGAAGGGATGAGATTCATATTGCTCAGAAGATATTAAATTTGGAAGATGGCTTTAACGGAGTGGAAGACCAAAGCAAAGATTGGTGGGTTGCGTGGCAGAATAAAACTATGTGAAGGGAATTGAAAAAGAAACGTACTCTGTCGACCCCAAACTATAGGAAAAGAGCAGGTAGAAGTTGACGTAAGGCATAGTTAAGTGCCTATTTGATATACATCTAAATTAATGTTTTTCTTTTTTAGGGTTTGTCTTTTACACACAGATGGATGTTAAGTATACCTTTCATAGGGATGGGGATATGGCCTTTTTCAACATCGTCAAAGAGCTATTTACCAAAAAAAATACTTAACCTTTGGCTTGCCGGATGCATATTACTAAGTTTGTTTTCTTTTATGCCTGTTGTTGGAAAAAACGTTTGCATTGAACTAGTGTGAGTATGAATTGTCACTGTACTGTAGGATGACATCCAGCGAAAGGCGAGTCGCTTGATACAAAGTGAAGTCAGTCTTGGATTTAAAATCTATACTTATAACATGACCGTCTATTATTTACAGTTAATGTGGCGTACATTTTATAAAATTATCTGCTTATTGCAGCATTACAGCAGGACTCATATGGCTTATAGTAACAGCAGTGTATCTCTACAAAATATTATTACCTTTATACCATGAAGCTAACGAAACTAAAATTGAAATAATATTGGCTGTGATACAAATGGTTTATCTGGTAGTATCTCTTCAGAACATTTACGTACAATCGAAGAGATTCGAAATGGGTACACCTATTTCTGGAGTGTATCAAGCTATTGCTTGGATTATTGCAGGTATTCCTTTAGGTCCAATATTATATATGCAGCGCGATATAAATTTTATCACCGAATTATTGGATCATCACAAATAACGAAATATCAATCGAAATGCTCTAATAAATTGCAGCTGTTCTAAGACTAAACTTTTCCATTTCTTTACAGTTTCGTCTCTATTGCTACCGCTATTTCATTCCAAAAGACTGATCTGTAGACTGTTAGCGTTATATACTTCATTATTGAACTTTTATTTACTCCTCTCTGTCTCACATGAGGGACTTTTTATGGTCACACTAATCGTTACTGTGACTTGTTGGATTTTTATTGAATTTAGATTACTTCATTTAGAAAAAGTGAAGGTAAAGTTATATTTTATATCAGTGCCTCTACCATGAGATTACAGTGACAGTTATCGCTAGCGACCGCGCAAAATGTTTATGTACAAAATGTTGTTTCTTCTCGTGACCGCTACAGACGCTGTATTAAGTGCCACACAAAATTGTGACACACGAAGCGGTTTCCAAGCGCACCTGCCGCGCTGCGGGACTTTTATTTCAATACTCAGACACCGCCGCCGGGGTTTTGGGAACAGCCCGCAAACTTGGCAGATGATCGCAAGTCGCGCGGTTATTCACGATCGATAGAGATCGTCGCGGGCGAACCGACCACAGTGCACGGGTGCCGACCGCCAAGCGCGCGGGTGAGCGCGTCTCGCGCGGTTCTACTACTACTCTGCGGACGTTACGGCTACCGCAAGTAACCGTCCTCACCACAGGCGTAAAACGCACCGTGGAAATGTGCTACTAAATTTTACATACATACCTACATTCTACGGAGGTCGCGGTCCCGCAACCACGGCGGGCGCGGGTGAAAATGGCTCCGTGATTTCTTAGCATTATAAGAGTAAACTCGTGGTAGAGGCACAGTATGTGTGTAATACATTAAAACATTTAACATTAGGACATTTTTCCTTTACAGATAATAGAGTGCTCCTTTCATAATGACAACTTTGCAGAGACTAGTGGAAAGTTGCTTGCTGTAGAAAGGAGCATAAGCAACAACGATTTCCGGAGAGCATTCTTTTTTGTATCCTTTATTATATGAAAATGTTTCGTTGTTGAAGAGAATACAGTAGAAAATTAGCATTGTATTATGAATTTCCTTAATTCGAAATTCAGACACTGTTCATTATTTTAGCGTTCTTCGGAACTGGAAACATAGCTTCACTAAATTCATTTGAAATAAGATGGGTGACATGCTTCGTAACATCATTTCAACCTTTTGTAATAACTGGTCTCATTTTACTCAAAACTTTAGCGCCTTTTCTAGTTGTTGCCTGCAGTTTTCGAACAGTACAATATTTAACAAAGGTATATTTTTACTTTTAATTCGTGACGTATTTTGATTATTATTGATACTTATCAAAACTTTCGTTCGTTACCCAATGCAGTAGGGATACTGCATTGGGTAACGACGGAGAAATACTGCGCGGCATCCCGCGCTTGCACCGGGTATTTGTATGAAATTTCGCGGCTAGACCTAAACCAGAATACGGTAGGCGGTATCTTTTCGCTTGCTTTGCGAAAAGGTAACGCCGCACGATGCGAGAGCAGTGGCAAATTCATGCCTCCGCACACCCTGCAAGTCAGTTAGTAACGATACTTGATATAATATTAAATGATAATGAATAATGGATTTCGGTGTCCACAGCGGTAGCGAATAACGCCTGTATATGATCATATATATATATATGAATATATATATATATATATATATCATGGGTACATAAATGGAAGTCGAAATTTGTTTGAATTTACAAACTGGGAGTTAAAAAACCTTTGTGGTCGTAAATAATTCGAACATATTACATACATATTTGAGCTTATACAGACATATTTCTTTAGTAGTAGTTTCATATGAAAAAAAGAAAAAATTAAGTTGTTTTTAAATTTTCAGGCACCCACTGGTTATCTAAACATCATCGTGTTAATATATTCCAATATAATGGGCATTCAGCTTCTATACAACGTGAAAAATACTGGAAGTTGGCTAGAAATCGGAACATCGATATCGCAATTTGTAATAGTTCAAGTTATAACCTTATTTATAGTGTTGATCAATCAACTTGCAAAATTATTGACTGACACCAGTATTTATAGTTTTGCACATAAAATTTATAAAAACAGAAAGAAATATGCTTAAAAAATGTGTTTTATTTTGTGAAATAGTTTTATACAGGTAATGTACACTTTACATGTACAATTCAAAGTCAATTCTATTAGAGCTATAGAACTGACTGTCTTCTCCGTGCTTCCTTGCCCAAACACCAGTTTTGAAATATCCTTCAGATGCCCATTTTTGCATCTGGTGAGTGGAATGTGGTCCTGATATCTCGGCTTTATCATCTTGACTCCATTTGAATTCCCACTTCACTTCATTATTGTGTGCCTCCGGCTCTTCCTCATTATCTTTGGATGCAGACTCATTTTCAGACTTACCCTCAAGATTCTGCTTTTCTTTTTGATCAAAATCATCAGCATACATATCTAAATTTGCATCATCATTCTTTTTCTTATCTTTATTTAGTAAAGCACAAATTTTTTCATATGTCTCCTGATAGATGTCCATATTGCCGGTCTTGGTCAATATCTGATTTGCTAATTCTGTAACCCTGGTGACAATTTTGCTGCCATCATCAACAATGCCCGCCTTTTTTCGTTTCCAACGCTCGGCACTGGATATTTTTGATGCAGCTCCTGGAAATGCACATTTTAGAACAACAAAATGATTTATCGATATTTTTTTTGTTTTATCGATAATTATCCATTCTTGATACTAAATTCATAAAAGAACAGAAAAACATTGAAGTTTCCATAAAAATATTCCATATGCCTGATAGAGCAAATTGTTTTGTATGGGACTAGAAAAATGATTTCACGACTTGGCTATGGGTTCCTTAGAGGAATGCTTTAGTTTCATGGGTAAAGTTACCCCTGCATATACAATATATAGGATATAAAAGGACTTGCCCAAACGTTGCAGTGCTTTGGCAATAGTCTCCCTAGGCTTCATATGCTGGAATATTTCCTTATAGTTCTCAATTAAGTCAAATTTCTCTTCCATTTCTTCTTCATCACTACTGGATTCACCAAGACCTTTGTTGTCATCATCTTTATGTACTTTGTATTTGTCTTCTGGCCTCCCTTTTACCTTAACCCAGTCAATATTGTCAAGCCATCCATCTCTGATTTCTTTTTCTTTCTTCCAGTGATAATGGCCTTGAGTGTCAAAGTGACCCTCTTCAAGTTCTTCCTTCATGTTGAATGGTGTTATGGTAATCTGTAATTAAACCAAATGTTCTTAGTTTTGGTGCATTCGCTAAGAGAAAGGGCATCAAACTAAGGGTCGTATTGTAGAACTCTACTCAAGTCATGATTTGAGTATGGTTTAAAGCACTCAAAAACATACTCAAGTCCCTGCCATTAGGGTCGTATTTCCAGTGCAATCCTGACTTGAGCATTGAGTAGAGTTCTAGAATAGCGACCCTAAGATTAAGATGAAGAATAGACATATTTGGTGGTACTATTTGTGGCTATAGTTGTGCTGGTGTCATATATTTTATTAATTTGGAGGGTTGGTGGAAAAATAAACTGCATGAAAAAAATATTTAATACAAGTGCACAAATTAACCTTCACTGGGTTCGCGGAATAGCAAATTAATTTACTTCCATTTTTAAACATGGATTTCCATAAAGTAATGCCTATCTTTTATTTAGAGATTAATGGTAGACCGCCTGATAGCAAATAAGAGATTTTTTTTATGTAAAATTTAGAGAAGTGCAAAATTGAAAAAATATCTTTATAAAAAAAATACTAAATACAACTTCATTTCAGAGAGGTAAGTATCAGAAAGATGTGTATGTAAGTACATCAGCCAAACAAATTATAGTAATGGTAGATAAATTTTCTCAGCAGTCACTCAAAACGAACACTACATTTTTTTATTTTTATGATTACAATAATTTCAATAGCTCATAGAGTGAAGTTGTGCAGCACACCTTACTAATTCTAAGACATCGTAAACATGTTTAACTATTATCACTCACTTCACCTTCCATGCCTCCAACTCCCTCCTCTTCTCCTTCGATATCATCAGCATGCATCACATTATTCCGTTCTTCTTCAGCGCCGCTATCTTCTTCATCAGAATCCAAGGAGTGTTTTTTGCCTTCTTTCTTTGGCACCTTTTCTTTAGTCTCGTCGAGCTCGAAAGCTTCTGATGCTGGTCTTTTTGCCATCGTGCCCCTTTATGAAAAGCCACACAAATTTCCGAAAATCAATATTTTGTTCGCAATCCCAATTTGGCTTGGTTAAGGAACGTACACAGAAACGACGGAGAAAGAAATTACTATATGACAGGCCAGGCGAAGAACTCTAACTTGTCAGATAGAGTGGCTCCTGTTACACTACCAAACAAAGAAAAAGGATAAAATTACCTTTGCGAAAAATTAAAATTGCGATCTAGATAATAGCGATAACGGTAAGGCAAAACAACAACGTGTTGTCTTGTAATAATGTACATACATACACTACAGCACAAATTAGAAAGATTTAGTCAATACAGGACAAAGATTAGCTAGAGTAATACAGGAATGGAAGTACAGGATCAATAATTCAAGAGTACTTCAAGTTTGACACTTCAGATTTAAATTCAACTCTATGCCGCTTACATAAGAGAAGATTCGCTCTGGGCGCCACCTCAAATTGCAGATCCTGTTTGTGGCGGCCATATTTACAGAAACATAGTTAAACGAAGAGATGGTTCAAAGGACTTGTATTCAAGCCAAAATTATTAATAAAAAAAAAATTAGGAGAAAAATGGCGGGTTTTTGAAGTTATGAGCACAGTTTTTGCAAAGATTATTTTTATTTTTAGTATATTATGAAGAAAAAACGAAGAAAGAAACTGTTTCTGATGTGTGTTGATGAAGAAAGTTAGAACTATATTCCTTATTTTAAATCAAATTACAAAAGATTTCATCTTGAAAATTGCAATAATTACGAATTCAGAGTTTTTGTTCAAACTTATAGAAGATAATGTGATTTAAGTGAAAGTAAAACATAAATATTGACTCCCGCCGCTTAAAAGACTATTTAAAAAACCCAAATAAATGAACTAAGTTATTAAAGAGAAAGTGAAAACATATTGTATTCGAATTTGAACTAGAATGGAAACTATTACTCAGAATCCCTATAATTAAACGAAGACATGGCTCCAAGGGCTTATATCCAATCCAAAACTATTAATAAAAAAAGGAAAGTTTAGTCCCAAGGCTCCATCCAAGTGCCAAGCTTGATGAGCTCTTGTTTGTACCTAGAATAGCGATGTATATATTATTATGTAGTCCACAAATTAGAAAGATGTAGATATAGTGCGTTTCACATAGGATGGGGGCACATTTCGGGGGACCCCGATTCAGAACTCTTCGATGTCTTAACCGAATCGTTCGATTGGATATCGTTCTCGAATCGAAGGGCGCTGCGATACGCGGATACGATATCGTTATCCAACAGCGTTTACGGAGTTAGTCGGTGATATAGATTATAAGAAAAATGAAAATCCTTTTATGCGCATTTGTAAGACTTTAAAGATCTAAGGTTCTGAATCAGCCTTCAAACCGAAATGATGTCGCACCAGTACGATTACTTGAATTTCTGTTTCGGAAATGGCTACAAACGTTATTCCGAACACAGTTATCGAATAAAAGTTACCGAACGCCCTATTGTTTACAAAGCAAGAATGTAATATGACAATCTTCTATAATTTTAAATAAAATCTGGATTATGTTAAATTTTATTAATTTATTTTAATGCGAGACTAATGCGTTCCTATATTTTAGGCCTTTAAAGTCTTAATAATGTATATAAAAGGATTTCATTTTTGTTATAATCTATATTCGCCGAATAACTCCGTTGTTGGATAACAATCAATTTAAGCTTCATTGTGAAATTGTGAACACGACCTATTTCTTTTCGTGAACTGTCAGACAGATTCCACCAATAGGAGTACAGATCACGCAGCCAATCAGAGGCCGTATGCATCGGATTCTCGTGTCGCGCATTCCGAGCGTTACTGTGTCGTACATTACGTTGTTGGGCAATATAGGACTCACTGCCTGTTGTATTGTATTTTTATTGACAATCAATGAAAAAATTCTGTATAAATATATATTTTTTTCATCCTTTAGGATATATTTAGGTAAAAAAATCTTGTGGCAGTTGACTTCACAAGCCAGTCAAACTAATGAGATATACATACGTACAGTTTACGCAGAGGTAATATCATAGCCGATGAAGTTAATGACACGTCTTCTACTTATAAATTATTAGGCAAATTCTGTCAATGCAAAAATGTGTTACATTATAAATTGTATCAAACTGTTAGGGATAACTACGGTGTAATAATTAGCCTGAAATTATTCAGAAAACTTGCATAAAAATTGTATCAAACTGTTAGGGATAACTACGGTGTAATAATTAGCCTGAAATTATTCAGAAAACTTGCATAAAAATCGAGCAAAATTCAGATAAAAAGGCTTAATATTTGTACAGTTAGACATTTCTGGACGAAATCAATGTCGGAAACGCAAGAAATAGCTTGTGACTATCATGAAGACCAAAGGTGAGCTTATATCATATCGATTATTTAATAATTTTTAACAACTTCAGAACCAATACACGTCTCTTTTTAGGACAAATCAGCCATTTTGTCACATTTACACCATTGTGAGTACAGATACATTATCTTGAAAAAATTAAATATACACAGTTTTTAATAAACAATGATCATTAAAAATATTTTACGTAGTCTGTGAGTTTATTCTTTTTTAAATTAATAATTTTATAATAATGTAATAACATATTGCTAACTAGTACATTGTGCTGCAAGTTGAGCAACACAAAATGTGACTTTTTAAAATGCTAATTATAATATGGTATGTTTCTCTATAAAGAATATTGACACTTGTCTAGCTACCTACATGCTTGTTATCTTTCTTGACTCAGTGATCTTCCTATTTGACATCAAAAGATGGCATTCCAATATTTGGAGGGCCAAAGACTTATTCACTTTGTTACTGAAATGGTACCTGGATTATCTCAGGTAAACAGTTTTTGCTGCAAGATAGTTTCCCTTATTCTGTACTTGCTGGACCATTAGTGTTGTTGCCATTTTCCAACGGCAATCCTCTTTGAACAGTTCCCATTATCCACTTTACACTAACATTGCATTAATAGCTTAATATCATATGTTTTTGTAATTTACAGCTTCAAAGGAGAAAAGTTAATATACCCTGCTGCATCAAGAAACAAAGAGCCAATTCTGCAGGTTTTGAAAAGATTCATATTATGTGACAATGATCAATGTGATCATGAAGTTCCATTATTTTTGGAAGTAGCCAGTGGATCTGGTCAACACCTTGCACACTTTGCACCTCATTTCCCTCATGTGAAATTCCAGCCTACTGAAGTGGATGAGAATTTACTTGGCAGTATATCTTATTATGCACAAACTTGCCCAACAAAGAATATTTTACCACCAAAGCAAGTTGACATTTGTGCAAAACTGTCTAACTATGGTTTTAAAGAAAACAGTATAGACTACATTTATAACGCTAATATGATTCACATAAGTCCATATGAATGTACAATTGGCTTGTTTAAAAATGCAGGTATGTACTTGAAAAATGATGGCCTTATGATTACTTATGGACCATACAGTAAGGATGGTGTTATTACACCTGAGAGTAATGTGGAATTTCATGCATCACTCAAATCACGAAATCCATTGTGGGGCATTCGTGACATTAATGATCTTGTTAAATTAGCTGAACAAAATAATTTATCTCTCATAGACACTGTGGAAATGCCAGCTAATAATAAAACACTGGTTTGGAAGAAGGATTAATGCAATAAAAAATAAATGCTAATATTTGTAGGTTTTCATTTTAAAAACTAGGTTTACTACTGCTAACATAAATTAAAGTTTATGTTCTAGATTATTTACTTACCTAAAATGTCATAGACATAGCATTGAAAGATTCTCAGGTAAAAATTTTATGTTACACTTTTTGTAACTAAGTATTTTGTAATGTTTAGTAAGTCTTTGTAATATTTTTTAATATGTTCCTCTTGTTTATTTTATTACCAATCTATCTCTACTGAATAAAATAAACAGCTATCATTCTATATTATTACAAGTGTTGTTTTACACCAACAATTTTGGAACATTACCTACAATACAAGACTTTAGTATAATGCAGTCATAAAGATGTTTAATGGCATGTATTTAAGTGATCATATTAAATTTGCCAAAAGCAGCAAGCAAAACATTTAAACGGTCATTTATACAGGGTTACAGGAAAAGTCGTGCTAGATCCGTTAAGGGCGTGGAGTACTCATCATTTCTGACTTATTTTACTACGAAACACCCTACCCTAAACTTAACCCTTTTCGAGATATTTGACTTTTATTTTTTTTATTCAAAATTGCCGATTTTTAGGCTACTAAATTTAATTTTGTTTATTTTGTGTGTCTTATTATTATAATTATTGCATTTTTACA
>NW_020653851.1:8948897-8991241 GCF_003589595.1 Hyposmocoma kahamanoa
ATTATCAAGCGCTCCTAATCAAGATCCCCATATGCCAATTTTCAAAGGGATCTGAGCAATTTTTTTTCTGCCGCCAACGAACGTTTCTATGACGGCCATATTTGAAAATGGCGAAAAACAAATTTTGAGCACAAATAGACTATGAAATTTGTATGGCGGCCATTTTGTTTACTGGAATTTGGAACATTTTTTACTTCCCGCGGAAATTGACCATAAAATTGCACAAAAATCCCCCCATATAGTTTTTGTAGGCGGTTGATCACTCGTTAACATTTTCATTTTCCACATTCAGGTCTTCTCATATTTGATTCTTTGCCTTGGAGCCTATCCGCGTACAACGGTATAAATACATTTTTTCCACCATATCGGGAAGTATGCGTTCTATTTTTCTAAGTGAGTCAGGATTTGTAGCTTTATATATATAACTAGATGGCGCGCGTTGCTTATACCTTGTGGCAAATTGGGACTTGAACTTTATATTTCAGTACAGAATCCTCTTTGGTTGAGTTTGAGTGGAAGGGAGCTGCGAAAATTCAGAAAAGTCAATTGTTTATGGCGGCCATCTTGAATTTGCCATATTGGAAAATTTTTGATCCCGGTAGAACCTGTCCAGGGTCCTTAACAAATTTTGTTTGAAAGCCATATACGCATGTCTGACGATTTGACCGGGCCGTTTATTACGGAGACCAGGTCAACTTGGACGTTGCATGTTGCGCTGGGCCCGCGAAGGCTAGTGATTTTAAATGTATGAAAAATTTCGTCGGTCGGTTGGTGATTTATTTCTTTAGGTTATTTGGGAAGGAGGGAGCAGGGTAGTTAATATGATCGCGACAAGTCGTATCCTTATATAATTCAGAAGAAACCATTCGTATATCATCAATAGTTACGAAGATTTAGTAAAGTCAATTTTTACTTGGCGGTCATCTTGGTTTTGCCTTATGGGAAAATTTTTGGTTCTGGTAGAACCTAATTAGGGTCCTTGATAATTTTTGTTGGAAAGCCCTACACCCATCTCCGACGCTTTGGCCGCGCAGCCGGGGTCCCACCTGATGCAGTCCATTTTTCGAAGGTTTCGGATTTTTCTGGCACTCACCGGAGCCGTGGTCGGATACCACGACTCCCGTACATCATTTTTACCCACCGCTACTCCTTCTGGGAGAACAACTATGTCAATGAGTGACTACATCAGTGTTAATCGAGCTATGCATAATATAGTAATAATATGTCACATAAAAAGGCGAAAGTAGAACGCTCGTGCGCTGCTTAGCAATTTCAGTTTGCAAATTACAGCAAGTCACATTAGCGCATTCGACTCAAAAAGGAATCGTGCAAATAATTATGTGGATTCTTCATCTCCTTCGTGCCTGGTGCACTTTGCTTGAACTGTCATCATTTCTAACTGTAATTTGAGTTGTGGTTTCATAATAGGCGAGTGTGGTGGGAAGCATGCCTCGCATAATCTGTTTAATACGGTAACATAAAGGTTGATATTTTCAAATATATTTCACTAAAGGTAAATGTATATGTATATACATTTATTTATATTTTGTATAGTACATATATTTAGTATAATATTTAATAGAAACTTACAGTAAAAGCAATAAATCGCTCGATAGCGTCGCGCGTCGTGTTTGGCTCAACCCCTCGATGGAAGGCAAAAGCGTGCGCGAGTTTCGTGCCATCTTCGCAGACGAGCATCGCTACGTATGATCACGTCGAACCCAGGAATTTGTTAAGTTAAAAGGTCAAATCTAGCGCAATAATAGTACTTACCAACAAATACAGCCGTGGAATTGTGTGTAGGGTCGTATGGGCAGTGGCCGGTGCCGTCGAATTCCTCTAAGTGTGTTTTAGGTTGCGGTCGTGAATACCGTCTGCATAGAGGTTTGTACGCGTTGGTCCCACACACCAGTATGCTTCCGTGTGATCGCGCTGCTACGCGAGGGTAGTTTTGACACTCGTCTGAGGATTTGCCTTTCAGCTGGCACAATTCCCTGTGTGCGACTGTTGACTGCCATTCTATTCTCTGTGGACAATTTTTATGAGATTTTTGTAAACCAGTAGCAACAAATAAAGTTAGAAATGTATATAATTCAATTTGTGAAGTTGAAGTGGTTTAGAATAGCGAAAATCTACTTTCTTTGCTTAATAAATTAAGTAATATATTTCGTCTCATTTGCACAATTTATGCGGGGCGTGAGTTTATTTCGCAATATTGCCCGTAGCGGGCGAAGGCGACGACAACGGTAGAGCCTCGTATTGCTGCAAGGAAATGTCAGTATTATACACACAGAAGGCGGGCTATGTGCTGTCGCGTTTAAAAAATGACCGGTTTGTGCGAGCTGCGGTCACAATAAATCGAGGACATGATCGGCCGTATAGGATTTCGACATGAAAGTTACAACACAGGCAAATGAGCGCACGATTCAGTTTTATTGGCGATACCGTCATTGGCGATGTTGTGAGCAGGCTGTTTACTGTTAGCGCTATGATAGCAATCTTTGTGGGCGACCACTACACGGGAATGCACTCGGACCGGTACAGTGTGCGTGACCAATTGTTCACACAGCTGAAATGCATTTTGCTCGTTTTACAGTTTAATAATTAAAATGGATTGTACCTATGCTTCCGACTTTAACTATTTCGTTTGTTAGTTTTAGTGAATAGCGCGTATTAATATTGGTTTTCTCTCCACATGTATAGTTAACAGTCGAGTGGTAAAAATTACCAACTTTAGGAAGATTAGTATTCGGTTACCGCAGAGTGGACGCTCTAGCACCGCAATTGTGAATTATTCAACGTCCCACCGGCAAGGCAACTCTGATATATGTGAAGGGTAATTTTAAGCATAGGCGTAGTATTTATATAAAACATTGCTTGTAATGCAATATGCGGATGACGTAATAGAAGTACCATAAAATTATGTTTGTAGATGATGGATGAGTACTACCTACACGTATTTGTAATTCATTATGCAGGATGTCACGACTCTATGATACAAGCTTAACAATGATATTTACAATTCATTGCGCTAATTTTATTTTATAACGCCTTATAAAACTTGAACTTTTTGAACGGTAGCGTGTTAAATGTAAACAAAATACCGGCACACGGTATACACTCGTTTTTGACGAGTGAAACTTTAGCAGTATCTGACTGGAGATGGCTGCGTGCCAACCATCCTCTCGGCTTTCGCCTTACGGCTGTCCGCTTCGTATTTTTATTTCATGCGCACAATGTGATGCCATTAATTGTAGTCTCCGCTGAATTATTTGTTTCGACTCGCGCAAGTCCCAGATTGAAGTTCAACGTTCGCCATTTAACTTTTCACGGGGCTTTTTGGGAATTCTCGGATTTTATTATAATGATTTAGGTTACGTCGCCGGAGTAGTCATCCATTTTGTATTTTTTTTATGTACATGTGTAATATTTTATGAATGTATTTACATTCTCTACGTCCACTGTACATGACTGAATAATTCCAGACAAGGTTGAGGGCAATAACCATTTGGGCTAATTGCCAGGTAGGTCACGGACTAAGTCTGGGACATCACTACGTTACACAATATTAATTAAGTTGGTAAGGTTATAGTTTGTAAGCATTTACATTAAATTTTTATTGAATTGATATTCAATTATTTTTTGTGAAATTACTCCACTAGTTTGTTATAATTATTAGTACAAAGATCGAACACTCTGAAAAAATTTCTTCGATCCGGTCGGATTCGAACCGATGTCTTCTTGCATACCGTGCCAGACGCTATACCAACTAAGCCACGGAACGAACCAACGGACCTCGCGAACTTTTCTATGTGCTTGTGTCGTGTCTTTGTATTTGGTTTTTCAACGACTTTTTAGTCGTAGCGCCATCTATGAGAAAATCTATCACCCAGTTAGTACCTTTGCAGCTACCAGTCCAGGCGAGAGATGTCGCTATTCACTGTATTAATTAGTTTTTATTGAATTGATATTCAATTATTTTTTGTGAAATTACTCCACTAGTTTGTTATAATTATTAATACAAAGATCGAATACTCTGAAAAAATTCATTCGATCTGGTCGGATTCGAACCGACGTCTTCTTGCATACCGTGTCAAACGCTATACCAACTAAGCCACGGAACGAACCAACGGACCTCACGAATTTTTGCATGTGCTTGCGTCGTGTTTTTGTATTTGGTTTTTCAACGACTTTTTTGTCGTAGCGCCATCTATGAGAAATCTATGAATTCGAATCCGACCGGATCGAAGGAATTTTTTCTGAGTGTTCGATCTTTGTATTAATAATTATAGCATTTACATTGTTAAGAAACCTGTTAAAGTAGATCGTAATAATGAAAACATTACGTTAACACAACAATTACATTTGCGGTTATGTAAAAGGTGTAAACCAAACTAACAATATGATATAAACTCAGTTTTTAATGCCATTGTTTCGTTTACGCAGCCATGGTTTTGCGTTTACTACAAATTAAAACTAAACAAAGATTGCTTAAAGGCTATTGAGATCGGTGCTCTTCACGTTTATTTTTACTCTGTCGACACGACGACGTGAGCGTGAGCAAATCATCAAGATATGATGGTAAATAATTTCACACGATTTTGTAAATAAATAGTGTGCCGAGTGAAATGGGTCGTAACTAAGAATAAACAGCGAGTGCAGCGGGAAGACACGGACGGAGTGAAGATGTTTGCGCAAGATTAGACACATAAACTTATAGATGCGCGCGATACATTGTTTTGTCCCCAGGTCGCGAGGACAAGCTACTTCACCGAGTAACGCTAAAACTACTATCGTGCACAGTCCTAAGTACTGTTTTGAAAACACCGACGCGATTATGTCTTATCAATATGTCCCCTTTTTAAAGTAAAATAAATAACGATAACACAATTTGCTAATTGTGCGACCTCACGATTTCATTTCGATATCACTGTTTATTTGCTCCCTCACACTCGTTATCCAACAGCAAGTATAATTTAGCTGACATCCTTTTAAGACCCTGTACAGGAATTAAGCCAAACAACTTAACTTACCAAACTTAACTAAAAATTATTCGTTTCATACTGTTTGTAAATAGATTGAATAAATCGTTAAGGTCTGCTATTGAATTGGGACTTTTTGTAAATGTAAAATACTTAAAATTTATTCAGCAAATAAGGTAGTAGTTTAGTAGCAGTAGAGCTCCTTGTGAAAGAGTTCATCCAGGGAAGTAATGCCACTTTACCTATTTATGTTGCCAAGCAGTAATGCGAGTATTACTGTGTTCCGGTTTTAAAGGATAAGGGTGCTGGTGAAATTACAGGCACATGGGACTTGTCAACTTATGTCTCAGGGTGACGGGCAGCGGCATTGCCCCTCCGATCTTTGTGGTTTAAAGCTCTGTGTGGCATTGCAATTGTTATGAACATGTCGCTTACCACCAGCCTCACCAGGTTCATTAGGCTCCCGTCACTTGGTATTATAAAAAAGGGTACGTGGGATATAAATTAGCGTTAGTCGCAAATTAAAGCAAGTATTTTGAACTTGATTCACTGCATGGATATGTAGCGCAGGTACATAATTGGCTCACGAAATGTCGACCGCTATAACGTGTATATTGCATACATTATAAGTACAAAAACAAGCCAACGAGAAAAGATTATTTGAAAACAAATGAATAAACATTACCTGATCTACATTCTCTGACAAGTCGTAGAGGCTGAGGTTGTAGACCGTGTTCCTGTAACGAACGAAACAATTTATAGCGAGAATTAATGATAGTGATTAAATATGCACATCGCAACGAAGTGGAATAGTCGAGGAGTTGGTTAAGCGCCATGCTATTGTCGCGGCCGCGGCGCGAACGCGAATCACCTACCCTATGGGACTTGATATTCCCTTAGAAAATTCTCTTATGTTAATTGAACGATTCGATGCTAATTTCACGTAATCGACACGTTTGGAGTTTAACTATGCCGATAGAATAAATTTGTAAATTGTATAAATTCCGTTATTGGAATACCTACTGCAAAAGATGTAGAGCTTCACTGTTATTTAAACAAATTTAAATTGAAGAAATGAAGACAAAGGCCAGTTTATAAAATCGCAGCATTGCCATTAAATATTATTAAATTTGATATTTAACACCTTTAACACTAATTATTTGCGAAAGGTACAAAATTTGCATTCTTACCTGCCACCGACTATAAGAGAAAAATCGTCTTTGTCTAAAATTCTTAAGTAACGTTCTTCTGTGGAGTTGTAAGCGTGGCCGAGGAACACATCTGGTGCTTCAGCATCTGCAACAAAGCAATTCATTATCATTAGATACTTGAGCCTATAGGGTTGGATTATGAACTCATAATATTGTAAGTAAGCGGATTTGAGCGAAGTAGTCGCATGAGTTGGCATGACCCGCGATTTGCGGCCTGTCTAACCCTCGCCATTACCCTGTCTGTTGGCTGTAGTGACAGCTTTCCCTCCCGACCGACTGCGCTCTATGCCCGCGGCGAGGAATTTCGCTGCGTAATACAATATATTACTCCATTTGTGGTTATATTAATTGAAATTGTAAATTGCCTTACAGTTGTTACAATGCAGGTAGAAGTGATTTTTGCTGAGTTTAAAATTTGTTTTCTATGTTTTACCGATAATCGTATAGAAAATCCAAAACGCGTGGAATTTCGCTGAAATTGAGTTTTAAAACGAGTAGCTTTTTATGTGTTGCATTTGGGACTTTATTATAGTGGGGAATAGAATAACATTTTTTTATTGGATCGCACGAACTAAGTTCCCATTGTACAACGATTTTGAACAACAATGAGTGTTGGTGATTTCATAACAATTGGTGGGGAAATTCTCACGTGTCAGATGAGTCTCATCGGTGGCGTACACCTGCAACTGCGGTGTGGGATCTCAACTATTTATGTGTATTTTATGGCAACGATAAACTTAGCAGTAATAAAATAATATTACTGTCGAAAATTGAAATTTTTATTAAATTTGACGATACGACTTGGGTTTTAGTTATTTACTACAGTCGATATCTATTAACTACACAAAATATCCGGTTTCTTTGACGAGCTTGATGATGCAAGCTATCTTTAAAATACACGACAATTAAAATTAAAGCCAATCACACCTCTCCATTTATCTTCGTTTTTTTTTGTGATTTAAGCGTTGTTTCATGGCGTGTTCATATTAATTGATTCTATTAAATTTGATTGGAGTGCTTACAACTACATCTGCGGTTATGGATGATGTATTACAAAACGTGGCGTACTGTCGAGCTTACCGAATTTCACGTGTATCCGTGCATTGGTATCCGGCATCCATGCTTGCGCCGTGGACACTAAGAACACCAGAACCGCGCGGGCGACGGCCATCTTGGTTTAATTTCTCCTCCTTTCTACGTACGCCATCTTCCTCTGCATCCTGCAACAACATCAAAATAAATTTCAGCTATAATGTCAGCGAGTCTAGTGCTTTAAACAAAGGACTGTCGTTCGTTATTTATGAGAATGTAATTTATTCGCGTTTGTTTCCGTTTTACAAGCACATATAAAATTTACATGATACAGGACAAGATTAATAAATATACACAATTAGATACAAGGTGATGTCGTCTCAGTAGGTACTAATACTAATCGCGTTTATGAAATAATTTAGATAAAGAATCGAATAATTGGAGACTACGCAGTACTTTGAACGTGTATTATATTAATTACACTATATTTTCCGCGTAGGTATTAACCATACGATGCTTTTACGTTGGCGTTTTTATGTAAATTCTACACGATGATAAGTTAATAAAATAAGGGGTTAATAACACAGTGTTGTAGATCGCATGCAAGTTGCTTTTCTGGTTCTCGGTCACACGGGATGCGTCGCGCACGCATCCGCGCTCCTGAGGATTCGCATTCTACTTTTTACATTTTAACTATTCTCGTGATCGTGAGAAGCAGAACTCGATTGTCTGGACAACCGTGATCTGAGCGCCATCCATTTTGTAGCCAACGATATCTGGTTTTAATCTACCTTAAACTCTGATACAGTTTATTTCCAATTTTTTTCTGGAGTCCTGCGAACCTTTGTGTCAGATGTATTTTTTTGTATACTTGGCTTCTTGTTTTGTTGCTGTATGATATTATGTATGCAAAGGTAGTATAATTTTGCGTGTCGACACAATGATTACTGTGTGGGAGTGGATGTTAATTTATTCATGGATATGTGATCATCACCTAATGTAAATGAGATCTACCAAAAAGTGGTTCGCTCATATGTATACAGATATTATTGAAATTAACATGCACCTTTGTTTGGTTTTTCATTTGTGTATCATACAAACATGACATTAATGTATCAATCTGTGAATTTAGTCATGTTTAGATGTTCACCGATTTATGCATAGACCTAGAAATATGAAAGTCAGTAAGTTTTGGAAAGGTATTTTATAGGAATACCACCTGCATGCCAGTTGTAACGAGGTAGTATACAAATATGTGCGTACTATTTAGACGTAACCTGCTTGTTACTAGTATTATTACAACGAAAAGAGCGTGCCGCGCCTAAGTACCGTTAGGCCGCTGTTCCCTCGGTACATTGCAGTGGACGTGACAGCATGTAGGCCCAACAAGTATGCTAAACCGACTACAGTAATGAATTATAAATAGCTATAGACTAATTGACCATAGTATAAAATATAGGATATAAAAGAAATACCTTATTCCGTTAAAGACAAAACGTTTGATAATGTACATATATTTATTGTTATTATCAGTTAAATAAACGATATTCACATCATGCTTCATTAAAACTAATGTGTGGATGCGAAATCTGTTTCCACTCAGTTTGCATTCACTAAAAGTGAAGTTCAGCTCAGCGGTTGGTATTCAGTTCACTTGAGTTCAGCGGTTTATGTCGCGCTAACATTACGATACGTAATGCATAGTTTTCTGTAGCGTGAGTTATTAGAACAACATGTGTTATTACAAGTGCATTAAATCGATAATGGACATACACAATAGTAACATTTGCGTCAGATGTAATGAGCAACTTTGTCGCTAAAAGGGTTGCGAATTTCAATGCAGTAAAATGAACTCGATGCACGGATGTAACACAAAGGAGGGGCGATATACCCGGCATTGCACAGTGGTATTATATTTCGTTCTTCTAGCTTTCCATCTGTTTGGGACTTGACGGGGGCGTTGTTTAGCTATAGTTACGCTATAGCTCGTTAGCGTGAATTCCGTTCCTGCGATATATTACGCCTCGAACCTGCAATTTATCGGCCCTGGATCTGGTGGCACAATTACTGGGCTAAACAAACGAGCGGTTATCGAACATTGAGCATTGTTATTCTAACAAATTTTAGAACCCCGTCATTTTTCTACGGAACGTAAATAAACAATGCTTGCCGCAATGGTCTCAAATGTTCACTTCAAGAACCTAAATTCAAATATTGACGCAAAGTGCCATCTGTTACTACGATATAACAAAATTATTAAATATGGCATGCGCAATGTTACTTCGAATACGAAATAAGAAATATATAAAAATGTAAAGGAGGCTTTCAAATGAATATTTTATGGGACGAGTTTGCGCAGCGGCTAATACAGGTACACGTCGCGGTCAGTTCCCAGGTTCATAAAGCCGGTCTAGGTAGCCTTCCAGTTTAGCATCCTGCATTTTTCATACGGGTTATATTAAGCTGGACAGCTCTAGACTGGATTACGCCTGTTTTTATGCAGTAGTATAAACTTGATAAGTATGCAATTACAGGGGGGAGGTTGACACTCGAGCCCCAGGCTGTGGACGTAGCGTGCAAAGTCCCACGTGATCCCACGCGTCTCGGGAAGCTGCGGTTCTTTGTCGACCGCAATAAATAATCCAGGCGGAGAAGCCCCCGGGCTCCGGATTCGCGTAGGTACTTACTTACATAAGCGTCAGGACTACGCTAAGACGATAAAAGGCGGTTAGTCGCATTTTTCCATATCTGCATACAATTTATTGCCGCTCGTGGCGTTGTCACGCGTGAGACATGCCTCTTAGTGACGAGAAAGGGATGAGGATAACGACGTGAAAATACTACGCAACAAGCAAGACAAGAACCCTTTCCTTGTTCTTCTTTAACGACTGATTTATAAATCTTGTTAGATTTGTGTCTACAATAAGTAATATATCAAAGGTCTGTTCCTGACATGAAACTAGAAAAGAGTTGTTTTGCAAAATTTCATGTCTCGTTTTTGTTTTTTCTGTTAGGTAATTAGCATGTTGTTAACTTTCGCATGCCATTTGTAATTAACTGATGTAGAGCATCGACACGTTTCTAGGACGAATGAAATTTGTGCTAATTAATTTTAAAATAGCTACTGAATCAAATAGCTACTGAATCAAAACAGTTTGAAGGAAAAATACTGTGGTCTAGAAAATTCGACAAATTTTGCATTTTTATATGCTAGTAATGCTTTTTAAGTGGAAAATAATAATCATTTAACATTCTATATTTTAACAATGTTTACGACTACAATTGATAGAGCAGAAAATACACTATGATCTTTAATTACTACTTTTATTATTGCTTACCATCAGCAAAACTATGATAAACTCAATGATAATAAAAATTTTGTTAAAATTTTTCACGATTTGAATTATTACGTGGTCTGTCTATTAATCATTGTAAGTATTATTTTATTATAAATTACTTAGTCACTGTTTCTGATTAATAATTTATTATCTTCAGTGAATTACGCTTTTAATGGGTAGTAAGTTAGTTATTTAATGTGGATAATTTTAATCAAGTTAGGTACATTTGTGACGTTCGAATATACAATTTTATTTGTCTTCATATCTTTTTTTCTAATTAGGATTTTTCTTTCAATTTTAGAAATTAGACAGCTAAATGTGTTTTTTAAACTATTGTCCGTTTTGTACTTTTAAGTTCTATATGTTACAATCACAGTTTTCTTCACAAAGTTAGTAGAATTTCGGAACCATTTAACTTATGTTATGTATGGAGATGGATAAAAAGACATCTTAAATAATTCTATAATAATTTGCGAGAAGAATGAATGCGACCTGCATAAATTATTTTCTTCTATATCATGTTTTTTGTTTTATTATTATTATTACAGTTATTGTTCTTGTTCAATACAGTATTTGGATAAATATGTATGATGTAATAAGAAAAAGAAATAAAAGCAAGAAGGAAACGTAAAATAATATGTGCTAATTATGATGTAAGATGCTAATTAATTCCATACTGAATTGCTAATATCGCACTGTTAATACAATCGTGTATTAACTCAAAAAGTGTATTTTTCAGAATCGATCAGAAATGAATTACTCACTTCCCGTGAAAGATTATTAAAAAAGATGAATTACTCACTTCCCGCAAAAGATTACTGAAATTTATATTCAACTTTAAAAATATAGGTCAAACTTTATAACAGACATCTAAACAATGTCCTACTTACCAAATATATTTAAAAATGAAAGGCAAAAAATAATTTCATCTTTTGAGTAAGGACTGTTTTGTACGAAACTAGCTCAGAAAAAGTTTCTCTCATTTTGAGTTAAGTAGATATCTTGGAATTGTTTCTCACAATACTCTAATGACGGTTGTATTGAAGTGTAGAGAATAAAATTTTACGTTCAACAATAGTATAATCTTAAATTTCACATATTTTGAGTTGCTACACTATTGTAACAGCAGTGCGATATGTCAAGTAGAAGTTGTCAGTGGTCAATGACACTTCCAGTTGATTTAAAATTACTCTTGATGTTCTATAAATTTGAGTATTTTTGCAAGGTTCTTTACCGAGGATCTATCTAAAGCAGGCCTTATTTTCCCAATAAACAGACCGGTTTTGTCACCATTGATAAAATTTTTATTCCATTGATATAATATGTAAATAATTAATGATGGGTCTGCATATTATTTTTTTACAACTTTTTTTATTTATAACATTTCGTGACGGGACGAAGAAGTCGTGCGCCTGATGATAAGCTACGCGCCTGTCCATAACAATTGCAGTATCACTCAGCTTTAAATCGCAAAGATCTGAGGGGCACTGCCACTGCGCCCGTCACCCTGAGACATAAGTTGATAAATCCCATGTGCCTGTCATTTCACCAGCATCCTTACCCTTCAAAACTGGAACACAGTAATGCTGACGTTACTTATTGCTTGGCGACAGAAATAGGTAAGGTGGCAGTACTTCCCTGGACGAACTCTGTCACAAGGAGCTCTACTGCTACTAGTATTCATAAATTTGAAAAACCCAAAGTGACTAAGATATACAAATCATATTCCGTTGTACTAGAGTTACCTATATTTGAGAAAACTGTAGTTTAAGTTTTAAGTAGTCAGACCAACGAAAATACTGAGAATGAATTATGAAACAGTCTGTTCTAGAATTATAGCATTTTAAACCAAATTAATTTTAGCTTTTTGACTCAGTAACAATGTACCAATAAATATATCCGTATTTCAGAGGAAAATGGAGTAAAAGCCAAACTACAAAGTTGGCGTTAGGCGAGTGAAAACATATCTTTATAAATGTTTTGGTTCATATTCTTTTCAAGCTGTTTTTACGTAAAATTTTAATTTTTTTTTACGAAAAATGTTTCATTGACTAAACAGATGGAAAGCGCTTGAAAATGTAAGCCAATTACATCAATAGATAATTTTTGATAAAAGTGGCTTTCACTCCTTTTCTACCCTTAAGTGTCTTACAGTCTGCAATAAGCATCCACCGGCATTTGATTTTGTTTTACTTAATTACAATTTAAAACAACTTGCAACGGAATTTACAAATTACCTACTTTAAAACTTATTTTAATTTATATTTAAAATAAAAAGTTTGTTGGTAAATTGGGTAGAAAAAACTTTCAACGCATTTAATCCTCAGTTAACCCATTGACCCCGGTTACAATTATTAAATTGACAATTCGAGTGCGCTGGCGCATCCCATCTGGCGTTTTCATTCACGTATCACATTTGCTCATTATCTTAATGAGTAGTCTATGTAGTATGACGCATACAAAATTACTCAGGCTCAGGATGTTGATAATATATTTCATTAATAACGACTGCAATCTACTAACGTGCGTTCTAATTAAGGTAATAAACCTTACCTTAATAATAAGCCTTAATGTACCTTCCTATATATTTTTATACACGAACGGTTTGAGAACTAATGAACAATTTCCTTATCATAGCACCTATAGATAATTCTGTAATAATGAAGAGATTATTAGAAATTGTAAAAACGATTAGATTATAACTTAGCACAACAGTCTTTACTATAGATTAAGACTGGTACGCCTCATAGCTACTGAAGGAATTCTTATAAAAACAATTAGCCCCGTAGATTGATTGTACATACGAACGTTTCTTATCTCTTTTAAGTTTAGTTCAATGAATTTCTTTAGAATTATGTGCATCCGTTTCAATATATCTGCTATCAACAATCACTCTAAGTTACAATTTAATCGTCTTTACAATGTACAACCTTCTCTACATTATTACAGAAAGATCTAATTTACAAAACAACTGTCTATCGTGTCGCACTTTCTAATTTTAAAGCTCTGGCTGGTCCTTAGAGCGGACGAAAGTTTAAGGCTTGAGATTAGATACAATGTAGAAAACACGCAACAAAAGAGGACAAAGTAATAAAGTGTGCTTTGTACTGTACAATTTAACTCCACGGGGACCTCGAGTCGTTGGAGCGGGAACGCTTGCTAGCACAGTGTCAACAATGTGCTCTCTCCTTCGCTCCCCTATACCCACGGTTTTTGTTTGCCGCCTTCACAACTTGGAGCGAACCGTTTTCCACAACACCACATACGCACGCATGCATGCTCCATCAAACTCACCAAGTTTAATTAAATCCACAGGCAATCCAATATCATTGGTTTTTGTCACACAAATCATCGCACCTTGAAGACAGTTATTCAAAATCACTTCCCACAAATTGCTAAATACACTTCGTTATGTAGCATAGCCAGATTATACACTCAGCACGAAGAAATCACAACATAAGTGTGTGTCACTTTTGGTATCACAAGATTTGAAACCGGTTATGAAGTAGGACTGACAGACTTGGTTTGTGTTTAGAGCGCGCTGACGGGCTTTGCTGTTTGGGACATGCGCGTACAACACGATCGGTTGCGACGCGCTTGGCAGGGGCACTAGCGCGCCGCGCCGGTCTCCCCTCTCACGCTGCTTGAACTTGCCCGACAAGGTTCTCTCTCTACATGCGCGTGCGCCGATGCCACGTTTACTCCCGCTATAGAATAAAGCGTTGCCAGATCTACAATATTTTTTGTTTTGTGTTGACGCTACTAAATGAGGGGCCATAAAATAGAAACGTAGGGCATTGTATAAAAAACTGGAGGGTAGTATTTGAATAACATCGAACATTGCATTAAATTGTATATACTTGACGCGGGTTATGAATTATAGATTTAATTTAGATGCTATAGAAATCTTTTGTTAAAAGGTAGCTCGACGTTGATATCAGTATCAAATGGGCTAACCTACTTTAGAGATTTAAACGTAGCAATAATCACCAAACAAATCAATTATTTTGTTATAAAAAAACTGGATAAAATAATTTATACCACACTAGCTCAGCACGATATGAGGAAATATTTTTCAAACAGTGCAAAGTTTGTACATTTTGCTAATGGCAATAGTCCCCGTAGTACCCATCTGGTAACGTTTTTATTCTTCACGTGCGCCCCTCGCTGTGAGCCAGGTAGAGACGCGAGATTGAAAAAAAAAAACACCGTGTAGAGTCGACCGTCCGTAGTAACTTAGAATTAATCGTGCCGCAACGTGGCCTTCCTACTGAATATCTTTAATAAGTATGCATATTACGAAGACATTACTTCGGCTTTCAAATAACACAGTACAAACGGATGGGGTTTAGTTTTAAAAAGTTACTTTGACGTTTCATCCACAAGCAAAGCTATTAACATTTACTACGTACTTATTTCAAAAGTTTACCATTATGTGGGTCAAGAGAGAAAAATTACAAAGCAAAGCAAAAATGAGAATTTATAGCTGAAACATGTCCCTCAAGGGTCACAATACCAGCTGACGGGCATAACAGCAGAGGAAATAAAATATTGGTCATAATGCCGAGACAACTGCTTTGACCCTTTTGTTTACGAATCATTCTTATTTTTGAAAAATATTGCTTGCTATATATTACTAATATACAATGTAAAACGAGTTTTATAGGATTAGAAAGAGAAAGTTCTTGCTTTGACATAAATTTAATGCAATTTTATGGATTTAAAACCCATCCACTTGGAAATGATAAAAAGATACCTTTCTTATTTGACATTCACCTGTTCTTTCTGTTTTAAAAAGTTTTTATTTTGTTCAGCGAGTAAAAGTTACATTAACCCACCGTTAACTAATCGTAACCTTTTATAAATTTTTAATGGAGTTTCTTTCGAATAACTAGTCTCATAAACTGAAACAAACTACCAGATAATTATAAATTCTTATTTTTTGTATGTAACGTATTGTTCGCATCAAACTTAAGATTTTGAGGAATTGTCCAATTTTATGCAGCACCATTTATTAAGGCCATGTTTTGTGTAACTCGCTCCATTACGTAGAATAAATAATCTTTCATAGTTTTCAATTTTACCACACGCAGAAACTGTTTCTGAGTAAAAAGGAACAGTAGGAAATCAATGTGACTATAGAATTATATTATTATACAACTGGGTATTGTGGGAATATTCGTACGTGTCAGGTGTTACCTGGGCAGGTACCTGCTTTACTCCATTATACGTAACAGCCTTCTGCCACTGCTACTAATACCATGTTCCAATGATTTCTTTTATTATAATTTTTTTTATAATATAATTCGTTTTGGAATACGAACAACCAAAAAATTATAAAACAACATAATAAAAATGAGGTAATTATAAAGGTAAACCAATCAAAATCTAGGAAGTCCACAAAGTTGCAAATTTATTGAAGAGGTAAGAAGCGTAACGCTTCTTTAATAAGTACCAAGATTATATTCAAAATTTCCTATTTACGTAGTTTAAAACTATTGTGGAATAAAAGTTTATTATTCAATTTCTCCTACAATGGATGATGAAAATCCATATCAGTGTTCCATTTCCCTCTTTCAGGTTATAAACATCACTTTAAATTATAAATGTGAACAAATATACATTTATTAGAGCAACTCATACGCTTCCTATTCATTGTTTTTAAGAGAATCTATTTACATCATTCATTATTTTAGTAGCAGTAGAGCTCCTTGTGAAAGAGTTCAGGGTGGCAACCTTACCTATTTTTGCCGCCAAGCAGTAAGGTTTTGAAGTGTTAAGGGTGCTGGTGAAATTACAGGCACATGGGACTGTCAACTTATGTCTCAGGGTGACGGGCGCAGTGGCAGTGCCTCTCAAGTCTTTGTGATTTAAAGCACTGAGTGGCACTGCAACTGTTATGGACAGACGCATAGCTTACCACCAGACACACGACTTGTTCGTCTTGTCCCTTGATACCTATTATAAAAAAATTAATAAAAATTAAGTTGTGATGCACAATGATTCAGTTTCATGTTTTCCAGTGCGATTTATTTATCTAGAAGATAAAAGTATTTAGAATTTTGAATTTTCGTAAATGCTATGATAAGAAATCAAAATTGCTGTCTTTATCGTAGAAGACATTAGGTGTATCTTACGAGCACTGTAGTAGCAGTAGAGCTCTTTGTGAAAGAGTTCATTCGGGGAAGTACTGCCTCCGGTTTTACAGCACCCTTAACCTTCAAAACCGGTTTTCGGTTTCCGGTTTTGAAAGTGTGCTGGTGCAATTACAGGAACATGGGACCTGTTAATTTTTGTCTCAGGGTGACAAGCGCAGTGGCAGTATCCCTAATAATCTTTTACACAAATTTGCGATTTAAAGCTCTGCGAGGTACCTACTGTAACTGCTATGGACAGGCATGTCCCTTGACACCAGGGTTGTTTGTCCGTCACTTGATATAGAAAAAAATACACATAAGCAGTAGCACCACAACAATATTGTAAGTTTGATATACAACTTGAACTACTCAAACAGGTGGTAACATTTATAACTTTGTCCTACTTCCATTTTGTTTGCTCTGCGAGTGTCCTAGGTCGTTATCTGTTTGATGGACAAATTCCTAAAGGACTGGTATAGTTTCCTTGGATCATGTAGTAATTTTTCTGTGAGCTATTAATTACGCAGTCATCTTTTACAACAAGAGAGAGCTTGTGCTCAAAGACAGCCATACGCTGTGGGCGGTCCGTATACTCTGCCTAATTAAGACACCGTAGTGCCTACAATGTGCCTACACAATACTCATGCCTCGGACTCGGGTGGCCCCTATTTATCGCTTCTCCAACATTCATATGTCAGATACCACATAGATACGTGCGATAGCAAAAAATAACTGCATAACATTTGTTTATCTGTAAGTTTGTTTGTTACTTCCAAATGGATTGGTCTCAGCGGATCGCCCCCGTTAGAAATCTCTATTTATAAACGCCAGATGGTAAGACACTCGGATTTGTAGTAATCCTGATTGGAAATGAGCACATTCGAAATGCTTATCTATCTGTATGATCAAGGGAAAGATTGTCGTTACGATTACTAGGCAAATAGCTGACCTCAGGTGATGGCCCTGAAATAGATATAATATGAGGGAATGTATCTGATAAAGATGTCATGATTAACTAAACTGAGGTCCTATTATGGGACACAAACGAATGGAACAAAAGGCAATACCCATAATTGATGTTCGCCTGCAACGATGTAATGTTCAATGCCCAACTTTCTCCAGAATAACGTTTTCCGAAAGATAGGCAGGATGAGGTTACAGCGATGGCTGATAGCAAGCAGGCAGTACGGGCTAGTTTGTATAGGTTATCTACTGTAATAGACAGGTTCTATACATATTTATTGCCATTAGAGTGTATGGTATGTCGCCTCTTACGAATTGCCTTTTAACCTTTAAGGAATTATTTATTTAGGTATAGCTTTCAACGTTGAACTAGGAACTTTACTGAAGGATACCATTGTGCACTTTGCTCGAGTTGAATTATCAGATAACAATAAGAGGTTTTCTTAACAAATGTTATTTGTGGAATGACATTCTAAGAAAGTTATTGCACCGAAATTACTTTAAGTCGCTGTACTTTAGCTCCGAATTACGCTATCTGATACAGAACGGTTTACGATCTCGGTGGAGCCTATTTGCATATCAGTGGGTGCGGGTGTGGAGTGCGCCACCGCCCGCGCCCGCGCACCCGCCGCTGCAGGGGGACAATATATCTCACCCAAAGACGTCGCTATCTCCGCCTATTGCGCAGAATAGTACCGAGAAAGATGCGGAATACTGGATCACTGCTACAATAAAAAGTCAGGCTAGAAATTCTTTCTAATTCCATACAATAACATGCCTACATATAATAATAAATATTGAAACTGTATTTTGTTAAGATTCAGTTGTGAGTACATTTTCTAAACAAGTAGCTGCTAAAAATAAACACGTTGATAACCCTGTAGTTTGCAATATCTTCGATAAGGAGAAAATAGTTATCTCCGGTGCGCTGGGAGCTACGAGCGGAGGGTAGGTCGTCGGCGGTCGGAGCGTGCGATATCAGCTAGATGGGGCTTTGCTAACGACATCGACCGACATTTCACTCCGCTGAGAAAACCCGGCTACATCTTTTCTTCGCGGACCGCCCAGATAAGACGCATAGCCCATTTGTCATTACCATCTCGTGTCAGTTGGTTCGTTGCGCTCAAGTTCATAACTTCCCGCTGAAATATAGCAGTAGAAATGCGACATAAAAAATCTTATCTACTAAAAACTCCTGTGTGTTTAAATCTGGTTCCGTGTATTATCGAAATGCAGCCGATAAAAGGCCGTGATGATGGACATGAGAGTAGTGTTCCTCAATTATAATGACCTTGATACAATACGCGTGACCATTGTCGGGAATGGTATGATAATTACATCACAAAAGAGGCCGAAGTTGTTTACAGCCCGACCTTAAACTGATGTGAACAAAAAACTAAGACGTAAAAATAGGTACCTATATATACCTAATTGACCCTACAAGTAATAATAACAAAAATAATATTTATCTACGTAACATACGTTACATGCAATATGCAGAACTAAATTGTGTTAGAAATTTCGTATGATTGCCACATTTTAATTGACTGATCTTAGTATCATTAACAAATCTGCGATATTAAGTGTTTCGTTATTCAAGGTGATAAGAACAAAGCGCCTTTCTATGTCTTGATTTTGTGTAGCATTTGATCTTGGCGGTGATAATGCCGTTCACCGGTAGGCCAATTAATTAAAGCCTATACGAAAACGCGTATCAGAAAAACCGTGGTTCAATTAAGCGTTACAACGAGAGTCAGGCCAGTAAGATTGTTCAACAAGACTTGCACAGTTTGAGTTACCGACGTCGTCATCGGTCACCGACATTGTTGGTTCCGGTCACATCGATTCGTCCTGGTTAACGTACTTTTTTGCGACATGTTTTGGCGTTTTGTTAAAATACATAATAGGAACGTTTTGGTTAACCACATGTTTTATTTAACGGTGCTGGGCATTGAGCGGGGGATATTAAAGGTGGTACTTAGAGTGGCGCTGACGGGGCGACCGGGCCGCGGAAGGACGATCTAATTCCAAACAAATGCAAATTGAGCGAGGCCGCGAGAGCGCAGAGCTCGAGCTGGACATCCGCTTAATGGCGAGTATTGTGCTAATGGCAGAGTAATTGGTCCGAGGTCGCACGCCGAGAGCCGTCAACCGACACCTCACCTGATAAAATTAACAAAAACCAATTTCACTCTGTTGCCAGATCGATCGCACGCCCCTTAACACTTTGTTTCTCAGCCGTAAGATTTAATTACACACGTAATTAGATCAAATCAAGTCCTCGATTTCACGATTGCTACGGTTATTTACCGGGCCACGTCTGTTACGTAGTAGGTACGTCTATTAAATATAAATGTAGGTACCTATATAATATTGAGTTATATATCTATATAACTCAATATATATATCTTCCTATATTCTTACCGTACATGGTGCTATAGTACAAAGACATTTCCAACGAGGATCAGTTAATTCTAAATACTTAATCAAAACTTTTCCGCCTTGTAACGTCAAATATTTTTAATATAAAATTATCACAGAACGTTGAGAAAAAAAAATTCCATGGAAATGTCCATGCACTATGGTAGACGAGTATCTATATAATTACGTCACTAATTGTACTAATGTAGGTACTGAGAACGTACAATTGCACGGTCAGATTACGAGATACAGAGCGTTTCACACAGCCTGTGTGATTGCCGCATCATCACATGTCATCTGGCGGTTGCCGCGTCCTTGTTGCGCGCGCGCAGGAAGTCACTCATTGTGCTTGCTAACAGACCGCTGACCATTAACTCTACAGTATTATACTGGTACACTTATATTAAATCCCATTCACACATTTCCGTTTACATGTAATTTGGTTTTCATCTGTTTTTCCATTATATCTACAAACGGCTCCAAACTTTTTTCTAACGCAAGGCAACGTGTCGTCCTTTATATATAAGAAAAATAAAGTGAGCTTTTGACCTCGATCTCATCTGATGGAAAGTGAGGATGTGGTCCGATTAGCACGATTTAGCATGCACACCTGTATAATGCTTAAACACATATCATTACCCAATTTCAAGGGCCCCGCGTCAAGGGTGGGTGTGGCCCCAAGTTATAGCGTTGCTCTTATTAACTTATACTATATAAGTCACCCAAATTAGTGACTCTAACTCCTTAAGTTAGAGGTAGGGTCCCATGAAATCGGTTAGTGTAAAACGTTCTATTCACTCCCGCCTTGAAAAGGCCCAATTTATAGTGTGCTGGAACAAATCTGCAGGCAGGGAATTCAATACCGTACGTTATGTAAATGTCTAAGCAGAAATAAACTCAATTGAAATAATGTATCCCTCACAAACGTTGTCTTTACTTTGTTTATTTAGTTCCCCTTTATTCTTTAACAAATCATGACGTTAGAGCATAATGACGGCTAATGTGGCGCTAGAGAAAAGCAATGCTGCAAAAAGTGCATTCATCGCGGAACATGGTGTTTACAAATAGTTTACCGCCGCATTCTTATTATCGCTATTACGTATAAATTCATACGCCCCGGTAATTAGACAATAGCTTTATCAGTACTTCGCAACCAAATTCCTGAACACGACTTTAAATAATACATAATTAATACTTGTATTAATTAATGCTCATGAAAGTGTAGCAAGTTTCGCTGCATTTCCTGTTTGGTTGCATCAATCATTAATTTTGCTAAAAAAATTTTTTTTTGGTCTGTACAAATTTGAAAACCCAAATGTAGAGTTTAGACGTAGATATTTATCTAAAACTAGACCTGCAGAACACGTCTGTGAGTCACATCATGTTTTTATAAACTTCTAGAGAAATAGAAATATCGCTCACTGTACCTACTCATTATATAGCAGTGGACACGTAAAAGAAGGGGTGTGTAGTACGGACGTGCACAAGATGCGATAATTACGGCCTATGACGTCATGCACCGTCTCCGGCTCCCACGCGTAGCCGTCTCTTATCACGACAATTATCGCATTGACCCAAGCTGACGACCCTTTGCTCTCCCGTGTGATTGCCAAGGACTCCAAAGAACTTAAGTAGTTTATCTATTAGGGTACAATCTGAAGATAATTCTCGATCGCTCTTCTAACATGTGATCAATCTTTTGTACGTTTTGTCAATAACGTTCAGTGGTCTATGTATTGAATTAGTTTTTAAGGTGTTATTTATTAATTAATATTTCTGGGGTGTTTATTTTCTACGGCTCTACACATTACATAAGATATAAATTTTAAGTACTCCAATCGATTCTTATTTTGCTGTATAGGTAAATTCGTATGATTGCTGCGTCAGGAAGTGTTTCTGTAATTACCCGTGCGAGTATGGTTTCTCTTCCGTGGTTATCTTGTTTATGATCATGGTAACTCGTATCTCGCGTCGTTCGCTGCCCGTGCCACCGCCGGCAGTTCAGGAACACAAGTGTAATTAAACTTAAAACTAAGGGCCGAGTGTGAGAAAAATAAAGCTAAATGAGTCGATGACGTCCGTGAGATCTTACCACAACAAAAGTCGCCTTCAACTCGTAAAATGTCGTTCCCACAAATGGTGAAGAGTTGGTTGGGAACGATCTTTGTGTCGACTACAAAAACATAGTGTTGGTTACTAATCTGCTAAGACAGAGTAAAATATAAGGACAATGAGCAATTCGTTCCCATGTTCCCGTAGCTCAATGGGAAAATGCGCTTAGTATAGTCGCAGGTTTCTCACAACGTACATATGCAATGAGCTTTCATATTCGCACACGGTTGCTTTGGCATTGTTAGAGCACTTTAGAACAAGACCGTTTGGTTACATTGTTTATGAAAACCTTGCAACTTTGGTGGTATTCTCTAAACAGCTTGGGGTCTGTTTAGAGATGTATTGTAAACATAAGCGCTTTGCAGTCGAGAATCGTAATTTTCAGCGAAACGAGATTGGGACACGAGTTACATGCGAACTGACATTTTGAATATAGCTTATAATTTATAGATGCAAATTGGAACGAAATTACATATGCGTGTTACAAATGATTCGAGCAAAATATGATTTTGAATCTGATGAAATGGCTGCTCATTTGCAATCAAATCCTAATATTATTAGCGGGTTTACGCAATGAATTTGTTCGCATGCAGGTTGGCCTCGCTTGTGTTAAAATGCATTTATAGCGTTTAAATCGTTACAATGGACGATCGTATTCATAAACTACAATGGTAAAATTACTCAACAAAAAGTAAATAATCTGCTATCTAATTTTCTTTATGTAAGTCACCCATATCACTTTAAAGGTCAGCCTGGTATAAGTATGTAATAAAACACCCAAGTAATAAAAGATGTTTCATTAAGAATATGACCATTATTTCTACGAAGTTGGTATATTAGTTTATGCCAATATGTTCTGAGTGATGATACGACTCTGTTCATTGGTCGATTATGAAAATAACACCTCAGTATACGCATATTGTTATGCATAACATATGTGACATATTTTTAAGTAAATAAGTGTACGTACTGTGTCCACAGATGTACAAATAAGGATACTTAGTTATCCGCGTCTTCGAGTGTAATATCCTTTTTTAAGGACGCTTTTGTGGTTTGCTTATTTTTTGTACTATACTAATTATCACACAAACTTCGTCCACTATTTAACCCCCTTTCAGATTTATCTTCGTGACTTAACTTGTCCTTTTCATAGATCCCATCTATCTCTATACCAAAATCCATTAAAATTAGTTCAGTAGTTTAGGCGTGAAAACGTTACAGAGTTACATTTGCATTTATAATGTTAGTTTGGATTATTAAACAAGATTTTATTATTTATAATATCAAGTGACGGGACGAACAATCGTGCTCCTGATGGTAAGCTACACGCCTGTCCATAACAGTTGCAGTGCCACTCAGAGCTTTAAATCGCAAACATCTGAGGAGCACTCCCACTGCTCCTGTCACCCTGAGATATAAGTTGACAAGTCCTATGTGCCTGTAATTTCACCAGTACCTTACCCTTCCAAACCGGAACACACTAACGTTGACATTAGTGCTTGGCGGCAGAAATAGGTTAGCTCTACTGCTACTAATAATAAAAGAAAGATGTACATCATATAACTGCGCTGCCATATGATACACCAAAATACAAGTTGATAGGTAAAAAAAATATTGTGTTAAGGCAATTATTTCTGCGTTCACACGATAAATGTGTGACGCTGGGATACTTTCCGTTTTATGTTATTTACGAACGAAAGATATATGATATGGGAGTATTGAATTTACTTCTTTTGAGGAAAATTAGATCCCATCGGAAAATGTTTTATTTCAGTAATATTGTTAGTGTTATGAATAAAATTGTTAACGTCGTCTTGCTATGCATATTTGTATTTTAGATACGCAATAGAACAAAGAGAACTTTTATATAAAACTTCGAGGGAGAAAGGGCGTAAAAGCCAAAGCCCAAGGTTAGTCCGCCACGCTGGCCCAATGCGGGTTGGGGACTTCACACGTTTTCTGAGAGTTGTGAACCGTCTTCGACATGTAGGTTTCACCACGATGTTCTCCTGCATCGAAAAGCTCACGGAAAATTTCAAATTCAATTTGACACATAAATTCGAGAAACTCGGAGTTGCGAGCCCGGATTCGAACCCACGGCTCTCTCTTGAGAGGCGGTAGGTAGGTCTAACCATTACACTACCACGCCTTGTCAAATAATTTAACTATACTACGTCAATCTCATTTTTGATAAAATTGACTTTTAAGCCCTATCTTTCCTGTAATATCTATACTCCTGTTTCACAAGTGTTGTTATTTGTGAACTGCCTATTTGGAGCCAATATACCAGTTTTTAATTACAAGAAATAAATAATAAGTGCGTGAATTAATTAAATAAATCTAGTTATGAAACGATAACGAGTAGTGAAATATTTATTGCGTGGTCTTTCTGATGGGGTGGGTTGTTTTGAAACTGTAAACGTACAAGCAATAGACGTGAAGATGCAGCAATGAACGACGTTTAACCTAAATTGTTTGATTGCCTCTCACGTCTGTCCTGAGAACCCTATCGGGAACTCGGCCCTCGGTACCAATACATCCGAGTCTTGAGACTGATGACATAACCCTTCTTTAAGTACCTACTTACTTGAGTTCAACAGATCAATATAAGCGTTCCTCGAACCGTGAGGCATTATGACATTAAAGTAAGTAGGTAATAAAATTCAAACCTAAGTTGGACATATGCATAATTCATAATTTAACGCTAGCAGAAAATCTGGCAATAAATTATTGTGTCCAAAATTCCAAGGTTTATCTTTCGATTTCTTGATGAATGTTTTTCCTTTATGCAAATTCTCGTTTCAGTTCTTAGAAAATCGATCTCAGATTTGTCTAACCTTGTGTTCGGATTTGCAAACAAACGAATAACATATTTGTTTAAACGAATTCGGTGAAGAACACGTACATAATATGGTACCACCTGGGGATTATTTAATGACGGCAACCTTAACATGACAACTTGCAATAAAACACCAGCAGTGAATTATGCAAGGCGTGCTTAACGTCACTAAGCGTGTGTGAAAAATACCACAGACGCGTATAGCATAAAGTCATACAACTCGTTTGAATCGTATTACGAATAAGCGGTAATGTCAAATTGGTTACAGCCAACTTTCAAGTGGATTTGACCATAAATCATAATACAATCCGACCAAGATTGTGTGTTTGGTAAGCAATAATCGGCTCGCCATCGTTCGCAGAATGTCTAAAATAGGCTGCCGTAGTTGTATCTTGGCGTTTCCTTATGAGTGGAGCGTTCGTGGGCGGCTTGCGTCGTTCCTTGGTTTATACTTCCCGAGACCGAAATAATCCACAATCGACGGCATCCGCTATTGAACAGTGAGTATTGCCGACAATATGCGTGTTATGATTGAGCAACGAGCCGTGCTTCAAAAATAACATGCACCTAAAGCCGATGTTATGATTAAGGCTCCTCTTTGAATTACTGTCTGCCACCGAGTTATAAAATATACAGAATGCGCGTGACACGGTTATGTGGAGAAGTCTCTACAGAATATTCTAGAGATTCTACGCAGACGTATTTGCTGAAATAAAATGCTGAGTGGATGTACAAATAGTAGTAGTTTAGTAGCAGTAGTGCTCCTTGCGAAAGAGTTCGTCCAGGGAGTACTGTCACCTTACCTATTTCTGCCACCAAGCAGTAATGTCAGTAATTACTGTTTTGAAGGGCAAGGGTGCTGGTGAAATTACAGGCACATGGGACTTCAATTTATATCTTAGGGTGACGGGCGCAGTGACAGTGCCCCTCAGATCTTTGCTATTTAAAGCTCTGAATGGCACTGCAACTGTTATGGACAGGCATGTAGCTTACCATCAGGCGCACGACTTGTTCGTCCCGTCACTTGATATTATAAAAAAAATAGTACTACCAGACCGCATGTTCAGTTTTTTGGATACAACTCACAGTCCGTTGGTACTTTGTTACATTACTGAGAAATCTGCTAAAATTTCAATCATATAGAAGTAATATTTAAGCAAACTTCAAACTATCGTGTCTGGACACAGTCTGAAATTTGTACGTGCTCTTACCAAAAAACCCTGCTGCATATAATTTCTTCAGCAACAGAGTGTTTCATAAATGGAACACGTTGTTTCTGCTGTCTATGTTAATTCCTTCAGAAACCAACTCGACAACTGCATACTAGTGTATCGGTGCTAAATAAAGTGAACTAAACTTAATAATAAACAAACAATTTTGACAATGAGTGATGTAGATTTCTGTGAATTCTCTCTCTCTGATCAGCATTATTATTCCCATGCTGCTGGTTTAATTTTAAAATCAGTGCACATTAATATACCTGCGTATTTAAGTTTGCAATCAGATGAACAGTCATAAGGATACATTTACGATTTATTTATTGGCATCGCCATGGAGGGCAGGCAGTGGCCGCACACAGTCATCTGGGATGACGGTGCTGCCTTGACGAACGAAGCCAGACGGAAGTGACAACCGGTTTCAAGCATTCCTACTAAGCCTATTCAGATAAGCTCGGGTAGACGGACTCCACTGGTAAAAGATAAATTTTCCTCAACTTATTGCGAATAGCTGCAAGAAAGCATGACAACACGATCAGAAATTATTACACCATTAAACTAGCTGCCCATGCGCCGAGGACAATGTCCGTAGATCGTAATCCTTTAAATAATTACTTAGGATATTTGTATGTGCGTGCTAGATCGTTAAAAATATTGCGTGACGTATCAATATTCGGATGGAGCCATGACATTCATAATTATTCTACGCACAGGAAACGACAATGGTAAAACGCTGTTCTTAAATTCCTTTTTGTTCTTAATCTCCGGAGGTAAGACCTGTGTTTTGAAGTTATAATTTTCGTGATTGTTACATCAAGAATTTACGTATCGCATGATACACGAAATGTTTTCAATCGCTTAACTAGTTAAAATTTACAATAAATATGCCTCAGCATATTTTACTTAGCGTTAAACAGAATTTAATGCAATTTTAATGTTGTGGAGCGGCGACTATTAACTGCAATCGACTTCGTTGTATTGCGATAAACAAATTAGCTGATGGAGAGACAATGGCCGACGACATTAGTCGAGCAACAAAAAGAATCTCGATCTGACGCCAATTTTGTTTAATGCATTGCTAAACATCAATTACCTAAATATAATGCTCATTTTGCAATTATAGTGCAAGGCTATGTTTACATATGTTTTAATGCCTTTAGAGTCTGTATAAGTCAGAGATAAAGTGCCTTGGAATTTCTCTAAACTCCTTTTAAATTGTAAATATATGCACCATATAGCAAATATATACGTTCATTAGTAGGTAAAGTAACTACACTAAACTTACAATGTTCTTTAATGCCTACTTAGTGCCTAACGAAAAATAAAAATAGTAAGTAGCAAACATAAAGTACAACGTTACTATATATTAACACATATTAGTGTGAAAAGTGATAAAAGAATTAATATCCCACGGCCCCTCTGCCTTACTTTGTACAATGAATGGGAAACTGTTGGGCTCATAATACGTAGAACGCGTTGAATTTTCTTAGTATAGAAATTCATTTATTCTAATGTACAATAAAACATTCAAAATACACCGCTGCTCTAGCACAGCTTTTCTTGGTGTGCCTCACCTCCATATTTTGTCTGCTCTACCTACGCTCTTGGCGGAAATTTTTCGTTGATATATTAAAATAACTTTGTGTTGAGTAGGTAGAGCTAAAGCTCAGGAATGAAGTTAGGTAGTATCTAAATATAATAACATTATATATCTAAAAATGCTATTCCTTTTCATATTCATAACGACTAATGCTTTGGTGAAGGTCGTTTTATAGTACACGGGTCTTTCAATTACTTCTTTCTTCTTTGCGAGTCTTATTTCTTCTTTCAAGCACTTAGGTGATTATACAATCGTATGACTGATATAATCATAATGAGGTGGCTAAACGAGTCTAGAAATCGTTACTGTAATGAGTGCGGACTGTAATAGGACGTAGTCGTTAGATTGAGTTGCGAGAGGCACTTTTCAAATATAAACCAGGATTGTATTCATGGATAAATATTTACTGCGTATTTTCAGTTCGAAGCCTGTTCTAGAACAACCAAGATATTCTTTTTTTACAATACTATTTTTTTTAAATAAAATTCTAAATACAAACCCACATTCATTCAGCCGGCACTAATACAAACCATAATGCCTAGTCTACATCCCTTTTCCTCACAACCTCCTCTGAAGGGAGGAACATCCCTTTTTTTTTTTTTTTTTTTGACGGGGGGGAAATCTTTATGGATACCCCTGAGCCCAGGGAGACTCAGGGGTTATGTGGGGACTCTCCCTCCAGACTGGAGGGCCTACCCCACTAAAACCCCCCCGGGTTTCCCTCTCGCCGGTTGAGTCGGCGCCGTGGGATCAGTGAACATTCACCACGACGCCGCCCGGGGAGGAACATCCCTAGCTAGTGCCCTACCTGTGATAGGCAACTTACACATGTGATCAGCCTTTGCTATAGGCTAGCCACACACTGCTCGGAAGCTATATTGCTGTGGCTTTAATCTGCTAAAAAACCTATCTAAAAGGACTCATAAAATAAAAGGATCATAGATTATAATGGTTGACTGATTTTTACGTTGTTTTTAAATTAAGTTAGAAATTGTTTTGTATTTTCTTTCCAAACGACTTAACAATTTATCATCGTTCAGATAAACAGGTTATTTTGATAGAAACAATTCTACTTGAATAATTTTTCTGTGGCGCAGACGCTAGTTCAGTGCCGGCACAAATTGTTGATTACAAAAGAGCAGTTATTGAGACGTCGCCGTCGTCGCTTGCACAGGAAGCAAGCAGATTGATACTTGTGTATTTACTTTTGATCATAAATACTTTTATGATCTGAGCTACAACTTTTAAGTGAATTTAATCCAACGGTCATTACATTAGACGTTCTAATACAAATTTGCTTTACTGATTTACTAATTTTAGTAAAATTAATGGAATTCGCGTCACTTTTGCATATGACGACGAACATTTTTATATATTGTGTTGAATTTAGTAAATTACTTAGTGTAATTTCAAAAAATCAGTATGCCAGTCGTACGAGCACAATACAATAGTAACAAGCTAGTAATAGTGCTCGAGAGAAAGTTTTGTTGTAACTAAGTATTGTTTCCGGTACACTTGGTGCACTATTGTTTGCAAATGACTCATCGGATGTTATATCACGCGACTCCACATTGTGACAAACAAATATTTCCAATTTCTTTAAATTATTTCCACAAATGCTTAGATTGTTCATTACATGTTCAGAGTCGTGAATCATTTTGTAATTACTTAATGCTCCGGATACAAGATTGATAACAAACTGTTTACGTTCAGTTGTACTTTTGGTTTTGGCTAATTTTGGTGGCAATTTTTATTATTTAAATATTCTACAATATTATCATTAATTATTATTTAATGCTCGACTGTAGTATCCCGAAATATTATTTAATATTTCGCGATAATATACTAGAATACTTAAGTAATAAAAACTGTCACCGAAATTAGGTAGAGAAAACTAACCTGAAAATGACTCTTTTCGTTTTGAATTGTGATTGTAAGTTTTGAGTTTTTTACGTGGAAAATAAAAATAAATAAATAACAATACGCTGGGATTGAGACTAATAGATCGATTTGCCTGTTATTAATTTTAAATAATTTTAGAAGCTGCTGCATTAATTCCATTTCAGTATTATTAGTACGATTGTTTCAAATTTATTTTAAATTCAGATGACAGAAAGGAAAGTTCAATCGAGAACCGTAGGTTATGGTTAGGCGGTGAAAGCATACGGTCAGAGGTTGACCGCCGCCGCCGCCAGTCTGTCGCGCCGCGGCCACAGTGATATGACACTTTCGGTTTTTTCCTAAGTTAATCCATTTCCATAATTTGGGTCAATGACTTGTTCTTTTTTGCTGACTGTTTAGCTTTGTTGTTTTGAGTTCTCGTTTTCAATTGTAGGTAATTAAATTTCGTGCGTTTAAAAAAAAATGAAATATGTGCGTTGATTATTTCTGTTATTAAGATTACTATTGTACGGATAATATAGTAAGTTTACCAGTAGCCTTTTGGTGCTAACTTTTTTTTATGGATCGAACAAGTCGTGCGCCTGGGGGTAAGCGACATGCCTGTCCATAACAGTTGTAGTACCACTCAGAGCTTTAAATCGCAAAAATCAGAGGGGCACTGCTACAGCGCCCGTAACCCGGAAACATAAGTTGACAAGTCCCATGTGCCTGTAATTTCACGAGCAGCCTTACCTTCTAAACCGGAACTTATTAATGCTTCCATCACTGTGCTTGGCGGCAGAAACAGGTAGGTGACAGGACTTCCTTGGACGAAGACAGTTACTGCTACTAGAACTTATCTAAAGATGAGTAGTGGCATGCGTAATAAATTTATTTGACAAAGAATTTTAACGAAGAAATTGTAACAGTATAAAAAGCGCCTATTACGACCGATGAGATCATTTAGTAAGTAGTAGATGACCGGAGTATTTCATTAGCGTGGAGCATCGAGGCACCAATTGGTGGACGCAATCGCCGCTCCGGACGAATCTCATTAACAGCCCAGATTGATAGCCCCTGGAAAATGCTTGGAACTATTTCACGGTACATTAATATTGAATATTCACGGTGTCGATGATAACGGACACCTTATTAATTACTTGTGGATAAGTTCAGGCGACGCGACGTGACCACTGAATATGTGGGTAGTTTTATTTTAAAGTGATGAAACTTTAAGGGTATTATTGAAGTTAAGAGACTATTCATTAGTACAGCAAAAATAATAGGATATTTTTTATAGCAAGTAGGAATGTTTTGTTCTGATTTCTATACGTGAAAGTTTTATTTAGGTGGAAGCGGTAAAATATGTAGGGCGGACTTGGTAATATAGTGTTTCCACATAAATACTTGCTTGACTTTACGGCGACGTTGTTATAATGTGATTGATGGCGTTAAGCCCTATACTTTATTGTAGCCGCAAATTTCTTCCTAGTTACGTGTCAAAATGTTACAAAACTTTACAAATGCTACAAAATACTTAGTCATGCTGGATGCAGTTGTGTGATAGCATCGAACCGTCGTCGGCAGACGATGACATAACTCCAAGAAACGGTCTCGAGTCACGTCCTGCTGTAATCTGTGGCAATAACCCAGCCGCGAGATATTTGACTTCAGTCTACTCTATCGCAGTCCACAGTCAAACTTCTCGTCCCTTAAGCCACTCTGCTGCGCCCACGGCGTTTCTCGTACATCAAATTTATCCGAACTAAATTTAAATAGATAGGTAACGGTTTGTTGCGCAATGGAGCATCGACCGGGCACCGAGTAGAGCCCATTTGATTACTTATGCATCAAACGCGTTCCGACAACCCTCCTCCCACCTCGCCTCAACTATAACAACCTCACACACCATCATACCAAACTTAATAACGCTGAATAGCTCCAGTCAAGTTCAAAAATGTTTTAAATTTAATAGACGGTTGGTTGTGCCACAAGCTGTATATCAATCAGTGCTTTAATGTTTCTTTGGAAACTATTTATAACGTCCAAAAAAAGAGGGCGATATCAGTTGTTACGAATGTCCTGTCCAGTAACAAAGCCATTGTCCTGGGAGGAGGCAGTTTTTCAATTTGAACAATTGCAATTTTTTACGACGCTGTCTTGCCTCCTAGATCAAACTGATAGATTGACTGATGTTCGAAGTAAGTGTATTTAGTTGTATTTTGCTTGTACCCTTCAGCAAATCTGTGCAAAGAGGTCACTAGGTAAACTACGACTAATAAAAAACGATACTAATGCTTCGTTTCATGGTTGGTGCAACCTGTACAAAAACTCTGTGAATAATGTTACCCTAATGTGTAAGTCCATGTCGTTTCTGAATGAAGAGACCTACCGCGATATACTATAATTGCAATGTAACCATTTCTGTTTAACACTTTGGGTCTGCGTTTAATGGATGGCTTACGGTTGGTGAATGCGTGCAAGAATGCTGTCCTTGTAGATTTAATGCTGTTTGTGTTGCAATAAATCGTTTATCCTTGTCAGTCGATCGAATTTCTCGGCTACACAGCGCTTAATAAACCCCTTACTGGAAATCTATTACTTGTAGAGTAAGCGTCTAAGTAGTTCCTGGTAATTATCTCTAATGATTTGCTACGCGAAGTAAATCACTACCAATTCATTTCCAACAGGTATTAAAAAGTAAGCCATTAATTCCACGTTTATTAAATACAGTCTCACAGAGTTAACGGTCTTAGATAACTGTATAAGCAACTGGAGCGTCAGTATTCATGGTAAATGTGATCGAGGGTATAGCCCTTGGTTTGTTTTTGCTTGGCAGTCTGCAGTGCAAGTTTGTTCGTTCGGGACATTCTCGCTCGTATGTGGCGACGTCCAAGTCTGATTATCTTGTGAGCAGGGACCGTGTCGCCGCCATCGCTCGTACTTCCCTTCGCTCCGGACCGCTGCCCAGGATCGTCGGTTGGACCTAACAAAGTTACTCGTTTGTTTACCGTACTTGCCTTACTCTCTGATGGCGTGCAGTCAATATGTTTCGTATTCTTGCCAGTGCAAGCGAAATCTTGGCGGAATAATATTCTGAAACATCTGAATCATGAGTGGAGTTTGTATAACCAAAAACCACAAGTATGTAAAGACGGTTTTTTAATACTAAAGGGATTATAAGAATAAGGTCGATTACTCAACTTAGTCGTCAACTTAGTCTTCTGAAATATCAGTCTATTTTTACGCACGTACGTAGCAAATGTAGTCGGAATTTTTGTAGTGATGCGTGAGGTCACGAGGAGCACGACCGTTTCCTTACGTAGTGACGTTTTACGTAAAAAGTCATTCATCATTCTATATACTAACTGGCCAACAAAAGACCACGATTTGTGGTAAAATTAAATTTTGCTCCCTTTTATTACAAAAAAATTGTATCATTGCTGTTGCTTCGTATGAATCTTGCAACTACATTCATGTTTTATAGATAGGCGTCAATATAGTACCTAAATACAAAATAATAGCTAAAAACAAAAGCGTAATTTTAAATACCTACATTTTTTTCAATGTAGGTACTAGTAAATGGTTTTTCCTCTGGCTATATCTCAGTTTGATGGCTCTTCTTCGTGATAGATTGGTTGAACCTAACGACTAATGGTCACTGAGCATTTATTTAGGAACAATTTACGCTTAAATGTAATTGACTCCTATATGTATGGATTTGGAGGACGTACTTGTTACAAAAAACGCCCTACAATGTCACATTGTGAGAAAAATCATTAATCAAGAGCTGCAAAAAGAATTCTCGCTGGAAAAGAACATCTCGACCGAACCGTGTAAAAACTAAATTCATTTTTCTGTGTTAGTTCTGACAATGACATCCTTGAGGTGTTTAACATAATTGCAAATATGGAAAGTTAAAACTGCTTTCGCTATGACCTAATTTGCTTGAGAAGAAGCCGCAAGGCAAATGACGAGGTCGATCGTAATGACAGTAAAACAGTTGATTTGATCTCTACAATAGTCTTTTTTTTTCATTACGCAAGTTCTAGAAAGTGTCATATTACAAATGACACATAACTATCCCCAAATTGTCAATGCGCTTACGACCGCTTGATAACTCGAAGAGCGGTTACACAAGGCGACATTTTGCAGCGACGCAAACGCGATACAAACGCGACACAATGATTCAACGTATGCGACTGTACTGACGCGCGTTTGCATCGATGCAATCGCCTATAAATCGCAAGTGTAGCGTTTCAATCACGCGTTCCACGAACGCACGGTTGCGTTGCGCTGCTACATGTCGCCGTGTGTAACTACTCTAAAAGGTTATGAAATAATTAGAAGGTAAAATGTAAAATGCCGCTCCCTCATCGACGCTTTGGACAAATAACTCATAATGTGTGCACAAGTTCATTAATTAGCGAGTGTTACGAGAATCGCCGAAGGTTACTAGTTATTGCTCGTGAATATATTATGGTGGTCAAGTGACCGTTGCACATTTGCTAGCACATAGTTTGTTTTATAATGATAGCACACGAACTGGATACGTGATAGTTCGCAACTTAAGCCGCGCAGATAATGCACACTGCCACCACTTAGGTGCTATAGGTAAGTACGCACAGATATATGATATATATAGTACGCAAAAGTATCTATTTGATATTGTAATTTAAACACTATGGCAACAACGTAAGGTATTATTTTGCAGCGGTAAATTTTGATACTTTGACATTACTGTATCGCCGTGCGTACTTAAGTACTCGCAAATGTATCATGGCATCTTTGCACATTTGAAATGTGATCTGAATAAATTCATATGACCATCAAGATGCATACTTAGTTACTCACAAGGTATTTGTTAATCATGTTTTTATTTTTATAATGAGACGTTCATTATTAATTTATTTCAATTGTCAAATACTTGGGAGAGTATCGTTATTCGGAAATTGGACGAATTTGTGACAACAGAAAATGAAATATTTTCTTGGTTATTAACAATAAAGAAATGCTCAGAAAATCAGAAAATGTGTATGAAGAAAAAAAAGATTTGAAAAATTTATAATTTTTGGTGCTCCTAAGATTTGGTAATGCATTCTAGTTTTGAAGAAGTCACCTTTTCTAGAAACGAAACGAATTTCAGTGCCAATAGTGTGGTTTATCCATAATTAGTATCCTTACAAATTTCTGCCGCCAAGCGGTAATGTGAGCGTTACTGCATTTCGGTTTTGAAGAGTAAGGGGCTGGTGAGGTTACAGGCAAATGGGATTTGTCAACTTATGTCTCAAGGTAACGAACGGGTATAGTGGCAGAACCTTTTAGATCTTTGCGATTTAAAGCTCTGAGTGGCACTGCATTTGCTATGGATAGGCGTGTAGCTTACCACCAGGTGCACGACTTGTTTGTCCCGTCTATATTCTCAGCAGGAAGTCTCAGTAGAGGTAGAAGGAGACGGAGAAGTAGGTGACGGCACTTCCCTGGACGAACTCATTCATAAGAACCTCTACTGACGGTGTTCCTTCATCTAGAAACGAATTTCAGTGCTAATAGTATGATTTATCCATAAATGCATTTAACTTTACATATTCTCAGCAGGAAAGACTAAAAGTTAATTTATCATTTGTCATTTGAAAATGTGCTAGCGTTAAAAACCGCGAAAAAAAAGCGTAAAAAATTATTATGAAAATTGAAGCAATTTGTAATCAAATTGCTTCAATTTTCACAGTCTTTATGGACTTGCTGAACAATGATATTAAAATAAGTTTAAACAGATTAATTTACTATGTATAATCTGATCGAGTAATGATGATGTTTCAAAATGTAAAATTTAAAGTTTTTGATACGTCATGATTCCAAATTTTCTTTCTTCCGTGGTTATAATATAGGTAAGTGTAAGTATTTATTTATTTTATTTTAATTTATTATCATGGGGTACACGAAAGGAGGCTCCCCGCACGACGTACCATGACGGGTACGTCATGGTACGTAGGTATACTATAGTAGGTATACTATGTACCTACAGGTCTGGTGCATCTTGGGCAACAATTAGCGAGTACCTTATACCCGATTGGCAAATCCTTCTACCACGATGGTAAGCGTAAGAGCATTTGTGCACTACGTCCGATTCCTGTAAGGTCCGAATCAGAGAAATGACGGTCCGAAATGTTACAGGGATCATTTATTTTTATCCCTAGGTGTACAAGCTGTATTCGTATTTCCTCTTACTTTTATTGTATATTTTATTATCTTATGCTATGTTTGTATTTACTTTTCTCGGACTTGCACGTACACAAGCGACATCCGAAGTGGGTCCGAGTTTTCTAGATTCGTACAGTTTCGGATTCGGAATGAATACGCTGTGCGCCAACGCGCTTAAAGTGTATGCCATCGATACGATAAGAGAGAAGTTAAATAGATTTTTAATTTAGTTAAGTATTTTATTTATTTTTATTAGTGATATACATGTACAATATCTACTAAATTCGTATTTGGTAGCATTTGTTGCAACCTCAATTGAATATTATTGTTAATTATATCCTATTATCCGGAGGCTTTTTTTATAATATCAAGTGTCGAGACGAACAAGTCGTACGCCTGATGGTATGCTACGCGCCTGTCCATGACAGTTGCAATGCCACTCAGAGCCTTAAATCGCAAAGATGTGCTCTTCAATACCGGAATACAGTAATGCATTACTGCTTGGCGGCAGAAATAGGTAAGGTGGCAGTACTTCCCTGGGCGAACTCTTTCACAAGTAGCTCTACTGTTACTAGAAAGGTGATGCAAAATATAATATAGAGACCATTTATGGTTCTCGTTGTGTACCTACAGCAATGAGAGGGGCGCATTTTTCATAATTGAGAAATTATTATTGAAGTAATATATTATTTTATTCTTTTATAACCCATATAAGCTTGTATTTATGTAATACTATGTATGTTGTGTGCAATAAAGTATATTTGTATTGTATTGTATGGTAAGACAGGTGTTGGTAAATGTGATGATGAGATGATGAATCGAACTAATAATAATTAGTGTATCGGTGGTGTTGTGAGAATATATTGAATCTCGGGTGCGTGTCCCGGACCCCGGTCCTCCCGCGTTTTGTGTCATTTGTTACGAATCTGCCTGTGGCCAAACGACCGCTGTCGCTGCTCATTTATCTGCACAATGACTCTTTGTCGCGGACCATCGCGACTGTCACCATCAGTCATTTGACAATTATTTATAAATTATGAAATAGTGGTTTATTTTTTGAGACTTATGCTACGTTAGAATGTGTGTCTTAATTTGTTCTATACAAAAAGGTTTTGGAATTTGGTACGTACTTCCTATTTATGCTAGAGCAGACTTTTCATAAGAAAAAGTAATAGTTTATTTGTTAACTTTATCAATTCATTTATACGTTTCACTGCTGGGCACGAGTCCCAATGCAGGTTGGGGACTTCACACGTTTTCCGAGGGCTGCGAACTACTGTGAGGAGTTTTACCGAAAAGCTCATGGTAATTAAATTTCGCACTTAAATTCCGAAGAACACAGAGGTTCGTATTCGATCGAACCCACGGCTTCTGCTTGAGAGGCGGTAGGTCAAACCATTAGGGCGCATTTATTCGGTACGAATTTCATTGCACTCACCCCGCGCGGTCCCCGAGCGGAGTCCGCAGCGGCCGCCGCGCTGTCGAAGAGCGGAGTCCACGTTGCCGCCGCGCAGCGACCGCGTGCGTACAACTGTCATGGCAAAATACGCTCTATTTATTTAGCTCTTACGTTTTAATTTAAATGAGCGTTCCGGGCATTCGGGCTGGCCTGGCTTGAATTTGGTCTACGCGGCGGCCGCGCGGTAATTTTATTGAGAGGAATTTAAATGTTGTTGCATAATAAATATAATTCAGATTCGCCATTAATGTACATGAAGGCCTGGTAAATGGGCGGTCGTCGCGCGGCGGCCGCGCGAAACCTTTCTTCTCGTGTAACTGGGCGCTTAGGCTACCATGGCCGTGTAAATCAAAGTAAAAGTAAACACTTTGGTTGCACATGTCACAAAATGATAACAAAAAAGAGAAAAAAACAAAGAAACGGGATAAAACCCAAAATAATAACAATTACATTGAAAATGTTATCAAAATAATCTCTACTCAACTTAGTGTAACAAGACATTAGAAAATAGTATGTTAATAATGGCAAACATTTGTGATGACTTGTATAAGCTAATAAGCTTTTACGTGATAGGTTGCGACAGCGTGATATCATATCACCTCGATATTTGCATCAAAAATTGGGTTCAGGGTTCCCCTGTGGTGCTATGTAGTTGGCTCGACATAAACAAGTCTATTTTCGTTGCCTAATCCCTGGTAGCTTACGCTCGCGGGTACTGGCACGTGGACGGCGTGGCAGATCACCGACGGCTGGGAAATCGAAGAAGATTCCTTGCATCACATTCACAGCCGTTATTAACCGACTTCAAAGAAAGGGTGAGGTTCTCAATTGATTGTATTTTTATGTACGTATGTTTCGCCACATTTGTGAACCGATTTCGATTATTTTTTTCTTAGAAAGGGGTAGTGATCCCATTGAAATAACTTGGCAAATAGCATATAGCATATGCAATGTCACAAACTTTTGAGATTGTTATTTTATGAGTAAAAATGTTATAATGTTATAATGAACAATGTTTGCTTTACTGCCTCTACGATGAATGTGAACTAACAACAAATTCTCTTTATACTGCCACAACTTTCGAACGACTAGCTAACTTTTATTTGCAGTAGAGTTCCTTGTGAAAGAGTTCGTCCTGACTATTTCTGCCGCCAAGCAGTAATGTCAGCATGTTTTGAAGGGTACGGGTGCTGGTGAAATTACAGGCACATAGGACTTGTCAACTTATGTCTTAGGATAACGGGCGCAGTGGCAGTGCAATGTGCCATCAGGCGTACGACTTATTCGTCCTGTCACTTGATATTACAAAAAAAAATAATTGTCATTCATAAACTGTTGATTTTATCACGTGTTTATTTTTTGCGAGTTTTAGCTTAAGTACATCGCAAATTATAAGGCTCATGGATATGTGCATACTTTCAGTTCTCACGTATGGCGCGCAGACTTGGTCTTTGACACAAGCCCAAAAGTTTAAAATCGGGGTTTGTCAGCGAGCTATAGAGCGCAGCGCATACTAGGTGTAAAATTAATGTGTCGTATCAGGAACACCACGCTGAGCTCACAAACCCGAATTGTCGATGTAGCTCGGAAGGCAGCCAAATTGAAGTGGGACTGGGCCTAGTCATGTCTGCCACATTCCAAGTGAGTTATGGGCCAAGATAATCTTGGAGTGGACACTCTATACCTCAAAAAGGAGATGCGGTAGATCACGTCCTTTCGACTGGTCAGATGCTGCCCAAGATCGAACAAGAGGGGGCCTCCCCCTTTGCCCAGCAGTGGGACATAACAGGATAAAAAAAACTTTGCTTAACAACATCCTTCAGTTTTCTATTTTTACAGTGTTACAATCACTAACCGAGAATAAAACGTTGATATTGGGCTGATTTAATTTTATTTCGGTTCTTGCATTGCTTATTTCCGTGTAACAACGGGTCATCCATACATATAATTTGAACAATTTCATTGAGCGTAATTGAATAAAAAAAGTCCATCAGCATTTTACTGTTCCATATAATCATATAGCCGAAACAAATCTATCCGAATCAAGCAAATGAATCGTAATAAATACGAGTGGTAGAGTAAATGGGTGAGTAAAATAGCAAATTATCGGGAAACAATCGGGGAGTGATAAAGTGCAGGTGAGTCAGAATCGAAACTGACTCATGATTAGCGCTAACAGATATTCTGAGAAAACCAAAGTACTTTCGTGAGCAGAAGTATATAGTTCGATGGTCCATGTCTATTTTGTTCAAATTAAATTCCGCTTTAATGTTTTTATGTACAGGTGACGCCTAAGACGTTACTCACGCTTGAACCTTCTTCTCGCGAATGTTTGCCGTCATTTTACACTTCTTAAGCTCCATTGTGTTTGCCAAAGCCAAATTATTCATATTTGCTCTTTACCGAGGTATTAATAAAGTCTATAGTATAAATACGAAAGTTATAGCGCGGTAGTTAGTCTATTGAAAGACCTAATGACCTGTCTACTAACCAACTATCATTTATTTTAATGGACATAATTCCTTGCATTGTATGTATGTCACGGACAGCTTGGAGTTCGGTGCGCAGAGGTATTATGGTAGAGCGGCGCGGACACGGTAGCGGCAGCGGACGACGAGAGCGGTCCGCGTCTCAATCGGTTTCGTATCGGCCATCGCGGTTCGAGAGCGTAATTGTGCCGGGCGATTCTGTCGAATAAAGATAAATGGGTCCGTGAGTGCGGGTTAGATGGGGTGAGAGCAAAGGGGTTCGGGGCATAGGGCTAATTGGCTGTCAGCGATGAGGCCGGTCCTCCACTTTCACTACGCACACACGCGGCTTGCATTCGGCGGTTTCTGACACCCGAGGCGAGCTCTCGTGACATGTTCGTGGAACAAACGTACAAAACAATGACATTTGATGGGCTTGCCGCAGCTTTGCCTGTGCCTGTGTCGAGTTACATGCGTAATCGCTCTACCTCGGAATAACCCAATTCGTATTGTTTCCTGTCTCTTGTTATCGTAACAGAAGAAGTTGTTCTAGTTACAACCTTTATCGGATTGCGCAAACTTGTTAGAGTCTATTCAAACAAACCTAAGTTACAGTGGATAAGGTGAAGAAAAATTACTCTTAAACGGTCTCGGATTTCAGATAATCACAATTGTTTCACAATAATAAATAACTCAGCAACGCCAACGTACCATATTATATGTAAATGCGTAGGTACTTCTTAAGCTTGACGAGTAAAAGTCAGATTAAGTGACAGTTACATGGTACCGTCGCATTAATTGCTTTTGGGCGGATGTGACGCGACCACCAATTTACTCATCCCACTGGTGCCAGGTGTACTCCTCATTAATATTATACACTCATTAACGGTATTCGTCTCTATCGATTGATACCCGTAATACGTGATCAGAAGACTATTATAGATTAGTGCTATTCAAAAAACGGATTATAACTAGAAGCTGGGTAGGGTAACATATGGAATACTGTCGGATAAAATTCTAACATATTTGGTACTTGTTTATACCTTCAGATCCCTCATGCTCCGACTAGGACAGCTTTTTTGGGAAGATACCTTTTTAAAAAATATTCCGGATATCCCTTGGTTAGTTACGCACCAATAGAGCGCAAATGTGAAAACCTAAAGGGATATTATATTATAATATCGGCCAACGCCCGTTGGCGAATAGGCCATGGAAAACCAGGATTGAACATGAACCTACTTTAGGTTCAAGTCAATTATAAACAGATATTTACTTTTTGCGATTCTTTTTGTTAAGTTCAGCAACTAATTTTCAAGGTTCACCGCGTGCAGTTGTCAAGGTCTGGTTCACAAATAAGATCGAACACCAGCAAAAAACTATGATGTTCGAATTATTACGTAATATAGTATTCGTACTTTGAGTACTATTGTTCATGTTAAATTATACGTGCTATTTGTACGATGCGTATAGATGCATTTAAAATTATATATAACTTTGAATTTTATTCTCCTTCTCGATCGGTGAATTTAATCAAAATACAGATTTTATAGCCTTATTTCAGGAAGGAATTTCACATTCACGGCGGCAGAAAAAAGCAGTGCAATAAATCTGTAGAGACAAACAACGGGTAAAGCGGGATCCCGGGACAAAGTAATGAACTAATTACATTAGTCGCGAGACGCGGGATTGTCCGGAATGCGACTAATGGTAACGGATAAGAGGACTATTAGTATGTATGTAGGTATCAAGATATGAATGGGCTAGGACTCTAAATCCCTTGAGTGCTATTTGTGCTAAGTTTCCGCCTGTTCGTTCACTTATTTGCTATAGACACGGACTGTACAGCTTCATTTATGGCCAGTCCTTTGGGAGAGGCATGGAAAATGCTTTCAGAGATTACTTCAGTCATTAGGGATATATAAATTTTACTCTGTATTCAAGTGCATATTAGTTATTTTTAAAATCTTTTACCAACAATAATTTAGAGCAGATATACGTTATGTTATACTTCGGTAGAAGTAGACATGGCTATGTGTAAACATTACTAACATCATAAACAACAATTTTGTTCCGTGATTTTTTACAAAACATAATAAATTCACCAAAAATATTTTTTTAACTTTTTGTTGTACTATCTGATACTTTTTCTGGTCTATATTTGGCGCTAAGGTAAGAAGTTCAAACGTGCAAGCGTCCTACTCGACGAACCCCACTCCCTGCGCGTTTTGCACCGTACAGCGCAAAGTTATCACTGTTTAGAGCGATCTTTTTAAATATAATATAATATAATACGTGAAGCTCTCAGTACCATACAAATATCCCAGATCTCGCTCTCTCTGTCTTTTTTAATATTCCTCCATGCCGAACTAATTTAGGTTTCCATCATCCACTCTCGAGAATGTCTTCCCATTACAACAGTTAAACAACCAGAGTTGAAGAGAGAGAGAGAGAGAGAGAGAGAGAGAGAGAGAGAGAGAGAGAGA
>NW_020653851.1:8991251-9033405 GCF_003589595.1 Hyposmocoma kahamanoa
ATATATATATATATATATATATATATATATAAAAATATATTTATATCTTCAACGATTCATTAAAAATTTTTAAAACAAAATTATCGACAATATTTTGAAACCCCATCTTAATTTGTAATTCACAAACAACAACAACAACAAATATAGGCGATATAAATTCGGAAAAATAGTTTCAATTCCTATATATTATGCTGTGGGTACACCTATTATAAATAAATAAATGCTTAATTTTTTTTACGAAAGTAAAATCTGATAAATTATTATAAGGATTGGAACAATGTTGTTGTTTATGATATTAATAATATAGTACCGCGAGGTTGTTAGTATTTTACAAATAATCCTGTATAGTTAATTTCAACGCAGCAAACTCTTCATAATAACGCAACAAGGTTTAATATGCAAGTTTTGTTCTTTATAAATAAACTTTTCACAGCTCTACAAACTATTCTTATTTAAGATTATGACGTATAGGCTCATTCTATTAAAATGGTTATTAAGCCTGCAGCTTATTTGTGTTCCTTTGTTTGAGGCAATAGAATCTAGCGTTCTAATTAAATTCACGGTATATACCTATAGTGTATTACGACCATGGCGTACCGCAAGACACGGAAATCACTGATATGCTTTTCAACTCGAGTGGGCCGGGCAAACGGAGCTCTTATACAGGATGACGAAAGTACGTTCGAAATGTGTAAGGAGAATCTCAATAACTTTATGTCAGGAAGTCTACGAATTTTCTTCTTCACTTCATAGAAACCATTAAATCGGCTAAGCGAAAAATTTGTATCTAAATTAAACATTTACTATACCAAATTAGATATGAGTTATTAGGAGAAAGTTTCTCGGTTTATGGGTAGAATCCCTTCATGAAATGTAACTTTTTTTGCACTCTGTATACGTACAGGGTGACTTAAAATACTTGCTTAAAATACGATTGGATTTACATATTATATACTCTTCTGTTACATTATACTATACTTTTTTATTTTAGTGATGGGCTAGGTACCTATTAAAAAATATGTTGTACTCATTCTTGACTCTAAATGAAGTGGAGTACGTTTAAGATGCCGGAAACCACAGATGTACTGTTCAAGACATTCAAGTGGACCAATCTACACCTCAAATAGGTATATATTTGAAGTGTAGTTTGACTTCAAAGGTCACTTAATGCGTACTTTTTAAGAGTTAGTATATATTTCATTAAGAGTTAATATGATCTTAAACAAATTGAACCTAACCTTCTGATTCCATATCGTGTGTATATGATATAGCGAAACAAAGACGAGTGCAAGGAAGGAAACACCGATATGCTATACGCTTAAGCGGACCGGGCTAACTTGAGCCATTGTAGGGTGAGCACGACATTCACCTTTTTCTTGTATAGTGACGGTAATTATAGTATTAGATATTTACTTACTTTACGCTGAGATTTTGGTCAGTATCAGAAGCGAAGAAAGAAGAGTGACAATGCAAGATGACGGCGACCACCTGGGTGCCAAAATGAGCTGTTATTCCCCAGAGAGGGATCCTGGGACAATGAGACAGACTTTAGAAAGTGCGTGCTTGAAAGAGCGCGGAGGTAGTAGCGGTAAGCGTCTTCCACGATTTGGCCCGTATAACCAACGTCACCTCAGTTTTTTCTATTTTGTTCCAGAATAAAATAACAAATTAGGATTTGGGGGAATGCGTGTGAAGCATAAAATAAAAATACTGTGTACAGTATGTAAAATATCCACGAAGAGATTATCGAAAAGTAAAAAAATAATTACTGTTTCCGATACATTTTTAGGACTACACTAGTTCTCCGAAGAAGTAGTAAGTTATATATAGTCCAATATATATGTACGTATATTGTGCAGTCATTCTTCTTGAAATAAGGTGCAATTTTGGAATATCGTTGAAGTCTATATCTGCACAAAAGAGTAGATGAACTCTCTTTTATTGGATATATTACAACCTGTAGGTAACTACAGCTGTGGCAGCTGCAGCTTGCGCTGACCGCTCGGAGGTAGCCATCTTGGTCATAAGTTTCCTTTCATGTAATATAACAGGGTTATAATAATATTATTAGGTCCTTCCATTATGTAACAATTTAATGTTTATAGGTAGTTGTATCTATCTCTGGAGAGTCATGAATCTTTTTCCCAACGTATATCGACTGTATGTAAGTCGTTAAACTTTAAATTTGCAATGTGTTATACCTAACGTAGGTATTCAAGCATTCGTTTTTAGAAGTCGCTGCTAAAACAATGCTATTTTTTAACTACTTATTACATTTTATGCTCGGTTTTATTCTCTTATTCATGAGTTGGGCGCTAAATGAGGAGGTCTCGGATTCGATCAACGGTAGGACCATATTGGAAAATGAACTTTTCTAAATTAATTCTGATCTGGGTGTTCTTGGGGTTAAGTCCGTTGCAGTACTCCCGTCTTAACGCTACTTTGCAAACACCACCTACACTATGACTCGGAAATGCCCAAGATCGCTATCCATTAAAAAGAGGTGTTGAACATTTTACGCAAATTAGACGTTAACAAAGCCAGTGGCCCTGACGGAATCCCAGCGATTGTCGTGCGGAACTGTGCACCCGAGTTGTCTCCGGTATTGACTCGCCTGAATCGCCTCTCTATGAGTTCTGAACAAGTCCCGAAAACCTGGAAGCTTGCAAATGTACAGCCTGTACCTAAGAAAGGTAGCCATGCCGTTTAATTATTGACCTATCGCAATCACCTCCATACTCTGTAAGACTATGGAGCCCGTATTGAACAGCCGTCCCCTTGAATACATCGAAGATAACGATGTTCTCAATGATCGACAGTATAGTTTTCGCCGTAGTCGATCTACTGGGGATCTTCTTGCGTATACCACACATTTATGGGGCGTGGTTGTCGAGAAACGCGGTGAATCGCTTGCCGTGTCTTTCGACATATCAAAGGCCTTTGATAGGGTTTCGCATGATAGCCTGTTAAACAAGCTTCCAGCTTACGGAATTCCTGTTGGCTTTTGCACATGGATAGGCGAATTTCTGAAGGATAGGTCAATCCGTATAGTTGTAGATCTGCTCGTCTGCTCCTGTATTATTATTATATTTTTTGGTATAAATGCCGATGTACCTCAGAGATCTGTCCTCTCCGCCACTCTATTCTTGCTGCATATCAACGATCTGCTGCTGATGCCCGGTATCTTTGGGTACGCAGACGACAGCACAGTGGTAGAGAGATATGTGCCAGGCGCCCGAGACAACAGCGAAGAGATCCAGTGTAAACGAGAGGTGATGGTCACCCAGTTGAACCAGAGCCTGAAAGCGGCTTCCGACTGAGGAGATGCGAACACGGTCAGGTTTAATGGGGCTAAAACACTGGCGTGTCTTTTCACATAAAAATAAGGTGTCCCTTACACCTTACTTCGACTTTCCGAGATGTATCCGTGCCGATAAGGGACCACCTTGAGCTACTTGGTCTGGACTTGTCATTCAACCTCAACTTTGGGCGATACATCGAGTGCTTGGCAAAAACTGCTGCCAGAAAACTAGGCATACTTTACTAAGTTTAGGCGGTACTTCACACCTGAACAGCTTTTAAATCTGTATATAAAGCACAAGTTCGATCGTGTATGGAGTACTGCTGCCACCTTTGCTCTCCCCTTTACCAATTAGCTGCCTTGGACTCGGTGGAGCGAAAAGCAAAGAGACTTATTAATAACAATTCTCTTGTAGAGTCGAAGGTACAAAATCTCGACTATCGCAGAAAAATAGCCTGCTTGTCGGTTTGCTATCGGATAAATTTCGGGGAGTGAGCTCAGGAACTTTTCAATTTAGTTCCACCCTCACCGTTCCTCCTTCGGTCGACTAGAAGGTCCGGAGCACTCCATTCTTATGTCGTTGATATTCCAACTATTTGCACTAAGCGCTTTGCTTCCTCCTTTCTGATGCGTACGGCAAAGGAATGGTATACTCCACGGCATCTGTATTTCCCGAAAAGTACAATTTATGGCTATTCAAGGCTAGATTGAATAGGCATTTTTTAGGCAAACGCATCACATCGTCGGTCGCATCGTCGCTTGGCATTAGGTGAGATTGTGGCCAAGCGTGTGTCTTTTATATATATAAAAAAGTACAGGGAATTGAGTTTCAGACCAGGTGATTAACGTGGTTGTCTGGCACATTATTATGTTTCTCCTACGGTTTACGTAAAAGTGTGCAATTGCAAAAAGCAACGTATTACGTTTATTTTCGCCCAAAATGAAAAAGCAAAACAACAAGTTTTCATTTATAATTTCGCGCATTGTAAACTCCCATGAAATAAGCCTGTTTTCATAAGACTTTTCAATAAAATGAAACTTTAGGCCATTGCAGCTTATGTAACAATTTTGTTGAATGCTGCTGATTATGTTGCAACACGCACGAAGAAAAATAGAGAAAAGGTATAGTAAAAACCAATCGAATAATAAAATGGTGCTTAGATATTTTTGTACGCTTCGTTTGGCCTTCCGATACCTACTTGAATTTTATTTAGAAAAAATATGTGTGGAACGAGCGCACAATGCGTGACGATATAAACTATCCTATTAATTATTTTCACGCAATGTTTATTATTATAGAATCTGATTCCATTCCGACGTTTTTTTGGTTGGTTATTAGTTGTGGTGTATTGAACCAGTGGTGCTTTGATTGTTAGCCAATATTACATCAAGGCTAGATTAAATAACTGTTCCTAATAAGATTTATTTGATATTTTACTCACATCATTACCTTGAATTATGAATGACATCGGATATCGAAGCCCAATAGCGATCTTGCCTTCTAACTCAAGGTATACGGTATTTACCAATTAGTGATACTGAGGTATTTTTTGCTAAACGCTACAAAACGAAAACAATTTTTAGAAACGAATGGAATAATAATGTTGAATAAATTATAGCTAATGGTGAGTGGGTTTGTTTTTCTGCAGAGACCGGTCTGTCGAGTTGTGTTCTTTTTTTGTAATCAATTTTACATTTGGAGTGGAGTCGTGACCCGGCCGCGTGAGTATACTGGGCTTCCGCGCAATTTGGTACAAAATGCACACTAACCATTTAAGGGATAAAACCTACCCACTACTACTCGTATAATTGTCAAAGAGGCCCAACAATACTAGATGTATTACTCAGACAAATGTTGAGCTTATTGCGTAGGATTAACTTTGATCTAAATTCAAAATTTTAGATGTCTGCACATCGATAATATTTGAATGATATTATTGGAAATATAACGATTTTAGCCCTTAGAGCTATAAGAGTTTCAGAAACGGTTCATTGTAGCGTTCAAAATCCGCGTCGCTACGAAGAAATCCTGAAGATATATCCAGTCGAATAAAGTCCGGGACAAATAGTCGGCGTGGCTTTTGCGGACTGCGGAGGATCTGTGCGGATTGTTATTGATGGGAGTGCGGGGCTCCAGCGGCTATCAGATAGTTTTCATTATGGCCAATCATGCGTGCTGGAGCCGGGACCAGAGCCAGAAAATCGTGAAATATTGTTCCGAAATGGAAATAACTTTCTCACAATTTAAGGCGTTATGTTGTTTCCTTTTTTAATTCAGTGTCAGATGTTTTTTCGGACGTTATTTTAAATCTGCTGTGTAACATTTTCTCGATATCAGAAAAAAAGCATCGTTTCTGTTAGCTTTACCTGGTATTCATTCTATATCACTCGTATCAAAGTCATATCATATCTTAAATATGATATGTAGGTAAGTTTTATTGATAACTACAGGAATTTGAATCAAATGTAGCAATTATTAAAAAACCCGTTTGGTAGCCTATTAATATGAAAAAATCTTAGTTTTATTACAAACAGGTGTGTACGTTTCATTAGAGCGGAAGAAGTCTCCCAAACTAGTTTGTGTTAATGCGATTATGTTATAAACCTACAGTTATCTACTATAAATTTCGAATGGATTTAGTTTTTAATTCTCGACTTGTTTTTAGTGAGATGCCAGTAAATTTTATCTTTATCTTAATGACATATTTTTATGTATAAGAAGAACCGGCTGAATAGAAAACTGGTATAAAAATTGCAGTTCAGTATCAATTCTTAAATAAATGTCTACATTTTATGTGTAATTAGCTGCTATACATAGCTTCTTTACAGCGTGGTTACCATAGTGTTATTGTGTTGTCTGAATGTGAACAGTTGTCAGAACAGAACAGGCAGCGCTCGAATTTATTTTAAAAGGGACAAAACTGGAATTTCACTTAACTTAGGTTTTGTAATAAAATATATAATAAAATAATAATAGAGGGCAGTTAGTTTTAGGTCTTGTTTCCCATTTTTCGTCGTATCGTATCGATGGCATACTGCTTGCGATCGTGGTGAAAGGATTTGCCAATCGACGTAAGGTACTCAACGATTGTTGCCCAGGGTTTAGTAGACGTACAGGATAGGAATGGTATTTCTTGCGAGAGGCTTTCTTCGTGCGCCTCCATTAGAATAAGTATCACAAGTACCTATTGGATAAAATAAAACATTATATGATTGATTATTTTTTAATATATTGCATAAGATACAACATGAACATTAAAAAAACATTACAACTGTGTTGCATTTAATGAGCATTTGTTGTATCCTTTCTATTTTAATTTCCAGTGACGGGACGAACAAGTCGTGCGCTTGATGGCAAGCTACACGTCTGTCCATAACAGTTGCAGTGCCACTCAGATCTTTAAATCGTAAAGATAACCCTGAGACATAATTTGACAAGTCCCACGTGCCTGTAATTTCACCAGCACCCTTACTCTTCAAAACCGGAATACAGTAATGCTGACATTACTGCTTGGCGGCAGAAATAGATAAGGTGGCAGTACTACCCAGGACGAATTCTTTCACAGGGAGCTCTACTGCTACTTTTATTTATAATTATATTTAGTATATCCGGTCCAATGTTGGAAGAGATTGCTATTTGGCAGTAAGGCCGGTTATTGTACCCTATGTTTTGATTTTGTATGTGTTGTTGCGTGCAATAAAGAGTTTGTAAATTGTATTGTACAACGGATTACGGAAATGCGCCTTGAGTTTTTTCTGCGTTTTATCATCTTGATAAAGGTGTAATATATGTATTGGTAATTTGGTTCTATTAATCAATTAGATGTGAAATTAATGGCCAGTACATGGGCGTGCGGGAAAAGCTGAGGCGACAAGGCGTAGCTAGACGCATTCTAGTGCGACAAACAATTGCTCGCCAGGGGTTCCCAATTATTCCAGCGCAATGTCCCGGAATGTCTAATTTGCTCACGTAATTTTGGCCGGAATTTGTCCCAGGCCGGCAACGGCAAACGCTCGGAACTATTTTTATTGCATGTTTCCTATTTGTTCCGCTCCGCCGGGAACAATATAACTTGAAGCTCGCGAACTCAAACCAACTTGTCTGAGAGCAAGTGTATTGTGAATTACACGTCGACTGCGGAGCGTACTGGGCGCGGACGTCTTTTATTTCTTTCAGCCCCGTGAGAAAAGGTGTGAAACATAACCATTTCATTCATCATGTTTATTCCACAATTGTGGCCCATACATTGTCTTCAAATGGATTTATTGCCTGCAATATAAAAGTTTGAACTCACCGGTTCGTTACTCGAATTTGTTCCACTTATTTCACGTCAATTTCAAACAAACATTGCCCCTGTAACAAAAACAATTTTGGTTATAACAATGTTCCTAACAAGTAAAATAAAGCACCAGTCTAATGCAAATGTAAAAAATTTGAAATCATTTACAAACAAACATAGGGAGTTTTAATGATCTGCGCTTTTATTATATCAACGCGTGCAAGCATTAATTTTCCATCCTATGTCAAAGTGAATATTTTCCTAAGGCTTGATGTCACAATAAATAAACATTTTTCATACTAGAATGATATTAGTGGATCTTTTGCGTACGTCTTTGCGCCCGACGAAACTTCAATCATCTGTATTTTTCGTCTGTCGTCCGCGAAACAAAGCCTATGAGAGTGATTTATGGGTAGGATATCATGATAGCTAGGAACACAATTGATTTTGGAGTGATGCCAGGCCGTGGCCCGTCTGGCCCACTCCATTTGCTCTTTACATAACTCCGTGTTCAAGGGACCATTAATCTTCCTAGTTCTACGCCAGGCCGAGTTTAATTTTAATAAACGGCTTTAACCAAACCTACTATGGTATTAATTTACGTGCCCTAATGAATTCAACGTACCTACTTGTATTTTGCACTACTTGTTGGGTTTATATTGAGATTTGAGATATGATAGCAGATAACAATGAATAAAATATGTAAATATTGATTTGGTTTTTGTGCTTGTACCGGTAAGTAGTTTATGGACACATGAAATAAATATTTATTTAGATTAGATTATCTCATGCTACTTGTAAGTAGGTATCTACCCGTTAGCAGTAAACCCAGTTTTCTTTTTTGTCGTATTAAGGTTAAGTGTAATGGTATTATTTTAGAGGAAGATGGGGTAAGACGGGATAGCGGTTTAAGTTGGGGACCAGCGTTAAATTAGACTTGCATTTTCTTTTCACTTACTTTGAGTTTAGATAATACAGAGGGTTAAAGAACCTTCAACTGGTAGGTTATCTTTTTTGGGGAACTCTTCAGTATGCTAGTATGACCCAACGACCAACGACCAACATTCGCCCGTTATTAAGCAGTGTGCAAAAATAGTTTTTTTAGTTATTTGTTCTAGCTTTATATAACTTTTGACAATGTTACTGAAATTACTATATTATATGCATGACCAGGATAAAATTCATTATATTGTAGTGATATATTTACTGTAATGTCGACCTAATTTCTTTCATAACTTAAAAAAAGTGTATGCAAAATGTACGCTCAGGTCAACACAGTGTAAGAAACGCCTCATGGCTCCTGCTTCTTATGCATTTTATATTTATTGATGTATCATTAAAAAAATATCAGTTTATTATTTATATGTCAATACTATCGAAAGAAGGACCAGTAGATAGGAGTGAGGTAAGAGGATGCAGTTTTCCTGGATAAGAAAACAGGTTACAAACTAGTAAGGAAGCTTTATAATGTTTCTCAAACAACTCTAGAGCGCTAAGTAAAGTTAGCACGAGAAAATAAAGATCAAGTCTCCAACGTCAAAGGTCTAAACTGAATTTACCAACAATAAGGAACCAGTAATTAATTACAACTAACGTAAGCTCGATTATTGAAATTAACGCACGCTTTGGACGTTTGGAGCACCAACAGTTAGCATATCAGTTAGCAGTACACAACAATAAACAACACAAATTTAACGCAAATACAGAAAAAAATGGTAAGTTTGTAAAGAGGCTTGAAAATCCTTCATACTGAACTGAGTTTGCGAAAACCAGAAAGCACATCTGCTGCTACTGCTGGGTTCGTAAAGTTTCCGCAGGCTTTTCTTTCTGCGGTTTGGGGTGATGTTTTGTAAAGCATATGTTTACTGCTGATAATATGTCAGACTGATTAACATTTACTAAATGACGATGATCATGATGCCTCAGTAATTTTCAGGTAAGTTTTTTGTACTCAATTTTGGTGACAATTTTTATTATTTAATTACTCGAGTATATCATCATGAAATATTAAAGAATATTTCAGGTTACCACCACTCGAATATTAAATAATACTTCATGATGATATTCTATAAATATTTAAATAAAAAGAAATGTTCACCAAAATCGTGTACAAAAAACTTACCTGAAAATTACCCGCCTATTTCCGCTGTATAAAGGTTTTAGATAACGAGTCTAACGCTTGTCTCTTCTGGCCGAGTTGTCTTCTCATACAAGTTTTTCAGAACTCAGCCAAAGAGTTCATTATGTTAGTTTGATTCATCGACAGCATCGTTGCCTTCAAATCCGTCTTATCCTCTACAAGTATGATCTGCTTCAAGTAGCTTATATATCGTTTAATCTATTTAGTTACAGAAAAAATTACAGGTCACCAGCCAGACATGAAACTTCGCTGTGCTGGCTGAAGGGGTGAGAATGAAGAAAGCGTTCATATTTGTTCTCTTTGTGACGAAGATTAAGTGTGAGTTCAAGCTTGAAATATCCGATCTTGGGTTACAACAAGACAAAGTTGATGAAGCAATTTTTATATTTAATTAAGCAGAATTATAAACGTTATATTTATTTTATTACATTTCGTAATTAAAATCCGAATAATTTACCATAAATATTTCTGGTTTGTGCAATCAAAATTAATTGTTCTATTTAGTTTAAACCTTAACTCCACCTTCCTCTAATAGTCGTACTTTGTCGATAGCCTGCGGTTATAAGAAATCGAACAAACTTAATGGTCGGGTGTTCCACAAGTATCACATATTGGTAATTTTTATGGCCGATCTGGCTTCATTATGATTGTTCAACGGAATCATAACTCAACTAAAAGCTCTACGCTCGTAATTCTCTTAGCGGGTGTTGACGGTGATGTGACGTCATAACACGAATTGAGGTCATCGTCACCCATAGGGAATGATCCTGAAAAGCATCATTTTCTTCTTGTCAACAGACGTTTGTATTTTATATCCGCTTCAAAGTGCACATACGAATATGTTACGTATGAATAGTACTCAGTATCTGCGATAGGTAGCTAATCATACTCATGTCAACTTAATAATGGTTTCTGTAACTATTTTCTGCTATTTTACAACTTGTCATTTTTTATGGAACAATTTAACTTTTCAAAACAATTTCTGTGTATAAAAAAAGGAATGCGTACCAAGGGAGTATTAACTACTCATTTAGTTCTTAAAGATTAGCAAAATAAGTATCACCTTTATTACAGCGTACTCTTTTGTATCCTTGAACATTGCGAGCGAGAAAACACAAAAGGTGTTCTCATAATTCATTCGTACAATGGCGTGATTTCCTCGGAATATTCGAACAAGCTGTTTGTACCTGACGCAGCCATGAAATGCGTGATTTAGCCTCCTCATGGGAAATACTTCGGAGCGCGTTGCGATGCGGGTAATGCCTTAATTCGGCTAATCTCACTTTTGGCTCGAGCCCTACGGTTATTCGGGTTACGCCACGCGTCATGATCCCAGCTGAGCTACCTTAACATTATCTTGTTAGGATATACTTATTGTCAGGCTTCCTTACGAATGACTATTTTATGTAGACTGGGGCAAGGAAGATAAGGTATATGGATGGAATCACATAATATTCAATTCTACATTAACTACACATCCATTTTTGAAATATATGTATCGCACCCGTCATGGAAGAATGGCATAAGTGGAGTTACGTCAAAATTGTGTTAGATACTCCATTAGATACAAGAAAATATGACCCACATCCTCTCCAATTCTTGTAATTCTATCGACTAATATTGTAGATAGAGTTACAATAATTGGAGAGGATGTGGGTTATGTTTTTCGGAATTTAATGGAGCAATAAACGTGTTTGAAGTAACTCCACTTATGCCATTCTTCCTTGAGTGGTGCGATATGTAGATACGCAAAACGCGAAAAACAAATACAAAATAAAACACACAAAAAGCAACCACAAAGGTTCCAAGAACCTGATTGCACCTTACAGTGACAACTTAATCAAGACTTAAAACTGGAAAAAAATATTGACCACCTTTATTACTGTCGGCTCTGCTCTAATAAACACGAAATTACAAACGTTATTAAAACGAGAGAAAAAACAAGTTGCATATTTTCAAAAGCAATAAAGCTGTTGGTGCAATAGCAGCACAGTGCATGGAAGTCTTCCGACAGTTTTTATCGTGAGTTCACATCGACATGCAAATCTTTATCGCGATACTCGGTGTACTTATAAAGTAGTTTTAAGAAAAAGTCACTTGCTACCAAAGTAGATTGTCGACTTTGCCTTTAAAATATTCAAGTGTTTTATAAAAGTTTGTTGCTACATAAACAATAGAAATCGAGTTATTGGAAAGTAATTTACTGAACTTTCGTCGAGAGCAGTATATCGCCGGTTTCCTTTTAAGGAACAAGTAAGTAAAGTTTATGAGACTTGAAGTAGTATTTTCTCTCTGATAATTGACTGACCGATGCAATGGACGCTATAATGTGGACAGTATAAAGCATCTTATAATTTTGCACTAAATAACTTATGTAATTTAATTACTAATACAAAGACCGAAGAATAAGGAAAATTCCTTTGATCCGGATGGAATTGAACCAGCGCCTTCAGCATACCGTGCCTGACGCTCTCCCAAGTGATCTACGGAACGAACCAGTAGACCTTACGGGTTTTTCTATGTGCTTGTTGCAGATCTTTGGTTATTGGCAACTGCCTCGGTGGCCGAACGGTTACCATGCCGGATCGCCACGGAGAGGTCCCAGGTTCGATTCCCGGTCCGGGAGAAATATTTGTATGTCCTAATGTAATTTGTGATTGTCTGTGTGTGTCCATGGCACCCACGACACAGGGTTTCCCTAGTGCGGGGCTATGATGAGTGTGTGCGTTATTATTATTGGTTTTTAAACGCGACTTTTTATGTGGAGTAATTTTACAAAAAATAATTTAATATCTTGGTAGTATAAAACATCGTGATATTCACTAAACTTAATATAATTCGACGGCCTCTGTGGTCGAGTGGCTTGCACACCGGTTTTCATGGTTTCGCCATCTCTGAGGTCCCAGGTTCGATCCCCTACTACGAAAACTAACTTTTTATACTCGGGTCTGGGTGTTTGAGGTACCGTCGTTGTTTCCGAATTCCACGACACAAGTGGTTTAACTACTTACTTTGAGATCAAGGCGACGTATGTGATGTTGTTGTCTAATGTGTAATAAATCTTGCAATTTTTTTATGTGATATAATAAGTTTTACGAGTTTAATAGATAAATAAAAATGTAGAGCTTAAGAGTTTGTGACTTCCGTAGTAGGATGGAGTAAAGTGTTCGATGTTAGCTGCAGTTACAGTGAGTTACATGTTTCTTTATGGCTGCACTAACATGTTTAGTATCCGGCCATGTTTCACTCCAACTATTTTAGCGGAACATTTTTATTTGTCTTGTGTCCTGATAGGTTGATTTATGTACAACATGTCCAAATAAGTTTAGTAGTGATCGCCTCTTCAGTTTTTAAACAGATCGATCGGCTTTTTATTATACCAGATGCCACATCACTTTTGACTCTTTATTTTCAAATCGCTCCAACGGACAGGCTTCGTTTACATTACGATGTTATGATTTATTTAAAACGCAGACTGAGTGGAAATAACTCATTTATTTACATTAACTGATGGATTCTTTTAAACCCGTTAAAGGAAACAATGTTTTTAATACAATTGTATTCATATCATCAACGTTTTTTACATATCATAATAATAGACCATTGTTATTTTTTCATATCGACTGTTGTAGAGGGTGCTACCTGTTTCGATATAGTTCTTCGTTTGCATGCAGCCGGATCGAAGACATTTTTTTTAGCGTTTGATCTTTGTATTAATAATTATGTAAAAAAATAAAATTATCAAACTAGTGAAGTAATTTCACAAAAAATAATTGAATATCATGGTAAAACTTTGTGATCATCATTTATAATGATGATCACAAATTTATTTTAAAATTTATGATAAACTTTAAAATTAAAATTAAAATTTATGATAAACTTAATTTTACAATTATTAAAGCGACATCTCTAGTCAGTCACTGGTAGCTGTAAAGGTACTTGTTTGGGTTACGTTTATAATTCTGTTTAATTAAATATAAAAATTGCTTCGTCAGCTCTTCTTGCCCCACTCTTTGGGTAACCCAAGACGGGATATTGCAAGCTTGAACTCAATCTCCGTCACAAAGAGAACAAATATGAACTCATTCTTCATTGTCATCCCATAAGCCAGCACAGCGAAGTTTCATATGTCTGGCTGGTGACCCGTTGTCGTTTCTGTTCCATGGGAGGAAGATTTGGACTAAATAGATTAAACGACATATAATAGGCTACTGAAGCAGATCATACTTGTGAAGGATGTGGCTGATTTGAATAACTTTCATAGATTTCTCATAGATGCTATCTACTGCAAAAAAATGGTTCAAACCAAAAACAAAGATCTGCACATAGAAAAAATCGCAAGGTCTCAGTTGGGAGAGCATCAGACACGGTATTCTGAAGGCTCTGGTTCGAATCGAGGCAGGATCGAAGGAATTTTTCTAAGTGTTCGATCTATGTATTAATTTATTTACTCAATAAAGTTTTTGATGTTAATTGCTGGCAAAAACTACCTTCCTTCTATGCAATGTTTGGAACACGTGCATCTCGAGTCGCGTTTAAATAAATAGTGCGAGTGAGAAAACCCGTTTAGTGAGGTTATCTCTTGCAGAAAATTGCTTTGCATCTCCAAGGAAATATCACGGGAAAGAAAATCGTTTTTCTCAGCGTAATGTAACCCGTCGTGACAAATACAAGGCAACTTGCAAAAACGCGTAGAATATGACAAATACAGAAAGAAATCTTATTGCTCGTATTTGTCATAAGAACTTATTTTGTTGAGGAGTTAGTTATCTTATCGCCGAGAATAGTATATTTTTATTGTAAAGGACTACATACAAAAGTGACCTTAAACACGATCTTGCACGGACTTGTTTAGATATACAGTGCAACTGACTGCCTGCATTTGTTGTAAGTTTTATAAGTCGCAAATAACGGGCATTCTTGTGTTTCTCCATGTCAGTGTACAATGGCGGGTACTAAAATTCGCTTGCGTGTATCCAGGGCGTCAGAGGGTGGCATCACGCGACTGCCCGTGACAGTGACTGCTTGACTGCTACATATTCATAATCCGCCCGAGGGGAAACACTAACAGCCTATTTTACTGGAACTATGGAAAATATTCGAGCCATATTTGGTAGGGGAAAATGTGGGTGGAAATGTGACTGTAAAATTCAAATCTCTGAAAACGTTAATAATAATAATAAAGTACACACTCAATATAGCCCCGCACTAGGGAAATCCTGAGTCGCGGGTGCCATGTACACACACATAGACAAACACAAATTACACCCAAACTCACGAGAGAAATAAATGTAGGCCATACAAATATTTCTCCCGGCCCGGGAATCGAACCTAGGACCTCTGCGTGGCAGTCCGGCATGGTAACCGTTCGGCCACGGAGGCAGGTATTTAAGTAAAAGTAAAGGTTGTTTAGATACGTACCGTTTTGTTACACCATTTTGAATAAATATATTTTTATTGTATTGGACACTGTTTGTTTACCTTTAGAACTATCTTAACATCAACATATTTTGAAATGTAAACCACAAATGTGCACATTTTTTACCTCAAAATTACGTAAACGAATTGGAAGTAATCTACAGTAAAATCCTTTGAATTTTGGAAACTTCGAAGACTTTTGTTTTAAAATCAGTTCAAAACCATAAATAGTAAACAATAACATAGTGCGCAATACGTCAAAGTAATCGTATCTTTGTTTTAAGGAAGAAAAACCGAATGAATAGATGTCATTGTTCGATTTTTTGCTACAAACTAGAGGCCAAAGTAATTGCAGCCAATCAATAACGATTGCGTGCAGTTACTAGTTAGATTGTGGGGTAAAACGACTGCATTTAGTGCAAGGGTAGAATGGCACACGGAGATCCCTATGAGTCACCATTTAACAGAACAGGACGCGGCTAGACGGCGCCATGCCTCTATATGCCACACTGTCTTGTTTGCACTACCCCGCTTTAAAATCGTATGACTACGTCAACTTGGGTGAAATTATCATTCTGTTCGACGGAAGTCTGCTTAGCATATAAAGGGTTTTACGAGCGAATACGCATTTTAATGTACTATACTAAAGAGGTTTCATAAATTGGGACTCGATTAGTTATTTTAAATGAGGTGGAAGTTGTATAACAAAATATGAAATTTATATTACCTATTATTTACTGTTTGCCATTTATAATAAAAACTAATACTGTAACACCTTATGAATATTGTAGGTTTATTAAAAAAATAGACGATCCACAATAAATAACTTTGGTAAACGTTTCCGTTGCTTCATTTGTTCTGAATCTTTTATAAAGTCGCTGCGCTCGCTTAATATATTCTTGGCATTTTGTGGAATAATTCAGTAAGTGACGGGATTTATAACAGGGTCTAATATTTCCGCGGCAGCTGCCTGGCCAGCGTGCTGCGGTTGTACTTCCATCAGGATAATGTTACTGAACCTCATGGGTGGTTTGCGGTTTATCTTTTATGTACCACTCCTACTATCTAGCTCACGTTCTCTTACACTTCGAGAATATTACTTAAATGGACAGCTCAGTAATAACAACGTTTTTGTTGATCAAGAGTTCTTCTGTATAGATATACAAAGCCATATTATTATCATTTAAATTAAAGACATGGACTTTGATTAGTTACTGTTTTCATTATACATATTATTTTTCGTCAAAGTAAACCATAACAATCTTATGTTTTCTGATGCAACGGAAGCGAGCACATGTTTCATGTCAGAATGTTTTGGGAACTACCAAAATCTTAATAAAAATAGGAGCTTATAAAAATATTTTGTCTCTCAAATTTCTCAACATTAGGAAGCTGTGAGACGGTGCGGCGACGACTTAACCTGCTGGATCTTTTTATAGACGGGGAGTCGCAAATATAAATCGAATCAGACACATGCCGTCGCTACGCGCTCGAAATCAGAACATTTCTTAACTGGTGTTTCATTACTTTCGACTTCAGGTTTAGAAAGTTAGTGCGGCTGGTGTTCGACAGTAGCTGTCAGAAAAGTTATGTTTGTCAAAGTGGAGCCAGGTTTATAGTCGTCTAGAGTCGAACTTTCACAAGTTCGGTGTCCTGCGCCGTCGGTGTCAAACTTCGTGAGTAATAGTGCAGTTACTTGCGTCTCAGGAGTTTCACATTAGTTTGAAAGCAATTAAATCAATACTCGCAATCTGTTTAACATTATACCTACTGTACAGTCAGATTCGCGCAGTTAAATAATAAATAAATGAAAATTAGTGTAGTATTATTTCTGTTTTTTAACATAATACTTCTTCTTCTTGGGGTGTCATCTCCTACCGCAGGTCGGCTATCATTGTGGCAATTTGGGTCCGTGAAGTTGCGGCTCGGAATAGTTCTATGGTGCTTATGTTGAACCACTCTGCAAGATTTTGAAGCCATGTGGTTTTTCTACGACCACGTCTTCTGCGGCCCTGGCTTTTTTCTTGCAGAATGAGTTGCAGTACAGAGTAGGTATTTATCAGAACTGAAGGCAAAAACGGCGCAACAACTAACAAAATTTTATTATTATTACTTTTAGTTTTTAAATAAAGATGATGTTGTTTAGTTTTCATTATAGCGGGGTATTCAGTATTGTGCACGTATCCAATATTTGGTACGTCTCCCTTACACATTAAAGGATGTATGAAGAAAATTAAGAAAATTATTTATTAAAATTATATATTATTAAAATTATTCAATTATACTTTATAAACTACTTTATAATTAAAAAAAGAAGAAGTGAAAATAAAATAATCCCTACATCAGAATACGATTTAAAAAATATAGTACAAAGAAGATCAGTATGAAATTTGAACAAAATAGTTTTTAATTTTATTTTTAAAGGTAGCTAGCCAGTCATTACCAATGTCGAAATTCATAATTTTAAATAGATTGTTGTATTTTTTTATAAGTCTGTTTATAGGGGCATATAAACCTACATTTTACCTGGAAAAAGTTGTAAGTCGAGTTGCGGACACCAGCCCGTTACACCAAGTACCAAGTACCTGGAAAATCTGTGCTTAAATGGAACATAGAATTACTGTTTCGTCTAAAAAGTGTGAAGTTAATTTTTTGTAAAAGTCGTGGAGAATCTATTCTATTATCAAAATTTTATGTAGAAGCATAAATGTAACGGGTTGTACCTTAAAAACTAATTCCAATTTCAAAAATAGTGTAATAATAAGCCTATGAAACTTGACTGCTTAATTACTTCGCTAATTATTTTTTAGTCAAGTTGCTAAATACATTCCAATGAAGTGGTTACGTTGTTGTTGGTCTTCTTTTTGTTAAAAGTAACATAATATATATTTTTATTGAGTTTCATTTTTGTTTGATTTTACTATATTTAGTTTTCAATAATATTAAATTGTTATTTAGGCAAAAAATACTGCAACGTATTTCGTTATTGGATCGAATCAGACTACCTTGAAAGATATTACTTACAAAATTATTAGTTAGTTTTATACGTTTTGAAAAAGGGACTAAGTTAATATCTCATACCTTCCATTGTTTTTTATAAAAAAGCTTTCTATATTGATGTCCTTTATTAAGGTGTGGAGTCATTTTCGAATATCTATGTAGGTTCGGTGTATGGAGTTTAACTGATAAGGTCCGAACGTTTGTCAGGTGACTGAACTTGCAAATCGTCGGGAATAGTGCAATTACGCGTAACTAGCATTGGATTATGAGTTTCCATTTCGGTAATTTAGTTTTTTTTTACCGTGATTTACGGGAATCTATTGTTATGAGTCCGTAGACAACATAAATTAATGCTTATTGTGCAAAACTGAAAGTCGTAGCCATAAAGATAACGGGTCGGTCTCATAATGACTATATCTTCAAAATGACTTGATCAGCATAAGGACTAGATCGCAAAACGACTGTCTCTACAGAAACATAACTTACAATGACAAAACTTGGAATGACCCCATCATTAAATGAACCACATGGTAAAACGGCAAGGTAGCAAAATAGATAGATTTTGTTATTGTTTTTTCAAAGTACACTTTGGTTAAACATGTAGCGTTATCATAAAAAAAATGAAACAAAATTTTAACAAAGTAATAACGTTAAATCCCTCTCCTGTAAAAGTTGCTTTACTGCAGAAGAGCAGATACGCGCCTTTTACCAATGCTACATACGCGTATTTGCTATTTACACTATCCCCGACGAAATGTTATGAATCATAAATAAAATTTTAGTTCCCTATTTGGTCATTGACCGAGCAAATTTTAAACAAGTAATCAAAAACTAAATTTTTTTTGTATTGTTTGTTATCTTGAGTACGATCACTTTTGAAAGGTAATTGTCATACCCTGTGTACCTTTGTCATCTGGTTTCCACTAATAATGAGCTCACATAGAGAATACTAAAACGTGAAATAATGTACTGGTGAATAATGAAATAAAATTGACGTCTAAATATAGTGCTCAGTCAGACGACGGGGGCGCTGTCGACAACGAGAATTTATGTAAGTCCGCGCTATACTTACTGGTTAGCTATATCTATACTTTCAATTACTTTTCGCCCTAGCTCTAAAGTTAGGCATACTTTTCCTACTAGTGATAGTAATGACTTACCTACAGTACTTACAACCCTCTGGAAAATGAAGACGACAAATAGACTTAGATAACTACTTCAATGCTGAATTTGGATCGGAGAAAATCTCAAAATTGTCCCTAATGGAATACCGTACAAAATCTAAATTAGAAACATAATTAATAAACCTCGTAAATAATAGAGTACAAATAAAACATTTTCGTTTTCCAAATTATGTATTCCTTATACCGAAGGACAAGTCCAGAAAATAATCGGCTTACTGTTAACGAAAAAGTAGCATGAAAGATGGCGCCCACCGCCACTAATGTCGCCGTAGCCATTACTTAGTCCGATTTAATGGATATTTACACTTAGAGCTAACATAAAAACTTCCATCTTACTGACATGTTCATGGTTAGGATAACTTTACTATGTTTACAGTTAGAGAGAAAGCTGAAGTACATAACATTTATAATTATACTTAAGGAACTGTAATCTTTTGTTTGAGCGTACAGAAACACTTTTAAGGCAACCACTAAGCCTTATCCAGGAAGGATTTTTAAAAGCCGATTGATCGCGATTACATAACGATAGTTGTAACGTAGATAATGATCCACAAAGATGACTATAAAGTTTTTGAGAGTGAGGATTCTAAACTAAACCGAAGGCATGAAACACACAGAGAGCGAGAGCGGGCGCGAGACGGGCGCTCGTGTTACGCGCCCGCGTTTGATGTGTTGTCGTGATATACGGAATTAGACCCGACGCGGTCCCGACCCGACACGCGCCCGTCTCGCGCCCGCTCTCTGTGTGTTTCTCGCTTAAATTAATAATTAACATTCTTACTCTGGTGTCACAATACATTTTTTATTCAGATAGCAGACTACAACGGTCTAAATTGTTTAATAACAAGAGAATTGCCTTTTGAAACTGCCTCTGTGGCCACACGGTTGCCATGCTCGACTGCCACGCAGAGGTCCCAGGTTCGATTCCCGGGCCGGGAGAAATTTCTGTATGGCCTACATTTATTTCTCTCGTGAGAGTAATTTGTGGTTGTCTAAGTGTATGTCCATGGCACTCGCGACACAGGGTTTTGCCTAGGGCGGGGCTATATTGAGTGTGTGCGTGTGCATTTAATTCTTATGTCTATGTTAGTGTATATCTAAATAAATTAGTGTCTGAACAACAGGAAAAATTTTTGCTGATCTGCACCTTTGAAAAGTGAAGCATGCATGGCGAGTCATGCCACCACAGTCATCAACATGGAGTCGGGACTGGTCCGCAGCTTGCAAAGCGTTGAGGCAGTCTTTTTGCGTATTATAGCATAAAAATAATTAGTTCTAGCCTACATAAACATGCCCAAAGCGCTGCAGGGCGGCCATAACGCTATCAACATCCTGAAGCCGTTATTGTATTGGACTCGGAAGACGCTTAGGCTCAACTCATACTGGCGCAGAGTTGAAGCGTCGCGACGCGTCATGTTTTTCGCCTATAGCATATTCATCTCTATTTTCTCATTATTAAGGTACAAATTCGTGTTATGCAAATATGGAGTCAAGCGTCTGGTTGCAGCCGAGCGGCTTCGCGAGTTGGCGCGCGTTAGGGGAGAGTGGGGTGAATACGGACGCGGGGTAATTTCAGACGCAATCGTTTCTAGTAGTCTAGTTCCCCCCGCGCCCCGCTATCGCGATCTTTCGATCACGTCCACCATCGTTACTCTGTAGAAAGTTGTCAAGGAGAGAGGTTTCGAACGCGTTTCAAAGTAAGTACCAAAGACTTTTTTCATGTGTTTTGTTGTAACTTTACTTTATTTTTAGTGCCGTGTACACGCTGTTATGTGAGAATTAATGAAATGTTACGTTTGTCATAAATATTTATAAGATACGTCCTCGAAACTGTAAGAATATGTAAGAATAAGAAAATCGTACGTGCTAGCATAACATCAGAAATATTATGTAACTAAATAAATTACGATTGGGGCAAATCCAGACGTCTGTAATAACCCTAATTAAGGTTTTAAATAGATTAATCTAAAGGAGACCGATACGCTTTCATACAATCTTGGGCCAAGATGTAGGAAGATGAAAGTGGTATCAATTAATAGCTTATATATTGTCATACGATCACTGTCCGCATTTACGCGACATGCACTGGGCAATTACGGACAGAAAGCTTTTCGTCTTCCTTTAAAATTTCATATTTGTTGATTATTTAAAGATAAAAGATTATGGTAATTTTGTAAGGTTATAACCAAAGTTTAATTATAATAAAAAATACTGACTAATGCTAATAATATGATTTTTATTTCGAAATTCGCTTAAGTATCCGCAATTCCCCTCTCTCCCCTACTTGAGCGCAGTGAGGCGTCAGACGCCGACCACACTGTGATCCGGGCGCACTAATGCGACCGCCGTCGCGCATCGACGCGCGTCGTCAGGCGTTGTAATAGAAAAACAGGACACAACGTGACGCTTCGACTCTGCGCCAGTTTGAGTTGAGCTTTATAGTTCTCTGCATAAACCTGGCCCAGAGTGACACGTGTAGACGACTTATGAAAATGTAATTTATAAACAAAGAATAGATTCTTCTTACATGAAAAGCGTGACATAATATTAATACAATGAAAATATACTGGCTGGTCTAGACAGTCGCCATCTCAAAGTCACAAATTCGTTTAAGGCGAGTCATCAGATGAGAAGCAGGAAAAATTGGTAATATAAATAGGCTAAAATAAAAGTCTAAAACGAATTATTTAAGAATAAAATATCTAACTTTGTACACAATTTTTATATGGAGATGTTTCTCTTCAAGTACCTACTACAGAGAACCTGAAAAATTTTGCTTTTCAACTGAAGCCCTATTAGTTATTAAATTCACATTTATCCCTAAATTTGCAAATTGCCCAATGGTTTAACAATATGCCGCAACGCCTGCTGCCCCGTCAGTTGCCATCGGGCGCTTGTCGACGTCGGATTTGTGTCAAACTTTCTCTTCATTTTGTTATTGTATTGAAATTAATTTTCAGCGCGCGGAGTGCGGGACGCGACCCCCCCAACGCACCTCGTCTCCTAAAATCTAGGATCGCGTGGTAATACCTTGCCTTAAGGGACTAAGTGTAACGTTTCCATTGCAGGATTCCCTTTTGATATCCAGAATTTTCTATTTACAAGGCTTAAAACTATACTGGAACAAAAATTTTGTACGCCTGTAGTTGAATGACAAAATCCATAGGAGTGGTCTACCTCCCAAGGAGCACACTTTATACGCCTTAAAACTGTTATGTCTATAAACAGTCTTAATATGGTATAGATTTAGATAATAGTTCTCTATAAATGGTTTTAGAAAAAAGAAATTGTTCTTATAGATTTATTTCATTCAAGTCAAAATTTTAAAACCTTCTTAATACCATACAACTTAATTAAGTGTAATCTCTCTTATAGTCCTTATTTTAAGTTCATCTGTAGAACAACTGATTATTTTTAGTAAAATTGTTCTATACACATCCAGTAAATAACTAATGTTCTTAAGTTTATGTTTATTCTAGATAAATTTAATTTATAGACATTCTGTAGTGTTTGTACTTATTGTGACAAACACGTTATAGCGCGTCTTCAGTAGATTTTATTTAATATTTTATCAAATTCTTCACATCTTAAAGTTTTCATTTTTTATTAGAAATACGTCGTTTAAAAATATAATAAAGAATTAAGAAACTCAAAATGTAATAATCTATTACGTTTGCTGTGAATGTAAAATGTAAAACTAATTATAAAATTAGATGACCTTAAATTGTTTATTTATTTTAATTAGATTCAACATTATTCTGTAATCAGTCTTTGAAAAAAAAAATTCATTTTTCTTTGCCTTCCAAATTTAAGTAAATTGATTGTTGTGCATTTGGTGACACTATGTTAATATTAGAAATAATCAATGAGTTTCGACCCATATTTAATATTTAAAGTTGACGAGTGGTAAGTTGTGATGTGGAAATACTAACTGCTCGGCTTTGTATATGTATCAATAGCTGATTTCGTTTTGCTTCATACCGGGGACCGGCCTAAGCGGGAGACAGAATCGCGAACTCAATACGCACCGACTGGTAATTTTACAATTCAGAACCAAGTGCGCTAATAATAATTCTATTTAAGCTGCTTGTTAATAATACGAGTGATGTGCGATGTTGAAAAACACGTCGATACACTCCATCACAGTGTTTGTAACAGTAACAATCAAATTAGCGATCCATCAGCAATTGATAACAAAGTGATAAAATGTTAGAATCCCCACATTTTCCTCACATTGCCCCAATCCCCACAAAATCTCCAATCTAGTTGAAATTCCCCACAATTTGGGGAATTCTCCACAAATTGGCAACACTGGATACAATAGTCGTAATTCGGGCACGAGCCGGGTTTGTTTGTTGACAAATAAATAAACATTGTGAAGTAATTTCGTGTTCTGAAATGATAAAAACAATTGAAATGAGCGCGTAAACTACTGTACTTCAATGTTGTGTATGTGTATTGTGGCGTCTATTAATAGAATACAGTGAAATCATTGTGTGAAATGTGGTTGGCGTGAAGTAATAACCTCAATTTTGTAATGAAAATTTTATTTCTTCCAACATAGGTTAGGTATGTCATTAAAATATTCCTTATATTTATATGATAGGGAATTTATCCATTTCTAATTATACAGAAGAACGTTTTTTTGCGACAAATTGGATTTTTTTTTTTTTGACCTAATGTTTTGAAAAGTTTTTTATTGCATAATACGCTCAAAATTATAAATATATATATATATATATATAAAGGTTTTATAAAGGTTTATATATATATATATATGTATATAACCTATAACTTTTATATAGGTTTTGTAATACTGTCAAAAGAAAAAATCGTTTAGAAACTTCGCGGTTTGTAGACAGTCATAAAAGATTCATAGGAGTGAATATTCTTCTACAAGATCAACTACATAAAGCAAGTAAAAATAAACTTTTCGTATTCTAAAGTTTTTCTATAGATAAAGCTATGGACAAAATGTTCGCAACAGTGTGTTGAAAAAAGTTTTAAATTCTTGTCACCATTTTTATTTTTAAAGAATGACTATGAAGCAGCCGAGAAAAATTTCTTTTCTTTTTAAAAAGTAAATCTAGGTTGAAATTAACTTGAAGAAGCCTAGAACTTCTTGGAAATGGTTTGTTTTGTGAGTTATTTTGTATATTTAAGCTTTCTATAAATATTTAAAACCGAAAATCGATAACTGTATTTTTATTAGGTTTATATTTTATACATAAATATTTAAAATTTAGCGAGCGCATTACTTTTATGACAGATTTTACATCACTTTTAACAATATATTAGTAGTCGCACCTCAATTCGCGTTTTCTAACCGATTAAACATTGCGCGAAAAAGTCAGAAATATTATATCTAATTTCGCCATGTTGCAATTTTGATAGTTTATATTTTGTAAGCCATTAAACTTGAAATCTATTAGTATTAAGAGAATTGTGTCTTATGTTTGTAACGCTTTAGTATTTTGGTTTTAAAATAGTATTACTAAGAAAACGATCATAGACTATGAATTGTCTAAAAACTGTCGACAAGACTAAATAAAAACTGTCTACATTCTACAAATGGTCTTGTACCATTCTAGGAAAGTTACTTGAGAAAAAAGATACGAATCACTCTTAAGACTACCTGCAGATAGTTTCTCAAAGCACTCTTGTGATCTACTAATAAAGTTGTGCCCACTTTTACTTTAAATTAACTCGAAGAAGGTTCCTAACCTTCTTCGAGATATCTTGAGGGAATTTGAGCTCTTAAAATATTCAATCGAATTAAATTGTATTAGATATCTTATAGTATATATTTAGATTTTGTATATTACTACTATGTAAAATTGTTTTTATCTAAACAAATAAGTAATAGATTGTGTAGACTTACGTAGACTGTAAAATATTATATATATATACATACACTCACGCATTTTAACCGAATTGTGTGAAGGGTATATTATCTTACGCTGGCTAAGCCTGCGAAAAAATTATAAAACGTACGTTATTGCTTTATCGCCCGCCCACACCTTATAAATCCTATATTATATTTATGTTATAATACTTAGAATAATAACGCATAGAAAGATAGTTTCATAAAAAACGAACTGTCACAAGTGAGGCAAAAATCAAATTCATGTAGGCGTAAGCAACTTGTATTTACGCTCGTCGGCAAGCACACAAATATACAAATAATGATGCCATGGAATAACATTTCCCTCAAAAGTGGGGAAATTGTATCTTGCTTAACTCATCGTTAAGTTAGAGGTGCCTACAGATGATTTTGTCGATCGTTACTGTCGATCCGGTGCCTACAGATATGCTCGATTTTGTCGATCGTTACTGTTGATCGACAACGTCAAGTGACAGGAATTTTCAAAAATTTATTTTTGGTATTTATATCTGAATAAATTATTAATGGCATTTATATCTGAATACACGAAGACGGACACGACTTTTCTAATAAATGCAATATGGGAATCGTTTTCGAGGTATTCGAGGTGCTCATCACGAATATGGCATTTATTTCTAAATCCAAGATGGCGGACACGACTTTTGAAATAAATGCAATATGGGTACCATTTTCGAGGTATTTGGGGGTGCTCATTAGGAATATAGCACTTATTTCTAAATCCAAGATAGCGGACATGACTTTTCAAATAATAGCAAGTTGAGTGTCGTTTTCGAGGTATTTGGGGTGCTCATTAAGAACATGGCACTAATTTCTAAATCCAAGATGGTGGGCACGATTTTTCGAATAATGGCAAGTTGGGTGTCGTTTTCAAGGTATTAGGGGCTGCTCATTCCGAATATAGCACATATTTCTAAATCCAAGATGGCAAAGAATTAGAAGAAGAAGAATTAGAAGTTTTGTCCCCCATCTTGTATTCAGATATACATGCCATTTCCTTATGGTTTACAAAAAATACATTTTTGAAAATTGTTGTCAACCATCTTGGATTTAGAAATTAATGCTACATTCGTAATAAGCACTCTAAAACTCCTCGAAAACGTCTATAATTCTCAATCGTTACTGTCGATCGATAATGTCGAGCAAATCTGTAGGCACCTTATTAAATTCTACCCAATTCTTATTTAACTCATATATGAACAAAAACCTACAAGCGAGTTTAAGTGCGACTATCGAATTTGAATATATAAATAGCCTGATATTATCTGTGGGTATGTTTACAAGAAAAGTACACGATAACAATTAAGAACCTGAACCTGAAAGTTATTTATACACGATTTTGGAGAACTGACGATGACTTTTAGTCAGTGTTAGTTTCCTGAAATAATTTTAGTTAAGAACTTTTGAGTCTGGGCAAGAGAATTTTTTTAAATGAGTGTATGATGAACAAGAATAATGATTTTTCACATGAAACTAATGAAGGCAAATACTAAATATATTTCGTAAAAATAGCTAACGTAAATTCCCTACGATGTTGTTGCGGCGGTGTACATTTGTAGAAATTTTGCAACCGTCGCGATATTGCCTATTCTCAAAAAATTACGTAATATAATTATTTTGAAACAGAATAGCAAAATGGGGAGAAAAAAACCCGTTACTTTGCAACATTTTCGTATCTTGTTGCAACGAAATTAATTTTCTGTTTTAGTGAATATTTACATAAAAATACAAGTTGAAACGCGTTACTTCCTTGTGGAATGTGATTTTAGTGTCTATTTTATATTTGTCTGATCTATTTTTAAACCCAATTACCGCGCATTTCGTCATTTTTAGCAAAAATTTTTGAGCTGCTCGCGGTGCAACTTGACCTTGAGCACTGACAGCCCGCTCGCTCGTGCGCTTACTCTCATGGGCTTACCCATAGGGCGTCCTACAATTTACCTCACTTAGCGTGTGCGGGCTAGGTTTCTATGCGTTATTATTCTAAGTTATAATATATTTTATTATTTTTGCAGCCAGGTTTTTGTAAATCATTTACTTTACTGTATAAGCAATAATATTATAATTGCATAGGTACTGTAAGAGTATAGCGCACAGACCAGTAGTTGTCTATTACAGTAAAAGTTATTTTAAAGCCAGTCTCAATGTTCGAAACTAGTTTTAGCAATTTTCACGCGCTATAAAGGAGGCTAAACTGCGGGTAGTCTAATAAACAATTGTTGAACCAAAATAGCTTTGGCTCACGGTGCTATAGTGGTGTCTTGACCACGGTGAGTTGAACTCATTTGAATCGTTGGACTAATCGGTAAAGTTTGCCTTGTTAGCAATTGCAAAATTATGCAGCAGTCTACGAAACTTCTGCTATTTTATGGCGTTACCTATTTGTAGTAAGGATACATTCTTCTACGCTATTAACAGGTTTTATGTTGTTTGTGATTTAAAATCATAAAGATCGTATGTTCTTATTTTACAAGAACTAATGGGTGGTCCTAAAGGAGTTGCAGAATTAAATTGTCTTTTTATAGGAGAATTCAAACAAAAAATGTTTTACAAAATAATATTTATTTAATCATAATATGCGCCCATGCTATACACTTCTATCATCGTGCTCCTTTATTTTTAGTAACAGAAGAGCTCCTTGTGAAAGAGGTCGTCCAGGGAAGTACTGCCATCTTACCTTTTTCTGTCGCCAAGCAGTAATATGTGAGCATTACTGCATTACGGTTTCGAAAGGTAAGTGATATTGGTGAAATTACAGGCACATGGGACTTGTCAACTTATGTAGCATGGTGACTAGCGTGCCGGTGCCATTTATAGCATGTATGCAATTTAAAGCTCTGAGCGGCACTGTAACTGCTATGGACAGGCGTGACACTTACTTCCAGGCTCACGAATGGTTCGTTCCATCACTTTATATAATAAAAAAAAATCTTCGCTATATAATAGCTGGGAATGGGAATCTATTAAGTTTTGGTGCTCAAATGAGCTCCAAAACTTGAAGCAGACGTTAACACATCTGCTTTAAGGAAACTAAAATGGTTTCCTTGTAATTATATGAATTGTGGTCAAAGTCAAAGTCAGAGATCATTTATTCCATAGGTAAAATAAATTTACGCTTGAAAAAAGTCACATTTAAGCTATTGCTCGTTCACTACGCTGACCTCCCTGAGCAGAAAGAGCAAGAAACTCTAGGGATTGCTCTTTTCAAATAAACTTAAACGCTATGGAATGTACTTTGAATCGAATTTGTGTGGATCCTGGAGCCGTGTCGTCTTTCCATACATCTTTATCTAACACGTAGTCTTCAATTTCGTAGAATGACTTTTCGATCAAAATATTTTTAATGTAGTTTTTAAACTTAGGAAATGATAAACTTAATATATGCTCCGGAATCGTATTGTAAAAACGTATACATAAAACAGTTGTTTACCTTGGTTAAACGAAATCGTGGTACCATGAGTTTGGACTTAGCTCTAAGGTTAATATTATGGATAAAATCAAATGATATATTACATGTGAGGTGGAGAAGGTTTGTTTAGCAGTATGCTTTCTGGCATTAAGATGTAGCATGTATGTTAAGTTGGAGTAGAGCTCCTTGTGAAAGAGTTTGTCCAGGGAAGCTACATCTTAACCACTTTCCTAACCTACCACCTACCTATTTCTGCCGCCAAGCACTAATGTCAGCATTACTGTGTTCTTTTCAGCATTACGTTGTTATTTGATGTATATTGATTTGATGGGTAAGGGTGCTATGAAATTACAGCCACACGAGACTTCTCAACTTATGTCTCAGGGTGACGGGCGCAATGGCAGTGCCCCTCAAGTCTTTGCGATTTAAAGCTCTGAGTGGCACTGCTACTGTTATGGACAGGCATATAGTTTACCACCAGGCGTATGACTTGTTCGTCCCGTCGCCTGATATTATAAAAAAAAAGTAGAATGGGCGGTGAAGATTGGTTGGCTAGCTAAGATTATTTCTCTGCGATTCTTGCCAGGATCGTCTGAAAACTTCAAAGCGGGTTCTCGTTACCATTCCAATAATCACTGAGATACCAAGTTTTTTATAAGTAAATTGCCTATTTCTCTCATATCGGTCAGCATTGTGGGTATAGTTACATAAACCATGCCGCTAATTTATTGTTCAGAAGTTTGCAATGGGTAGTCTTCAACAATAGCTTACAAGTCGTCATTAATTACCCTTCATTATTTAAGTAATGTTTCGTCGTTTGTGCTGCATTAGTCCCATGCCGAAACTCGTATTAATAAATAAACTTAGAATAATAACGCATAGAATGATAGTTTCATATCAAACGAACTGTCACAAGTGAGGCAAAAACCAAATTCATGTAGGCGTAAGCAACTTGTAACTACGCTCGTCGACACGCACACAAATATACAAATAATGATGCCATGGAATAACATTTTCCTCAAAAGTGGGGAAATTGTATCTTGCTTAACTCATCATTAAGTTAAAGGTGCCTACAGATTTGCCCGACATTGTCGATCAGGTGCCTACAGATGTGCTCGGTTTTGTCGATAAAAAACGAATATAGCACTTATTTGTAAATCCAAGATGGCGGACACGAGTTTTGAAATAAATGCAATATGGGTATCATTTTCGAGGTACTTGGGGGTGCTCATTACGAATATGGCACTCATTTCTAAATCCAAGATGGCGGGCACGATTTTTTCAAAAAAATGCAATATGGGTATCATTTTCGAGGTATTTGGGGATGCTCATTACGAATATGGCACTCATTTCTAAATCCAAGATGGCGGACATGAGTTTTCAAATAAATGCAATATGGGTATCATTTTCGAGGTACTTGGGGGTGCTCATTACGAATATGGCACTCATTTGTAAATCCAAGATGGCGGGCACGATTTTTTCAAAAAAATGCTATGTGGGTATCATTTTCGAGGTATTTGGGGATGCTCAATGTGAATATGGCACTATTTGTAAATCCAAGATGGCGGGCACGATTTTTCAAATAATGGCAAGTTGGGTATCGTTTTCGAGGTATTTGGGGGTGCTCATTACGAATATTGCTTTTGTTTGAACTGTCGTGTTTGCCATCTTGGATTTAGAAATGAGTCCCATATTTGTATTGAACATTCCCAAACATCTCGAAAATGATACCCAACTTGCCATCTTGGATTTAGAAATAAGTGCCATATTCGAAACCTAAAACCGAAAATGCCATAAGCAAACATTAAAGAAAATAACTGTTAAAATAGATTAAAAAATCGCTTAAGAATGCTCCCCTTTTAAGAAAATAAAATATTTTAATATAAAATATTTCGCTTGAGTTACGAAAAGAAAGACATATAATAAGCTATGAAAGTTGTACTGGTGGTGCCAACACTATAGTAGAAACAAATATATACTGTAAATTTGTTGCAATATGTGCTCCAATTCAAATAAAATTAATATAAATAATTATTCAATAAAGCATGAACGCAGAGCCGTTAAAAGTATTATAAAATAATTAAGTGTCCCAATCACTTTCATCACAAGTTAACGAAAACATTTAATGTTTATTCGAGTAAATATTAGTTCAAAATGCGCAAATAAATCGAAATTACAGGCACCACTAAAATTTACGTAATATAATTATTTTGATACAGAATAGCAAAATGGGGAGAAAAAAAATTCGTTACTTTGCAACACTTTCGTATCTTGTTGCCGCGAAATTATTTTTCTGTTTTAGTGAATATTTACATAAAAATATGAGTTGAAACGCATTACTTACTTGTGGAATGCGATGTTAGTGTCTATTTTGTTTGTCTGTTGTATTTTTACACCCATTTACCGCACATTTCGTCATTTTTAGCAAAAAATTTTGGAGCTGTTCGCGGTGCAATATGACCTTGAGCACTAACAGCCCGCGCGCTCCTGGGACGCGTTTGGAACCCTCTAACTTGCCTCACTTAGCGTGTGCGGGCTAGGTTTCTATGCGTTATTATTCTAAGTAAATAAATAATTTCAAGAATTTTTACTGTATCCACGTTTGATTTCAAAGCATATGCTAAATTATGTTATGTTATGTTTCCAAAACGGAAACGTAAATAACACTAATAATTTATTTATTTTATTATTTTTATAATTACGAAGCCGTAACATTTTATTTGTGCTTTTTTATTATGCTAAACGCGTAACATCGCCAGCCTCATTGTCACGTAACATGTATACTAACGTAGTGAGATAGTGGCCAAGTATTCGTCAATTTATCAAATAAAAGGTTACTATTTGAATAAAGTGCTAAAATAGTAGTTTATGTGACTGTTACATAATGAAAGGCATTAAAATACGAGTGTGGGTTGACACGAGTGTTTTAATGCCTAATTATGTACAGTTACTTACACTGCTTTATCTATACTCATGTTAGGTATAAGCTCTCTAAGATGTGTTCAGGAACCCTTAGACTATGGAAATCCATCCTCTAAGCAGGAACCGCACGTTACGACTGGCGAAATGGCGGCAAATAAAATTTACTCGCGCATCTCACGCACCGTAGTTTTTTTTTAATTTATTAAGGCTTTGGCAAAGCCATTAGCCTAAACATGAAGTTTAAATATGTTTCTGTAAATATGGCCGCCACAAAGAGGATAGGCAATTTGAGGCGGCGTGCTTGGACTGACTCGGGATTCCTTAAAACGGGCCGATACGGGTATTTTAGTTCGTGATTCGTATAATTTCGCGTTTTAATCTTCGATTAAGGCACAATAGCACTATCCTATTCCACTTTAAACTAGATTTCACAAAATAGTTGGAAGTCAAAATAAAAACGACAGTTTTCCCTCCAAAAGGTCCAGAGCGAATCCCACCGTAGTTTTTATTTAATTCATAGACAAACTAGAGTCGGCCCCAACTTTTTTTACTTGTTGTTACTTGACATCGTACGATATCAAGTAACGTGTGAAATTTGTCAAAGTTGTTTGCTATTGACATTTCATTTCGAATAAAACTTAATCTCGACTGATATTAGAATTGAGGTCAAATGAAATTGTTTTGTTTTTCCGAGATGTTCGAAATTTGAATGTCTTATTGAAATCGAATTCGATGATATTAGGAAGCAATAATAACATTTTCACAGATAAGAAATTTGTTCGAACAAAACAGTGTACCTCTAAGCACGTCGTAATTGGCGGTTTTTGAACACATCATGGAGTATTTATGATATGTGTGTAAATAAATAATTTATATATATATATATATATATATATATATATATAGTGCTTTGGGTCACCACGGTATTTCCTGCCAGCTGTGCGTCTGCCGTATCTCCCGGCATGCAGCCCTCAACGATATCATCCGCCGGACCTTAGCCATTGTTAACGTGCCCGCTAAACTCGAGCCAAGCGGCATGTCGCGAATAGATGGCAAACCCCCGGACTCTCATCCCTTGGAGTATGGGCCGGACATTAGTGTGGGACGCCACATGTGCTGACACAGTTGCCCCATACCATTTCCAGCACACCCGCAAGAGGGCTGGCTCCGTAGCAGAGCTGGCGGAAAGAATAAAAACTATTAAATATCAGGATCTCGGCTCCGACTACCTATTTACAGCCTTTGGAGTCAAATCCCTTGGCCCGTGGGGTCTCAGTGCCCTTCATCTGTACAAAATTTTATCGAAAAAATTATTAGACTATCTGGGAAACCCAAGGGCCGGGAGCTACCTTGCCCAACGCATTAGCAATAGAAAGGGGGAAAGCTGCCAGCATCTTGGGCACCTTGCCGCGGGGATTCAATTTTATTCATATAATTTAAAAATTCTAGTTTTACTTTCTAGTAATTAAGCTCTTATTGTCTTTTTTACCTTATCTGTATATTATCGTAATTAAATAAAAAAGATATAAATAGGAAATGAAACTAATTTTTCGGATCTAAATCTCTTTTGTTTTTTCAAACAAACCAACGTTTTCGGCCCTTTACAGATCCCATGGTCACAGCTGACGCTGACGCTGAGATGGTAAAGTCATCAACCAGTCATTGTATTATATAATTTTATTTGGTTTATATAAAATATGTGACCCGAACTTTAGAAAGGCTATTTTATTCTTTAACCCGTAATGCATATTCTCATCGATACGTGTAATAAGGTATTATAACGTTTTTACTGCGAACGTGTACAAAGTTAAATGAGAAAATAAATGAGCAGACTTCGTGAAGCAGCCCAGTTTTTACTCTAGCACGTGCTCTTTTATTGATCGAGTAGTTTTTTTTACTAAAACTGCTTTAGTATAGTAACCAACAGGTTACTATACTGTGCGACTGTATAACAAGTCGTAGCATTTAATAAAAAAATCTTTGAATGCGAGAACCTTTTAGAACAAGTAAGTCGAGTGAAATAGAACAAAGCAAAGGACAATGCCGAATCGACAAAATGTATCAGACAATCATTTTTGAATAGGGAATTTTATTGACTTTATTAGAACTTACACTGTACAATAAACATACGGATCTTTTGCATACGAAAACTTTTATTCTAACTTTGAATAGTCTTACTTTTCGCAAACTTCTGTTGACTGGTAGAGAATGTACAATGGCGTTAAGTTCGCCATTTGTGCTATTTTGTGTGCAATGAAGTTTAAATAAATAATCTCAGTACAGAGTACTAAAAAAACCGACCTCAAAAGTTGCTGGAATTACACCTATTTGCCAAGTTTTATTGAAATTTACCGGATAGAGTTTGCCACTTTTAGAGGGGGAATATTTTCTTCAAATTTATATGGGACTATTACTGAGGTACCCTCTTTCCAACAAAAAAAGAATTATATAATCGGTTCACAAATTATCACGTAACATATATACAAAAAAATACATTGAATTGAGAACCTCCTTTTTTTGAAGTCGTTTAATAAATAAAATAAGAACTTTGCTAGGAAATATTTCATGGGGACTTTGTACGTTAGCGTGATTAGTTTGTTAGCATTTACGTATGTAACGGAAAGTTAAATGCCAGAGAGATGACATCAAACCGAATAGTACCGTACTGTGTATATGATGTTATAGACATGTTTCCGGCAGGTGTGGGCCCAGAGTGCTATAAAGGACAGTAAAAATATTAACTTCTTGAATTTGTTATAATTGTACTATATATAGTACCTACAATAAAAATTACATTCTGGTAAAACATGTAAAAGGATGAACTATGAAAGACTAGTAACAGGAAAGCTCCTTGTTCGTCCAGAGAAGTTAAGTACTACCTATGTCTGCTGCCAAGCATTTATGTGATCATTACTTCGTTTCGGTTTTGAAGGGTAAGGATACTGGTGAAATTGCAGGCACTTGCGACTTATTCAACTTATGTCTGAGGGTGTCGGGCGCAGTGGTAGTGCCCCTCTGATCTTTGCGATTAAAAGCTCTGAGTGGCACTGCAACTGTTATGGACAGGTGTTTCCCACCAGGTGCACGTCTTGTTCGTCTAAAATAAATAAATAAAATAATCTCAGTACAGTGTACTAAAAAGATCCGACCTCAAAAGTTCGTGGAATTACATCTATTTGCCAAGTTTTATTCGAATCGGTTACCGGAAAGTGCTCGAAACCGGATTCATCCCCTAGGTTGTCACTCTTAGAGGTGGAATATTTTCTTCAAATTTAAATGGAATCACTGCTGAGGTATCGCCTTTCCAACAAAAAAAGAATCATCAAAATCGGTTCACAAACGCCGGCCGGAGTTATTGCGTAACATACTTACAAAAAAAAACGTAGTCGAATTGGAAACCTTGTCCTTTTTTTAAGTCGGTTAAAAATACGTGCAACTGTGAATGCAAATATGAAAACTACGTGGTTTAGTAGACCAAAAAGGTAACTTAGCGCTAGTTTAGAGTTGTCACTATGCGACAATCGTAATTACTACGTACTCACTTAGGACGACTTATTAATGACATCTTTTTTTTTATTAATTCATACTGATAGCAAAGGTCAACAAGTTGCATACCAAGAACGACTATCATTATAACCATAATTAGTTGAACTATATTTAAATGATAGTACTTAAACGCGTTGGTGGTGGTATAACATTTTTATATGCAATATGACTATTTTCCGCATTAATAAGTTTGTCGTTTATATTTATTTGTATGCTTTACTGTATAGTATTGTTTTTTTATTCTAAATGCATGCCTGTAAGTTAGTGTTGTTTTAGCGGGCGTTAAATTTACGGTAGCGTGGGCGCGAGCGCCGGCGGTGGTGCATTTTCAGCTGTCGCGCCCTTGAAGTAAACTGCAGTTATTTCTGCAGTTATTTCTGCACACTAAAAACAATCAATTCCAGTTAAATCCCCGAAATGCACATTACATCCTGAAGGTACGATGACGCAAGTGCGTGAATTCTCAGCACCGTATTTTCGTTGGCGATTTTCGGCATGAAACTGTATTTCGTTCCCAAGCCATTTCATAAACAATCATCGCCTCTGCTCTTGTTTAAAAGTTTATTCTGCAATAAAACGTTTTAGAACATGTTCTGACGCACGAGTGAATCGTTTGTTTTTGAGTTCTTAGAATATTAGACAGAAATGAAAATTGAAAACCATTATTATGAATTAATGGTATTTTAGCACCATTGGCTTAAAAAAAAGGTATGACATGATGTATAACAGTGTCTCTGTTGACCGTCATTCATTTAAATATTTTTTTCATTTTAACGTTTTGATGTTATGTATATTACCTGGAGATAGAGTACAGAATACAAAGTTAATGTTAATAAAGTCTAGTTGGAATGGCGAATAACGGGAGTGCAGTGGCGGCACCCCACCGGACGCAAGCGCTCACCGCACCGCCCCTAAGCGCGCTTCTAATTGCACCGTTAGAAAAACCCAGTAATGATTCTGCGATTAAGAATATAGGCCTGTCGACCACGTAACGGCAAATTGCAATGTTATTAACATTCTAGTTGGGTTGCACAGATAAAATTATGTAGAAGGCACTTAGAATGCAATTCCTTTTGACGACCTGCAATACGTATATCCACTAAGACAATTCCAATGTAACTTATACTCTCAGAGCCCTATTTTGAAACTTCTTTCGATTCCGTTCACGTTGCCCGTTCTTGTGTACGGTATTAAGGTACGGTAAGATATTCGAATTCTTTGTAAAAGAACCTAAGATACGAGACGTTGATCTGTTGTTCAGTGGCTACGAAAAGTATCTATACATATATTCGTGTATAATAAATTATAAGTGTTCACCTATTCGAGAGTAAGGAGGCAAGTTGTTTGTTTCAAAGTGCGGCATCTGCTTTTAACAGTTCCTTATAAAGTAACGCATCTGCTGTTGGCAAGGCGCTAAGTCAAATGGAGTTGCATAGAGGAAAAGGTCAGAGGAGTTCAGTGTTCGAGCGATAGTGCAGGTGCCGAGCGAACGGCGCGGCGGGCCGGCAGCTGCGCCAGCACGCGCGTCTAATTAGAAACACCCTGCTATTATTGTGTAATTACACACGACGAGCAAAATAGGAAATAATATATTATAATTCCAAGTAAACGAAGATCAGTTTTAAGTAAAAAGGCCGTCCCCGCGCAGTTGCCGCGGAAGGCGCACGAACCCACTTTTTAGACTCTAATTCAAATTAATAATAGAGCTTTATTAAATCATTAACGCTATGCAATGAAACAGGGTAAAAATTAACTGTGTGTGCGTGTGTGTGTGTGTGTGTTGTGTGTGTAGTGTGTGCGTATGTGTGTGTGTAATAAAATGATATTAATATAAACGGTTCGGTTTAAACAAAATCCTACAATGCAGACACAAAACATCAGACTGGCAAAACAACAGCTCGCAGCCGATAACGAATGATCCTCAACTCATATTTTATTGTATTTTGAAAACAAAAATATTTATTTCCGCGCGTTTTAATCCACAATTTATGGATCATTGGATTTTATTTATTCACGTGTTGCTGTCATAAAACAAAGCCAGTAATTTCAAGGTGCTTGATGGTGTAAACACCGTTGAATCGTAACCTATGATCATAAATTCCATTCTAATTAAGGGCCAGTTAAATGTCAGCTTGAAGTTTCGTATAACCTACCACTGAGTAGTTGTTCAAGTACGAACGGACAACGTTGGTTCGTGTATTTTTGATAGACAAGCACGTAAGCTGCAGTTACGTTGGAATATTTCGCTATTTTGTTGCGTATATGTTAATTAGGTATAATTATGATATGGTTGTTGCAATTTATGTAAGGTATAATCGGTAAAAATAAAATAGGTACAACTAATTGTTGGATAAAGTATTGCGGGAAAAGCTTATTTTGGGTATGCGGCGGTATTTTAGTTGAGAAATTCGTATGCCATCGGGTGTAAGAAACATAAGGACATAAATTTACTACAATGTTACTAGGTTTTAAAGTTATTTTGAATTAGAAGTCACTTATTAGTTTGCTACTAATTTACCTAAGATTGTACAGAAAATTTCATTGCACATTATGTATTTTTTTAGGAAGCGGCGTCAACAGCAGTGCGTCTAAACAGAGCCGGCTTTTGGAAGCACATGAGGACCCCACACACAGAAATCCTCTATAAGACTGTCAATGAGCAACCGCTACTGGAGGTGGCTGTGGATAGGATCCCAAAACAATACATCTTTGACAAAAAATACAAGATAAGAATCTTTACGATAAGAATCGTTGGGTTCTTCAAACAAAAAATAATTGTTTGAAGAACCCAACGAAGGACTGAACCCCAGAGAGGTCCGCGTCTTCACCGACGGATCTAAAAGAAATTCAGGAACAGGTACTGGGGTATTCTCAGAAGACCTCAATATCAGTTTATCAACACCGCTTGGTGACCACAGCACAGTATTCCAGGCTAAATGCATGGGCATCAAGTTGGCTGCAGAAGCAATCAAAGCGAGAAGAGTTAAGAATCACTCCATTCGAATACTCTCCGACAGTATGTCAGTACTACAAGCACTGAACAGCTATGACATAAACTCAGGGCTAATATAATAATAAAGTCATTTATAAATGCCATCAAGCACTCATGGAGGTATGTATACAAAACCACGTAACTCTACAGTGGATTAAAGGATACAGCGGCTCACGTGGCAATGATGCAGCAGTAGAACTAGCCAGAAAAGGGTCGGAGACAGACGCTGTAGGACCAGAACCCATAGTGTCCCTTCCCTACCAATGGTCCAGAATAAGTATACACAAAGGTACAAAATCTTCACATAATAATACATGGGCTACCCTTACGGTTTGTAGACAGGCGAGAGAAGCACTCCCAACGCTCAATGCCAGTCTATCTCGAATATTTATTAAACTCAAAAGGCAAGAGCTTCGCACTCAAACTGCCGCCCTAACGGGTCATGGTCCATACAATAAACACCTTTTCAATTTAGGTATCACAGACAGCCCTCTATGCAGAGCGTGCATGGAGGGGGAGGAAACGGCTGCGCAGATCCTACTACAGTGCTCCGGCGTGTCCAACTACAGGGCAAAGTACCTTGGAGTGCCAAGGTCGCTCCCCGAAGTCTTTAGCAATCCGAGGAGGCTGACACCAGCCCGTTACACCAAGTACCAAGTAAAAGATGTATTTTTTAAGAAGAATGAGTAAAGAAATTGCAGAGACATCGCGGAATGCGGAAAGGCGTTACCTATGGATTTAAAATTGACACGATCTCAACCGAACTCTAACCTCAGATTGGACTTTAGTAATATATTATGTTGATTGAATTCTGCGGCTGCATCTATGCTGCAACCGCAACTGCGTCTACGCCTTCGGGTATACCAACAAACAAACACAATAACAGTAACTAATGTCATAGGAATTTATTTATTTCTAATATGTTTGTATAGGTATGGTCAGGAAGGGTAAGATGAACACCCGGGGAAGAGGGACTCAAGTCTTAACTCATAACCTAAAGAGTTTTGCACCATAGTCTCTCAGTCGACAAAACAGACAAACAAATTAGTTTAAATGATTTCAAACAGATGTCGCTACAGGACTCCAAATCCAAAAGGCGTAAAAAACAAATTTGACAGTTGTGAAATCTTGAGAACTCGAGAAGAAATGCGATGATTGTTCCTCTTACCCCATATTTTGGAAGAGAAACGTTAGCATAATTTGCACGTTTTCGGCAAACACATCGTAAGTATTGAATTTAGCGTTATCATTGTTAAAACATACAAACAAAACAAAGGCAAGTTTAGTGTACCTACTACAAAATTCTTATGACTTTGTCTTCCTAGAGCCTTCCTTATTTTGTGTCAAATGGGCTCAAAATAAAGTATGGTGAAATTACAGGCACTTGAGATTTGTCAACTTATGTCTCAGGGTGACGGGCGCAGTGACAGTGCCTCTTGAGATTTAAAGCTCAGAGTGGCACTGTAACTGTTATGGATAGGCATGTCGCTTACCACCAGGCGTACGATTTGCCTGGCCCATCACTTGCTATTATAAAAAAAATTGGTATGTTCCTTCTTTTTTGTTATCTTACGTATCTCAAGTATTTGTGCATCAGGGTATAAAATCAACGTCTTTTCTGTGCTTTTGGGGACAACTTGAAGAAATTTCAGCGTTTTATGCAAATAAAGTAAATTCGCATAGATACACGAGAAGAAGCGGGCGGTGCTTTGCATTTTAAAGGTAGTTAGTTTTAAATATTCATTTTATATTACAAACCACAAAAACCTATATTGTGTGACTGGTTTTTTTGTTCGTGGAACAGGCAACATTCAAATGCTAATACCGACATTTCGACAACCTCCACTTTTGATTTCTCACTCGGAACTATAGTTATTGTAGCACGACAATTTCACAATACCTGAAATTATATTTTATCATTTCATATTTCATCCATGATATAAATGATCAATTTTATAAAACAATATTCGTGATATATGAACGACATGGCCTTAAAGATTAATTTTATTGAATAAAATACCATGTGCATACATTTGTGAAAGGAGTGTCAGTTCGCGGAACCTTGATACTGAGGTAATGTTATTTTGCTACACATCAATTTATATTTTGCTTTTCCTTTTGGCAAACAGTATTTCTGGCTATAATAATCGATCATTTGAACGATTAGCAACCCAATGATATACATAACGAAAATCTAAATATTTGAGAAGGAAAAACCTTGACGAAAGTGTCCAGGAAAGATGTCACATTGACTGCAATGGACAAGCGGCTTCAAAAAAGGAGGAGGTTCTTAGTGTATGTCACGCGATTACTCCGACCTTTGTGAATTGATTTCGATAATTATTATTTCGTTGAAAAGGGTCCTAAGTAATAAGGGTCCTAAGTTACTTAAGTAATGGTCCTATTCAAATTTAAAGAAGATGTTCCACCGTTGAGGACGGGAAATTAGTGGCGGATTCACTCACTCAAAAAACACCATCTCCAGAAGAAAGTGTTACTGTCTCAAATAGATTTAATGGCCTGGCTGTAGACTCAAACGGGGACCAAGTCAGACAACCTAAGAACAAAACACCTAGAAAGCCACCACAAATAAATAATATTATATGTAATTGAAGATATACAGAAACTAACCATGTTGCTACAAACTTAGACTGATAAAACGCAGTTCACATATAAAATTGTGAGTAAAAATAATTTCATCATAAACAGCTCTAATACCGAAGTATATAAAACATTAATTACTCTAATCAGAGTTTATCGAGTTTCACCCACTTTCCGTTAATCGATTTCAATAAGACTTGGCACGTGTATGTAATTCCAATGAACTAAAATGTTATAATAACCCAGAGCTGATCTGATGATGGAAATGGTAGACAGATGATAAGAACTCTTCAACAGTGTACCGCAGCTGCCTTGTATTTGGGCTCATATTTTTCGTTTTGACAAGGACTTCCATATTATGCATTTCAGTTAGAGTGGTTACACACGGCGACTTGTAGGTTTTGTTGAGGAGACCACGGTAACGACAACAGCGAAAGCGGAGCTAACTTTTGAGGGCGGTTTTACATAATAAAAAGTTATAATTACTCACTATAATGACCTATTATTTAGTAAATAACCTCCTTTGGCACGTAAATATTTCACTATACCATAAGGTACGTAGAAGAGTTATAAAATTGAGCCAAATTTTTTTTCCCAATTTCTAGCATACAGCGAAGACGTCGCCTTGCAGTCTACTACAGACCGCTTGCAGTAACTAATAATAAAAAAATGTTTTCCTCTCGGAGTTGTTTAGAATTACGTTTTCCAGCTTAGACGTTTGTTCTAACCTTGAGTCGGCATTCCAATTCGCTCTGCATGAGTCTAATTATATACTTGCATCAATTGAACATACATTCATCAACATCAATGTATGTGTATGTAGGTACTGGTAGAACTCAACTGGCATAGTAAATGTTTGCATTTAAATTAATATTATTCACATTACCTACCTTGTTGTTGCTCGGAAACTATTGGTACTGCACTATACCTGACTTAGTATTTATTCTACAAGCAATCGTTACTACATTATTTGGTTTTGAATCCAGGATTTAATCGTGTATAAAAACATATTTTTCACTTCTCATGCTTTAAAAGTACGTCACTATAGCCTTACGTAGCGGAAGTAAAGTGCATCATGTAAACCCTACGGAGTAAAAGGTACATAGTTTTTTAAATTTACTTGAGTGACCTAGACGAATTCAAACAGCCAGTACTTGCTCTAGTTTGTGCCAAAAGGTAAATGTTCAATAAGTGAAACAATACAATTACAACTACAACAACACTTAAAAATAATCACAAAAACATTCAAAAAATAAATTAACATTCTAATAATTCATCAATATATAATATAGTAAATAAATCTGCAGTTTCCCAGCGATCGCTGCGGAAATTCAATAAGAAAAAAAGACGCTCATGATTGCCGAAGACCGTAATCGTGTCGTTGAGTTTGTCGTGTTTGTCTGGTCAAAAAAAAAATACCGCGAAAACTTCAGAATTTTGGTTCGTGATTTTGTTTTAA
>NW_020653851.1:9033415-9069195 GCF_003589595.1 Hyposmocoma kahamanoa
TATTTTAGAGTTAAAATAAAACAGAACTATCTTGAGCTCCAATTAAACGGTTAGGTAACAATTTTGTTTATTTTTATTTCTGTTTCATTTTAGTAAAGTTTAATATTTTTATTTCTTTTTATTTTTCTTTTAAGAAATTGATGAAAATGCTTGGTTTAATGGCTGGCAACAATGGAAGCCTTTTTTAGTTTCTTTTTTATAAATATCTAACAAGTGCAGCATTTTATACTTTCAATTCATGTAATAATTCCTATTGTTAGTAATTTTCCAACTTAAAACAAGCCTTCGGACCAGTTATACCATCGAATTATATCATTAGTGGTATAAGTGGTACTAACTTCCCCTTTTTACACCTAAATGGAATAGGTGGCACTAGTTTATCCCATGTATACCATTGGATTGTAAATAATAATGGTATAGTTGGGATAAACTAGTGCCACATATACCATTAATGGTATAAATGGTACTAACCTGTCCCATTTATACGTGTAATGGTATTCCTACATACCTGGTTTATCCCATTTATACCACTGGATTATAATTAGTTAAATTTTAAGTTATATATTATAATTTTAGTGTTAACTAATATTAGCACTTTCGTGCCATCTCATCTTGTAAAAGTGGTTCCAACTGAAAACTAGACAGCAGGCGAGCTGTGATATAATATGCTGAGTCGGTCCCGTTTCAGCTTATAATTGTAATCATTAATTTGTTTTCTTTTGTTCTGTATAAGTCTTAAAAGCTGAATAAACGTTTCATTCTTTCTTTCTATGATTTTATAACTTAATCTCGATTTTTTCTATGAAAAGTGAATTTTTATTTGTCGCAATTTGCTGTTTCATAATTTTATTATGTCAATCGTGTCAATTCAATTCGAGAGTGACCGATGGCGCTCTCGACTTTGGAGCATTACATAAATGAATGAATTCATCGTAGGTAGGTGTAATTTACACCCACAAACAATGTATGGTCGATGTCAAAGGGTCAGTGATGAGTCCTCGTTCATTATGCAAGCCATATTGCATAAGCCACAAGCTTAGCTGACCTGACCTGCCCGCCGGACATGTCCTCGTCAAGGATAGTTTAGTCAACCACAACAAATTTAGGCAGACATTAGGTATATCCTAGGAAGGTAACACGTATTACGTACTAACACGTACTAACAACATAGGTACTTACACAGAAATAGTTCAGTTTAATTATTTCCCGCAAAATGAACATTTTCAAAATGCTCTGTTTTGAGTTACGAATTAGTAACGGAAAGGGAGAGTTAATTGATCATTTTATTTGATGTTACTAAAGTGCAACAAACCGTAGTCGTTCGCTATAACGTTATTTGTGCCGATGATTATATAATAATAAACAGTTATTAGAAAAAATTAAACCCCGTCAACTACGTAACGTAAGAGTTGGTGTTACTGTATCTAGAGTAAAAAATTGCGATATCTTTTCAGTGAACTGTCGGTTTCTTCTTGCCATGCCGTAATCAAATTTAACGGCTATTAAGCCGGCTGGAAAAAGGTTGGCATTGGATTGTGACGAACGAGTGAACCGTGTCTGGGGTGGTCAACATTTGCCATTACGTCTACAATACCTGTCAACGTAATAATCATTGCTTTATATTTATTTATTACTACAAATTCTGAATCATTGACCTGAATCACGACACGCAGTATTATGGTTGCATTAAAAAGCTTTCTACAATAACTAATAAATTAGTTTCTTATTAATATTTAGTAGGTATCATGCGGCATAGAAATTACTGTCAGTTATAAAGAAGATATGTAAATAATAATATCATGTTGCAAAAAGTCGTCAGCCTTCATCAGAGTTATTTGATGCGTCAATGCCGAGTTCTGACGTCTCAATTACCCGACGAATAGACGTCAAATTCTTTAAGAGAATCTTCATAGAATGAGCTTATTATCTACTCTTGTAATCTTTATGTTAGTCTTGTTAGTAAATAATTGCTGCATTCAATGTTAAAAGCAGCTTCTGAGGTTTACAGTATGTAGGTAAGTACTTGATTGACGTGCGTGAGAGTGATGTGTTGATATGGACTACATCTATGGTTGAGTTACGATGAGAATGCGGTTGGATTTGAAAAGTACACGCGTATAATGATCGCCGCGAGAGATAGTCTAATGGGAGCCTTAATCGCTATCTGCAGGAAAATCGAGGTGTAATTAACATTAATCATAGTTATGTGGGCTCCAGGAGTAATTGTGATCATCAGTCGTCAGTTGAGCTGCCCGGTGGTGCGCACGCCGTGATCTACGGCATCCCTCCTGTTATGAACGACGTTGTGACAAAAGAAACGTGGTGTGGATGACGCTGATAAATAGCCGTACGCTGTTCGCCAGCGGCTGGTGCCTTTGCTACGAACAGCTTTTTATCTTAGCATTAATTACACCTCTTGTGGGTACATACAACGTGTTCGCATATAGTTTTATTGTGAAAAGGCGATTATTAACACAAGTTTAAAAAATTAAGTTGCCTAAGATATTAGTAAACAATTGTACTTAGTTAAAGTATCATCTAGATTAACTTGCACACAGTAATCCCAATTTAAGTTGTATATAAACATACTGGCATTTCGCTGTTTGCAATAGTCTGGCGCATATATGTAAAGAAAAGGTTATTTATTAAGATTCATGTATTTATGTTATAAGTTCTTAGACAGTCCCATATCTTTCTACATTAGTTTTGATTATAGTCCTCCCTACCGAACGTATACGAGAGTATACGAGAAGGGCACTATGACCTGCGCGAGCATGCCCGTTAAGTTCTTAGACAGAATAAATTGATCTTTATCTTTTATTTTTATTTACACATTTCACTGCTGGGTACGGGTCTCCTCTCAGGCGGGGATATACGTATAATTCGCCACGCTAGTCCACTGTGGGATGGTAACTTCACAAGATTTCCGAAGGTTGTGAACCTTCTTCGACGTGCAGGTTTTATCACGATGTTTGCCTTCACCGAAAAGCTCATGGTAAATTTCTATATAAACTACGCGCATAAATTCCGAGAATTCGAATCCGAATCCATGGGTTCTGTTTGAGAGGCGGTAGGTCAAACCCGTAGGCTACTACGGCTTCAAAATTACAATGCTGACGACGATTCCCGCAATGGAATCTTCCTTTATAAAGATGTATGGGAAAAAATAGCAATTTGATTTAAAACAGGAATAACAGAGGCGGCTGAAAATTTTCCTCGTTTTTTAGCATCATGTTTATCGAAACGGCTCGCGTGCCTGTGCCTTGTCTGTCCGCGCGACGTGTTTGTTAAATTGCTGTGCAAACTGGAATGACTGCAAGTTTAAAGCAAACTATTTTTCGAAGAGCAAATCCGCAATAATTTGTCTATAATTGCAACATTTTTCAGTTGAATTTTCTGTGAGCCGGCAGTTCGCGTGCCGGAAAGCGTGGCCGTGCCTGGCTCCGTCGGTGTCCCGCTGTCATGTCTTTGGTCACGTTAGCTTCTGCCCCAGTCATATAACCCACTGCGGAAAGGTATATGCCAGTTCCACCAGATTTAAACCTTCTTAATTGACTGCGTGCTACGCGATTTATCTGATAAATTCAGTGTATGTCCGTAGTAACTACTTAAATCGGGGATTAACGATTTCTCTCCTATTAAACTTGTTCTTTCTCTTCATTTAAAAATGCAGTCGTTTAACATCGACAATAGCACGGTCTACCTTCCTGCATTTTAACACGAACAAGGAAAGACAGTTCCGTTAGAAATAAATGACGCGAACAAGAAGTGTAACGTTACTAACCATCTAATAACACGTTGTTCTGGCCTTTTTGTGCAGTCTAAGCATCAGCTTCCTACTATAACTGTGTACAGACAGCTGCGTGATGCATCATGTCAAGCGTAAATCAGCGACTGTGTCGGAGTCGACCAATAGAAAAGCTGCACACGGTCACCTGCCGCTAAAGGAAGCTCCTAATGAAGCCCGTTGCATAATGGAAATATCACCAGTAGATCAATAAAATGAATTTGGATTAAAACATGTTATAATATTCCAAAATCAAAATAATGATGCTTATGTTTATTTTATTGAAACTCAATTGTACGCAAAATAGTATAAATGGCGGACTTAATGCCATTAGGCACTCTCTACTAGTCAACCGGAGTGCTGGGTACAGAACAATTAACAAGGGTGCATAACATGACACTTAAAACAGATATGATCAAAGTTTATAAATAATTATTATGATACCTACATAATTTAACACAATATAAATATACATACATTATGTAACATATAATACATGACTAACTATATCCTTACGTAAACAATTGTTTGTTCCATACAGAATTGAATTGGTGAGCGTACATAAGATCTATAGAGGATAAAAGTAAGCCTAATATAAATTAAGCAGCTATTGCGCTCAGAAGAATACTTCTTATTTCAAAATTGAGTTTCTTTGAGACAAATTTAATAAATTTTCTCGCTAGTAAATTAAATGTAAGAACGTTCAGCATGTGTAGGGAGCTTACGCAGTGCCGCCCTCCGCCCGCAGCCGCCTCCGCGCTAAGCGATTAAAATTCAAAGCCAGTAGAAATGTAATTACTTCTCCGTCTGGTCAGAGTTCCAACTTTTATTCGTATAATTAAGTTTAACGTTGCTTTTACATCTTCTCTCAAGTATTGAATCGAGTTCGCAGATGAGTCAGGTGATCGTGGAACCACTTTAAAACTTTTTGCCGTAGCCTGTCGTGACCTATATAATTTTTTTATTAGTCTTTTTGCAGCGGAAATGTTGCTTTGGTCCTATTTTGTAAACCTACAGCAACAATTAGGAATGTTGGGCGTACCTTGGACCCAGGTGTTTTTGCCGCAAAATCAGCAGTAAAAAGTAATGAATCTTTCATGAATGTTGCGTTTCTCAAACTAGCGTTGTTGCATCACCCAAGAACTGCGTCAATATTTGCAATCTTGAATTTTTCTTTCTACCCTTTCCTTGTATTTGTTGTTATAAGCAGATTCCGATAAGTTCGCGGAACTAAATATTTATGCATCCAACCTTAATGCAGGCTTGGATAAGAATCTTAAAAGTTGGATCGATCCAGCACCGCACCGCGAGCATATAGTATCGAAATAAATCTCTAGCATAAAATGGACTTTAAAGTTAGGATATCCAGTTTCCTGCGAATTCTTTTTGTTTTATTTAGGCGTTGTTGAAAAACATGGCAAAAACTTTATCTTGTTTATTATACTCGTAACTTGGCGCTTGTGCATAGCGTGCGGGTATTACGTACCTACTATTTAAAAATGTCTTCTTTACTACGTAGAATTACAAATAAAATAGTCGTATACTAAACCAACGATGAGTGATTTTCTAAGAAGCTCCTCTTGATGGTATCGAGACGAGTTCTAACATGTCAACAGCCAGCACGTGATCTATTGATTGATTTCCTCATGATTGCTTTTCATTTATCTTTATCCCATTTTGTTTGACATAAACTGTCATTACGGTCGTGACCGTGAAGTATCTACTAAGTAGGAGTTGCTATTGGTAGTGCCATCACCAGTGTGTTGTTTTTGTGTCGTCAAATCATAATCTGTCGAAGTCGTTGGCGTGACACCTACACTCGATTCTGCTGTGAAGGCCACAAGACAAGTCACCTAGTTTACAATTTGTTAATTAGCACTATGCAAAATATCAGTCGTAAATACATAAAATTTATTATCAAGTCTTGTACTTAATTGTATATAAACATGAAACTAGTCTTTCCTAATTCGTAATTGAACTCCGACGAAGTTTCTATCAGTCAATGATTTTACGGTCGAAGCGCTGTAATATGCAGCTACACGCATAGACCTCAAGCGAACAATACAGTGTCATATAACTATAAGTTAACAAAGAGCGGTGGTGAATTATCGATTATGGCATGGCGCAGCAATTTATCTTGGCGCGGTCACTGGCGATTTCACACCATGGCCGGCGCGAGCGCACGCACCACTAAATTACAAGATATCGATACTTGATACCGTTTAATGCGCGTGCAATAGCTAACTACCTATTTACTTTACAACGATTCGCCGCAGTCTTTATAATTGTTCAGAATTAGCTAATTGCTCTTTGTTCTGTATAGGCGACTCTGGGAATTACCAGTCGTGAATGGACTAAATCGCTTAAACACATTGATCTGAGGTTAATTACAAAAGAATGTTAGTTGTTGGTTAGTCACATAATTCCTACGTCGTTGAATTTCTTAGAGATTTCTCCATGTGAGATTAATTGACGTCGGAAGACCGCATGGCGACGCGGGCGCAGCGCAGGTGTGCCGTTGCATCACAACACGCATTCCACTGTCCACCTCAATAGTATTCGATTACCCACACTGATACCAGAAAGCTTACATGTGTGATATACTGACATCAACCTAAACATGGTATCTCAAAAAGATTAAAAAATGCGGCCCACTGTCCGTCACTCAACAAATGATTCAGCATTACGTATTGAGGAGGTATTTATTTTCATTCAACAGCTAGAAGGAATTAAATTTAATAATTAAATTCAATTACTTTAATATCTTTGCCACCCAGACGTTTCAAATGGGCACTTTGCCCGGTTGAAGTTCAAAGTATATGAGAAGATTTTGATATTTTACTTCCTATTGACAGGGTATTAGGTTATCAGGGGTGTCGTCTCTCACTGGGGTAAGCAGAGACTATACATAATATAATGTACTTCCACCTGCTACGATCTTAGCATACTCCACACGCGCTTTCTTTTTAATTTTTTTACTTAATTTTTTTTAAAGAAATTGCAATATAATACACAAAATAGCGAACATAGAAATTAATACGGTCATATCGAGTTCTTAGGTTTTCGCGATTGTTACACAATACGGTCACTAAACAAAAATGTCAACTTTTAGGAAATGCTCAAGAAAGTTTTAAAAATGAATTTATTTTTCGTTGTATAAATTCGTGTTTTTATTCTACTAACATCCTTATTTCGATATGTACATATTTTACACCAAATATTTTTATTATTAGTACTATTGTATACAATACGAGAATGTAGTACGTTCTACGTTCCTGTCACTTTGTCCACTACGATTTTGTTGGTAGGTCAATGACTATGATGGTATTGTCTTTTTGTAGTTTTGACCATTAATAAAACATTCAACGTGTACCATTGTCAGTAATCTATACAGTGTTGCTAGGTGTTCGATTTGCGCTGGACATCTCGGTTAACAGGAATCGAACCCGTCCCGTGTAAACACTACGCGGGTCAAAGGTCTGCAGGATTTTATATTTTTTGTTGTACTCAAATGTAAGACAAACTGTTCTAGAGCCAATCTGAAATGACATTTCTTTTTAGTTCAATCTGAGGTACACTGTTACACATACAAACACTGTTGATTATTTATTAAACACTTTTACTAACTAAGCTTATAAGAAGTACCTAACAAGATTCATATTTATACTTCATAATTATCAAAAGTAAATGAACTCAAACTAAAATTCATCTTTATGGCATATATAAGCAAATTACATGGGAATTTGTCATATTGATTAAACTCTAGTGCTCATTCGTAAACAAGATCCCCTGTGAAGAATGAGCAAGAAACTGTAGGGGTTGCTCTTTGTAAATATACATTTGAATAGTATATTTATCATGTACAATATTTATTTTAAACATCTTAGATCGAGAATGACTGTAAAAGCTAGATGGTTCCCTACCACGGATTTTTGTCATCCATGTACACAGAGCTGTATAATTAAACCTTTAGGACTTATATAACATTTAACGACACAAGGTTTCCTTAGTGCGGGGCTATGTTGAGTGTGTGCGTTATTATTATTATTATAAAGTTTTTGTTTCACTATAGTTTAAATATCTAAATGATTTTTTTTATAAAAGCGTATACATTGCTCATTAAATGAATTTGTGATTTTGTGAAGACGACTGTCAAGAACAGCTAGTTTATTTTATTCCTCGAAAAATATAAACGAAAAATATGAACTACATAATTTTGACGACCTCGGTTGACACTTTAGGCGTTAGAAAAAGAGTTCCCTGGTCGTTTCGCTGTAGGATTAATCAGGGAAATTAACTTCTGAAAATCGGTTCTCGTCTGGGTATTCTGGATAGTGCCCTTAATTTCAATAATCTAGCATTGATAGTACAGGGAGTTTCTTAGTTTGAGTCCAGGTAATTAGTGTAATTGTTTGGCAAATTATTATTATCAACAAACATGATTCGCGAAATTATTAACAAACATAAAAATCATGGTATAATAAAGTTATTGTGATTAAAGTGATTTTATCACATGATAGTCATAAAAATAATAACAAGACTACAGGAAATAATTTATGTATATTATGTGAAATTTAATAACTCCCCTATTAAGCATAAAAATGTTATCCACCAATTTGTTTGTACAATCTTTAAACCTCTCTCCAGAAAAGTTGTCATTTTGCAGATATGGCTTTATATAAGGCGTAATAAATTAATATTGTTATTTTATTTTAAGTTTTGATTGGCTTAGGCTCAATTTATATTGCGGCGGAATGGAATGGAAGAGAATTTTTAACGATATTATTTTATGGTCAATTGTGTAACGTACTAACTAAATACAAGCCAAAAATCACGTGGCGCGTCTTCCGCGGAATTCTCGCGTATGCTCGAGAATGCTTGCGCATTCGCGAGAATTCCGCAGTTGCCGTAGGTGACGCGTGCCTTATCCGCAGGAAGTGGCACGAAGGCAGGCGCAGTGTGACATCAAACTCGACGAAATACTACAGCTTGAAGGCGCAGTCATAAGAAACCTCGCAAATGTTCGAATCAGTCCCGCGAATGCTCGAACATACCATTTCGCCGTAATGTAAATTGAGCCTTGGAACCTCCGTACATGTACGTCCCACTTTTTTCTGTTTTGTGCCGCGTTTTCACATATGTATTCTAGCAACACCAGCCTGTATAGCCTTGATGTAGCAGACAGCTTGCCTCCGTTACTATGTACACATCGAGACTAATAACAAGTTAATTATACTATGCCAATAAGTAACAACTATATCTGAATTGGAACAATGGATTGTACTGTATAAACGAACACTTAAAATTACTTACTAAACATTGTGTGTTCCTTGCGTTGTGTTTAAATTAGCAAAATTTAAAAGCGACAAGTCCAGGTCTTGGAATTATTCGAATTTTACCGTAGCTGACGACTGCACATTTGTTTACTATTGCATAACTTAATATTTAAGTAAATGATTGTTAAGGTTGCTCAGTGACTTTTTATACATATATTTGAATTGTCGAATGTTTTTCTCGAAATTTAGAGATTTACCAGAAATTTCAATGGTTTTCAATTTACTATTAAATAACAGTCTTATAAAAATATACGATACACCTGAGGATATTATTATCCTAATATAAAATATGCTAATTCGTTATATAATAGGAAGTAAGTACTTTACTTGAAAAATCAGAGAATATCGAGTTCTTAAGTTTTCGCGATTGTTACACATAGGAAATGAAACTATTTTTCCGGTTTTAATGACCATGACCGTGTCCATGGGACCTGTAAAGAGCCCGAAACGTCGGTTTGTTTGAAAAAACAAATATACGCAATTTAAATCCGGAAAAATACTTTAATTTCCTAAATCAGAGAATCTTACATAAAATATCAGAGTTGATAGAGTAAAATGGTTGTGTTTAGAATCTTAAAAACTAATTATTGAAGATAGATATTTCTCTTTAAATACTACAGAGAACCTGCTAATTTTTGGTTTTCAACTGAAACCTTATAATTCTTAAATTTAATTTATCCAAAAACTTGAAAATTGCGCAGCGGTTTAACGACACACCCCGCCGCCCAATGTCAGTTGCCATCGGGCGCTTATAACGTTGGATCTGTGTAAATTATCTCCGCTTGTTCTTATTTTATTCATATTAATTTTAAGCGCGCAAATTGCGGGACGCGAGGGGCAGCCCACATGTCGTGTGCAACAGAAGTTTACCTTACGTTTTACGGAATAAAAGATTTTCTGAAAAATAATTCTATTTCGAGTTCTTAGGTTTTATATTGTATATTGTCTAATATATTGGCTTGTATACTGTCTTGTTTCCCTTAAACGCGAAGTTTAGACTTTTAAAGAACTAGTGCTTACTGTAGGACCACCCATCCTGATATTAATAAAAGTTGCTTAATACGCACGAGTATGAAAATACGGAACTATACATATAAAGGTTACGTATGTATTTATGCAAGCTCCCAAGTCCACCAAGTAACCTACACGGAGCAAGTTTTTTACTCCGATGATGTTATGTTCACGACCTTTTTGCATGACCTTTCAACCTGCACACAAATTAAACTTATTGAATCATTAAGCATTTATTCAACACCAATGATTGATTGCGTTATGTATCAATTTGTTTAACAACTAATCAGTCTTATAATATAATTTGGAAAATAATAAAGGTTCCGAAAAACAAATAGAATTATAACGTATTAGGCTAACTGTGATACTGACTAAGCAGAGTTAAAATGAGTTATTGAAAAGTAAATACAGAATATATCAACAAAATTAAACATATTTAGTAAATAATTCAAATTAAAATCCCACGAAAACATAACTGTACTTTCAAGTAATATACGATATGAAAGAAATACTAATTAATCGACGTGTATTCTATGTTGTCACTCATATTTATTTCTGTGTGTTAGAGTAGTGTAACAAGCGCCAAAGTTTATGGTCGCTTTTAAAATAGGTGATATTATACAATAAAAATGGCTAACAACAGTTTTCGGTAAAATATAAATTGAGTTGGTGGTGTAGTTTAGTCTTACGTCCGTAGAGAATTTTCGGAACTTTCAGACTTTCATTCGGTTGTTTCCATATGTTTATTTGCACAAAACTTTTCGGTACCTTAGTAAACAACGCAGTAATATTTCTAATAACCTCATTTTTTATTTACTTTTAGCTTTTGTTACTATCCATACAATTACATAAATTTTATTGATATCATAAATATAAGCCGTCAAAACTCAGAAAACTTTTTATTTGCAGCTTTTTCTTTGTGGCTGGGAAACCGATTCGACATTTTTCTTATCTACGACGAATTGATCGAACGGCAATATCGACACTTGTGGAGGCTGTATTTGACACCGACCGATTGCCAATATAAAATTATTAAGCGGTCGGATTTTACGGTAACTTTTTCACCATATTCTATTTTTTTACCATGCCACCTTTTAAAATGTTTGCGTCTGACGTAGGCGGGTAAGCCATTATTGATATTTTATTTACTGTCGATAGTACCTATTTGGCTAAAGACTTTGTTTAAATAGTGTCTATAAATAGGCCTAGCTAACAGAAAAAGCTGTCGGTTCGGGACAAATTATAGAGCATGACCACCTACGCGCGCTAACTACCTAATGACTTAACCAAACAGTGCACTAAGAGGTCTAGTTTGTTATTCAGAGTATTTTAGAGGTTAACACCTTCGACACCGTCACACTATACAGGAACAGTACTTTTGGAGTTGGGTACAGTTACAAAAAATACTTTATTTACGAGTTCGAAAAAACTATCACGTCTGACCCCCTGTGTTTGTTATGGGTATGTGAGAACTATAGTGGCGCCGTTCGTGCATGTTAGTGAATGCTTGAATACCTATCACAGTTTTATGTCAAATAACTGTTTTCAACAATCACAAACCTACAGACGAAAGCAGCATAGGCTGTAGCCTAGAGTACGTAAACACTTTTACGAACGGTGGGAAGGTTAGGTACCTGGTACTGTGGTTAGATATCACTGAAATTTAGTGCGCATAATATTACAAAATGTTCGTGATTTAAAGAGAAGCAGTTGACAATTGTGACACGAACAGTAACGTGGTTTTGCTTTTGTGTTTTCACAGAGATCAAGGTCATACCACAACATCGTTACAAAGATTTACTTCGCTAAATGGGCGGTTGACGACGCCAGCGAACGATGACGATGACGTTAAACAATCGCATTGAGCATTCGTCACGGTTTGTACCAACCCCAAAAAGAAGTCAATGTCAGTACTGCACTTGCGTTTTAGGTCGAGATTTCAAAACAATTTGTGATTCTGCAAGAACATGCCCAGATTTCACATTATGTATTTTGAATGTAGTGCTTTTTAGAAGCAGTAAATGAAATAAATAACTCAAGCACTCGTAGCCCCGCATTAGGGTAGTATATATTGCGGGTGCTACGGAAAAATCTCACGAGAAAAATAAATATAGGTCATGCAAATATTTCTTCCGGCCCGGGAATCGAACGAAGTGGCAGTCCAGCACGGTAACCGTTCGGTCACGGAGGCAGTTAAGGCTGTAGAGCTCCTTGTGAAAGTGTTCGTCCAGAGAAGTACTGCCTTACCTTACCCATTTTTGCCGCCCAATAGTAATGTGAGCATTACTGCGTTCTGGATTTGAAGGGTAAGGGTGTTGGAGAAATTACAAGCACATGGGATTTGTCAACTATGTCTCAGGGAGATGGGCGCCGTGTCAGTGCCCCTCAGATTTTTGCGATTTAAAGATCTAAGTGATACTGCAACTGCTATGGACAGGCGTGTTGCTTACCACAAGACTTATGCGTCCCGGCGCGCGGCGCTTGGTATCGTAAAAGAAAGCTTAATGTGGGCAAATGTTAAATGGCAGTAAAGTTCCTCATGCTATATTGACGATGCGTTTGCGCAACATCACAAGTAAATACTTAGATCAGGTAATTAATTATGATTACCCTTGCGTCCGTCACGTGCTATATAGGAATTAAACAAACGGAATAATCACAATGATCTTTTTTACACCAACAGAGAGTGAGCATGTGTTATTTAAACCTTGAAAAACGCTTCGTACAAAAGAACAGTAATTAATTTAATAAAAAAATTGTAAGTCGTAAGTGAAGTCGTGAGTCGGCAGCGATAATGTTTTTAAACTTAAGTGATGTTCATAAATTATATAAAATATTTTTCAATCACATTTAAGTACACCATATTTTTAATTGTTTTTTTTTTTGTTTCTTTTATTTTCGTTATAATATAACCAATAACAATTAATAATAACAACAAAGAACTTTATTTCTTTATTTACATTAAAATAACAATTTGGCTGTTTAAATAATATCATCTGAAGTTACGCATGTAGATAATGAGGTAAGAGTTATCAGCTTGAGCTGTTCACATTTTGGTGAAACACGCTACATTAAATTATGATAGTGGTTATATCACGCGTCTCGACTAGTTACGATAAAATTATCACTTTATTACATACAACGCCAACTTAAAGCTATGATCATATTGTCATGATGGTGCCCAAGTCACATAAAATTTCTAAATACTCTAAGTTTGGAATTGGTTAACTAAATAAACATTAAATTTTTTTAGCATTAGTATGGAAATATTTTCTAATACTAAGTACTAAATATTGCTCATCCCTAAACTCATTGTCGTATAATCAAAAACCACAACAACAATAATAAAATATAATGCAATAATAATATTTGAATAGTTTTAAAGAGTTGACCCATATAACTGTCACTGCGTTTCAATTACTGGTTGAATTATTAAATCTATGTGTGCATGACAATTAGTGATATTATTAAAAAACATCATGTTACACCTAATTTAGTCTGTTGAAGGTTGAAGTGCATGTGAATAAATGTACAATATACATTGTTTCGCTAGGCACAGCGAAACTTTACTTCTTTTCTTAGATGTCTACTTGTATACAACCTGTGTATACAAATAAATCAATTATGAATTACATACACAGAATTATATGTGTTTCTTTGCAGATTTATTTATGTATTTATCGTGGAAGCCGCAATCTTTAAAAAAATGCTTTAATCTTCGTTTATTATTTCACTGCTTCCGTGGCCGAACGGTTATCATGGTGGCCGGATTGCTACGCAGAGGGCCTAAGCTCGTTTCTCGGGCCGGGAGAAATATTTGTATGGCATATATTTATTTCTCTCGTGAGTTTGGGTGTAATTTGTGGTTGTCTATGTGTGTGTCCATGGCACCCGCGACACAGCGTTTCTTAGTGCGGGGCTATGTTGAGTGTGTGCGTTATTATTATTTTCCATTCTTATATTATTTTTTTATGGTATCAATTGACGGGACGAACAAGTTGCGTGACTGGTTTGAAGCGACCTTAGCAGTTGCATTGCTACAAGTAAAATATCTAAGAGACACTGCCATTGCGCCTGTCACCCTTAGACATAAGTTGACAAATCTCATGTGCCTGTAATTTCACTAGCGCCCTAGGAGCTGCTAGAGGCCATTGAAATTAAAAACATCCTAATTTCTGTAGGCAAGATGGTTTCTCCGTAGTACTACTAATGTGGAATCCAGTGTTTCCTCTGATGGAAAATCGTAAGTTGGTGTAAAACTTCAGTATTACTTGTAACTGTTTTAATTTATTTCCAAATTCCTTTTAATTAATAAATTTAATTTACTAAACATTCAAATTCAGTATTTCTCCAAAACGTATGTATCGTAAATTGGAATTTAAAAAAATAAGGCATTTGAAATAATAGCTTTTGTAACAATGTTGTGGTTTGCGTAATATTAGACATAACTGGTTGATGACTTTACCAGCTCAGTCAGCTGTGTGACCATTGCCATGACCGTTTCCGAACCTTTACAGGTCCCCCTGTAAAGGTTCGGAAACGTTGATGGTTTATTTGAATAAAGAAATATACGCGATTTAGATTCGAAAAAATAGTTTCATTTCCAACTTTGTGTTTTACTTACGCTGTTACGTCGTTATGAAAAATCCATAACTCTATTTCCTTCATAACAATATTCTTTTAACAATGGATGACCGAGGTTTATTTATATTAAAACACTTGCAGGACGCACAATGTGGCTTAGTTGACACCTCTCTAACCTCCCCATAGAACAATAGCCTCGTTAAATGTGACAATAGCAGTCCACTTGCAGGCAACCATAGCATCGACCGACCCTCTATTATATCAGCTTTGAAAATTATTTTTTCTCAAACATGCTCGGAAATGTTTGCATTACTTTCAAAAAACGAACACGGAAAGTTTGTCATTTATGGACCATGCGACTTCTTCCCCCCGGCCAAGGCCTGCAAATCCTTTACTGTTCTCTTCTCTCAACTTTTAAATCTACCTTTTAATAATGAACTATATAAACAGGCAAGAGAAAAACACATACTTACAGCCAACTGCCCAGTGTTCATAATTGCGAGAATTAAAACTACCTACCTGTACCGCTTACTTAAAAAAAGTAAATGGCGGTAACATTTAAACTAAAGTGTTTTGGTATTCTTTTGTTTTTCCGTCTTTTTTGTATTTTGGTCGCAAAAATGAGTGCTGGTGAGAAGAGCAATAACGAAAATACAGTAAATAAATTCAAACACATTATTAGAAATTCAACAGACTACTATTAATGTGCCTCGAAAGCAATAACATTTTCATTTAGCAATTGTATTGTATAAATTTTAATGTTAGTCAATATTTTTGTTTACTTTTTCTATTATACATTTTCCTTTCTTTAGTCTTTTATTATTTTCTCGCATTGTTTGAGAAAAATTCTATACATGCCTCGGCGGGAACGGTGATTGCTTGACTCGTATTAACACAAGGCCTCGCTGGCGCTCGTCTTTGTAACTGATACTTGTCCAGGAATCCCTTACTTCCCGACCTCTGCGATAATGTACTAAAATTGAAACCCCTTGTGTTCCTCCCGTCCTCGTCGTCAACGGTTGCTTTTATTTGCATTGTTTCGTTGTCGTCTGTCGCAAAAGGCAACCGGTTGGACCTCAATCTGTATACAAATACGGCTTATGACCGGCGTACGCTACTCCCACATAAGCGGGCTGCAGTCTGGTAGTATAAACATGACGTTTTATTACTTGGCTGTGTGCCACACACGAACATTCACTCCGCCGCACCGCTCCTGCCATTAGCCACCAAGGCTAGGCTATTAGTATTTACAGGATTGTTGTTGTTGAGGTTAGCAGAGAGTGATGTCGTGGGTCAGACACCGGTCCAAGCGCGGCATGTACCGTTTTGTGGCGAATCCTCTCCCTGCCTATCAGTCTGCATCAATATGCAGCTCGTGCGCCTCCCCTGCCCGCGCCTGCGCCCTCCAGCCGCAGGCTTTCACGCTAACGCACGGCACCACCCGTGATTAGTGCATTGATCTCTTGGACGTTGTTATAACCTATTGTTTCGTGCTACTACATATTCTGTTTTGAAAATTCGCATAAAACACTCACTGCTTACACATAAAATGATACCATAAACATACTCATTAAATAGACACAAACCATTAAACAGCTATGAAAGTAACAAAGCATCAACATTGTGCCAACGCTGTTTTCCGTTGCTAACGTTTTTCTACGGTAGCACCGATAGTAACAAATGGACGCCTGCCAAACCAAGTAATAGATAAATGTGACTGCCTCGCTGCAGTGACAAAATTTTCTTGCTTGGGTTTTTAGACTATTTCAACTTCATTGTATTTTTTTACTATCAACGTACCGAACTAAATAATAATTTCCTTCAAATATTCTATGATTGGAACCGAATTCAAGTGTACCCAACCCGCACTATTTTGTTGATTAGATTTCCTATACTGATGGTAATAGTGAAATTGAATTTCCTACCAAATAACCAATCGCGGGGTCCATTGTTGGGAACCTCTGGACTCGGACCATGCCGATCAGCACTTGATCGCAGTTGAATCTGGTCGTATTTTATGTTCAGTTCTTGTAATTCCAGTGTAATTTATAAAGGTGTAGTTATTAAAGACGGACCCGGTGCCTATGTGGCGTGTCTAGAGCTGTTTGCCGCGTCTAGTGACGAAGTGACGTGCTCGGTGATTAACAGGATTGCTGGCAGTTGACATAGATTTTATTTAATTCAGCGTACAATAATTGGAATAGACGCTAAATATAATTGGACATTGGCATTCATGTGCGACGAGCAGGCACTGGCAGCAGGCAGGCATCCGCACATGCATCTAAATGACCTATACACGCCATTGTTGCGTACGAACGGAGTTTTAATTTTATGTTTTGGATAGTAAAACGTACAAAAACAATAGGACTGAACACGCTACAGAATACTTATGTGATGTGTTGTTAACAAGCAGGGAGCTGAATATTTTAAAAGTGTAAATAAAGATATATTTAAACGCGACTCTTCTGTTGGAGCAACACCATTTTAAAAACCGAGTAAATATATGTATAAACATATAATTCAAACACAGTATTATTCCGTGAAATTTTATTGGCACTGTGCTAAATTGATGTTGTGTTTGTAGCAGAGTAGATAGTTCAAGTAAACAGTGGGATGTACCGCAAGCGGCGCGCCTCCTAACCAGTTTAATGAAGAGATTTGGCACGACTCGCGGCTGCACGAGCTTTAACGGTGCTTCACTAGATAATGCTTTATTATTGCACCGACATGTCACCAACATTGTGTTCAAATATAGGACACTATGGCAAACGTTTCTTAGCAGAAGCGTTCGAGATAGCAGTTTTCCCCTAAGTGAGACATAACGTATAGACGCTTGTGCGATATTAATGGTTATTGCCCGGGTTGGTCACGAATATCACCGTTCGATGGGATGGTGATGGTGTAAAACGCTTCAGCACTGTGAGCAAGAAATGCCTGTAGCGGATTGAACGAAACAAATACAGTTTTGCCATCTCGTCAATCGTCGAGCCCGCATACGTGACTATAGCCTCGTTATAGCGAGTAGGCAAACACGATAAGACTGTCGATAATGCCTAGGCTTTCTGATTAATTCAAGCGTAGCGCTTGTATTTTCATAGTGAACCTTTTTAATATTCGATGTTATTGACTAAATTCTGATATAAACTTTCTCTACAAAGGAAACCTATGGTTGCAATGAAATAAAAGTTATAGTATACAAGAATACAAGAATACAAGAATACAAGAATACAAGATATTTATTCGCTGAAAAATGTAGTTTACAATGGTGTTATAGTATATTATTATTAGATCGTACATTTCACCAAAACTTGGCATGCGAATATTTTACACAATTCTTATTTCAATCACGCACAGTGGTTAAATTTTACATTTTATGTTATCTATTAAAAAATCATTTATATTGTAGTAGCATTGTGTAACTAACAAATTATGTAATTTTATTTTAAATTGCCTACAATTTAGTTCTTTAACTGCATCTGGTATTTTATAAAATAATTTAGGTGCCCATATAAACATCGCTCTATTGTAAAATTCCAAGGTGGGCGTTGTTTTGGCCGTATTTCTATTTTGTTCCTTGTTTTCCTGGGATGTCTGGTTTTCACTAGATTAAAGTTGCCTGGATTTTGTTTTATATAAACACAGGCCTCGTAAATATACATAGATGGTAGGGTTAAAATCTTTAGTTTTCTAAAATAGGGTACACAGCTTTTTCGCTGGCCCACACCAAACATGGCCCTGACACATTTCTTCTGGGTTTTAAACAGTGGTGTAATATGTGTTGCAGCAGCGTTCCCCCAAAGCAGCAGACCATATCGTAAACTAGAGGCTAGAGCAGTTTTTTGTGACGTTATTCTCGTCAGATTTTTCAGGACATATACGTATTTACTAAGTTTAGTATTTAACTTATTTATATGTGACTTCCAGCTCAAGTGATTATCAAGAGTAAGGCCCAAGAAATTTGTTTCATCAACCTGAGCTACATTTTGTGTATTGTAGGTTATAATTAAATTTTTTGGTCGTGACTGTGGCATGTAGAATTGCATAAACTTAGTCTTGTCCAAATTTACTACGAGATTATTTGATTGTAGCCATTTTATAGTGTCACTTAGTGCATCATTTAAAGTTGATTCATATTCATCAATATTAGTGCATCTCACAACCACAGAGGAAACGTCAGCAAAAAGTATCATCTTTTGTTGAACATGGTCTGGCAAGTCGTTAATATAGAGAATAAATAATAGTGGCCCTAAAATACTGCTCTGCGGTATACCGCGCTCTACAGTTCTAATATTTGATTTGGCTACTTTTTCTGTGTTTTTGTCCATGTATGTAATATGTGTCTCTTGTTGGCGATTCCCTAAATATGATTTTATTAGATCATGTGCTGGTCCTCTCAATCCGTAGTCATATATTTTGTCTAATAGTAACTTATGTGACACAAAGTCAAATGCTTTCGTCATGTCCATGAAGATTGTAGATACTGCTTCCCTTTTATTGATACTATCCGATACAGTTGTTAGTAAATCAATTATTGCATGATTAGTAGATTTATTTTTCTGGAAGCCATACTGTTCTGGTTTTAATGTTCCAGATTTTTCTAAAAATCCATAAATACTATTATAAATACTATTATAAATACTATTATAAATATAAGAAAGGATCTGCTGATTTTACCTCAACAGTGTTTCGTTTCGTTTAAAAGTAACAAGTTATTTTTTTACTGTTATTTCATAAACCATTTAAGATGGTACAGGTGTGCAATGTCAACAATACGTATCTACCGTACAATTATGTATAGTCGACATGAACGGTACCAAGCACTGACAATAGCAGGCGGTGGCTGTAGTTCCAATATTCGCTCATTTGCATACCTACTCCGATAGAGGTTCGGTCTCCAATACTCGCTGTACCTTTGATCTGCGCTAATACGACTCCACTTTACAAAGTACTTAAATAAACCAAACCACCAAGTATTTAACGTAGCGGCTTTCCCAATAATTTTTTGACGTTTTAGGGTCCTACATTAGAAAATTCAAATCGAGGAGCTTTATTTTTATTTTACTGACTTCTATTAATAAGACTGTACTAATACAGTGGAAACTCAATTAATCTTTATTCCCTTAGAATTAACTTCATTACTTCGATGCCTCGCGCTAGATTCTGGACTAACAAGTATCAAAGCATAAAACCTTAAAAATAAAGAAGAGAGGCGTTCCTCGATGGCGCAATTGTAAAAAGAAAAAAACGGTTGGAGACAATTACAAAAACGGCAAAAATGCTGGAAGCAATCCAGCGAGCATGCTCCTAATTGGATGAGACCACTTCCTCTAAACGACATCGTTCTACCCCACGCCTTGCGCTCTAGTCAACCTAGCCTTTCATTTCAACTAACAAGAATGTCTTGAATACTTTGAATTTGTCTCGCCCCTATTTACGAAGACGCAAGAGCTAGATTACTATTAGAATCTAGTTCAGCTTGTTTTAGACGACGCGATCGTCATCGAAATTTTATGTAATTTGATGTAATTTGTAAATGTAATTTAATTTAATGTGGAAACACAACAAAACATAAAACAAACAAAATTACAATACGATCTATATTTGAGCAACTTCTTGTCATATAGCTCACTATAATTTGGCGGATGTTGTTTTTCGTAATTGTAATAAAATTACAGCTAAAAGCAATTAAAAATAGTAACGTAAATACTTGGAGTACGTAGGTACTGTAACTGTAAGTTACGTTGTACGTAACGTGGAGCAGAAAATGTTTTTTGTGACTTCAAACTTGGGCTTTGAGGTTTTATTCTTATGCGAGGTCTTGTCACGCGAGGCGACCCATTGTTCTAATCGGCACAACAATGATGGCTGAGAGAGTCCAAACGACTTTTTTGTGCTCGTGAGCAATTGGCCGCAGCAGTATTAATCAGTTCAAGGCAGTAGGTAGTTATGGCCAAAGTGAACATTGACTTAACGATATTGTTGTATTGTGAGTCCGACTCGTGATTTAATCTGTGTGAAGAAAAATTGTTTCCGTTACTTATATACTTTTGGTGTTCAGTGTTGCCTTTTATTCTTTAGTTAGGTGGATGTAGTTTTGTTTTTCTTATCATCTGTTGAGCGGTGAAATAAATAACAAGCTCGTGAGAAAGTATCTTTCGGTTTCTTCTCGTTGGCAATGGTTGTTGAGCTCAAATCGTTGTAAGAGTAGCCCATTTGTTATATGATAATAGGGTCTACTTTCTTTTGTTGACGCAATATTGTCTTTATACTCTACTTTTGTGTTTCCGGCTGAGATCCAAATCGTCAATAAGTGTTACAACATCGTTTAATGTTTTGAGATTATTAAAGCAAGTAATAAAGATAATAAAGCGACTAACAATTTTTGCTAGTCTCTACTAGTCTTGTTCCTATCAAAATGCAGATCTCAGTGAAATATGGTATCTCTTTTATTAAAAGTTTTGCAACTTGGCTGTGACGTTACGGCTTCTTTTATACTTTTTCTACAAAAGCTTGTTTAAACGTTAACTCGTTTTAGTGTTCGAGTCACTTGAAAAGAGCGTATATCTAATAAATTCAATCTTTTCTTTGACAAAACTGCTATTTGAAGTCTCTGTAAAATACCGACTGTCCTCCATACAAGGCCTAATCATGGCTTTTTAAGACTTCGAAAGTCTCTGATAGTTTGTCGTCATGAAACACCCACAAAAGACGCACTTTTGCATATAGGGCAGAAAATCGGCGAGTACCTATTGTAGATACCGGTACCAATAGACGGTGTTTGAAATGCATTCAGTGAATATCGATGCCGTAACCTTTTCACCAAACAGTAGGTCCGCTGTTTACAATCATCAAATATACAGACAGAAAAGAAAAAATGAAACGTGCAGAAATTTAGGTCATATCTTGTAGTTCATAGAGCACCTGTTACATCTTGTAATCATGACTTTATGTAAAGAACAGCTTTTCGTCGTAAAATGAAATTGAATACTTTCATAATTTCTATTACCATACAAACCGCACTGCGAAATAAACGACAAATGACGGTCGCATTTTGAATATATTTATACGTTATAGTAAACGTCATAAGGTACGTTTTTAATGGGATTTTTTTCTCCCATTTTTGTAGACCATTCGGCTCCACAGCGTCGTTCAAAAGAATAATGGTACTAATGAGCGAATAGTAATGCAATACTAATGATAGAAATAAGCACACGATTGAACAATTGATGTCACATTGTCATCGCACCGTACAGTAAATATATCGGTCAAGCGTGGACATACGTAGCGCAATTGTAGCAAATTGATATCAATAAATCGTGCCTATATACTTGACCGAGCTACACTATATATTTTGAAGCCAGACACGCAGCTTGAAGTCTTATATTGGTGAGATATCATTTCGATTTCGTCCGTTCAACACGTAATAAGTTCTATAGGGTTCATAACTATAACACTAATAAATAATAACACATACGTACTAATACCACCTAAGCCATCGACGTCATCGGTGGCTTAGGAAACTTTTCTAAATTCGTTTTGGTCTGGGTGTTCTGGATAGTGCTCCAGAGTTAAATGAATGATTGAATGAACTTCTTTTCGTTTTCTGGCACATTATATTATTATATATAACTTTATATAAAATCGTTTACTAGATTATTTTAGCTAGATGATAAACTGTATAATAATCTTCCGCTATGATATGGGAATGCTTTGTAAAGCACCTAAAGACAGTTCATTATGAAAATGACTTTGTTCTTAACTCAGGTTTCTTCTATTTGCGTAACTTGGCTCAACTGCTTTGCTGCTTAGAATAACTTGCATTTTAATGTAATTATTTATTAAAAAGTTAAAAAATACTTATATATTTATGAAAACTTAACATTTAAGAAGATAAAGCCTTTGACTGAAATAGAACTTCAGAAATACAGACATTAACGAATACCTACAGATATTTCTTATATTTTGTTTTCTTTTTTGTTTTGTTTAATTTTTTTATTCAATTTCATATATTAGTAGGCTCTTTGGCGCTGTGAATTTCACTGTTAATAAATATTTCATATCATTTTATATCAATTGAACTAATTATTACAGTGATTGAGTTAAATACGGTACCTACACTTACTATCACCGCCAACTTTTGTTAACATTTTTATACGTGATTTTTGTTCTACATTAAATATAACCAAAAGTAATTCGTCATATATCACAAATCTGTAATAGTAAAAAAAGAAGGCTTAACCTAGTTTCAACTATTACGAAACCACAATATCACCCATGAGTATTAAGTCAAGGGGAAAATATAGAATGGAAGCCCACGCATGCAGGATTCTAATTAAGTATTTGGCGTGGTGACACTTGTGTGGCCTCCGGAGAAGGCCCGTAATGGCATTGGGTCAAATTCAATGCTCCACGTTCTACTTACAGGTGCCCAGCACTCTAATATTGTATAAACCGCAAGGACGCTTATATGGGAATAACCTTTTGTAAATGGACTGTGCTATCTGTGCGAAAAGCAGTTTATTGAATCTAATTTGACGGTGAATTATAAGATGTTACGGACTTAAATGACTACTATTCGGTTAACAGGACTTTTATGTGGCATTTAAGTACAGGCTGATGAAAACATAGCTGTTGTTATGGTATTTCATAAGTTGGCGATTAAGGGTGTCAAAACAGACATTTGTAAGCATTGACTTACAAATAAATGGACGACGGGTCTAATACAAAAACCAAGAAAAAAATGTCCCAAGTCAACCTATTCGAAATTCAAATTGTAATGTCATCGCAGTATCGCGCTGTCTGTCGAACAAATAAAGACTAAAGCGGAGTTTGGCGCTCTGTATACGATTTTAGCGCCTTACAAGTGCGGACACTTTTTAGCGCGGACCCGACGTCCATATAATTGTAAGTCAATGTTTGTAAGACTTTTTTTTACAATAACACAACTTTTTTTCGAAATACAACGCATTCTACCGTTCACTTTGGCACATAGTCATAATCCTTAGTCATAATCCTTAGTCATAATCCTTAAATATTGAGAACTTAAAAAAATTTTACATTCAAATTTTAGGGATTGAATTTACACATCAATGTAACTTATATGTACCAAAATATGATGAAATAAACCACCATGTATATTTGATTTTTATATACTTTTTCGAGACGAAAATAAAAACGTGGTGTAAAATACATGATACACAATAATGTGTAAAGTTAGCATTTCAGGTAGTTAAATTATGGCTCTTTCAGATGCTAGATTGTTTAGTAATAGCAGAGCTCCTTGTGAAAGAGTTCGTCCGGGGAAGTACTGTCACTTTACCTATTTTTGCCGCAGTGTTTCAGTTTGTAAGAGTGCTGATGAAATTACAGGCATATTTACTTATATTTACTTCCATTTTTATTAATATGGGACTTTTTAACTTATGTCTCAGGGTGGTGGGCGCAGTGGCAATGCTCTTCAGATTTTAGCGATTTAAAGCTCTGAACGAGTTCTTTATCCCGTCACTTGAAATCATGAATTAATAATATATTTAAGCAAGAGGTTTATAAGCTTTGGTCCAACAAAAATCAGTAAACACAAACTATGTAAAAATGCGTAACTGAGGTTTTCGCTCTATGGAGATGATATTTTCTTTTTGTGTTGTGTACGAGTATCACCTTTCTTAATAGTACGACTACAACTGTACAAATTGGTTAGACCCGTACCCATTTATAGTTACTACAATAGGGCACCGTAAGTAATCCCGTAGGTAATTCTAATTACTGTATATGTATGTACTGTGCCTTTCGTAGATATGTCCTAATATTTACGTAGTTACCACTTAGTTCTGCAGTAGCATAATAGTAATAAAAAATACCTTGCATTATGAAGAATTAAAAAATCCTTTCTTAAAAACTAAATCCAAACAAAAGGTGACCGATTCCTGAAACAACACGTGTGTTACCAGGGGGCGTAACCCACGATCTCAAAGTTGTTAATCGTAAACATTTTTTCATCGCAAATAACAAATATTCGTGCCGCGTCGATACTCTGTTTGTTATGGTAATTCATAAGTTGGCGATTGAAGCTGTCAAAACTGACGTTTGTAAGACGTCTGCTATTTTGTGAAATTTTTAAAATATAATATCACAATTTTTTTGAGAAATATATTGTTCAAAATATTGTTTCTCACTATCGCTATTTTACGTTTTGGGTTTATTAATTATTTGTTATCTTTTTAAGCTGATGGCTCTATAGCCTATGCTTACTACATAGTAATAAAGATGTCTACGTCTACGCTTATGACTAAAAATCACTATCGTCTTATAGACCCGTCGTCGTTCCCCCTGAACTATAATAACTAAAAAAGTTTTTTTATAATTCATTGTTTACCAAGCTTATAAACAATATAAATACAAAGATAATATGATACAAGGCGGTAGCATTGATAAATACGAGATACTGATCAGGTCTGCAATCAACCGCTCCAGTTGCAAAGGTGGGTCCAAGTTCAACAACTTTTATCGTAATACAAAGTCTGTATTAACTGGTTTTCTATACATGCTGTTACAGCACTTAATGTAGGTGTGATTGTGTATTGGTTTTCGATAATTACACTGTATAACCATATATAGATAGTTAATTATATCGATTATTGTGACGTTTGTGTATATAGATGTAGGTAGTATAGATATTTAAATTAATGTGACTTTGTAATGTATTGGTCCGAATTTCGTGTCACATTTGTAAATAATAAACACAATATTGTACTGGTCATAGTTATTCACAAATTGGAATTACATTTATTAGGGATGTAAATGTACAGGTACAGATGTACAGGTGGAACAAAATGTGTGATAAGTAAAGCCGATCGTTATTTCGCTGGCGATTGTACTCATGATAAAATACCACTTTTAGCAAATAATAATTTTATATACGCGAAATGTCATTTGATTCATCTTATTAATTTTATACCGAGAATTATACCGAGAATCGGTTTAAGTTTTTTGTCATGATTTTAAAAGTAAGTTTTTGCTGAACTTGTTTGTTATCGTGAGTACCATTACAGTCGAAATATAATAAAATTGTAAGAATGTGTTTTTGCTATAGCTGCTTGTATCTGTAGCTGAAACGTACTAATAGATTCCGTCTGAACTAACTGTACCAACAACAAGTGGTTCACGTTTATTTTTAGTTCGAGGCACCAAACAGAATAGCCGAGCAATAAGCTGAATCGGTTTCAATAAATTACTTACAACTAAACAATATAATTTGTAAAACATGTTTACTATTTTATAATCCAAAGACATCAACTTATGTCTAACGCCGGCTGAGTCATTCCTATAAACAGTTTTGAGCTTAACGCCGCTGTTAAAAACACGAACTTCCTTATTTTTCCTGAATATTTTTAGATATTTTCAGCCATTCAAGGTACTAATGGCACAAGGAATGGAAGTAAGTAGTTGTAGGTAGAGTACATTTTAGTCTCTAATGGGTCTGTTTAAAACTTTGAAGTGTCTTAATAGTTAAGCTTTTCATTTTACTTCATTGCTTTACTTTTGCAACAGCTTCATAACTATGTGCAAAAAAAAAAAAAACAGAAAGCTCTGGAAGATAATTCTTTGCAATAAGAGTGTCTATTTGTACAATTGTGTGGTTTATAAAATAGTTTTAAGAGTGGAACGTAGTTTTGTTTTTGATAGTACTAAGTATTTTATTTTTGTAAAACCAAGTCAATATTTTACACGAATATCAAAAGATGGACTAGGTAATATTGATTTGCTAATATACAGGGTGAAACCATCATAACTACAGGGAAACGGTCTTAGAACACTGTCTATTAATTTTAAACTGTTTTTTACGCCATTTATTTAGGGTGCGGATTGGAAGTCTCTATGGGATCGACTGAAGTAAGAGTACTAGAAATGGCAAAACGCTTTACAAGTTTCATAATCAGTGACTGTAAGTAGTTACAGAAAATTAATCTAACTTATATTAAAAATGTATTATGTATATCAAAGTAAGTAATCGAAACCGAACAACATAAGTCCAACAACCAAACCTAAAAACCAAACTTACTACGTAAAACTTATATTACCAGATCGAGAAAACCGTTTTAAATCTATACTAATTTTCACACTACGAGACACATTGCGTTAGTGTAAGGGAAATTCATAAATCATTCGTTAGATTAACTTTCAATGTATAATGATTTAGTCGTATTGAATATAAGAAGTTTTTATCAATAACAACTTTCAAAGTTTATACAGCTACTATACCCAATTTTCTATCATACCAGTGTATTTTAGGATAGCATTGTCATATCAGTATAATGCTATCCTAAAATTTTTATACGGAAAATACTTTCACCTCTTATTACAACTAAAACTGTAGGAGGCTACGTTGCACATGGAGCGATTATTTATATTGAGAGACAACGTCTTTATATCCTCATCTATACTGGCAGTGAAAATAATAAATCTGTTCGAATAAAATATTTCATTCCCCAGGACTGCCAAGTGATTATTTTTTCATACATGACAGATGACTGCATTCCACTTGATGTAAAATGGAAAATGAAATCCAAACATGAAGGAAGCTAGTAGAGTAGTAAAAGATTAGGTTAGGTTAAAAAAAAGGTTACATTAGTTAGAGGTTGAACAGTTCCTCAGAGCACTCGCCATGGTACAACCGATAAAAGGCGCTAAGTGATGCAACGTCTCTACACAGTTGTAGAGGTTCAACGTGTGATGAGACCTCTTCATCGCCAATGACTCGTGAGGCGCAACGCTGCAAACTGTCCAAGGCATCGAGAAAGTACTTGACGGAGTCATCTCACGGGTGCGAACAATACCCAACGCAAGACCTAACTTGTGTTTTTACAACAGGCATAATTCGGTCAGGCATGAAGAAACGACGAATGTTGTTCAGGACACCGAGTTTTCGGGCAGTTATTTTGATCACCGTTTCGATGTAACTCCTTGGGTTCAGATCGCAGCAGATCTCCATACCAAGCAAGGTAATACTGCTTTGATGCGTCAGATTTGTGCCCATCAGAGAAAGAACGCGAAGGAAGGTTTGCCATAAACGCGCAGACTTGTGTTTTCTTGGCATTGAACTCAACAAGATTTTTGGATCCCCGATCATGTATGAGGTGTAAAACCCCATCGAGCCCAATGACAAGTTCTGAATGCTCCCTTTACAGAAAGAGTGAGTCCAGGCGGGGGGCAACCGTGATTTCCCCCATGAACTGTGCTATCATCTGCATAGCAATGAATGTTCCCTAGAGAAAGCATATCATTGATATGCAGAAGGAAAAGCGTGGGAAATAAAACGGATCCCTGTGGTACGCTAGCATTAACATTCATGAACTTAGAAACGCAGCCGTCAGAAACAACACGAATCCTCCACTCACGAATTTCTGGCAAACCGTATGCCGGGAGCTTGAAGAGAAGAGCTCATTCCAAATATGCAATATGTACGCTAGAAGGTCGATCGATCGATCGTTTCGGCCGAAACCCACGACGATCATTAATTATGGAGTTATCTTCTAGGTATTGGATCAGTTGCTTGTTGAGGATCCGTTTGAACACTTCGCATATGATAGAAGTGAAGGCTATGGGGCGGTAATTAGTCGGGTCTGAACGGTCCCTTTTTTAAGGACAGATTGCACATTAGACTCCAAGAGTCCGGTACACGACCAGAAGAGAATGACAGATGGTACAGACGCGTTAACACTGCCAATTCAGACACGGGACAACTCAGGAGCGCAATTTTTCAGAACAACCGCTGGGATGCCATCAGGACCACTAGCTTTGCGTCAGAACGTCAAGAGACTGCAGCTCCATACGTATATCACGTTGTCTAATACGAATATCAGGAATCGTGTGGCCATAGTGAGGGAGAGTTGGTGGTTGTGTGTTACAATCGTGGAGTCGGGAGTTAGACGCAAAGAGATTTGACAGGAGATCGGCTTTCTCTTGCGGCTTGTGGGCTAGACTTCCGTCAGAGCAAATTAGCGGAGCAGCGAGGGTAGGCAGACGTTTGAAGTAATGGCCCTTGCAAGACGCCAGTAGCTACTAGAATCTTAAATAATATAAATATGCAGCGCCGGCGTTAGCACATATCTCGTCCGGGTATCAGTTACCCTGACGCCCTGTATCAAAATGGAATGGCAATGGAATTTGGTTATAGTGATCTAAATTTTGGTGCAATATTAACGATGTTGGGAAGCAATAAATAGCCTTTAGTAGCTGTACCGTTCCTTGAGTAAGAGTTCGTCCACGGAAGGTCTGCCACCTTACCTATTTCTGCCGCCAAGCAGTAATGTGAGCATTACTACGTTCCGGTTTTGAAGGGAAAGGATGCTGGTGAAATTACATGGGACTTGTCAACTTTGTCTCAGGGTGACGAGCGCAGTGGCATTGCCCATAAGATCTTTGCGATTTAAAGCTCTGAAAGGCATTCCAAATGTTATGGATAGGCGTGTCGCTTACCACCAGACGCGCGATTTGCTCTTCCCGTCACTTGACATTATAAAAAAAGCCCGTTAATGTCGCTTGCGTCTGGCGCCCCCCAAGAATGCGCTCGTGTGCGTCCGCGCTGCACACCCTGTACCACAGGTAAAACTGGCACTATTAATATGGCAAACATGTAATTTTTTTAATTTATTATGAGTTGAATGTAATATTATATACGTTTAATAAAACCTTTCTTTACATTTTATAACTGTAATATAAAATCAATACTCATTAAGGGACTATTAGAGAGAAATCGCGAGAAAATGGCTGCGGAGGTGAATACGACAGAAACTAATGGCGCCTTCTTAACGACAAACTTATAATGCACGTACTGACTGACAGGTCTACGTAAGTGGAACGTGGCAAAAGCTATTATTTGAAAATGTAAGTGTACAATTTATACTTACAGGGCACGCAAAGGATGTGTAAAAACACGTAGACGGAAAAGGTTTAAAAAGGTTGTTGCGCAAGATAACATTTACGTAGTTTTGGTTAAGAGAACTTTACGTTTTATGTGTATGTATTTTTAGCGAGGCATTTCTTTGCTAAGTTGTTTACGTTATTAAAATAAATTTCCATAATTGTTTTATATATAGTGTCTTGTTCATACATTGAAAACATTGTATGTATATACAATTTGTAATAAATTTGACGTATTATGTACGCACTTATTACATCAAATACAGAAAAATCTAAAAAATATGTACATACTTGCTTTTATGACGTAAATAGTCCAAAATTAAATACCGTATGAGTGAGTGAATTAGAATTTCCGTCATGTATCGTTTCCGTAAATGATGATGATAATGATCCTCTTTTCTACATAAGATGGATACTAATACCTGCACATAAATTACTTCAGTATTGGCCTCGATCAGGCAGCAAAGGCGCAAGGCACAACGCCACTAACAAAACCACGGAACCATGAAACTAAACTTTTTATTAGCAAACCAGCAACTTCCGTATTACGCGTGCAGCGTTCATACATTTTAGTAACCGATTTTCATTCTCACAACATAAAAACAAATGACAATCAGCTCTCATCTAGAAACGTTACTTGAAAATGGTTCGGAGTTACAACGGTTTCTTGAACGCAACGTGTCGTAAAAACAAGAGACTATCTTGTCATATCTAAACAACTGTGCAAATGAGGACAAACGTACTTACTACTTTAGTTTACATTTGACCTGAATTAAGGCGTTGCAATAGGTAAAGAAATATTAATGAATTAACAAGAGTTAATGGGAACAGCTCACGTGTACGTTCGCATGTGTTAAGAGAATCCGTACACCGTCGCTGCGGTAACGTTATTACGTAGGCAGACTAAGAAACATTATCCTGTCTCGCTTGCACATATCGCCAGTGTTGAATAGAAAAGGTGTAAGGTGTAAGCGACATTTCGTAGACTTTCAACGTTTAAATTAAGTTTAAGTTTTAAAATTGAATTTTAGAACAGGATGTAAATATTTTACAACAGTCGTTAAAACCTAAAACATACTCCCTGAAAAATTTACGAAATGTCGCTTACGCCATTTCTACAAAACACCGACATTTACCTGTCTGGGAAAAAGGAAGGTTTGTTTTGTATACACCAAAATATGTACAAATTGTTGTTTATGGTATTTCCTTAATTTTCAACTGAAGCTTATAATACTTTCAATTGCAATCTATTAGCAATACAACTTTCAGTTGAGGGCTGAAACTGTTTTGTTGTTTCTTCTCATATCACTACATTGCCGAACTCATTGTACTTTGTATTGCAATTGTATCCAATTTTGTGAACCGGTAAAAAAACTAACCGTCAAAAGAAAACTCTTTAAGAACATTCTTATGCAGTAGTAGCAGTAGAGCTCTTTGTGAAAGAGTTCGTCCAGGGAAGTACCTTACCTAGGTCTGCCAGTAAGCAGTACTTACTATAAGTCGTCACCAAATAAGAGGCTAAATTTGGCAGCTAAAGAAGGCGATAGTATGTAACTTTGAATGCAATCAACGAAACAATAAACAAACAATTATTAGCATAATTGAGTTTAAAAAAATGCATAAATTTAATTGCAAAATTATAAAATATGACAAAACATATTTGAAGTACTGTTTTCGCACGAATGACAATATAAAATGCAATTTTGAGTTACTCCGAAACGGCCACAGTTACGTCCTAAAGCTATTTTTTTTAAATAATAGTGTTGTAAGTAATTAATCGCCAAATTTCACCGAGTCACTTCGATTTCTCGTAAAAGATATTGATTTATTAAATATTAAAACAAAATGTATAAAAATAGGTGTATTTTAAATAATTATGTATATAACATCTCTGACCACACCTATTGCAAATAAATTTATAATTTATCAAATTTATCAGAGCCCCGTACTCCTAGCCAGATTTGTATTTCCTTTACTTTTTTTGCAAATTTTGAATTGGTAACACTGATATCAATCCAGCGGCACCTGGAGTCCGCGCCCGCGCACTGCGCAGTCTTTCACCATCTTGGAAGTTGACTGTGCGTTTGGCGTTAGCATCTAATACGAGTAGTCTGTGGTTTGGTTATTTTTTATGTATTTTTCTTGTGACTCGGCTTTGCTTTTGGACTGTTCCTGATTTCTAAATTATGAACATTATTTGAGATTGTTTGTTGTTGACATTGACAACTTTTAACTTCTTGCAGCCGAATAATTGAATTTATTTTATGAAATATTTAATTTATGAAATTCTTGGTTTCTTGGTAATTTAATCTTTTTATGTAGTTGTTTTATCGACGAACGTACTTTTTTTTTAATATTATTTACACTAAATTCTCGTAATAAACCATTTATGAATAGTATAAAATCAAAATTAAAAAAATTGTACACAATTCATCGGAATGTGGGACAATTTTACGAATATGAGAGGAATTGCTACAGAATTGCAAGAATTTCTGTAAAGGAATTGCTTTTAACAGAATTGCATGATTTCGCCTTTTAGGCCTCCTGAACAACAATGAACCGAAAAATAATCTAAATCATCACAAACTCTTAAAATTTTGAATCGACTTCTCGTGAAAATAGTATAATGTGATTATCGACATGATTAATCCACATCCCTATTCGCATCACGATGACAAGTGTCAAATTTGGCCTCTTATTTGGTGACGACTATAATGCTCATACTATTGCGTTCCGGTTTTGAAGGGTTAAGGGTGTTGGTGAAGTTACAGGCACATGAGACTTGATCAATTTATGACTCAGGGTGACAGGCGTTGCGGCAGTGTCCCTCAGATTTTTGCGATTTAAAGCTTTTAGTGGCACTGCAACTGCTGTGGACAGGCGTGTTCGTCCCGTCACTTGGTATCATAAAATAGTCATTCATATAATACATACTTTCAAAACTTCGCCTAGTTTTCGTTCTTTTTAACCGACTTAAAAAAGGAGGAGGTTCTCAATTCGACTGTATGTTTTTTTGTATGTATGTTACGCGATAACTCCGGTATTTGTGAACCGATTTTCATGAATCTTTTTTTGTTGGAATGGGGGTACTGCCATAGTGGTCCCATTTCACTTTGAAGAAAATCATCCACCTCTAAGGGTGGCTGTTCACGCATGAAGATTCATTTTTATAAATAGCGCCTAACTTTAATTTAGGAGCAATTATTTTAATGGTTGAATTTGCTATTTCTCCAATTCAAGGCGTTTTTCTCTCAATATACTTTGAGTAGTGAGAACCGATTTTTGTTATCTCCAGTGTCAAGTTCTGTATAGTGGCGAACTAGGGGATATTTCAATAAAACTTAGCAAATAGATGTAATTCCACGTACTTTTGAGGTCGGTTTTTTTAGTACTCTGTACTGAGATTAACTGAGATTATTATTGTATAGTCATAGCTTTGTAATCCGTGCACCGACCGTAAACCGAGTTCAAAAACGAGGAGGTTTTTTGTATGTATGTTACGCGATTACTCCGGCATTTGTAAACCGATTTTGATGATTCTTTTTTTGTTGCAAAGAGAGTACTGCAGTACTGGTCCTATTGAAATTTAAAGAAAATATTCCTCTAAGGGTGGCAAACTAGGGAAAGCATCCGGTTTCGCACACTTTCCGGTAACCGATTTCAATAAAACTTGGCAAACAGAAATTAGAAAGAATAATTCCACGAACTTTTACGGTTGTTTTTTTATAAAATAGTTATAATTGTATTTGTAACCACTTGTCGATGACAATTCGTCTATCTCTCTATGATGGCCGCCGCTCTTACTTTTATTTAATACACATGGAGTATTGGATTGGGATTATTATTTAACAAACGACAACATAAAACCACCTTATTTTTACAGCCGCGTTCACCACAGACATATATCTAGATAGATGCCGCAAGTGTACGTACTTCGTGTGCCCAAAGTAAGTGAAATTCACTTAGTTGCCGCTGCTACACTTTCATAACGCGCTTGACCGTTATCGTAGATAAACACCAGTCGAAAACGCGAAAAATGCATAATTGTGCCATTATGAACTGCAAAAGCACCATAACTGTGGTTAAACGGGTAAACGGGGTCGTTTCCTTCAACGGCCAAGTGATTTTGTAATCAGAAGATGCATAATTTATTTTAAAAACAATAATTTTGGTTTTGTATGAATTTCGAGAAAACGCAACCGAGTGTATGCCTCATGATTTGTAATACATTGTGGCTTTTACTTGGTGCGATATATTTGTGATCCTTTGTTAATACGCCATGAATATCGAACGAACGCACTTATGTATAATGAAGTCAGTTTCGTGGTACAGCCGCTTGTTGTTTCTTTGACCAAATTTAACGTTTAGTGATGTATTCATGAGGCAACACTTTCTCGAATCTGATCAATTTTGAAAACAAAGGGACGAAAATTATTATGACCTTAGCAATATTATAAAAATATTCTATAACACTTTTGTTATAACGTTTATTAGCGTTTGGTTTTTTTTTCAGTGTTGCATCTATTATATCTATTACCAGTATAGTATCTGTAATTTCGATTTTTGCAGCATGTTGCCTCGAATGTCCGAACATGGTGAGCAAATAATTACATACATCGCCGGATATGTAGTACGAGTAATACAAAAAAATATTTATAATGCTAAGAATTAATAGTGCGCTGTCTTTACAAAAACCTGGAGTTGGTATGACCAACGTATGAGTTCGTTGCTTTCGAGGACGAAGGTGGTCTAGTTTATCCCACCTAAGATGCTATCCAAATATGGAGAGTAGCCGAGTTAGGAATCAGAGAAATAATAAACAAATCATTAAAATTTCATACGAGGCCGTCATTAAGTAAACCGCTTCTGATTAATAACATTTTACCATATTTTCTCCACAGTAACATTTTCAAAGGAAATGAAACTATTTTGCCGAATTTTCGCGTATATTTGAAAAAACAAATACATGCGATTTAAATCCGGAAAAATAGTTTCATTTCCTATGTGTAACAATCGCGAAAACCTAAGAACTCGATATCGATAAGTAACATTTTCATTTGTCTTGCCATTCATCAATTTGATCAATTACCAACAGAAAACCATCTAGTAAAATTAATTAAGGCAGTCGCATGTTCATACGAGTATATTGACGTGAGTTTTCATTATTTAAGTTAATCGATAAAATCTTCTATTGCAAAAAGATGTTATATAATAAGCTCATTTTATTGGAAGGACAATAATTTTAATATTTAAAGTCGATTAAAAATTAGTCTTAATTTTTTTTAAGAAATCAACATTTAAAAAAAATAAAATAAAGGAATTAACTACCTTATTCTAGTATTTTTCTACTATATTAATATTACGACTACTTGTAATCAACAAATACTTATTCAAGTATATATAAAAGTTATTTTTTAATAATAATAATAATAATAACGTTTATTCCTCCACAAAAATACGTACATATAGTTCTTAGTAATTTAAGATACATGCAATAACTTATTTTTGGGAGCTGGTGCTTGTTAAAGGCTTAACGCCTGTACTACAAGTCAACAGGCTCTCACGCTTGGAAATGACACATGACAATCTTAAGGTATTACTAAGATTAATTGTTTATAAAGGAAACACATTTAAATAGTGAAAAAATACATTTGACATTATTGAACTATATACACCTAAAAGTTCAAACTTAAATTAAAATTAAATTTAGCTAAATTTAATATTAAATCTAGCTGAGCTATTTACAATCGATTAATTGAATGGAATACGCGTGTGTACACGTACTCTGAACAATCGATCGATTTAGAGCGAGCGGAAGAAGGTTTCCATCATTAAATAGTTCTTGTGACGTCATAGTGGGTACAAATAATATGGCACGCTTAGTTTTCATATGAATTGCTGTATTTGCGGCGTCTATCTAGATATATGTCTGTGGCGTTCACACTGTAAGCCCAATTTTGTGTAATTTATGCACACAGCATTTCACGTTTCTTACATCAATAAACCTTGTCTCTGAGTCTATTAAATGTAGGAAGGCAAAATGTGGCGCAGGTCGTGGATCACAATGAGTTTCCCTGCCCCCGCAGGCTGATCACGTAACAGGTCGGCGCAGTGACATCTTTATCAATTAATCGCAACTCACT
>NW_020653851.1:9069205-9110008 GCF_003589595.1 Hyposmocoma kahamanoa
TTGTTTTGATGTAAGTAGGTATCAAAGATTTGCAACTGGTGGAGCAGGTTTGAACACTATCGAACGGTCATTCGTTGCAATGGGCTTCTGGTGCCATAATATTTCAATGCAATTGCCAGTTGCGCTGTTGGACGCCTTTGAATACGTTTGATGACCGTTCATATTTATTCATATTTTACTCAGGGCTTTGAACATTGTAACTTACGTAAAATAAAAATAACTACATACGTAAGGTCGTGCCTACGTTGTAGCTGTTACGTATGTACTCAATGCAGTTCTGACGTATATTTTTTGGGTTTTTAGAAACCCAGCTTAGGCTTGTGGTAAATTGCAAATGCGAAGTGCACGCTGGCTGTATTAGACCGCAGTTGTGAAGTTGTCTGCTATTTCATAATTGAAATAGGAATCAACCCGTGTTTATAGTTTAAGAGTTTATTTTGTAATTGATTAAGTATGCTAATTTTCCACGTCTTGTAAACAATTTATAACCATTTATAACCCTTTTAATGGGAAAAGTTCTTTTTTCTGACACATTCGCTGTCATCTTCATGAAAAAACTACATTTGTATGGCGATTATTGTCATGTTTTTTCCTTTAAATACTCGTAATAAGAATAACATTGTACATATCATTTTGTCGTGACAAGTAAGTGACTGGTCTTAGTTTTATTTATTCTATTTATTCAAATTAATAACCATTTTAACAGTTTTGGATAAATTAATTTAATTAATAAATAGCAATCAGTTAATTTAAATGTAACTGAATTAGTTAAACATTAAAATGCACTGATACATTTAATACATAATGAATGAATTTGAATAATGCTCGTGTTAATTTTGACATTTTCCGGGTATTTCATTGAACTTTCCCACTTAAAGTTAATGTCCGTAGTTAAAATAAGAATTTTACGTGACTTAATCAAGTTAATTAATTCGGTACTAAGCGATATCTGAAGCAAATAGGAGGTAACAATGCTCATAACGTAAATGTTTGCTTTATAATAAAGGAATAAGTTCATTGGACCTACCTTCACATTTAAGTTTTCAAGTTAAATTAAGTTAACACGTCGTTCTGCAAGCATTATTACTGGCAGCGCCATTGCCTCAGTTCTGACAGTCACCCACTTTCAATCACGAGAACCGGTTCACACAAGATTATATAGTTTTATTAACATTAAAGTAATGCAACCAATGAACTAATTAAACCACTCATTCTGTGCCAATTTCGTGTAAGTTAATATTGCGATATCTTTTTTTTCATTTATACTTTTATTTTACACGTACAACTTACAAAACTTATCAAACTGACTGTTTAAAAGTTGTTACTTAAGTGTCATATCTTTTTACTACCGACCATTTGGACCAGTCACTAATGAGTTTTAAGTTTTGTTGTTGTGTATCGTCACTCATACAGTGACAGAATTACTCGGAGAAGTACGTCAAATTCGGCACAATAATATTAAAACTGAATGAATTTAACGTCACGGTACAAAAACGTCACACGTAAAGTAGCAGATCGGGCGGCGTGGGCGCTTCGGTGACTGCTCGGGTATTGTCGGATTTACTCACATAATAAAAGAAAACAATAGCTTACTCGCTCTGATGCGCGGCACTAGGAGAGACAGCCTGCAAACTTCAGATCAGTGAACCAAAAAGAAACAGAAACGTCTGTCTTTCTCGTCCGGCGACGACGGGTTAGAAAACCGGTTTGGCTTGTTGTAGCTTTTTAGTCTTTTGGGTGCTGCTCATGTAGCACGTGTACAAGGAAAACAATATTATTGGAGTTCAATTAACGGAGAAAATAAGATTTACTGTACGAATTGGAAATTAAGATGCGGACAATATGAATTCTTTTTCTGCGCTTAATCAACAGGACCCTATTCCACATTCCACAGTCCTCAAAACAACTAGTAATCTTCTTTTTAAATGTAAAAGCACCAAAATTCATGAATTCATGCCAAAATAACGAATAATATACACGTAAATATCAGAAAAAGGAACACGTACATAAAAAGAGTGAAAATCCTCACATAGCTTATGGTTGACCCGTTATAAAATAAAGTCTCATGCATAGATAATCGTTCAGTAACATCACGCCTGCGCTTGAGGGGTTGAAGCAAGACAGTAGAAGGAAACTGTTAACCCGGTGGATGCCAATTTATGTACATTTAAATAAAACGCATCCAATTACAGCTTAACTAGCTGGCTACCTGAATTAAGTTTATCGTGCCTGAAAATCTTATAGTGCTATAACTTTGATATCGTAAACTTGAAAATTAGTATTACTTCCATACGTTTTAATTTACTATAAGAATATTATAAATGTGTGAAAATATGTAATATAAATATGTTGTCAGCTTTGATTAAGTGCAAATAGATTTCATTCTGAAACACGGGATTTTATTTTTAGGCCTTTATGTGGTTAGGCTGCCTTAGGGCTGCCTTCAATGGGTTGGATGTGTTCAAGTCTAGAATCCCTCAATGCCTGAAAACCAAGGTGTTCAACCAATGTGTCCTACCTATACTTACCTATGCTTCCGAGACGTGGCTGCTCACGAAAGAACATGAGCGCGCCATACTCGGAATTTCTCTGCTAGACCACGTACCTAATGTAGACATTCGACGTCGCACAAAGGTAGTAGACGCGGGTACGAGGTTAGCCAAGCTTAAGTGGAAGAGTGCGGGGCACTTGGCTAGAAGGGACGATGGAAGATGGACGAAAGCCGTTACTGAATGGTGGCCAAGAGACGCGAAACGACCAAGAGGCAGACCACCCGCGCTTTAGATTGATGACATTAAGGCCATAGTTGGAAACCACTGGACACGACTCGCAAGGGACCGGAAAGAATGGCGCAATAGAGAGGAGGCCTATACTCAGCAGTGGGTGCAAACAGACTGAAATGAATGTGGTTAGGGCAAATGCTTCATTTCAATTTAAAGATACATGACATTATATTTCGGTCAAGTACGAGTTTGTAATAAGTGTGTGAGCACTGTGTAAGGGAAAATATTGACAATGTAGATGGGTCTTTAAAATATGAAACTAATTGATTACATTTATAACATTTGAAAATAACATTCTTGACAGTTAGTGTGGAAACATAAAAGAGTTTACTGCTAAAGAAATAACGTTTCAACCGGTGAAGAACATAAAGTGAAATGAGGAAAAAGTGTGTTCCCATTATTGAAAATTAAATAACTTACGTCCAAAAAGTTGTAAAAGTTTGAGTGAAAAGGAAACTGGTTAGGTCAGAGTACGGGTAATGAAATTGGACTCGAGACAAAGCATGGAACACTCTTTTGAGTATTCACTCAAGACAGCTTTGTGGGGTAAACTAACATCCTAAATACATAGTGTCCCGAAGTGTTTTCCTTGACAACCGACTGCTAGGTTTTACAGAGCGAGGATAAATAGACGTGGAATGATGTGTCTTAGGAGTACACTAACGCGGAAACGTCTTTTAATGTTTTAGAAATATATTACAATGCATTTCCTGCAATGCTGCGGCTTCCCTGGCGGTGCAGTGTAGATAGTGTGTAATAGAGCAGATGATTTTTTTCACCATAATACGAAAGAGACATTGGTCATTTCTTACCATAGTGAGCGATTCGGTCAATGTTATTGTAAGGAGGGTATGCGATACGTGCTACTTTGTAAGCGAACACTCCCTTTTGAAAACAAAAATAAATCATTTATATTTATACTATTTATTTATAATACAAATTCAATTTAATTGTTATGTTATGTAATAAGTAATATCAAATTTATTAATGGGTATTTATTTATACCTAAGTAAAGAAACATTTTATTTAATTTTTTATTACTCAGCCCAGATAAGTAGCTGTTATTACATTATAGAGTAATACTAGGTACTGCGGAGATCTAATTGGTTCCTACATTTTCGCTTACAGGCTTACAACTGACCGTAACCGCGAGTACACTGATGTAGGATCTCAACGTAAGCACAAGAAGATGTAGAAAAGAATGCATTTCTAAAGTAGCCATCTTTCCTTCTAACATAATAACGGCCAATGAATTTATTTTCATATAAAGAACATAAAACGATAATTGAGTTTAATTAATGTAATAAATTGTCGTTCTAACATTCAGACCATATTGAAACATTTATCCAATAGCATCTTAGCAACAGTAGAGCTCCTTGTGAAAGAGTTCGTTCAGAGACGAGTACTGCCGCCGAGGAGCTACCTCCTCCCCCTTCTCTCCTCACAGCGAAGCGGGCCACACCGCTCCGTCGTCGTCCTCACGGCTGCCTAACTTGCTGGCGAACGAAGCCCCGGCTCCGATCGCCCGCAGCCTCGAAGGTACGCCGCCGCCGAGCGGGATCTCCCGATCACGCTTGGAGACCCCTTCTGCAGCATCACTGCTTCACAGAAGAAGATCACCGCCACATGGTACTCTTGATCCGCCAACATAGCCTGGCGGAAAGAGATCTTGCCCGATCCGATCCGATGACCCATTCGATTTTAACCTGGCAAATGAGCCTCGTGAACAACCTGTTCTCGTAGACGGTTTAAAGTGAATAATGAGTTGCGGGCTATTGTTGAAGACGATCCATCGTAAACTACAGAAGAATTAGGTTTAATATAACATGTACCCACAGTACTGACCCATTTGCGCTAAATTGGTAAATAAAGAATACTAGGAAAATGGTTTACACTGCTGCTTGCCACTGTCTTAATAAATCTACACGGATGAATTAGGTTTCAATTTTACCGTTATAATTTGTAACGAAAACTGGATTCTTTATGATAATCGTAAACGATCAAAATAGTGGTTGAAACCCGGCGACAAGTACACTGTCCAAAGAAGAACCTTACCTACACAAAACTGTTGGTAACTGTTAATGATTCACTAAAACTTTCTTAGATCTGGTACAACCATCACAACTGATGGCTATTGTGAAGAAATGCCAACGGTGCATAACGCTAAAGCGCATACTGCTAAATAAATCAACTAAATAAACCGTACAAGAATTGCAGATTGAAGCTCTTCGCCACCCTACATACTTATCTGACTTGGGCTTACCTGTTTTTCCACAATGTAGATAATTATCTACGAGGAAAACAATTTAGTTCCTGTGAAGCAGTTGAAAATGGATTTTAGGAGTTGATTTCCCGTACTTTCCACTCACCTCAAATGAGCTTCCAGCAAGATAGCAGAAGTATAAGCGCATATATTTATTGTATTTATAATGTCATTTTTTATGTTACATTTATTTTTAATTTGCTTTGTGCTATGCAACGACAATTTCATACATTAACATACTTAGTAATAAACTTTCTATAAAGGAAAAGATGAATGCTGTTTTTTTAATTAAGTAACTTACATCTGAAACATTATAATAAAGTAAGTATGTTATAAGGTCTTTTTCGCTTAACTGTTTAACCGAAATTATGTTTAGGCACAAAGCTATTTCAGTTAAATGCATTGAATGGTTAAATGTAACAGTTTATTTTCAGTAAACGTTACGAAGAATTTTGTTTGAGCTCGTTGTACGAAGACTTAAAATTAGATATAAGGTGCCTTTTTTAAACAAAGTCGTAACACTATTCGCAGTGTTGAGGGACTGCGCGGGCCCTAAATGTAGCCACCATAACACCATACACAATTTAATATTGTAAAATATATTTAGCGTGCAATGTCTTTTCAATATAATTAACAAATTATTGTTTAATAATAAAGAAATTAAACTTGACTAATGACAATCAGCCGTGACCATGGGACATGTAAAGGGTTCGAAATGTCGGTTTGTTTGGAAAAACAAATATAGTCTATTAGATCCGAAAAATAGTTTGTTTTCCTATGTGTAACAATCGCGAAAACCTACTGACTGTGAGAGTCAACCGTGACCATGGGACCTGCAAAGGGTCCGAAACGTTGCTTTGTTTGAAAAATCAAATATACGCGATTTAAATCCGGAAAATTAGTATCATTTAATTTTATTTTCAAGACATTTGCTACTTTGTTAATATGAAATTATTTTTATGAGTTTCTTTTTGGATGAAACAATGTTCTTCCGACGTCCGATTTTTTCGTATCATACGTATTTAACTTATTACTTTAGATTTTTGTCACCCTCTGTACTTCACTTAGCGCAATAACACAATCGTATTGTACTTGGAAGAAAGGCGCTATTTGAATGTCAATGGTAATACAAATGTTGTGGTTTAGTGGCCAGTGGCTTAATGAGACCGTTGTTTGTGTTCCCACGGCGAGTCGACGACCGGGAGACGGCGGACCACGGCCACCGGCGACTTTCGGTAATTACTAGAGTATGTTTTGTAAATAAAAATACATAGTATGCAAACACTCGTTATTACTGTTGGTCTGTCAAATAGAGTTTTAGTACCACATCTCTTTAAATCTAAAGCCTCAGCCAGTTTAAATTATGTAGCATTGTTGCCACAAGTTTACTTTCAAATACCCTAAACCTCATATAACTTTAGTAGCAATAGAGCTCTTTGTTAAAGGGTTCGTCCAGTGAAAAGTAAAGTTATGTGAGCATTGCTGCGTTCCGGTTTTTAAGGGTAAGCTTGCTGGTGGTAAATCTAGGCACATGGAACTTGTCAACGTTTCAGGGTGACGGGCGCATTGGCAGTGTCCCTCTGAACTTTATGATTAAGCTCTGATTGGTCAGAGACAATGTCCTGTATTTCGTTTCAGATGGTTGCTCGTAATAGCAGAAAATAACAAGTTTCCAGTTTGTTCCCAAATATGATAAAGCACTTGCTAAAACGTAAGTACAAGAATGTTACCTAATCTAAGGTCGAACTGAATCGATTACGTTGTCTTCTTGCATCTATTCTAAAATACATTGTGTTGCAATTTCTTTATTCCCGACTTCTAAAAATATACAAAAATATATTGATAACTATAGTCATAAACTAAAACGCTAAATTATACTAGCAAAGTCCAGGACCGGCTCTTCGTTGATTTTATAATTATCGGGTCAGCTTTCGCCATCCTCCTTTGTTTAAGTATGTTTAAAAACTGCTCAAATAATTGTTCCGCCATATTTAGTGCTAAAACCCTGCTTACCACTACTCGTACGCTGCAGGAAGCTTCGCATAGGTCTAAATTATGTAGATTGTGTACGAATTCAGTAGAAATATTCTAATTGTAAGCACAATATTTTTTTATCAAAAATATGTAACACATTGACATTGACATATTGCAAAATTCCTACCAATCTATTTCATTTTACCATTGACTTACAATTATATGGACGTCGGGTCCGCGCTAAAAAGTGTCCGCACTTGTAAGGCGCTAAATCCTATACAGAGCGCCAAACTCCGCTTTAGTCCTCATTTGTTCGACTGACAGCGCGATACTGCGATGACATTACAATTTAAATTTCGAATAGGTTGACTTGGGACATTTTTTTCGTGGTTTTTGTATTAGACCCGTCGTCCATTTATTTGTAAGTCATGCATTTTACAATCAATTTCCCTGACCTGTAACTATTATTCATCTTCTTTTTCGCGTGTCGACTCTGACGTTTATATTTCTGACGACCAGTACTCAGCGACTGATATAGCATTATCGGTGGCGTTGTACAGGTCCTCACGCGTGTAGGTGTAGGGGCATGCAGGACAAGATAAAAAATGTGTCATAGTCTGGGGAGAGACCTTCTTGCTTCGGCCGACTTGGGTCCGCACTCCACTATTAATAATGTTAATAATAATATCGATTTAATGTAATAATATCGACTAATGTTTATTTTAATAATAATATCGAAAAATCACACCAATTACTAGTTTTAAACTAGAGATTTCCCGCGTACAATGGGCTATACAGCAAAGAAATTAACTCCATGCTACTTCCGGGACACCTATATTGACCAGAGTCAATTTAAAAAATTCGTTTACCTAATTGGTCCCGTTAGGAAACGAACCCCTCGTCCAGCACCCACATTGCTAATCGTTACGTCACCTAGTTAGTCTTATAGACAGGATAAGTATATTACAACTGTTTAGTTGTTGTTTATACAGGACTGTTTATACGGTTGTTTATTTCACAGCTCATTTACGAAAGATTTTCTGTCAGTAGTTAATTTTACACATTAAATTGCCAACAATAAATTTAATCATTAAAATTTCGTAAACGCGATTGAAAAAATACTTGATTGAGTAAAGATTTTAATTACCTCCAAATTACCTGTAAAAGTAATTATTTTCGCTCGAGCCTTTTGTAAACGGACCTTGAAAACGCGCGGGCGAACAGCTTTTCTGAATCAATCTATTTTTAACCGACTTCGAAAAAAGTTAGTTAATTCGTTTGAAATTTTTTTTATGTGTGTTATGCGATAACTCCGATTAGTGAACCGATTTTGATGCCCTATTTACAACAAAAAACGAATTTTTTGTTGTAAATAGGATACGTAAATAGTGGTCCCATTTTGAACAAAATATTCCACCTCTAGAGTGGCAAACTAGGGGATGAAGCCGGTTTCGCGCACTTTCCGGTAACCGATTTCAATAAAACTTGGCAAATAGATTTCACGAACTTTTGAGGTCAGTTTTTTTAGTACTCTGTACTAGAGTATGACATAAAAACTTCGACAAAACATCTAGTAATAAGTATAATCTTGTGTAGAATGACTCTCCTGCAATAGGCCCGAGTTGCATTCCCAAAAGGAGCAGCCAGTGAATGGTTTCTAATCATCAGCAATTTAGTTCACCAATTATCACTAGCTTTAAGATGTTATAATTATTCAACTGGCATTCCTCCAGCTTGGCTGTGGCGAAAAACCTATTCTTAAAGAAGACCCAGTCCAACAGCGCTCCGAGTGTGAGTAGATAGAGTATACAGTACACAAATTAGTCGAACTACCTGGTTGCAAACTATTGAATGCATTATACTGTAAGTATAAGACGTATCAGAGCAATGAGATCAACTCCGAATAATTATTACAACTAACATCTATTTACTTAGAAGAGTTGGAAGTTTCATCTGTATAAACCTCGCTTGAAAATTACTTATTCATCTTACCTCATGAACCGTCGAAGATTCAATAATATAACATCGAAGCCTCGAAACATCCAGGCGAAGTTTAGTGACGTCAAAAAGTTTTGTTTCGGCACTCACCCGTGTGTTGTAGTCAAAATCCACTTTTACCCCAAATTTAAAAAAAAATTTTTTGACGTGTGTGATGAATTGATGCCACTTGGATGGGTTTACATTTATTCAAAATTTGATTCACACCCGCGCGGGAACGAATCACTATTAAAAAAATTAGCTATAAGTTTATAACGAAATACTAGTATAATTATGTACGTCAAAATAAGAAAGCTTAGAACTTATAATGAAACTCCATTCAAAATATACATGAACCTATTTTTAGCAACTACAACATTTCCCTTGGTATTTCGCACACTGTCGATAACATTCACGATACGAGAATTTGAAGAGTGACGTCATACACGCGGTCGTCACGTTGGGCGGCTGGCGCGACACTGGGCGGGCGGCGCCAAAGTCGCAAATACGACTTGACGTGACTCCGCGCGCCCTTGCGCTAAGTTCATGGCACCGATTTACGAGTACCAACGCTCAATGACATTATTACATTTCAATCGCACTCGATGTTTGCTCAATAAATAAGAAACAAGCCATTTCCAAAAGGACCATAATATTGCTCTGCGAAAGCGAAATTGGGAAATCTCAACAGACTAAAAGGCACTCGTGAGCGAATAAAATTACAATGAACGAAGTATGTCGAATTCATTCAAAGAAAATTGAAGGATAGTATAGAAAGTTCCACTTTTAAATAGTTTACTCACGCTTTTAGAAAGCTTTTCTTTCTACGTTATAAAAATAACATCACATTTTTCTCCAATTAGTTTTACCTGTGACAAGTACAATGGCGCTGTTGGCGAGAATATTATAAAAACTAAATGACAATTTAAACAAGGTATTGTACCTATGTACCAATATTCATATTTAACACTATGCATGACACTTCGTCATTATTTTTGAAAAAATAAGAAATCTAATATGGATATATATATTTTTTTATTTTAGAGGCATGTCAAACACTGGTGCAAAATTTTAAAATTTAGTAGTAGTTGACACCCATGTCAAGCACTCGTACAAATGAATATTTTTATAAAACTTAATTTCGACCATTTATTGAGAACGGAGAATGTAGGTTTGGATTATTCTGTTAGTGACAAGTTTCTGTGGGTAGTTTGAGTAGTGTTTGACATGGGTGTCAAAGACTGTTTTACTATGGGGACCTTAGAGGATGGAAAAAATAAAGGAAAGGAGCTGTCCTATCTACGCAGTAAACGCACCTACCTAAACCAAAATTGTACGGACAACGGCACATCAGACTACAAATTTTTGTTCGAAAATCGCCTCCAGTGCAACGGAACAAGATACGTCAATGTGTAGTTTGATATGCTGGCGCGTGTACCACACATATGGCGGATTTAGTATTGTACCATAATCATTCATAAGTTAATATCGACATGCTAATGTATGTCTTAAATGTTGAAACTGTTTTTTAAGTTTGCAAATTTTTTAAAACTACTGTAATCAAAGTATGATTAATACTACGCTATTATTACTAGGCAAGTAATAACCCATTTTAATGGAAATTAAATATAAAGTTATTTACCAATAAATGTAACGATGGAATTGCATTATCATGTAATCTAGTTACATTCAAAGTTTTATTAAAATTTAATTCTTCAAAATGGAGCGAACAAATGAAGATGGTATTTAATCCAGTATTTATGTTCGGCAGACCTATAATTTCCAACCATTCTTTCTTTCTTTTTTCATTTGTAGGTAAACTTAAAAAAAAATTATAATGAAATAATAAAAACCTCGCAGTGTATTGTTTTAATCACAGAATATCGATAATATATCTGCTTACAAGAACAACACTATATCAAAATAATCGTTATCAACAATCATCAAAATATACTAACAAACAGGCAATTTAAAGTAACCAAAGCAAAATTCGGCAAGACTTATGAATAAACTACTTAAATGAGTCTAATTACATGAAATGTTTGGGCTATTGTATGATTTATAGGCAGAAAAATAACACCTTGTATGTAACATAATGTATCATTACACATGCCAGTGTAATGATACATTCGGTTGATTTCCGCTTTTTCTAGTGCCACACCCCTTAATGCTACAGCGACGCATTTTTATCAATACTTAATTGTTCTCACTGTCAATATTTTTGTCAATTTCATTACAATTCATGCAAATAATTCACTAAAACATTTGGCCAAAGATTGGTTTTGACATTTGATGTACTTCCCTTTGACAATCGGAAACGGTTATGAAAGGGTACTACAAAAATGGCAAAATGAGGACAGTTGAAATTTAAGATGATGTTATGTATTTTCGATTCCCGTGTTTGACACAAATCAATGTAATGTTATCTCTTTTGGCTTACGACGGCACGCAGTAGTTAAACAAAGACATTAAAATGTTTATGTTTTCAACGTCTATATGCATCATGTACATACATTGACTTACAATTATATATGGACGTCGGGTCCGCGCTACAAAGTGTCCGAACTTATAGGGCGTTCAAATCGTATACAGAGCGTCATTCACGCTTTAGTCTTCGTTTGTTCGACTGACAGCGCGCTTGTCAATGATGCCGTATTGTAAAAACCTTGTAAAAATTACTCAACTAAAGTGAACAACCAGGATGGTATATCATATTTTCAGTAAGTACTACATTGTGTTATCATAGTTATCATTTAAAAGTGTTATTTTATGCACTAGTATATACAGTGTTTAATTTATGTGTACAAAAGCAATCAAAATAATCAAATAGCTTACTGTCTCTTTCCGATTTATACATTTGAATTTAAAAAAATCGAAACATCGGTACATTTCTTATGGCATGGCATAATGAATGTATTTATTTCAGTTTTCCTCGAGATCCTTTACTTTGCTCACTATGAAGAAAAATAATAGCTGAACCGCGACGAGAGTTCTACTCGTCGCGATTCAGCTATTATATTGTAATTTTATCCCGAAAATATACAAATTTGTTTGCTCGGCTCATTTCAGACAATGGGGTATGTACATAACCAGCAAAGGCTTACCAAAACAACAGCTTTGCCAACATTGCTAGTAAGAACTGGTTTTTGGTGCCTAGGCATTATATTAAATTTATATTAAAGCTTTGGTATGTGATTACATCAATGAGTGAACTGTGCATAGAAAGGAGATAATACAGGAATCTATCCAGTAAACATAGCTTGAACTTAAGGAGAAAGTGACAAGTATTAACAGAGAACATCTTACACCGCCAAAATGCATTAGAAATCAAAAGTTGGATGAATGACAAAATATACCAACTTAAGAAACAAAGAAGGTAATTGAAGCAGACTGACACTGCAAATTAAATAGGATTTAAAAAAAAGTTTAAGTAATTTGTAGCTTTCACATGCAAAGAATGCATAATAATACAAATAGTACAACCTTGATAGCCTAACAGTTTGCACTGTGGGCACTGGATGAGAAGTTCCCGGGTTCGATACCAGTAGGATCAGTTTAACAAATTAACTTTTCTAAATGGTTCTGGTCTTGGTATTCTATTGTAAGACAATCACCTGGTCTGAAACTAGAGAACTCTCTGTACATACTCACCATGAGTATCAGAGCAACAGAATCCCAGAGCAGAACCAATTTACATAAGTTCATTTCCCAAATTGGTTCTACCGGGAATCGAACCTGGGACCAAGAACGATGGAATTTATTTCGGGGCACAACTCAGAACACCCAGGCCAAAACAACTTTCGAAAAGTTCACATTTAGTATTATAGTTGATTGAGCTGATTTTTTACGGTTTTTAAAAAAAATCTCGAATAACTCGAGAAATCGGGTATGAGAATTCTCGAAACTCAAGAAAAAAAATCAGACACCCTAGCTCACAGCGTAATGTATGGAATTGTATAAAATTCAACATTTACATATAAATTTACAAACAAAATTTATTTGTAAATAATAAAGGCTACTCCATTATACCTGTGTTCAAGTACTTTTCACTAGAAGCTACATATGGTGCATTTTGGTAAGATTCCAGTAGAAGCTGAATATAGTGTTTTTTTGCGTCTTTCAATTGTTGCAAGCAAAATTAGACAGTACTGCGATGACATTACAATTTAAATTCAACGTTTTAGCTTTTTCGTATTCCTTTACATGTCACTACGTTTAATAGGTTGACTTGGGACATTTTTTCGTGGTTTTTGTATTAGACCCGTCGTCCATATAATTGTAAGTCAATGTGTACATAACATAACGTCTGATTTATATATGTCAATATAACATGTCCTTTGGTTTCCATAGTCTAAGATGGGGACCCAATAGTTGACATTCGTATATTGAGGTGCCAAACACTAGGATATAATTAGTGTCAACTATTGGTTACAGGTATTGTGTAAGAATAAAATGCCACCAAGGTTGTTACATTATTCGGTAGATGATGTATTTTATTGACGGCGATTCATCAAGTGTTGAAGGGATTCCTATCGCTGCAAGATGAAAATATTTTTTAATGTTATTTAAAACTATATACAATATATTATATTGTATATAATTTTATCTTTCTTGTTATGATCGTGTGACAGTTTCAGGTTTGTGTCAAGTTTTATGCAATGTTATTGTATTTACTTATAAATTTTAATAAAGGCATGTTCTTTTATTTTGGTTTTTGTTCATTTTTAAATTTATTGTCATAATCGATGCAGTTAAATAACTATAAAATCTTAACATGTTCTGTCTAATACTAGTACTCTGATCTCACTTTGCCATAGTCAACTACTAGGACATTAGGGATTTTGTCTGTCACACACTGATACAATTGTAGAGGTTGCGAAAAACTGGAATATTCTAATAATGTTACGATTATTTAAAATTTTATAGTTCCAATAAGATAAGTGACACAGTGACAATCCGTTGATTAGGTAGTCAGTATGCTTGGTAATTAAGTACTTTTGGCAAAACACGTGATTTAGCGTCAACCACTGGGACATTTACGTAATGTGCAGTTAGTTGTATTGAATCTTCAAGGTTCGTTTTGTGTTTTTAGAATATTAGGTACATAGTAGGTAGTCTAAAATTAACGTGTCTAAACTAAATCGAAGCGACACTAGTTGAGGTACGTCACTGAGTGAGTCATAGTAGGTGTTTCGTTGATTGCGTATTTGTTTGGGAAAAATCTTTCTTTAATCTTCTACAGGTAAAGGCTATGAGTCGCTCTGGAAAAATGAAATAAAAAAATTACACTCGCAGGTCTGTTGTAAATTTTGAGAAAGTTTGAGGGATTCAATCCAATTTCTTAAATTGAATCTGGTTATAAGAGGTTTTTCCGTGGAAAACAATTGAAAAACTCCGTTTTTTTTGGCGATGTGATGGCGACGACAACAAAAAACTGTAATGAGTTTTACGCAAAATGTTTCTTTTCATTTTGATCTATTCTATTCTTTCAAGGTTGTTAATTTCAAAACGAACCGACTATCATCCATCTTGTTTAGATGAAGACTGTTGAGTAAACTATCTCCTAAAAAATTATACTGTTTAGAAAAAGTCACTACATTTTAGTCTACTCGTACAATCATTGTTAGTAGTTAAAAAAAAGTCGTTACAATATAAGGTTTGTAAGTCTACAGCTTTGGTTAAGAATTGAGCAATAATGGCTCAAAGAAAAACTCATATCAGGTTCTTACGCTCAGAAACTTTCTTGAATTGGATAAGTTCCCGTGTGGATAGGTAATTTTGTTACACTGGCACTTACTCATAATACAAAAATTCTCCTCTTTGAAAAGAGGTACTTCGTAGTTCATAATCCGTAGATCACGACGATTTATAGTAACATAAGGTTAAACGAGGGTTATTTACTTGGTATTGACTAGAAACAGTTAGATTTAAGCGAGTAATGTACACATTTCAGGAGTGAAGGTATTCAAGTCATCCAGGAGTTGAATCTGCCTGGCTACAGTGATTGGAATTCGACTGCGAAGTCTTTGCGTCGCAATGCTATGGTTTGAGGTCATGTGGAATAATACAGCCTGCAATTTAATATTATTATTGTTTATAATAGTGAGGTAAGTTTTTATAAAAACTTTTTATAAAAAAGGAATATCTAATAAAGTTCTCAGAAACAACTTTTAATAACTGCGTACCTACAAAATTAAGCTTTTTGTACGAGTTTTCATTTATAAAATACACCTTTTAAGGATTATTTTTCGGCTTAATTTTCGTAAGTTTTTTGAATTAAATAAATGTAATAAATATAGAAAAAGTTACTAAATATTACAACGGTTGCTAGGCTACGGACAAAAGCAAGGTTTGCGAAGAGTCACGTTACTACAATTTCGGGAACAAAAGAAAGTCACGCTGGCATTATAATGGAGTAAAATTCCTCAAGATGATTACAGGAAAAATGGGATCACATTAAAGCTAATCATGATTCTAATAGACAACAAGAACACGCATGTTTTTGATACGTCGTCACGTAACCAGTATTATATTTTCGTTGATTTTTTGTAATAATATATGCTTTAAGAATAGCTAAGTATGGGAATTGCATTATTAATTTTTATGCGACGAAGCCTGTTGCTGATTTATATTTGTGTCTTCCTGACGATGCTTACGTTGCGGTTTGACATATATAATTCATTTGTTTTTAAATGAATTGAATTGTATTGTAATAACAAATTTTTCATCAACTGATTTATGCTTTATGGGACATTTATTTAATAGTAAAAAGGTTTTGCAATCGAGCGCCCGTAATTTGAAGTATGACGGAAGTCTGATAAAATGTACTCTGTTATTTGTAAAACATTAACAACATCGCAGGACTATATTACATCATATTGCATAACCCTGTAATATGTATTTTCTTTCTCTTCGTCGTTTCTTCAATGGATTGTGACTTCTTAATTGGCTCCTTCAGTATTTGTGGTCAAATGTCGTGTCGACTGCTCCTCTGTGTGCGGCCGCCCACAACTTTTTTTACTACGTCTCACCATACCGGCGGTACCCATAAGAATATATAGCTCTATGGCTCGAATATAAAACGTAGGTAGGTACACGAATCTAAAACACCACTCTTTGTAATGTTGTGTTGAAATCCGAACAGTGGTTAACAAACTCATTGTGCTATATAAATATTGACTCTATTTGGGAATTTCTCACAAGTATTCACTTCCGTCAATCGTTGCTTCGTTTCTCAATGTGTGAAAACGACGTATGGAAAACTGTAAGATGTTTTTATTGTATTATAAGATGTGTTATATGAATGATTGTAAGATTGTATTATAAGATATCTCATGTTTTTATGGATATTAAGATATTAGAAAAGTAAATGTATTGAAAACCGATACCTTTTAGGTTATCAAACGGTGTTATTAGAGCATAAAACCTTACTCGATATATGATAACTAGGGAATGTAGACTCTTGGATGTGGCTTTATCATTTATGACACTTTTATGTTGCTGTTACGATGAAAATGTTTGAAAATAGCATACTACAATCGGAACATCTGAAAAGGACTGTTTAGTAGATAGATAGATAAAACGTTTATTCAGCACAAATACAAGCAGAAACATACATTTACAATCACTCACCGGGTAAAGCATAAAAGCACATAGAACATAAATTAGTACATAGTGACATAAACGCATACACTCAACGCACACACTCAACATAGCCCCTCACTAGGGAAACCCCGCCGTCGCGGGTGCCATGGACACAAACATAGACAACCACAAATTTCACCCAAACTCACGAGAGAAATAAATATATACCATACAAATATTTCTCTCCGCCCGGGAATCGAACTTGGGATCTCTGCGTGGCAGTCCGGCATGGCAACCGTTCGGCCACGGAGGCAGTTAACAACACATATTTGTAGAGACAAACATACATCTCTGCTGATCGTACTTTTTTTCAAAAGTTTGTGCCCCGAGTCAGAACAAATAATGTAAACCGTGAAAAGTCAAGCAGCGCTGGTTTTCTGCCAGTACCATATGGATCGCATCCTTGTAAGCCATGCCACCAACGAACATACATCATACGCAAATACACATACACAAAAATCATAGGTTTCCAAACTTTATGGCTCACCACCCACTTCGGCAAGATAAAAAATCTTCAACGCCCACCACCACCATAAAAAATAATTGAAAACGTATTTTTTACATTAACTTAACACGTAAATCACTAGGAAAAGAAATGTGTAGTGTAGTTTATATAGATAATTCAAGTTTTTTTTTCAAACATCCCATCAATAGCTTCCGAGGCCTACCTCCCCCCTAGGACTCTTTAGCGCCCACTGGGGGGTGGAAGGGTCGACTTTGGGAAACTATTCACTAAAATGATACGTGTATCACCATGATTGATATACTATTGAATACTACGGTTACGGTATACGGTTGAATGTGATTAGTATTAATGTAAGTAATGTATTATACAAAATAAATGTAAGTGTAAGTGTGTAGCATGCACTGGCTTGACTGTAGACAGTATTACAGAATTTTTTTATGACACCAAGTGTCGGGACGAACAAGTAGTGTCCCTGGTGGTAAGCGACACGCCTGTCCATAGCAGTCGCAGTGTCACTCAGAGCTTTAAATCGTAAACATATGAGGGGCATTGCCACTGCGCCCATCACCCTGAGACATAAGTTGACAAGTCCTATATGCCTGTAATTTCACCAGCACACTTACCTTTCAAGAACGGGATGCATTACTGCTTGGTGGTAGAAATAGATTAGGCGGCAATAACTCCCTGGACGAACTCTTTCAGAAGGACATCCACTGCTACTGGGGTGCATGCTATAAGGTTTTTGGACGATTTCTTTTTAAGCTACGATGTGGCCGATAAGTATAAGTGAAATACCTATTCACTCTAACCATGAATAACTCTGAATTGTACTTTTCGGAAAACACAGATGTAGCGTATTCCATTCCCTTCCCGTACGCATCACGAAAGGGGATTTTATGCAATTTATATCACTTCACAAAATAATATGTTTCATCAACGCGTTGTTTATGAAATAAGTTGTTTCAAGTTCACAACCCGTTTACACGTTTCAAAGTGTTCATGTGACCTTCTTGGACATGTGTGATTTATCATAATGTTTTCTCTCAACATGAAATCAAATGAGAAATACGTTGTGAACTAAACTGTACATTATTGGAAAAAGACTAAGTTGTGTAAATCTCTCCTATGGGAATCCCGACAAAACGCCAACACATGACTTCCTCTATATATAGGTATCCATACTATATATTTCCATATTACATGAATTTTAATATCTTAGCGATGGCAAAGTGAAATTCAGTATTCAACGTTAAGCGATTCTGCGCAGTATGTCGATAGCACAATGACATAATATACGGAGTTTGATTTGAAGCACCGATTGTGCCAAACAGTCTGTTTTGTTCCATTGATACAAGATTGATACGAAAGCACATCTAGTGAGGTGATTGATCGCTGGAATATGTTATGTATTTTGTTTGCCGAATCTGGAGCACGTTGGTTCCAGGTAATTAATATAGGTAGCACTAGCAAAATTGTGTTGGGTAACGTTATTTGTAATGTGAAGCCGTTTGTGCCTTCAGGGGGCCTACCACAACCTCTTAAAACAATATTACTTTAACCTTACATTGACTTTTCGTACCATGACGCGCTTAAAGAAAGTTTATATATTATAATGTTAAAACTATGATGTTTTATTGGCAGACTTGTGACTATTCATTCACTCAGTTCGTATTATGATGTGACTTTAACATTAAAGTAATATTGTTCTTATGTCAAATTCAGCAATATCAAAATAGTTCTTGGACGCAGTGGAAACAATATTATTTTGGAATTTATTGTCTAATATTGATTTGTAATGATTAAAAGTCAAGTTGAACTTATTTATTTACATATACCTCTTTAATATTTTGTTTATTTTTTATTTATAGGAAATAATTTCTCGTTAAATAAAAATACGCAATGTTTATTTCGTAAAATTATAACAGCGACATCTATATGCTCCTTAGCGATAGTAACAGTTGACACTAGACTACATTTCCGAATTCACAACGTGACAATCAAGACTCAGCTTGTTTTATTTATTTTTCTTCATGAAAATGTGGAATAATAATTGAAAACAACGTAATTTTAATAGATTTCATTATTACATACTTTTCTTTTTTTGGTAGTTAAAATTCTCTGAATATATATAATATTAGGTACTTTAACATTATAACTACGATAGGACAATTCGGAACATCAAAAAAGAAAGAGATGGCATTATACAGTTCATATTGCGTTATTTCTTTCCTATTTTTAGTAAGGAATAGACAATATTGGGAAATCATTCGTTCTTTCAGTCACTTTACCAATATACATTATTTGGTTGACAGGTTTGTCATAGTACGAATATGAGTAATATTATAATAAGCTTACTGTAAGCTTACATTGAAAAAAGATTATTTTTTGAAAGGTTGTGGTAGGCCCCCTGTATAGCAACGGAATTTTGTAAGTATGGAGTCATTAGCCCCGGATCTACTAAACCGGGGCACCTGCCCCTGGCGATAGCCTCCGGGGGCACCTGCCCTGGCGATAGCTTCAGGGGGCGCCAAAATCATAATAATATAATACACTTTAAAAAAAACTTGTTTCACTACATAGCATAGTTTTATCGAACGCCTGGTTGGTTTTTCAACACATCCTAAGTTGATTTATGAACGTATCCTTTAATCGATTTTGAACGCTTGATTGTCTGTTGTTTTTCCTGGTTATGATGTTTCCTATATTTAATTTTATGTCACACAAATGAAAATGTTATTAGCAATGATGTGTGTAAATTTATTAAATTGTTCAGTCACAAAAAAACCACCCCTTATATATATTTGTGACGTTTTTAACAATTTATCTCAAAAGCTGGAGGGAGGGGGCACCACCACTATCAAGTTTCTGCCCCGGTTCGAAAAAATCGTACATCCAGAGCTGGGAGTCACGTATTCCCTGGGATAGTACCACTACTTGACCTCTATTTCTACATTCCTGATATATCGCCCTCGCTTCCGCGATTCCTATCAGCCTTCAGGGTGCATTGTAATAGTTTAGTGGCTAGCGTTCGCTACGCTGACGTCATTGTAGGACATGATACTCCCGTTGACTGATAATATGGACTTGAAACTTTACCACGTTGAAGAATTGTAAAGAAGTTCTAATTTCTTATATAAATGAATTAAACACTATTGCACATTTGATTGAATATTTTAATTTAATGCATTTTTCTTTTTCATTCTATGGATTTGTTATGTCTGAAATAAAAGCTTATTATTATTATTAAATTTATTGCTATTATTACTATTATTTTATGATACCAAGTGAGAGGACGAATAACTCGTGCGCCTGGTGGTAAGCGACACGCCTGTCCATAGCAATTGTAGTGCCACTGAGAGATTTAAATCGCAAAGATTTGAGAGTACTGCCACTGCGCCCGTCTCCCTGAGACATAAGTTGACAAGTTCCATGTGACTATAATTTCACCAGCACCTTTAAGCTACAAAACTCCTCGGTAAACGCAGCAATACTCATCGGTAAGGCAGTACTTCCTACTTCTACTTCCCTATGGATTAAGTAAATAAATAAATAATAACTACGATTGTAGGCATTTTTCTTAATTTTCCAAGCACTTTTAAACCAAGATATTGTAAGTTTTTTCGGATACATAATCCACACGAGCTAATGGCAGATTAGTAATTACGATTTTAGGGCAAGTTAGTCTGCACCATTAAGCAAATCCAGCCCGTATAACCTTGGGCCTAATGAATCATTTTCACGGAGCATTTAACTTCAGAGATTATACTGATGGCCGGATGTGATCGAAACCAAACCTTATAATGTGATTTTATAGTAATTAATTGTTTTATTTATCATTTTGGAGTCTTAATAAGTGAACTTATTTTATTAACATAATGATAAACGTATTAAAATGGCAAAAAGTAGATTATTCTAAGTTTTTTAAAATGTAGTGTATTTTTTTATTAATAATAATTATTTTTGTAACATAGAAAAGCCAAATCACACCCTTAATAATAATACTAATAAAATTATAACGTTTTTCATGTGAAATTTAATATTATAATATTTGGCACCAGGCAAAATTCTTTTTTGTCAATTTCCCGAATTCAAATTTTCCAATAAGCACTTCATTATTGAAGGTGTGAAATTTTATTAACCCTGACCATTGCACTCTTCACCTTAAACACTTTAAGAGCGGTTACGCACGGCGACTTGTAGCAGCGATGCAAACGCGATGCAGTAACGATGCAATCGCTAATCATCTACCTCTGCACACGCGCCCGATTTTAAGCAGCGATTCAAACGTAATGCAAGCGCTTCTGCATCGATACAAACGTGCGATTGCATCGCTACATTTAGGATTCATGGGCGATTGCATCGATGCGATCGCGCGTTTGTATCGATGCAGTCTCGCGTTTGCATCGATACAATCGCCTATAAATCCCAAGTGTAGCGATACAATCGCGCGCTTCACGAAAGCGCGTTTGCATCGCTGCTAAAAATCGTCTAAAGGTCTAAAGCGGATTTCCACGTTCCTCTTATCGTATCGATGGCATATACTACAATGCTTGCCATCGTGGTAAAAGAATTTACCAATCGGCGCAAGTTCTCCGATTGTTGCTCAGGGTGCACCAGACGTACAGGAATGGAATGGTCCGTCGTGACGTGAGGCTTCTTTCGTGCGCCCCATTCAGTGTTAACCAATCTATCAATGTCAAAAAGGGTTTAGGGAAGAGAGAAATCTTTTAAAGGCAATAAAGAACAGAAGAGGGAAAAATGTTCGGACATCTGTTACGTAGTGACGAGTTTATGAGATTCATGATTGAAGGCAGGAGGAAAAAGAAAGAGAGAAAGGCCAAGAGTGGCGTACAGTGAATTAATAAAGAAGAACGTTAAAGTGGACAGCTATAAAGACGTTATGAACCGTGTAAAATTGGAGGAGGCTATACCGACAAGAGCATTGGCTCTTAATAGGATGATGATTGTCCCTCAATTCTTTCTAACTCTATCGTTTGTTTGTTTTCCCTTACTCTGTAGTACCACCAGAAAATGGCTAATTAGCAATAAGGCACCTCTTGAATATTTAGCTTTGTTTTTACTTTTTAATCTGTTGGGCCATTGTACCTTTAATGTATAACGAAGAATAATTGAATTTTTCTTGTTAACGATATTAATTTATAAATTGGTTTGATTATTAATCTATACAATAGCAAAGACTAGGTACTGTTCGATACGTCGCTTCGAAAGGAAATTATTAATTAGATTCCAAACAACCGCGTGGTAATTGATTGAAAGAAATACAATTATTACTACTTATACGCCCTTAGGTTCTATAATCTATAAAATACTCCTTTATAGTTTTTATTTATCATAGACTTTTGTATGGGCCTAGCAGACACCGTTTTACAGGCCATTAGCGTTGTGCGCCAGTATATAATAGCTATTATCCCTACGAAATCACTAAATTATTTTAATTATTGTCTGGCGCCGACCGTTTGTGGGAACCATGACTATAATAAAGTGTAATAATATATAATATTAATAACGTATTCAGCAAATAGGATTACGAATTTAACAATAGAACAAACAATGATACACCATTCGTACTTCTACATCAAGTATATACATTTTCCTTTCAAAAATTACTAACGTATGTATTATTTAAGTAAATAGGTTTATACACCTCTAATTATTTAAGCTAATACTTTACAATACATAATCTGCATCTGTATCTCGCCCACAGTGAAGGTAGGAATGTTGTTAACACAAGAATGAAATAAATCAATGTAATACTATATATAGGAGGTACCTTATTGAACAAATAAACGAGTCTATTTCTAATTACCAACTGACATATCACGAGGCCTATCTACAATAGCCGTAGGGCGCTGCCCTGCCGCCACCGCCACCTCCCCTCCGGCATGCTGCGTCATGTACACAGTACTGATACACGCACTGCGCCATGAACGCCATCTTACTACTTACTGCGGCCATTATAAACAAACCTTTATAAATGAGAATAAAAAACCCATATCGAATTGATAAGTCGTTCAACATTCCTACCCTGATTATAATCTCGTATGAACTCCATCGGAAGCCGAAAATAAATTACTCTATATAGAGAGAGGTGTTAGTAGACCCCGTCCCGTGATGGGCGAGGAAGGCAATAAAACTATTTGGAATTTTAATAACGTTTATAGTTGCTTCACGTTCGTTTGATAGAGCCCTTAAATAGGTAAGAAATATTAATATTTCTGAACAACTTTCACAGTTCTTTAGGATGAGTATTAAAATTTTCTCTGCGTCTATTATGGTGTACGCAATTTCCAATCAGTTCCTAAGATAAGCAAAAAAACGGGATGCAATACCAGTATGTCCATAGTGGCCATCCGTAAGCGAACGTGTGGAATTGTGGAATCTTGCTGTGTCTCCCCGCAAGAAGTAGCTGGACAACAATCTTAGCTTGACCACCGGATGCCGATGCGCCGGAGGGAAAAACTCATAATTGATTCTGCGTAGCGTCGCAGAGATTCAACAGGCAGTCCGGTTCAACGTAAGACCTGCTATTAGATAAAATAGCACCCGGCCTACCTAGCTCTCGCACAAAAACATTAAAGTGCCTGCAGATAATTTCTTTAATTGAGAACGCCTTTAACAACCACCGATATGATCTTACACACTTGCCGCGCGCATAGAATCTATTCATAAGAAGATTTTATACCAAGAGTTTCAAGTATATTTTTTAAACAATACTATTGTTTTATAAAATGATAATTTAGGGAATTCCAACGCGGATAGGATATCCTGAATCTCACTATAAATTAATTACAAGGAACAACAGAGAAGCGGTTCGAATTTTAATTAATGCGATAGAAATCGAGTTGGGAGCGTCGCGTTATCTGTGTCTCTGTGGGCTAAATTATTCAATCCACGTCAAGCTCACCAGTGCAGTACATCTACCCAGCTCGTTGGCCCGCTTACAGGCTCCAATGAATGCCAAATCACTCCTAGTTCAGTAACCATTGTCTATTAGGGGATACTTGTTATGCACGTGCTGTAGGCGCAGCCGTTAAGCAATATGAGCTTGACTGGTGACGATGTCGCCGGTTTAGCAGCCACAAAGGACAACGAGGCATGCAAATAGAGTCTCTATTATCCAGCGTTGGATGCGCCGATTTACATAGGAATGGAGCACCGAGGCAGTTAGGCGCTTCCGTGGTAGGTCGCGACGGCAAGAGCTCCGCCCATGGTGTGCAGAGACGGGTCCGCACCCGCGCCCGCGCTCCACCACCTAGATGATTACAGTCGAGAATCTGGAACGCTCATTCATAACTCCGACGAAAACGTTCACGAACTAAATCTGCATAAACGTCTCATAATGGTTGTGAAAATCTAATTTTATTCCTTGTGCAAATAAAAACCAACCGTTAGTGTAAATTTTGAGATTTTAACGCAGCTCTTTGTTTAGCTGATGTTGATGTTACAACAACCCATATAGCTGATTATATTGTCGGCACGATATTAGGATTGTGAAAAATGCCTTTCATGTCTTAGTTGATGTGCAATCAAGGTACCTATTAAGCACGATTGCTCAATGATAGCGCTAAAACACTATTTAACAAACAGTCAGTTTCATCATGCTGTTATCTGTAAAAATATGGGCAAGTAATTAATTTGGCTGGCAAGACTACGACTGGCGGTCAGTCGTCAGTCGACAGCCGCTGAAGTTGCGCAACGAGAGACGTATTGCACCCAGACTCAGACCACGCCGATTTTGCGCTAACCTTGGACCGGGCAAACAGTGAACATTGGACTAAAGTGTAATTTGTAAGCGATCACGATACAAGGGCATTTTGGTTTACAACATTATGTTTGACTTTGATTAAACTCTGCTAATTTCTGTTCTTTATGTATTCAACATCTTCTAATCGTTGAACCATTAGAATAAATTAATAAATGAGGTACAGAATTTAATGTAGAGGCTATAATTTATTGATTGCGGTCAATATTTAACATTAACTTAAACATAATTGTAATCGTTTTCGCCTTTCTCTTTGGTAGTACAGAACGCACCCGCTTTCATCTTATCTGACGAATCTGTCCAAAACGTAACTGTCCTTGTTTGAAAATGGACAATAAAACTTGGCGCAGTCGCGGTTGTTTATTATTTATATACCTCACATCATACAAGATTAGATTGGCAATGACCTCTTTGGACATGATCTGCACGATTCACATGAGATACCCCTTCAAATTTAATTTATGTAGGTATATGTATATAAAACAGCTAGCATTCTTATCGCATTCTTATATGAAGTACTTTGATAGTAATCAATGCAGTAGGAAGATAAACATTATCGATATCGATTCTTATATAAACTAAATAGATAAAACATGTTTTATAACAACGTTTCACTTCATCAAAGGTATGATACACTGCCACACAGTTAATGTTTGGTCTACACTAATTTGCTCTACTAATATTGTCATAAATCAGTTTATCATATTCCAGTTTCACCGATAATCTTAGTGTAAATCTAGGCGAAGGCTTAAAACTTGTTCAAAAGACATTTTATGGTGCGAAGTGCTCTCGTAGGGTGAATGGCTGCTCAACAAATACAGTGCTACTCTGTGGTAAAGCTAGACAGGAAATCACAGTTGACAGATAATGGCCACGATTAGGTGGGCCTGTTGAGAGATGCTATAACTTTATACCTGTTTGCTTTAGTTGATTAGGCACATCGTTAAAATACAATTTATTGGAGTCCCTTCAAGAGGCTTTATGATGGTATGATATGGCCATCCAAAATGATCTTAGTGACGTAAAATGAATATATATATACACGTATCGTTAACCGGTTCATGGACTGTATTTAAATAGTACCGCACACCAAAATGTTACTACTTTTCTTTGTGCCGTGGTGCTTATTTTGATTCAATGTAATAATTACGTTTTATCATTGATCCCATTAACATTCTTGTATAAATGAATGACAGTAGTAGGGTGATTGATTCATGTTGTCATATTGAATTATAAATAACGTCAGTAAAGAGTACTAAAAAAACGATCTCAAAACTTCGTGGAATTACATTTATTTGCTAAGTTTTATTGCACTCGATTACCGGAAACTGCGCGAAACCGAATTCATCCCCTAGTTTGCCACCCTGGAATTGGATTATTTTCTTCAAATTTAAATGGGACCACTACTAAGGTGCTTTGTTTCCAACAAAAATCAAAAAGAATCATCAAAATCTGTTCACAAATGCCGTAACGTATCGCGTAACATACGTACAAAAAAATACAGTCGAATAGCGAACCTCCTCCTTTTTTGAAGTCGGTTAGAACATATGAGTGCCAGAGGAAAAGTTTGGTTAAATAAAACTTACTTTTGCTGTTAGAAAGTTCAATGGCTGACACGTATTTGTATCACCTCATATAAATAAGTCCTACATAGCGAAATGAGGTACACCATATTTATCATATTTTGATATTTAATTTTACGGTAAACGACGTTACCATCCATGAACGGGTTAGTAATACTACTGACTATATTATAATATGTACAATGGAGACCACGAACCGGAAGGCGTTCAGTGGGACGGCCCCCTACTGGATGGACTGATGACCTGGTAAGGGCGGGGGGTAAACGATAGATGCACGTCGCGTCCGACCGGCTAGTCTGGCAATCTTTGGGGAGGCCTATATTCAGCAATGGACGTCTTCCGGTTAATATGATGATGATGATGATGTACATCTAACATAATAATGTAAAACCCTGAAGGGCGTAGCAATGTTTGGACAAAGACATGCCGAAGTTTAAAATTTACAAATTTTAATCATTAAAGATAATTAGAAATAATCTTCCAACGAGTAAAAACATTTATATAGCAAAAATTGCTTTAAGAGTTCATTAGCTATTCTTTCAAATTCTTTCTTTCTAAAAATAGTCGCTTTTTTAACCATAAATTGTTATTGTCTTTGTGTTTAGGTTTCAACTGTGCAGATTTAATTTTGATCTGATCAGTAAAGCTAAATTATTCTGTAATCTCGTCTCAAAGCGTCTGTAGGGTGTTCCATACACTTATAAATGATAGTATGATAACTGTTTATTAGTTCTGATTTACAACTAATGATACATTTGATAGGTGTGAAAGGAGTACACTGACTTTGCCTAATTGTGAACTAAAAATAAATTATTACTAAATGTCGCATGTATACGTAAAATGTACACAATGTATGTAATTAACACAATGTACGGTATTGCACCGTACAGCATCGTTTAATCAATTTATTATTTTATAAAACTAAATACATTTGGTACTTGGTACTTGGTGCAACGGGCTGGTATCCGCAACTCGACGACAAAGAGCCTATTTTGCGTGTGGAAAAATACATATAAAACTAAATACATATTACGTAGGATAAATACGAGTATATCACAAGTGTTAGTACTGTTCCTTCAAACTAGAATACGGTACTTAAGGCCCTAGTAACCATAGGCGCAGTAAGCGGCAAGTACAGCTTTCACATTTTTTTTAGAGTGTATACCAATTTATAAAAAACCAAAATGTCATGATTTTTATCTTTTTGCCGTGCGCTTTTCAATTGACATCAGAAACACTATGGAATCCTATTATTGCAGGTAAATGTATCTACCTACGAATGCTGTTTTTAGCGTTGTACGAAAAATGAATACTTGAAAATTATCGTTGATAAATGGTAAATATTTTGTTTTTGGAAAATTAATTTCTAAGTTATGGCCGTTAATCCAATAAGTTTCAAGCAATATTTCTTTGCTTAACTTGTCACGATCCTAGAGACACAAAGTATCCCTAATGATTTTGTTACTTCAGCGTCATTGGGCCACAATGTATCTCTACGCACAGATGTGTTTTTATCTAATATTTAAAAAAAATGATAATTGATAAAAAAATTACATTGTTTTGACCAAAATCGTTACGAACAGGACGTGATGAGTTAATAAATAGAATATTTAAAGTCTTAGTATAGTTTTAAGCTATTTTGCAAGATGTCAATAGTGATACATGATCCGCAAGAACAAACACAAATCTTAACTTAAAATTTAAGCAGTGGAAAGTCATTTATGTTAATTAAGAACGGCAAACAAGCAGTTCCTTGAGGAATTGAGTTTACCATTTGTTGAAGGTCAGATTTGGGGCGAGTTAATTCGCCCATTAGGTTAAAATTCTTAATTGCAATAAATTATTCTCGGTTTTTTTAAATATGATGCGAATCAATTGTGTCTTAAAATTCTTACGTACAATTTTTGGCACCTCGCGCAAAACACTCATCGTGTATCTTATAAGACGCCAAATTGTATCGATACTGTTGTTTGTCAATTGTTACAGAATCTGTTTTGAGATGTCATATTTTTCACAAAAAGAACTAGGTAGTATAGGCTCATACTCATGTTTGCTTCGTAGATTTTCACTGAAATTGGTAGTAATAACAGGACGGTTAACATATTACGGACAGTCCTATTTCCCTTTTTTTACCTTTCTTCAAAAAGGAGGAGGTTCTCAATTCGAGTGATTTTTTTTGTGTGTATGTCACGCGATTACTCCAGCATTTGTAAACCGATTTTAACGATTCTTTTTTGTTCGAAAGAGGGTACCTCAGTATTGGTCTCATTTAAATTTGAAGAAAATATTTCATATCTAAGAGTGGCAAACTAGGGGATGAATTCGATTTCGCGCACTTTCCGTTAACCGAGTTCAATGAAAGTTGGCAAATAGTTGTAATTCCAATAAAAAAGCCGCTAAGCAAACTTTTGAGATCGGTTATTTTTTAATAATTGTAAATCGGTTTTATTACAGAATTTATAAGAAATACATGTTTTGTTTAAAACGTGTATTTCTACACTTTAAACGTGTATTTCTATGTAAAGAGATATTCTGATTTTTGTGTTAAACATTGATTAAAGAGAATATAATATTGTCGAATCAATCGATTCTATGGAGTAATTGTTAATACAGCACGCAGAACGAATTCAAAGCATGATTTAAAAAGTGGAAAGTCCTGTTTTATCGATTTGATTGAAGTGGTTTTCGTTTGTCTTTTGTTTCACTTTGTAATCCTTGGCATTAAAGTGTACCGAACTTTAATAACTGACAGTAGCTTCACTCGATTGCTTCCAAATTCACACGCTTTCGTGACGATAATGCATGCAAAAATTATCCGATCGCTGACCGTCTCACGACATAGCACAGAATAAATTCTGTTCCTACAAATTGCCATGTACTCAACAAAAACAACATATATCAACAAAAGGATAATAAAGCAAAAAAAGGATACTTAATAAATTAGTGTAACGATTTGCGTGTGACGCTACCGTCAACTCTTAATATAACACAAACAGAAATACCGCCAATATTGGTGTTGAAAAACACCAATTAAACGTCTTCGTTTAAAAAGGCTTGGGAACTTCATAGATGCGTAGAGCGATGACCAGCCAAATTTCACGCACGAAGTGGGACTATTTATTTTGGAACGGGTTTCGATAACGCGGTCACGGGCAAAATGACGATGCCTATAGCCGTGACAAAACCTTCCTTAATTCATCACTGGCACACCAAACTTCCACAAAACAATACATCTACTAAGTGACATTAATAGTTTTTCCATTGTGCTGTTTATGTTACCTCCGTTATACCCCCAGCGTTTCAATATGATGTCTGACCAAGAGTCCCTTTTGCAACAAAAAATAAACCTTTACGTGATTCTCTCTCATAACAAAAGTCTATTACAACGTAATGTAAATAGCGTGCTGCACTAAAAAGATTAAAAAAAACGTCGAAACAAAACAATATCGCTCTCTTCATCGACGCGATTCCAAAATGAACAAGCAGAGAGGAGAAAAAATAAACTTGTTATCTTCAATTAGTTTCTGCAGAGCGGTTAGAGGCAGAATCATAGGGTAGAGCAATATAGTCGGGAGCGAGTGCGATGAGAATCCAGTTAAAAAAATACGCTCTGATTAGTAGCGGCGGACAAGAAAGAAAAAGGCTGGGTGGAACTACTCTGACAGCATCAGAGCACCTCTGATATAACCTACATTATTTTTGTACACAGGTGTGGGCGTAGGGGCCGGTGAGACCTCCCGTCATCCCAGCAAGGCACGCGTCCGTTCACCTTAATGAAGGTCGAACCCGAGCCGGAAAGTAACTGAATATTTCACAGTACACCGACCATTCGTCAAATGTGCGTAAAATATTTCTGTACCTTTACGAAGCTTAGTTTAAAATGTTGCAGACTAACCTAGCATTTAGATGTCTAGTGAGCAGCTACATAAGTACTACTTACGTATGTGCTTGTGTACGGGTTTACACATATTTACGGGGTCGTATTCATCAATTCTCGATTTATGTTACGATGTTGAAATTGTAAATTGTTACAGACATGATGACAAACGTGTTAACTTTTATATAAGAAGAGAATTTAAGCATTTTGAATAAAAGCCATTGTCCACTTGAAGGCCATTTTCGTGGTCCCGATACAATACGGACAATACACGTTTATACGCAAAACAACAATATAACGGAACAAAACGAAGGCTAGACAATAATTGTATTGTAAAACAATACAACGATGAATAAAGTGTAGGCGAAATTATCTTCACTTTATATTTAACATTGATTACCAATTAACTTGATTGAAGGTTTAGGAATTACGATACAATAGCAATTTGCTTATTTATTAGCGCTTGTGTCTAGTCAAAGAGTTTTTCATTAATTGTTTAAAGAAAACAATTTGGTTGATGATTTCTCGTCGCCATTTTGAAAGTAAGCGCCCGCCTTGAGTGGAATCAGAGTCAGTGGTGGCCTGAGTACCGTCAGTGACCACGTCTTATTCCATTGTGAGAAAAAGACTCATATTTCACCGTGATTCATTTCTGATTCTTTCTATTAAATTCATAGATTTAAGTTTAAGGTCGGTATACCGTATACTCGGTTATTTAAAATAAAATAATCATTTTACACGTCTGTTATTTTATTAATTGATTCTACAATTATTTTTTTTCATGTCATGATGTCTGACAGAATATAATGCAAGTACTAAGACTAAGAAGAAACTGGTAAGAAACTTTTTTTATATAATCGTAATTGTCTTTTGTATTGTTGATTTGGATTGTGTAGAAAGTGTACTTGTGATACATACCACTTTATGAACAGATGGAACGCCTGTTGTGTTCAGTGAAAGTTATCATAATGAGTATCATTCATATGCATATCAATGGCGAAATGATGTGTACAGACGAGGATAATGTTGTTATTGCAAAGACAGACAGACTTAAGTATCGGCGTGTGGTGCAGACTTACGAACGTCAATATTTTGAAAGCTTTCTTTTCACGCCGCCCGCGGGCAGAATTCATTTTAAGTTCTATGCTACATGTAAAATATGGCATCTTTACACGTGCGTACACTGAAATTATACTACAGGATAAATAAATATAGACAACATGAAATACATTGCTCTGATTCCAAAGTAAGTAGCTAAAGCACTTGTGTTATGGAAAACGGAAACAACGATGGTACCACAAACAGCCATACCCCAGATAATATAGAAAAGGTAGTTTCTACATTGTCCCGGCCGGGGATCGAACCCGGGACCTCAGAGATAGCGACACCATTAAAACCGGTGTGCAAGCCATTCGTCCACGGAGGCCGTCAATTCATATTACCTACTACAATATTTTTCTTTGCTTTAACCTGTGTTGGTGTTATGGACAAATATGTCTAAACTAATGAGAATTTTTGGTATTCTAAATTCGTAGGCGTTAATTATTCACACTGTAGCGAAATCTTTATTACAGGAGACGGTTTTGATAATGTAACCCAAAATTATACAGCTTTGATGTCAGTGCCTGCCCGCTGCACGCCGCGCTCACGCCACCCTCGAACGTGCTCTCGTTGATTTTATTTTATCTGACGAGTTTTAGCTCACAATGTTGGTTTACGTAAAGATGCTTGTAAATATCTAGTGCCCACGTAGGCAAGGTTTTTAGAACTGTCTTTTTTTACTCATAGAAGTCTCGAGATTGGATAATCCAATATTATCTGCTTATACTATAGGAATATATATATACTATTAGGCTACATAGGCTATACAAAGGCTAAACGATCATATTACTGTATTATTATGGAAGACATGTTGCAGTCGTAAAATGGTGCCAGTTTTTATAGTTTATATTGAAGAGTTCTATACGTTTTGATAAAACTATATTTTTAATATTAAACCTATTTATCAATCGCCCTTTTGTCAGAGTAAAGTTCAGTTTTTCTTGTTACATGCTTGGTCAGGCGGAATTTATGACAAGCAATGATATATGCGTTGAAAATATATTAATCCTAATAGCACTCATTGTGCCTCTATAGCGTTTCTATAAAATAGTTTCCAAGGAATTTCTTATAATATGAATGCAATATAATGCAGTCTAATGCACTTTGCGGGACTCAGTGTTGAAGGACCTTTTATCGCGGCTGCTATTAAAGTAGTAATTTGTACCACTTTTGTTGATAGAATTGGTTATACAACCTCTACAACACTGCTATAAATCCGTTTCTATTATGTGTGATATATGATATAACATAAAACTTTTGGAAGTTTACTTAGTTATATATTAATACATATTGTAGGTGTACATTTAAAACAATCCCAACACTAAATTATTATTTAAATAAATGTGCGCATGTTTCTATTCTACGCTATACTTATCGTACAATTACGTAATATGTTTCAAATAATTCATCCAGTTTCCATAAAATTTTCTACTATTGCTTGGTACAGCAAACGTAGTCAAAGTAGGCACTTTATACGAGGCTATTGCATAGAGACAGTTGTGCCACAGCGGATATTATTTATGTTAGCCCCTGGGCAGCTAGGTCTTAGTGGTGTATGACTACGTTGCATGAACGAGTCATGTTGTAATATTTAAAATTAGGGAATTATCGTTCGTAACGAACTATGTATTACAGCAGCAATAAAACCCACTATAAGTTTCTGGTTTTCAATGATTTTCTTAGCAGAAATAATTGTGTACAGGGTCAAGAGCACGTCAAGCTTTACACTTATGACTTATCCAACTCTATGCCGCTTACGATAAGAACGGTCCAAAGTACAAACTGTCAAGCTTGATGTGCTCTTGACTGTACCATGGACCTTAGTATAAAAAAAATCAATAGTTCCTAGTCGAACACGTATTGATTAATCTTGCAAACATTTTTATTATAAAATAGAAAACTGAAAGACATTCTTACTCGCTAAGGATGTTCATACACTTTAGTTTTTATTCCCGTGTACACACTCCAAATGGCATACATTTTTTTATTGAAAATTGTACCTTAATTCATCTACTTATATTCAATTCGTACGGCGGGATATCACCCCTGTTTTGTCAATATTATATTCAGGCGTATTAAGCGCTTTTCGTCATCTTTTATTATGCACACAGTCCAAGAATGAAATTCGCTGCCTTCGACTATGTTTCCGAGCACATGCAATCTCAGTATCTTTTTAGGTGCGACTGAATAGGCATCTTCTAGGCGAGCTCGTTCCATTGTAGACTCTATTTCCAGGACTCTATATCTCTTTGTTCCAGGGCTAGGTAGTGGTAAAGAGCAAGACAATTTACTTTAAAAAAATTACAATTTACAAAATTGGTAGTTTTGATCTGTGTTTATATGGCTAAAGCTGTAACTGAAGCTGAGATTTATAAAACGAAAATTCGACTAAACAAAAATGGTGAACTAAGTAAGTTTTTCGTATTTACAAAACGAACATTGCTTAAGCATGGACCAAACTAATGAGGACTGCTAATTTCCATACCACAGATCGTAACTCTGAAAAAGCTCAAATCTATCTAGATGGCGATGATTGATAGATATCCTGGAAGTAGTTTATATCACATAAATGGCTATCAGTAAACTCCTCTTTAATATGAAATATTAAAAATAATAAATGGTTAGTTTTTTCCTGTACAAAGGGCGCACTATAACTTTCCGGAACTGGCCACTTACATAAACAATATTTAAAAATTAATTACAACATTTGAAAATGGAACTATTTGGCTGTAGAATACAGTTTGTTTCATCTGACTGTTACTTGTTTTTTTACATTGTGGCGTCATTTTAGAAATTGGTTGTCTACATCACCATGGATTTAAGTTGTGAAAATTTTCGTAGTATGATTTTCTACGACTTTAAGGGTCGTATTCTGAAAAGAGTTCTAAAAAGTAATTTGAAGCCGAGCGAACCTCTGCTCAGCTGTTAAATTACACTAAGGGTCGTATTCTAGAACTCGACTCAATGCTCAAGTCAGAATTCCACTGGAAACACAAGCACTGGAAATATGACCCTAATGGCAGGGACTTGAGTATGATTTCGAGTGCTTTAATCCTGACTTGAGCATTGAGTCGAGTTCTAGGATACGACTTTTAGTGTAATTTAACAGCTGAGCACAGTTTCGCTCAGCTTCAAACTACTTTTGGCGATAAAGCACCATGCAAGACGACTATTTATTTATAGCTGGTTTACAGATTCAAAACACGCTAGTGTGAATCTCAGTGACGAATTTCGTGATGGCCTCCCGCCCACTGCTGTAGACAACAAAAACATCGATGCTGTGCGCCGTATGATCAAAACAGACAGGCATGTGACATACCATGAGATTCGGGCATCTTTAGGCATAGGCATGAGCCAAATACAATCAATACTATACAAACATTTGGGTGTAAAAAAGCTGTGCTCTCGGTGGATCCCACACAATTTGACTGAGGTTCAAGAAACGGATCGCGTCACTTGGTGCAATGGCATGCTAACCGATTCAACGAAAGGGCGTCAAATTTGGTGTGGGACATAGTAATAGGTGACGAAACATGGAATTATAGTTACGACCCCAAAACAAAGCAGCAATCCAGCGTATGGGTTTTTCGAGATGAACCGAAACTAACCAAAGTAGCGCGCGTGCAAAGTGCCTCTAAGCGGATGATTGCTTCTTTTTTTAATAGGACTGGACACGTGGATACTATTGCTTTGGAGATTCGCTGTACTGTGAATAGTGATTGGTATACGGCCATTTGTTTGCCGGAAGTTATTGAAAAACTCCGTAAAAATAATTGTAAACGCCGTATCATCTTGCACCACGATAATGCCAGTTCTCACACGGCCAGACAGATAAATGAATTTTTGAAGCTGAACAACGTGGACCTTATGAGCCATTCCGCGTACAGTCCCGACCTGGCACCTTGTGACTTTTATTTATTTCCAAAAATTAAGAACCGTTATGCGGTCAACGATTTTCATCACCTGAAGAGGCTTTCGAGGAGTATGAAAAATATGTTTGAGAGATTATCACGGAGTGGAGTGGCATAAATGTTTTCAAAATTGGTTCATTCGTACGAAAAAATGCATTAACGCTAATGGAGAATATTTTGAGACATAATAAATTTATTTCTGACCATTTATAGTGTTTTTTTCTTTTTCGTTCCGGAAACGTATAGTGCGTCTCACGTAATAATCAAATATTGATCATGAGCTAAAATTATTTTCCGAACTATGACAAATATGCGTAATAATAGATGATATTGTGAACTACAAATTAATTTAAAACTTAACGCTCGTTAATATGGGTAGATGGTGCTAATCCTAAACAAAATAAAAGAATAGCAGTATCCTTAAAAATCAGAGCAATTAACGTTACCTACTAATGTGAGTATTACTGCGTTCCGGCTATGAGGGGTAAGGTAAGATGAAATTATAGGCACATAGGGCTTGTCACCTTATGACTCAGGGTGGTAGGCGCAGTGGCAGTGCCCCTGAGATCTTTGTGATTTAAAGCACAGTTGCAGTACCACTGTCATGTGTGTCACTTACCACCAGGAGATCGTCCCTTCGCTTGGTCTCGTAAAAAAAAGTTGATTTGTTTATATTATAAGTAGAAGTTGGACTATCATTAATGAATTGCAGCTCGTAAATGTAAAACAAATTGGTTACAAAAATAGATATTTGGTACTCGCGACATCTGGTGTACAAACAGGTACTAAATACTCGGTTACGCTTTCTTGTATAGCGATTAGCAGTCCTCTTGGGTTATTAGTTCATGGTTTAAGCAAGAAATTACGAAATAAACTCGACGTCTGATTCAATTTCTTGAACTTAGACTGATTACATTTTGCAAATACAAAAAACCAGTTTGGGATCTAGTATTTCCTCTGATGAAAAATCCCAAATAGGCATAAGACTGCAATACTAATTAACATATTTCTATTTTTCCTAATTTTGTATTATTAATTAATAATACATTTAACGTATTTGAATTTTTTCATTCAATAAAATAATTTGTAAAACGTTAATGTAGCGTAAATTGGAATGTTTCTTTGTAAAATTAAAAATAAGGTATTTAATTAATAACTTTTGTAATTATAATGACCAAAAGGGTGGTTTGCATTAATATTAAACATAACATATGTATATTAGACAAAAAAAATGGTTTATGGCTGTACCACCTCAGTCAACCCTGACCATGAAACCTGTAAAGGCCCCGAAATGTTGGTTTGTTTGCAAAAACAAATACACGCGATTTAAATCCGGAAAAATAGTTTCAGTTCCTATACAAAAAAAGTCGAAATTTTTTTGTGATTCTCAGCCTGAATGTACCTAATAAGAATACTGATTCCTAGTATACATTAAATACGACAGACGTAAATATAGGAAGCGTTACTGTTCCACATTTACATGGTGAACGTCTATGAAGTGGAATTCCTTGCCTGCAGACATATTCCCTGATCACTATAGCTTTTTTTTAACAGGTAATGGCCTGTCCCTAACAGTTGCAGTGCCACTCAGAGCTTTGAATCACAAAGATCTAACGAACACTGCCTCTGCTTCCGGTACCCTCAGATATAAGTTGATAAGTCCAATATGCCTGTAATTTTACCAACACCCGTACCATTCGAAACCGGAACGCAGAAATGTTCACAATATTGCTTGGCGACAGAAATAGGTAAGGTGGCAGTACTTCCCTGGACTAACTCTTTCACAAGGAGCTCTACTGCTACTAACTTACTTAGACCTTTTCAAGGCAAGAGTGTATAGGTATTATTTGGGTATGTATGTTCCATCGTTAACCTCATCGTCCCTTTTCATCAGGTGAGATGGAGGCCAAAAGCGTACGTATTATATCTTAAAAAAATATTTTGCAGCTCTGCAACCCGTAACGGGCATCCTTCACGATCTAGTTATACATGAAATAAACAGTTAATAACAAAACAATAAATCGACGCCGGTTGCAGCCACCGGCGCATTGTTAGCACAATCACGATCGCATTTAACCTTTATTGTCCACACCGACCGGCTCTCTACAAATGACACTAAAGTAACGTTGTATGGAATTTTTTGTCCAGTACCTATCTACTATTGTTGACGTACCTATTAGACCATTTGCGTTCAAAATACCGTATTTAATTGTGCTGTAGGTATGTGATTTGTTTAAATTAAATATAGTATTGCTTAAAGAAGGGATTAGTTATATAGTAGGTACATTATTGCAGAGGCCGGGAAGTAAGGGATTACTGGACGAATATGCGTTACAAGGAAGAGCGCCAGCGAGGTCTTGTAAATAATGCGAGTCGTGAAAAAGAAACGACCTCAAGAGTTTGCTTATTTCCGTTTGCTGTGTCATTACAGCGGGTTCCTCAACAATATATGAAACGCATAATGGAAGTCTAATCTATTAACAGCTAGTAACAAGCGGCTAACTGCCTCCGTTGCCGAACGGTTACCATGCCGGACTGCCACGCAGAGGTCTCAGACTCGATTCCCGGGCCGGGAGAAATATTTGTGTGGCCTATATTGGGTATAATTTGTGGTTGTTTATGTGTGTGGCCACGGCACCCGCGACATAAGGTTTCCCAAGTGCGGGGCTAGAAATGTGTGCGTTATGTGCCATACTTTATTTTACATGCTTTTTTTTGTAAAACCGTTATTTACTACTAAATATATAAACCACTTTATCTAGTAAAACAGTTTTGCTGCTTCTCTTCCGATGACTCGCCTAAGACAATTTTACAGCATTTTAAGTTGAATAACTTCAATTCTAATTTCCAGTCCTTACATTTCGTTTGCAGTTACTAGATCCCACTATTATATAATTTTTTTTTACGTAAATAACACCAAATATTTGAGCGTGCGTGCGTGTGTACGTGTGTGCGTGCGTGTGTAGGTACATGTGTTTATAGGTAAAAATGTGACAAATATGTAATAAAGTAATTGATTCTCTCATATGTATCATTTTTCTAACTTTTCTCATTCGTCGAATTTATTTTTATTGATTAGTGAGGCGTGTCTATCATAGGTGAGTTGTTAAGCTTGTAGAAATCAGAAAGCACATTAACAGAGTTTGACCATTAGGCTAAAAGTTATTCTGAATTTTAGACGAGATTGCTAATGTTTTGGTTGATGAGATAATTTTCGGTTCACTAATAAATTTCAGAAAGCTAGAAGCCTTTTAATATTATTTCATCCCAATGTCAAAAGCGTCAGGAAGGGTGAAGGACCTAAATTAAAAAAGGGTCTTATTAGATGAAAGTCGAAAATCAAATGCATTTAATTAATATTAATGGAAAAGACATAATAAATTGATGTTGAAATTCCAAAATCACGAGTTAGAAAGACGACCTCCGCACACCGGTTTTCATTGTGCCGCCATTTCTGAGGTCCTAATTTCGATCCCCGGCCGGGTCATTGTAGAAATAACTAACCTTTCTATATATATTGTCTCAGGTTCGGGTGTTCGTGATACCGTCGTTGTTTCCGGTTTCCATAAGACAAGTTCTTTATTTACTTACTTTGGGATCAAAGCAGCGTATATGATGTTGTCTAATATTTATTTTATTTATTTATTAGAAAGAAACTTCAACACTTCTTAGCCATTTCTGTTGTTTCTGGGGTCCACTGATAGGGGGACCACTGAGTTTAACCGTTAATTTATCTGTGTTAGCTTAAATAGCTTAGAATCATAAATGAATTTTAGATTCATTTTCAACATTTTCATGCGAGTCGATTGAAAGTAACTTTATTTTTAAGATTTAAGGTGTGATAAATCCTCTCGTTAAAAAGTTGTTATTGAAAATCCCGTCGAAAAATAGATCGACTTAACCTAAGAAGTTCAATTTTTAACTAGAGCTTTTACAAAAATAGCAAGTACCTACAGTAATAATTTGAATCATTCAGAATTACGAAAACTAAAGAAGTCATACGGGACACGAATAATAATGAAATAAAAATTAATTTTTGTTTAATTTATTTTTATTATTAAGTAATAAAGACAGCCAACTTAAATACATTTTACACAACTTATGCCAAAGCATGTTATTCACATTGTTGTATATATATACAACAATGTGAATAACAAAATAATATATACATATATATATAAATTGTTGACGCCTTATAAACAAACAGCCTTACTACTTACCTAATTAGTAAGGCATAGAGAGATAAAAAAGTTTGGATTGAAGTATATATATTTATATATATATATATGTATATACAGACATCTATAGGAACATTCCAAACACGTATTCAAGTACGTAACGAAGACATCTACGTAATTAAACAAGTTCAAGTCTCAATGAGTTTATAGAAGAATAACGTATAAGCTTTAGGGTGTCTCGAAGGGTTTGGCCCTGCGGTCAGAACTACAAACCAATAAATCCTTTTTATATCCGTGGTCAGAACTAACTCCCCTATCCAAAGGATTTTATATCTCGTCGATTACTGAGTTTTTGCTCGATTATTATATTAATAATTTTATTGCTGATAACTTCATAGCAGCTGATCGTAACCGCCATTATGTTGTATAGATATAAATTCCAATAATATTTATTTTACAAAGTGAACACGGGTATAAAAGTTGGTCTCAGTGATCTTTTATTACCTTTAGTTAAGTACTTATACAATTTTCCTATTATGTGGTTCTCGCATTCGAATGTTCTCTCATATTCTATACCGTAAACGTTATAGGCCAACGTTCTATGTATTAAACAGGGATTTAATTGCGTTTACTACCCCACTAACCCACTAATTAACCGTACTGATAAATATATATAAATCTAGATAACTTTAATTCACACCCTTGGTACAATAACGCCACATTTTCGAAATTACAAGTTTTCAGGAGAAAGGTTATCCTTAAATATGAGAGTTATAAAATTTGACATAATAATCCTAATTTGTTTCATGTAATTTGTATTTATTTTATGGTGAAAGAGTTCGTCTAAGGAAGTACTGCCACCTTACCTATTTATACCGCCAAGCAATAATGGGAGTATTACTGTCCGGTTGAAAGGATAAGGGTGCTGGTGAAATTACAGGCACATGGGATTCATCAACTTATATCTCAGGATGATGGGCGCAGTGGTAGTGCCCCTAAGACCTTTGTGATTTAAAGCTCTGAGTGGCCCTGCAACTTTTATGGACAGGCGTAGGCGTGGCGCTTACCACTCAGGCGTATGACTTGTTCGCCCCGTCATGGTATAAAAAATAACACTTGCTGAGTGTGTGAGTTGCTATTATTATTATTATTTATTGTTCTCGTTCTCGTTCTCGTTCTCGTTCTCGCTGTCGCTGTCGCTGTCGCTGTCGCTGTCGCTGTCGCTGTCGCTGTCGCTGTCGCTGTCGCTGTCGCTGTCGCTGT
>NW_020653851.1:9110018-9183752 GCF_003589595.1 Hyposmocoma kahamanoa
GCTGTCGCTGTCGCTGTCGCTGTCGCTGTCGCTGTCGCTGTCGCTGTTATTGTTATTATTATTATTATTAGCGTAGTGAATATAGATATAATCCATAAGCTTACACTATCTTTCCAATTTTCAAAAAATTTAATTTATATTTTTTTCCAAAACTGCCTCCGTGGCCGAACTGCCACGCAGAGGTCCCAGGTTCGATTCCCGGGCCGGGCGAAATATTTGTATGACCTACATTTATTTATTTCTCTCGTGAGTTTGGGTGTAATTTGTGGTTGTTTATGTGTGTGTCCATGGCTCCCGCCACACAGGGTTTCCCTAGTGCGGGGCTATGTTGAGTGTGTGCGTTATTATTATTATTATTATTATTATTATTAATTTCACCAAATATTCCTTTGACATCTAATGTAAGTAATTTACAACGAAATGTGTTTAGTTTCAGCTAATTACATATTCCGTACCTACATATTCAGTCGCGTAAATTCAAAACGTCAACAAACAAAAGGGCCTCATCAATTTATTGTAAACAGCAACAGCCATAAATTAATTATAGCTAATTGATGATCTAAACATTTGCATGACGCGACGAAATTGCCACTCGAAACCGTTCTACGTGTTGTTGATGAGTTGATTGATAAAGGGAGATTTCAATTTCATTGACATTGGTATTGATTTTGTTGAAGTTGTCTTTGTAAGTACTTGAATGCGTGATTTTCAGGTTTTCTGTCTTAAACTATAAATTTTTAGTACTCTGTACTGTTTCTATCAGTAAAAAATTGACCTCAAAAGTACGTGGAATTACATATAATTACCATGTTTTATTGAAATCGGTTGCCGGGTTAATAATAATATAATAATATATATATATAATAATAATAATAAAAATCAGTTCTCACTTCTCAAAGTATATTGAGAGAACGAATTAATAAAACGCCTTGAATTGGAGAATGGCAAAATCAACCATTAATTGCTGCTTATAATAAAAGTTAGGCGCTATTTATAAAAATGAATAGCCACCCTTAGAGGTAGAAGATTTTCTTCAAAATTTAATGGGACCATTATGGAGATAACCTCTATCCAACAAAAAAGGATCATGAAAATCGGTTCACAAATACCGGAGTTATCGAGTAACATACATACAAAAAAAACAGTCGAATTGAGAACTTCCTCCTTTTTCTCAAGTCGGTTAAAAACTAAAAAGGAAATGTACCTTTTTAGTTTTTAACCGACGTTGTAGATTAATTGAATTGAATTTTTGAATTGACAAAGTCTTTACTTTATAATAAATAATGTTTACATTTTTTTTTATATACGTGATAGGCAGATGATTCCACTCCTTGTGATGTTAATTGGAAAGCGAAATCCAAACGTGAAACAATCTAGATCAATAGTGAATCAATCACTGTCCTTGCAACCTCCGCTGTGCATGCCTACAAACTGTAAGATGTTATTCATAATTAGCCTTCGGAAGAAAGAAAGAAACAAGCAGCAAATTCTAAATTCGTAGATAAATATGTTTCATATTGTAACACATTTATGATAGGTATTTATGATAAAAATTATAGATAAAAATATACATGTGATATTAAGTAGTTAATATAGAAACTTTCATTGTATTTTAATCAGCCGTTTTTAATAGATATTATACTGTAATTTTTTTAAACTTAGTAGAAAAACATATAACTGTATCTAAAGGGCATACTTAAGTTAAATGTGACTTTTAATACTTGACTCATGAATAGAACTAAAGGGCACAATTGTATTCAGTTGTACCTTATTGTGTTATTAATTATTATATTGTAATTGATCTACATAATAATAGCACAGTTCCGTACATTACTAAGTAAAATCCTTGTGTTTTTAAAGTAATAAACGTCCAATATGACTTTCACTGTAAAAAAAATATCTTAATTGAAGTCAGTTATTGAATGAATGAATGAAATATTCTAGTAGTAATATATAATAGTAGTAGTAAGTTAATGTGCAATAGGCGGCATTATTGCTATGTAGCAATTACTTCCAGACAACCTTAGGATAGACATTTCGGATATGCAAAAAGATGTGCAACCAAAGAATATCATTATAAGTACACTGTATAATAAGTAATTAGATATGTATATATCCGTAGATAGATATACATATACATATTAATAATATTAATATTAATACATACATAACAATAAATACACAATAATATTAAATGCTTATATACTTTTAAAGGAAAAAGAAAAATGATGTATAAATGTAGGAAATAAATGAAAGGATAGTAGAGGACAGACGAAATTTAGGAGTTGAAGAAGTGATCCTTGACACGTTGTTTGAAGGAATCAAGAGAAGGGGATCGTCGAATCGATTCAGGGAGAGAATTCCACAATCTAATCGCAGAAACGGTAAAAGAGTTATTGATTGTTTTATATTTAGTTTGCTATATAATCAACAATTATTGAGATATATTTTCACTAAGAAATAGTCAGATGTGTCTTTATTTCTTGATCCCGAATATGTATGTTACACAATTTTGAGAAAAATGGTAGTTGTGCCCTTTTTCGTTCCGAGGGCAGAATTACAATTACAAGAAATTTGTTAGGTTAACACGCCTTTTCAAATATTTGACTTAAGATATCGTTTAACTAAACATAAAAATAATACTGCAAAAAGAGATGTATTTGCTATAAAAGCGAAACAGTTTTGTGTAGTTTTGATAGAGCCCATAATACATATCAGAAATAGAATATAGATTCATTAACTATGTCAACAGACCAATTTTTTTCCTAATTGCAAATTTTGTTTACAATTTTATTTTGGATTTTTTATTCAACGGAATTTATCTACGCGCCTACTTATATATACTAAGTAATTGCTGCTTGTATGTATTAAAGAAATCGTTTATACATTTCAAGTAAAGGTAGATGATGTTGAATTCAGGTTTTATTTCCTTAGTGTCTTTTCCCTTTCTTTGATCCTACTCACAAGCATTTTGCTTTAAAAGTGCTCTTTTTTCGTTACCCTATTTAAATGAGAAGCTTCACTCGACTTTCGTTGTTTAAAATGATTTTTTTTTAAATCGGGCGGGACTGTGCCGGGCCCAGATTCGTTGGTTTAACGTGAAACGTTTACGTTGATCGATCTTTTTCGTTACGGTGATCGATGTCTTTCGTTACGCAGCGTAATCCAAAAATAAGCCTATAGTGCTATATTGGCGTACTGAAAGTCAAAGGTTGAACCCTACTTCTCAGCTTCAGCAGCTTCTCGTCATATACCCCAACTAAAACAGACTTTTAATATGGACGCGGTGCATATACATGCTGAAAAATAACATTGAACACAAAGAAAAAATGTAGACGGCTTAGGTCAATGCGGCTATACATGTCACGTAGGCCTCGCGTAATTAAATACAAGGCTCGGTTCACTTGAATTTTGTTGTAGAAATAAAGAAAGAGCACAGGAAGGGCAAAGAACAGGTAAAGTAAAGGCGTAAAGGCTGCAACAAAACATAATGATATAAAAACAGGTACAATCGTATAAAAACACTCCCTACTTAAATACAGGTTATGGTAAAAAGGAACTTACCCCAAAAGGGACTGTAATTTCTAGAAATACTATGCTTTATAAAGCAGCTCGGTTACATGATTTTCAATAGTACTACAAATATAATACTTTACAAGCAGTTAGGTTACATGATTTAACTGGCCTGAATTTTATGTCAAGTCGAGCACGTGAGTTCGCTTCGGAAATTTAGTAGAGAGTGGCGATGGGAAGAAAAAAGTCAGTGACGAAGAAGAAAAGGACATACCCCACTAGTAAATATCCAATAGCTAACTTACATATGTACCTACTCGTACATCTACAGCTTACTTTTATTTTAACTTTATGAGCTGTAGTGGATATAAATGATGATTACATTGTGAAAGTCACTAATTTAATTCAACAGCTTTAACTTTAAATTGTAGTTAAAAGAAATTAAAAAAATATGTTAAAATTAGTAAATACATATCCACCACAAACAAATTAATAAAGAAAAATGCAGCATTTTGTAAAAATATATCATTAAGAAAAGAACGTCAGAGTTTGTTGAATGAATTGAGTGATTGTACTCAAAATCTTGAGAAAAATAGGCTTAGCTATGAATGTGACACACAGCGCCTCCAGGCAGAATTACATAGTGTAACAAATTCATTAAAATTAATAACACAGACATATGAAACTGCGCAACAGGAGAATAAGGAGCACACACAGGCTATGGATAATTTATTAGATTTATGTAGATATAATAATGACAGATTTGAGTCTTTAACAAATAATCAAGTTTGCAATTGCAAAGAAATAAAATCACAATCCTCCCTGTCTGTGTGTGTCACTGATCCCTCCTTATTGTTATTGCAGAAATCTTGTTTAGAGTCAAACCTCTTTGTCAATAACTAGGTCAAATTAAATTCAAAAAAATATTGTTATGTATAGTGATGAAATGGGTAAAAATATAGGTTTGCAACTTAACCACCCAGGAATAAAATTAACAAATATTTGCATGCCAGGTGCAACATACTGTAAAATATTAGATAGTATTTTGTCAACTAAATTTGACAAAGACACTTCATTAATAATTTTAATTGGCAGAAGAGGAAAATGTAACAAAAAAGATTTAATTCAATATTTTTCACAATTAAATAATTTAATTAATATAAAAGAAATTATTTTGTTAGCTTCTCCCTTCAGTAATAGCCTCACACCAAGTGAAAATAATTTGAGGCATAACTTAAATAGAACATTACACAGCTTGACATTTCATTATAGTAAATTTCATTTTATGGATACTAATAATCTTATTAGTAAATATTTTTATTTGACTAAAGATAGGTATTATCTTACTAGTTATATTAGGAGACAGATAGCAGAGTTGCTATCATATTATATTAATAATTCAGCCAAATCATTGGCTACCAGACCGGCTGCTTCTATTGAGCAGTCCGTTGACATAGGTCAGTTTACTGACAATAATCATTCTGTTGAAAATAATTCAATTTCTAATTATTTAAATTAATTAATAAGACAACGGAGAGATACTACACGTGACTTCAATGTTAACTTATTAGAAGATTCCAGTGCTAGCAGTAGGCTCATATCATTCTTCCAATGTTATAATCTTGTGAATCTTTTCTTGGTGCCTACTAGAATAACTTCTACTACTGCCACTTGTTTAGACAACATTTATACTAACGCCATACCTGGTAATAAATCTATTATCAATAAATTAACTTCTGATCACTGCGGTCAATTGGCCACTTTTAATATAACTGTTGACAAAATGCCAAAAAAGAATATCACATGTGTTCCGATAAATAATGGTTGACTTAAAGCTTATAGAAATAATGTAATACTTAAACTAACTGACATTCCGTACGTTAACGATCCCAATAAATTGTATAATTCAGTTTTCAACATAGTGAAAAGTGAACGTGATAATGTTTTTAGGTCCAAAATCATAATTATTAATAATTCATTGAAATTTAGTGATTGGGCGACTGTGGGAATTCACAAAAGTAGACAAAGGCTATATGATCTTTACGATGAAAGAACTTATAACACTAGTAACAGTTTTAATGATTTTGTTAGGAAATATTCGAAAATGTTTAAACGTGTTTGTGTTGCAGCCAAAGCAATGTTTATAAATAATAAAATAAAAAGCAGCGCGAATTTAGTAAAAACGACTTGGAATATTATAAACAGCGAAACTGGAAGGGTCAAATCTCGTAACTTAGATTTTCAACTAAGATTTAATAACAGAATTGTAAACACAGACACAGAAGTTGCTAAAATATTTGAAATTTTTTTTACTGACATTCAAATTTTGACTACTAAGTCGTTAAATTCATCTCCCACCGCCGCTGAATCATTACTAAAAGAAAATAATGCAGTTAGTATCACTAATTTTAGGTTCCGTCATGTATTTCCAAACGATATTGTTAAAGCCTTTAAGTCTATAAACATAAAAAATACTGCTGATCTTGATGGTCTTTCAGTCAGAGTAATTAGTTCTATAGTTGATTGTATTGCGCCTTACTTAGCCTGTGTCTTTAATAAATGTGTTGATGATAGTGTCTTTCCTGACCTCATGAAGCAAAGTAAAGTTATTCCACTTTTCAAATCTGGTAGTATTTCTGACCCCACCAATTTCAGACCTATATCAATACTACCAACTCTCAGTAAAATATTTGGAAAAATTATTCTAAATCAGATGTGTGCACATTTCTATAGTAATAACTTAATGTCTCCTAAACAATTTGGTTTCACTCGGGGTCGCTTTACAACCGACGCTGGTGTAGAGTTGATTAATCATATATTTGATGCATGGAAAGTCTCACATAATGCTATTGATGGATTCTGTGACCTTTCCAAGGCTTTTGATTGTGTGCACCATGATACACTGGTCAGGAAACTTCGCCATTATGGTGTGGCGGGACGTGATCTCGACCTTCTTAAATCGTATTTGCGTGGTAGGGTACAGAGGGTCGATGTTAACGGTACGAGATCATCAGGGTCTGCAATTAGCATGGGTGTCCCTCAAGGTTCAATTTTAGGCCCATTTTGGTTTTTAGTTTATATTAAAGACTTACCTAGCCTTGTGGAGGGTATAAAACATGAGATAGTATTGTTTGCTGATGACACTTCCTTATTATTTAAAGTTAAAAGGCACCAATGTTCCTACGACGATGTGAACAATGCTATATCTAAAGTAGTTGATTGGTTTGCTGTTAATAACCTACTTCTTAATGAGAAAAAAACAAATTGTGTGAAATTTACATTACCCAATGTTAGAGAGACGGTTACAAACATTGTAGTTAGAAACGAAAAATTGAATCTTGTGGATACAGTTGTATTTCTAGGTATAACGTTAGATGCTAAATTGCAATGGGGTCCCAATATAAGTAAGTTATCAAAATGGCTCGGCTCTGCAGTGTATGCGATTAAAAAAATTAGGAAACTTTCAGACGTCGAAACCGCTAGATTGGTTTACTTCAGCTACTTTCACAGTCTAATGACATACGGCATGTTGCTTTGGGGTAATGCCACCGATATCAATAGAATCTTTGTCCTGCAGAAACGTGCAGTTAGGGCAATTTATAATCTGGGCCCAAAGTATCTTTGAGAGATAAGTTTAAGGAAATTAACATTCTTACACTAGCCTCACAGTACATTTATGAAAATGTAATTTATGTTAAAATGAATAGTAGTTTCTTTATGAAAAATAGTGACAGACATAACATTAATACGAGGAATAAAAATAAACTAGCTTTTCTTGATAGTCGTCTTCACAAAGTCAAAAAATCATTTAAGGGGCAATGTATACGCTTCTATAACAAGATTCCGGTTGATATACAAAATTTGCCTTTCACGAGGTTTAAAACTATAGTGAAACAAAAACTTTATACTAAAGGTTATTATACAACTTCTGCGTACTTGGATGACAAAAATCCGTGGTAGTACCTGTTTAGCTCATGGAGGTAGTCTTGATCTCTGAAGTTTCAAATAAAAAAAAAAAATATTGTAAATGTTATTTACAAAGAGCAACCCCTAGAGTTTCTTGCTCATTCTTCTCAGGGGAATCTACCTTACGAATGAGCGGTAGAGTTTAACCATTGTGACGATTTCAAGTGTAATTATGCTTACCTATGAAATAAAGATTATTTTGAATTTAAATTTGAATTTGAATTGCACAAGAAAATTTTATCGGTAGTCAAAACTGTTAAACCCTTATTGCACTAGCTGCGTACGTACCCACGAGTATTTATTCGTACAAATTGTAATGGATATTAACAAAGCAGCAATGAATAATGGTTGCATGAGATGTAAGCGCATTTCTACGTAACATATTGTATGTAAATCTCGCATTCAACTGTTTTTAATTTTTCTGACATACAAACCGGCTAAATAGTGGAACAGCCCATTTACATCACGATCAAAAACTACCGCCAAAAAGCTACTGATGCCATCTTCAAATATTTAGGATATTGAAGTATTCAAATATCGAGAATGCATCACTCGATGAAATGGAACAAACAAGGTACATTTTATAGCTGGTAAAGTACGTTATTTTATTTCTCCGAAATGTTAGGACGAAAATGAACTTTGAAATTTTTATTCTGAATGGCCAGTAAAAATACAAATGGCAATAACAATTCATAAATATTTAAAAAAATCATAGCAGTGAATAAAAATCAGTGGCACAAACAAACGAAGCGGCCACACATATTTTTCAGCCAGAAACAAAATGGCAATGCTTTTACATAGGACAATTGCGATTGTTCAGAACTACACGGTACGTGGTTTCACGATATAGAGTTTGAATAAAAACTTTGTTTAATTTGTTAAGATGTAAGGTGACCTTTATATAACGGAGATGTCAACCAAGAATAAAAAGTCGAATGCTGTAAACATTTCTTAAGTAGATACTGATTCTTGATTGGAGCTTAAACTTAAAATCATTCCCAAATTTCAATTAGCACTGAAGTACGATCTTAAAACTGTCAGCTAAAATAAAAAACATGTTACAACTTTATTTCTTTACGCAAATTGTAAGCTCCAGTATTTTTGATTAAATTTTAAATAACTTGAAATGGATATTTTACTTGTTTCTGCAATAAACACCTGTTACAGTTCAACGAACTTAATTATTTGTCGATCGTTCAACACTGATGATAAAGTTGTAAAATATTGTTATGTTCGTACTTAGACCAATTGGTATGTTAAATAAATGTACAAATACAAAGATCAAGTACAAATTCTTGCGGATATAAGTGCACATTTACTTTCTTTTATAATATCAAGAGACGGGACGAATAAGATCGTGCGCCTGATGGTAAGCTATATGTCTGTCCATAACAGTTGCTGTGCCACTCAGAGCTTTAAATGACAAAGGGGCACTTCCACTGCGCCCGTCACCCTGAGACATAAGTTGACAAGTCCCATGTGCCTGTAATTTCACCAGCACCCTTATCCTTCAAAACCGGAACACTACTGTATTACTATGCTGGCATTACTACTTGGCGGCAGAAGTAGGGAAGGTGGCAGAGCTTTTTATTACATAAAAATTTTTAAACAAGAGAGTGCCCTGAAATAAACAAATAAAAACTTTATTGGATTCAAAATTACACGTACATTGTAGAGTCGTTCACACTAACAACATAATCAAAAGTTTCACCACATTATTATGTCCAGTTTCTAGGAGTCAGTAATTTGATTGCGTTTACAGAATCTATATCTAACTTTTAGAGATGCTTATATTTTTAAAGGTATGTACTGTAATGATTGACAAATATTTTGCACTGCATCATAACATTTTTTTCAACGAAGGGAAAGCAGATATAGGCTCGTATCAATCTTTACATCTCCTAGTGCTTTTGAGCTGCTCGAAACCACAAGTTCGTTCTACAGATGTACATGAAAATAATGTTTGTTTATCCTATCGTTTTATTTTTCTGTACGTGGGATTCATTTCAAGCATATACTGGCGTCATCATAACGAAATATGAGCATTAATAAATATCTTCTCAGTGCCCATCTCTATGACTTGTTTTTAACAGCGTCGTGTCTGAAGACTTTTCAAACTGATACCAACTATCCACAAGCTGAAAACCTTTTACTTTTGTCGTTTATATACCCATCAAAGAGGCTTTTTTATGATACCAAGTTACAGGACGAACAAGCCGTGCGCCTGGTGGTAAGCGAACATGCCTGTCTATAGCAGTTACAGCGCCACTCAGAGCTTTAAATCGCAAAGATCTGAGGGACATTGCCACTTTATGGATTAAGAGCCTTCAGCTCGCCCTTTTGTCCGGTGGCGCAATCAATGTGCCTATAATTTCACTGGCACTCTTACCTTTCAAAATCGGAACGTAGTAATGCTCACATTACTGCTTGGTGGCAGAAATAGGTAAGGTGGCACTACTTTAATGGATGAATTCTTCCACAAGGAGCTCTATATTTACTAAAAAGTACATACAGAGTCATTAATATGGTATTCTTGTTTCAACCGCACACTGTACTGACATAAATAACGTTTAGTTATAAAAAACAAAATCTGTAAATAGTTTAATCGATATAGTGTTCAAGCCCATTAATTCGTGAGACGATCACATTTACGCCACGATTAAATGTAGCCGATATATACCTATGCATTAAATAAATGCAATGAAGACATTTTAAACCCCAAGATAAAGGCAATTAACATCGAGGCTCACCGCTGCAGCTCGTTTATCGGTTGCATAATTAACTAGCCCAGCGAACTTGGACTGCCTACCGTGAAAATTTTACTTTTTTGCTTTTAAAAAAGGCATCTTAAGGTAATAATTTTAAAACAAAAACTTGTACATTAGCACATTGCGTCGTGCTTCACTGTGCGTACGTAGGAAGTAACACACAATTCAGCGATACGGAAAAAACTGTGTGAAACTTTGTAATTGTTTAGTTATGCTCTGTAATAATAATATTATAAACAAGTTTTTCGTTTTAAATTTCTTAAGGTTGTTCACTGTATGGTAGATCCTAGTTCATTGCGTATAGGTAGCTATATAGTTATATAGACACAAAACTCATTTCCCTATTTGCTACCTTGCTTCATTGACGACCTCTGTGGTCGAATGGCTGACATACCAGTTTTTCACTAATTCTATTATTGTCTCAGGTCTGGGTGTTAGTGGCACCGTCGTTATTTCCGATTTCAAAAACACAAGTCCTTTAGTTACTTACTTTGGGATCTACGAAACGTATGCCAATTGTCTAATATTTATTAATTTTAATGAGATTAATAATGCTTTTAGCATTTAGAAAACGAATTTTATACCTTCGTACTCGAAGACAAATCGTGAAAAAAAAAATTCCAAACGACTCAATACCCTTAAATTACTAAGGGTAAATTTTAAGGGTCATTTTAGTTTCGCTTTGTTAACCCTCAATCTAAAGAATCACTCTTTTTCAAAATGGCCTTTTATTGATTTAAATGTCAAGTTTTGTTTGACTACCTCGTTGGCCCTACGGTTAGTTTATTTATTTAGTTAGCACATTGTGAGCACTGGATGAGGAGGCACCTGGTTCGATTCTCGGTACGACCAATTTCGAATACGAACTTTTCTAAATATGTCCTAGTCTGGATGCTCTGGCTAGTGTGAATTTCGATTTTATTCACAGTACAGGGAATTTGTCAGTTTGAGACCAGATAATTGGTGTGATGGGCTGGCTCTATTATTAAAAGAAAGAAAGAAAGAAGATACATTTATTTGACTAGCACAAATGACACTACAATAGAAAAAATAAACAAAAACATTCACTGTGACACATATAAATAATTACAAAACAAAATCACAGACAGAATAAAAACTTAATTAAATCACCAATTATTTACACAAACATGAACAAAGACTCTTTATAAAGATACTTTGTGTGTTGCCAGTTGCTGTTACAAAGGGGTCACTAAGGCTCGATTTATATTGCGACGGAACGGAATGGAATCGAATTTTTGTAACGATATTGTACATAGCATAATGAACTTTATGGTCCATTGTGTGACGTAAAAACTAGATACGGGTGAAAATCTTCCAAGGAATGCTCGAGCATTTTCGAGCAGAAAAATTGCTTCCATTCCACTCCGCAGCAATATAAAGTCCTATCTCAGTATTTGCTTTATTTTTTAACTAAGCAATAAGCATACCAGCAAGAAAGCAAATTAATATCTATTGCAATAAGAAATAGAAAAATAGTCGTCACCGCAATGACCTATGGAATGTGAACAATTTTGGGAAACTCTAAATAAGACACCATACTGAATTGTTTAATTTTTACGCTCTAATTAATGCAGAGAAAAATATAAATATTAGTAACATTCTTACACTGCGACTATTTTAAAGATGATTTCTGACAGGACGTTAAATTTACCCTGACCACGAAACCGGCTTTGTCTGGGGGAATCGTAAACAGTGTCCGTTTTCTAAGTACATTTGCCTTATTAAAAAAGCATATAACCAACTTATTTTTGTAGAGAGAGTTGAAATATTACCAATTTGGAGCATACAGGGAGACCGTTACGGACATTCTTGTTGTTCATCTACTATTAGTGGCTTTGCAGCAATTTAGGCAACTTTAGTTTCCCCTCATATAAGTATGAGGTTTAAATTAAATGAATCTATGTGATACAAACGACAAGACTGATTAAAAGACAGTATACTCATAAAGGCATCAACATCACACGCTGAGGCTAATGGCACTGGTCCAGTCGGAGTATTTTCATAAAAAATAGATTAATATCATAATAGTAAAAACGTCATGATATTCAATAAATAACAAATATAATAACATACATCGTTAAATTATTAAACTTGTCATTATAAAATTGTGGCCTTATCACTTTCAAATAAAACATATTTTTTGTGTAAGATCTAAACTACAGACTTTGGCTTCTTAATTTGAAATTTTGGTGTTATTCACTTGGTTTTGTTTTGGTTTATTTTACGTTCGTTTTGGTATCAAACATGAATACCGTTAACATTCATATAAAAATTTTAATAGGTGTTCCGAGTGGCATTAACGCAGAGCAAACAACTCGAAACATTAGCGACGTGTATCGAGCGATATAACTAACGATTAAACTGTGAGCTTTTGATTTGCTCGATACTGCAGTGGAAATTTCAAACCGGCTAATGATGGCCTCATGGGCGATCAGAGTTTTAGGTAAATAAAGTCGAATTGCGAGCTATCGTTGAAGCCGACCCGTCACCATTGTGTAGGAATTCTTACTGACACATTTGCACCAAACATATAAAATAAAAATATAAAAAATGGGTACCATCAGTTCGAACTGCAACGGGTAACGTACGTTGAATTTTGCACTGTTTGAAAGAATTAAATCAGAGGTGAAGTCTTAAACAGTACCATTACTTAAGATGAATAATGTGTTTTTTTATGAGAATAGCACACAATCAAGCGATCGAACCTTGGCGAATAGATAAAACAGTGTCCAAATCACTATAACGTTTTTTAAATCTGACCACAGAAGTTTGTGGCATTACATCAATTTGTGAAGTTTATTGAAATCGATTATAGGAAAGTGGGGTGAAATCCAATAAACCGGATTCATCCCCTAATTCGGCACTTTTAGAGATAGAATATTTTTCAAATTTAGCACTACTGAGTTATAATCTGTAACAAAAAACGAACCATCGAAATCGGTTCACAGATATTCATAATATGGTATGGTATGGTGTGACGGGCTGGTGTCTGCAATTCGACGTCGAGGCGCCTGTTTCCTGCTTTTTTGGTGGGTGCAGGGTTCTACTCATACCACCCAAACTACTCCAGGAATCTCAGCAGCCTCCTGGGTAAGCTGAAGAATTCGGGAAACAACCTCGGCACTCCAAGGTAATCGCCGTTTAGTCGGCCACGCCGGAGCATTGTAGTGGGAAGTGCGCGGTCGTTTCCTCCCCCTTCATGCACCCTTTGAATAGAGAGCTGTCTGAGATACCTAAATTGGAAATGTGTTTATTGTATAACCCGTGACCCATTAGGACGACAGTTAGAGTGAACTGTCGGAGTAATAGCTCACATTATGAAATGGTACTGAAATGTAAAATAGGAATAATACTAATATATTAAATAAAAAGTTAACAAATTGTGGTGCGCACTATAAGTTTCCGGAATGAATAAAAAAATACTATAAACGGTCAGAAATGAATTTATTGTTTCCCAAAATATCCTCCGTTAGCGTTAATGCACTTTTTCATACGAATGAACCAATTTTGAAAACATTTATGCCACTCCTTCGTGACAATCTCTGAAACATATTTTTCGTACTCTTCGACAGCCTCTTCAGGTGATAAAAATCGTTGACCGCGTACCTGGTCCTTAATTTTTGGTAAAAAAATAAATAAAAGTCACAAGGTGCCAGGTCTCTGTCTCCAAAGAATCTGTCTGGCATTATCGTGGTGCAAGATGATACGGCATTTACGGTTATCTTTACGGAGTTTGTGAATAACTTCCGGCAAATAAATGGTCGTGTACCAATCACTATTCACGGTACGACGATTCTCCAAAACAACAGTAGCCACATGTCCTGTTTTATTAAAAGAAGCAATAATCCGCTTAGAGACACTTTGCACGCGCGCCACTTTGGTTAGTTTCGGCTCATCTCGAAAGACCCATACGCTCGATTGCTGCTTTGTTTTGGGATCGTAACTATAATTCCATGTTTCGTCACCTGTTACTATATCCCACACCAAATTTGACGCCCCTTCGTTGAATATGGTAAGCATGGCATTGCACCAAGCGACGCTATCCGTTTTTTGAGCTTCAGTCAAATTGTGTGGAATCCAACGAGAGCACAGTTTTTTCACACCCAAATGTTTATATAGTATTGATTGCATATGACTCATGCTTATGCTTAAAGGTGCCCGAATCTCATGGTATGTCACATGCCTGTCTGTTTTGATCACATGGCGCACAGCATGGATGTTTTTGTTGTTCGCAGCAGTGGACGTGCGACCATCACGAAATTCGTCACTGAGATTCACACGACCGCGTTTGAATTCTGCAAACCAGCTATATATAGTTGTCTTGCATGGTGCTTCATCGCCAAAAGCAGTTCGAAGCCGAGCGAAGCTCCGCAGAGCTGTTAGATTACACTTAAAGTCGTAGAAAATCATACTACGAAAATTTTCACGAGTTAAATCCATTGTGATGTAGACAACCAATTTCTAAAATGACGCCACAATGTAAAAACAAGTGATAGTCAGATGAAACAAAATGTATTCTACAGCCAAAGAGTTTTCAAATGTTGTAATTACTTTTTAAATATTGTTTATGTAAGTGGTCAGTTCCGAAATCTTATAGTGCGCCCTAAGTAGCATCAAACACATTGCAAGTATGTAATTAATAAAATATTATAACAACAGAACAAATTTGACACATAATTAGACTCATGAAACTGTTGTCTCTGGTCAATAATTGAAGATAGCGTCTCGCGTAAACCACAAATTTAGAACACTTATCCTCAATGATATTATACTTATCCTAAACCGAGTGATAGGCATTGCAAACAACCTTTTTCTGAGAAGGTGCACCAAATTGATTGTAAGTACCAAAAAGCATATTCTGGCCAACATAAACGGGTTATGAAAAATATGAAACACGAAATATATAAGGTCACAGGAGCTAGGTTGTATCACACTTCCAATATTCTGTAATTGGCCATATCCAAAATAAAGGTGGTTGGGTAAAAAAGAAAGGAAAAGTATGGGGTATGGGTACCCATACATGTTTTGGATGTTTTTTTTTCTAAGCTTAATTGTATGTGGTTGTAATGTAGGGGGTTTTATAGTAAAAAGTAACAAATGAGGGAGAGGAGACAGAGGTAAGTAGAGTAATTCAATATAGTCTCCTTAGATCTGGTACATACAACTAGGATAACTGATCGTTCTGTCCTTGAGTAAATGAGGGCGATGATGAGAAAAAAGGTCCTCGGCTATTCAATCCATCTTTACTGCTACTTCTGCGCAAAAACACCAGAGCGCATACTGCCGAACCATCTACGCCTTATAAAAGTTGCAGATTGGAGCTCTTTCCCAACCTCCATTTTTATCTTTACCCCTATCATTTTGTCCGTAATTTAGATAATTATCTACAAGAAAAACAATTTATTTTCCATGTAGCATTCGAAAAGGAATTCTAAGACTTTGTGGATTCTCGTTCAACACTAGGACCTTTCTAGCATGACTACAGAAGTATATTGATAGCACAAGTGCTTATTTTAATTGAATTAAAGTATTAGTTCTTTGAATTTTCCAGTACAGAACGGCAATTTAAAGTTTAACCCCTATTATACACGTAATGTATCAAACATATATTACGTATATTTTACGTGATTATAAAAAACTAGCTCATATGTCAGAAGTCTTCGTAATGTGGTCGTTGATCCATAACGTAAGCGTAGAAATTTGATGTAAATGCAATATATTTTCCGAAAATTATGTCGTTTCCTTCGTTATGTTACGACGTAATTGTTTGTACAGGCGTATAAATAGTCCAATGAATATTCATGTTATTAATACAAAATTCTTATTTTCCTTATTTTATACATGTACAAATAATGATACGTTTTGTTAAAAGAATAAAAAAAACCGGCAAAGATATTTTGTCATGGAAAATAAATATAAATGTATTTTTTGTATTCTCAATAACAATAAATGATTGAGACTTTGTTTAACTTTTCCTATTAAGCATACAAAACTGTAAATTCAGACCGATCGATGGCTTTATATACTTAAGATTTTCGGCTTATAAGATAAGAGTTAAAGACAAGAGTTTATAAGCAGGATGGTAATTTGTTGTCTTCAACGTCTTTTTTTTTTAACATTTTTGCTAGAAAGTGATTTCTTATGATACCCGACTTTTAGGCTTGATCCTAAAAATATGTACATTTTAAATAAAATCAACTGTATATATATATGTATATGTATCTATGATTACGGTATGAAAATTTCCCACCCTTTTGAGACAATTTTTCAGTTCTGTGACAAGATTCTACGAATTAAAATTAATCGATAACTTTTTTAGAGTTTCAGAGTTATGAAATTTCACATAGGTATTTATTACACCAAGGACACGATTTTTTTTTACAACTATATCTGAATTACAATGAATAATAATTATGATTACAGTGTGAAGTATTTTGTAGCAGTAAGGCTCTTTGTGAAAGAGTTCGTCCTGGGATGTTACCTATTTCTGCCGCCAAGTAATAATGTGAGTATTGCTGCGTTTCGATTTCGACGGGTCTAAGAGTTATTGTAATGTTACAGGCACATGGGATTTGTCAACTTATTAGGGCGCAGTGTTAGTGCCCCCACAAATCTTTGCGATTTAAAGCTCTGAGTGGTACTGTGACTGTAAGAGGTAGGCTTGTCGCTTACCATCAGGCGCAGCACCTGCCCCGTCACATTCAGTTTATCAGTAATTTTCAGGTAAGTTTTTTGTACTCAATTTATTTATACTCAATTTTTACAAAAAACTTGCCTGAAAATTACCTTTATATTATTTAGTATAAATAACATCGAATTGCAGTTAAAATGAACAGTAGGTATTATCAATTGTTTTGCATGCTGCATTTTACAAAGAACACGATGAAAAGTAATAAGTTAACCAATTGATTATTTTCAAATTTTACTACATTTAAAAAAAATTATATTTCGAGATTAGCCTTAGTAGATTTGAGTAAAAGAAATTTTAGCATGACCTCGGTATATTCAGTTCTGTATCCTGACTGACCTTTATTTTTACCAATTTTGTACAATTCATATATTAATTACATTATTTTAGCTTGAAACCTAATCGAGCTATTTAAAATTTTGTTAGCGAAACGAACAAATTGCCCGTAAACGTATCACATGACGTTATACCAAAACCGACGCGTGTGTGTGTTAATTACATTCCATGTACATATCTACAGGGCACGTGAATTGTAATGTATTCAGTGATCTCTAGACGGTATTTGACACACACACGATAAAGTAAAAATACTATCAACTTCACAAAGCGCGTCGAAGCGACACTGACCATTTAAAGTTCAAATTGCTGGGTCAAACAAATGTATCGTAAACGTAGCCAATTTGAACAAATCAACATAACTAGGTCACATAGATGTATCTCGGGCGATATATTTTATGGCCCGTTAGACTGACACAGAAATTACACCTCCAGTATCGTATAAGAAGGTTAAGTGGACCATAGCAGTAGGCTGAAACGTAAAAAAAGTACTTAAATACATAACGTAAGTGCGCGGTAGAACATGTTTCATCAAAAGATCGCGTAAAAAGCTTATACGCCATCGGTAGTCAGCGTAAATGTTAACACGATACGTCGGCGTAATATTATGTTTTACCCTACTTACTTTTATTATTTTTTATTATAAATGCTACTTAGGAGACTTCATAGTCCGTTATTCAATAGGAGTTGCATTGTAAAGATAAGTATTACGCAGCACATTCCGCAGCAATAAAGCTATTTTTCTGGATCGTAAAATATAACAATCCACCACAGAGTGCCCAGATTACAGTGTTAGGCAACCTGACGTGCGATTATCTATTGAAAGTATATTGCAAAGTAAGTTCACAAGGTTCATTCACATTAGCACTTAGCAAATTCAGTTTCATGTAGGTTGCCTGCCATAATCCATTATGGTTACTATATTATTTATTTTGCCGCCGACACGTTCGGAATGGATACCTGTATGCCTTGTACGTTGAGCGTAACAATGAACACTTTTCCGTGTAGCATACTATAAAACGCATGAGGTACCACAAACCCATTGGGCATACATATGCAATTCATCGAAGATTGTCGAAGCTGTACGAATATTAATTAAATAAATTACTTACGTCCTACATTCTGCAGTGCATTAATATGGTTTGTACAATAGTCTTCATCGCCTTCGGAGTTACATTGTGAGAATTAAGTAGGAAGTGCAGTCATGCCTTATAGGGCGTATGTGGCATCTGGCTTCTTTTAAGCTTCTTGTTAATGAAATAAAACTATGCACATGGTTAATCCAAAGATTACCGTGAAAATAACGACATAAGCACAAATAACTCGGTGATAAATGGTAAGGTTGGATTGTATTTAAATGAAGACAGTAGAGTATTCTAACGGCAAGACCGTTCGAGAGTTATTGATGAAGAGCATTCAAACAACAAAAGGGAAGATGGATGAGCTCAGATGAGTCGTGAGATTCTTTTGAAGTTACGCGAAAAATATAGCTCGCGCTTTTTAAATAAGTTCGGGAAATCGTTTCAACCCGGGGTAAGCTAATATAACTGTCGACAGAGAAACTGGTTCAGTCTAAGTATGAAAATCCCACTCGATTAAGTAGCGGCCCATTAACAACAAGGTCACTATAGAATACTAAAAAAACTCAGTGTTTCCCGTCAGTCGGTCAAATTGACTGGTCTGGTAAATGGGATTTTTTTCCGTTGTCCAGATTGATTTGATAACTGGCCATTCGCCAAGATGACATAGAAAAATGTATAATCAGGATCAAAACACTTTTGAATTTTATTATTTACTTTACTACCTAAATTCACACAAAAAGTAAAAGTTTTCCCAATGTGACTCTGGATGATGATGATTTTCTTATTATCATGAACCGCGGGTGTCGTACAAGGCGACTAAGGGAAATCGGATGATCCTCATTGCATTAAGTCTGCGTGGTTGTGACAGGCGATCATCATCTTTTCGCTATCATGATCACATGATGCAGTAGGGTAATGCGAAACACCTTGAGGGCGTCTACCAGGATCCATGTAGTAGTTTACGGCCTTTCGCTGTATTCCAACCACTGCCGATCGTAATGTGTTGACAGTTCATTGGACCATAGAGGAAGGGACGAGAGAGTGGATTTGCACATGCGCAACTGATTATTCACTATAATAAAGCTCAAGCGCAGATGAACCTAGCTATTTATTCCGGATCTGAGTGTTTAAAAGCCTTGCGGCGATGGGATGTCGGTAGTGGGGTTGAGGTATCGATGTGCCGAGACTCTAGTCGGCATCCTGCACGTAGGCGGCCAGGGGAGAGTGGTCGCTCCTTGAGTCGATTGGGGCAGGACTCTGGGTTCGGTAGCACAACTGGTGACAAAGCAGCCCTATTTAGAATCGCTCTGCTTTCCTCTGCACAGAGGAGGGGTCTAGAAAAGGTAGTCCAAAAATAGTCCGTCACACCCATCATCTAGGTGCCAAACCGCGGGTTGGACATCGCCAAAATGCGGTCGAAAGAAACAGAAGCAGGAACGTACGAACTCTACTGGACAACGACCGTAATTAATGCCCAGAGAGAAAAACTGCTCTCATTGCAAGAGAGTTGAAATCAGCTAAACCTACCTCAGTGACACTGGAGAGCTTCGTGAGGGTCTTGGAGGCTACACCTATTACTGGAGCGGACATCCCTCCGGCCTGAGGGCGGGTGGAGGTGCAGGCTTTGCTATTCGCAATGGTTAGGTTGGAGATCTGAGTGAACTACCCAAGGGTCATGGCTCTACGCCTTCCAATTACTAACAAAAAATACGCTCATCTTATAAGTGCCTATAACAAAAAATACGCTCACCTTATAAGTGCCCACACTGCCATCTTCGGATGAGGATAAAGAGATATTTTACTCGAACTTGAGACAAATATGTGAGAGTATCCCAAATTGTGATAGAGTTGTCCTGTTGGGAGATGTCAATGCTCGTGTCGGCACCGAACATAATACTTGGAACGGTGTTCCCGGCAAACATGGAGTGGGAAAATGTAACGATAACGGACTAAGATTGTTATCTTTGTATGCTGAATTTAACCTTACCGTCACTAACATATGCTTCCAACTTGCTGAGAAATACAAAACCTCGTGGATGCACCCACGACCTAAGCACTGGCATCTTTTGGACTATGTGATTGTGCGCCGTAGAGACCTACGTGATGTACTCGTGACAACGGCGATGCGTGGAGCCATTGCTGGACTGATCACCGTCTTATTCGGTCAAAGATGCTTTTGCAGTTAAGAGCACCACAACGAGCACGCAACAAAATTTCACCGAAACTTGCCTTTACGAGTCTAATTGCCTCAAAAGAACTGGGTGAGGCGTTGGATTTGAAATTTGCTACGAGTGCCCCGCAGTCTGAGCCGTCCACTATAGACGGTGAGTGGAGATCCTTCCCCAAAAGTCTCCATGTCTGTGCCTTGGAAACTGTAGGGAGACAACAGAAAAAGAACCAAGATTGGTTCGACGCATCTGATAAAGGATAAAAGCGCTAGTTGAGAGATACAGGCATGAGTTGAGCTCAAAGTCGCAGGAAGCACATCGCAATAAAGAAACGCAACAGAAACTTAGATCTAAAGTTCGCGAACTGAAGGACATGGTGCATCTACAAACCAGTCATTAGGAACTTGACACATTTCATCTACGATGTCTCAGATCAATCCTGAACATTAAGTAGCAAGACTCGTAGTAAGTAGGAGATCCTGCATCGATGCGGCATGTATGGCATAGAAGCTTTAATAATGCAGTGTCAACTCAGGTGGTGCGGGCACGTCCTTCGCATGGGGGATCACCGTTTGCAAAAGTTGTATTCTACTCGGAGATGGCAGAAGGCAAACGGAAGCACGGTGGTCAACATTTTCGCTATAAGGATGCGCTCAAGTGACATCTACTCGCTTGCGCTATTGATCCATCAGATTGGGAGGGGCTGGCTTCGCGTAGGTTGTCTTGGCGGTCTACTATCTATAAAAATGTAAAAACATTCGAACAAAAGCGAATCGAAACTTTAAACGAAAAAACGCCAAATGAGTAAAGAGAGACCTAAGTCCTTTATACATATACTTTCAACTCTGCTGGTCACCTTTATTGCTCTGTTTGTGATCGGGCATTTAAGACATAATTCGGTATGGCATGTCATATTAGGGCGCACGCTAGGAAATAATCTCAGAGTGTCGCTGTTATCGAAATCGATAAGGAGGACTATATTATCATGAAAAAGGAAAGTAGGCTGTTGTAATTCACGCAGTATTTTAGTCAAAACACGTGAAAGTGTTTCGGACTGTGAAATTAGACGCTATACGTGACGGACGTATCTAATTTTACTTACGACCTCTCTCTAATGAATATTGTTTTTGTGGCAAAATTATACCGAAACGAATTATTAACTATTTGTATTCAATTGACATCATTAATATGATGGATAGCGACTACTTTGATTCGAGATGAGAATAAGAGAAAGCAAGTTCACAGGTCTCCGGGATCATTATTATTAATCATGGACGACGTGTGAAATTATGTTTATGTTTTGCCTTAGGCCATTTGATCACTTCATATCTGAGTAGTGTTGCCAAGATTCCCTATTTGCGTATAACGTCCCGATTTTCTTGGGTCCTGAAACCCGACCCACAAGTAATGAGCGGAACGAATATTGTTTTTGATTCCTAGTTGTACCTAAACGTGTACATTACTTTTCTGAAATGTTCTATAGGTTTATTTACCGTTGTCACTAGTGTACTTACTGCAGATTATTAATTTAACAGTTTATTTGTAGGTATGTAAAAGGTTAGATTAATGTGGTTATTAATTTAACCTTTCAAATACCTACTAAATATAAGGTCTTACTAAATCACAAACAAGACTAACTTTAAATGTTCGCCCAGGGAAGTACTGGCACCTTACCTATTTCCGCCGCCAGGCGGTAATGTGAGCACGTATGCGTTCCGGTTTTATTACAGGCACATGTGTCTTGTCAACTTATGTCTCAGGGTGACGGGCGCAATAGCAATGCCCCTCATATGGGGTTTGTAGCATTTGAACCCGAGGTCGGTTTAAAGTTGCAACAAAACCCGAATGAGCCCAAATGCGAATATCGGGATCCCGAGACAGGTTGCTTATCAAAAATAATTAAATTCGTGCCCGCATCCAGTCCCGGGTTCAGTTGCACCTCGAGAGATGACATTAAAGTTGTATCATTTGAACCCGAATTCATTTTCGATAGATATTGTTTTCTATATATATTGTTTTCTTCAGTGTCCCACGTTTTCACTGTAGTGATACTGGCAACACTGTACCTACTAAGGTGTCGAGTTATGTTGAAATGTTCTGCAGAGGTCAGCAAAATGTGAAGTCATCCTGCATGCTATAATGCCACTGGAGTATTATGTACGTTAATTGATCGTTTTGCCAGTTTGTTAAACACATGCATGGCGTTGTGACAATTACAAAAACGCGTTATGGGTGATGACGTTTTTAATTTACCAATTTATAAGTTAGGATTCTACACGTCAATACGAAACATTTTTGCAATGTGTACTCCCTCTCAAATAGCGAAAGCATAATCACCTGGGTCCTTCATTTTTTTAAACTATGTAGTGGATTTTTTTCATAATATCAAGTCACGAGACGAATAAGTCGTGTGCCTGGTGGTAAGCTACACGCTTGTCCAGAACAGTTGCAGTGCCACTCAGAGCTTTAAACCGCAAAGATCTGTGGGGCACTGACACTGCGCCTGTCGCACTGAGATATAAGTTGACAAGTCCAATGTGCTGTAATTTCACCACCACTCTTACCCTTCAATACCGGAACGCAGTGCTCACTTTATTGTTTGGCGGCAAAAACAGGCGAGGTGGCTCTACTGTTGCTAAATGCTGAAAAATGGATATAGCACAGCTGATATTTTTTCAATATTTTAGGGGTAAATTAAAACCATCCCTAATTTATTATTCATCAAGCCACACCACTATAAAGTGGTGTCTCGGAGTATTTGATCTTTGTTTAATAATTATAACAAACTAGTGGAGTAATTTCACAAAAAAAAAATCGAATATGATCGTGGTGAAACATTCTGACATTCAATAAATTAATTAATTATCATTAATTTGAATTACCACTATAAAGTTGTTCGTATCCCTTCGTATAAAAATCCGACATTGAATAAATTTCCATCTGAGGTCCTGAAAAAATATAAAGATTTGTTGGAACCAAGATGGTGCACATTTTCGACCATCAAGCGGTTGATGCGAGCGAGTTCCGGCGAGCGAGTAGCCATCATGCTCTTCCGAACTTACTTAACAAGGATATTATAACATTTGTACATAGACGTTATTATACTATAGAGATATACAAATATCAACCAAGTTTGCTTAGTAAATTTTAGATATTTATAGGGAGATACCGTCTTTACCATTCCATTTATATTTATCACTTTGTTCGCCAATATGATATTGCCAGGTTACTTATGTCTAATATTAACGCAAACCTGTACCTGCCCGTGCGTTTGCATGGGCGCATACGCATGCACGTGCATGCGTGTGCGTGCATATATAGTTCTATAACGTGTTTACCCCATGAACTTTAGTTTTTGACATGGTTTGTTTATGTTTGCTGCATTTGCTTACCCATATCAGCATCTGGAAAGTTACGAGTCCTATAACAGCAAATTCGAAAAATTTTATTATTATAATAAGTAAAAATGAAACATCCAGGGCATTACAATTGTATAAAAAATACATACTATAATTTCATGAGATGTATTCGCAAGTCAATTTCACTAATGTAATCACGCAAATTTCAGTTTCCATCAGCTGTATAAACAGTTTGCTCATCCAGAATTCTAATAGTTATGTAGAATACAAAAACCACTGCAATAATTACATAAAAACATAGTAGATTGACGAGAGTGAAGTGTTACCTTTATAGCAACAATAACACCAGTTCGCCACTTATTAGCGATATAACTGCGCCCGAGTTTTATGGTCGTGCTACGTTCACATCTTTATATGACACCTAAGGATACCAGATGGAAACTTTTGAAGAAAGGTTATATAGGACACACTTGTTAGTTAGTTACGAAGTTCTACTTGCTGCTGTACTATATGTAAGGAGTCTTTTTCGCTTCCTCCATTTATCTTTCACTTGCTATAAACTTAAATATGTCTCTAGCCAATGCTAATTGATAAGACACTCTTATAACAATGTGTTTAGACTATCTTTTGTATTGCAAGCATTTTAAGTTTAGTGCAATTGAACATTTGTTTTGCATCAGTTTTTTCATACAGCCCTTCTATTCTTAGTACTCCATTAATTACTCGACTCAAATAAACGAGTTTGAGTAATTTGTGAAATAGTCTAGAATAGGTACTTATTAGTGTTATGTAACTTCGTTTAATTATTTTATAGGCTTTTAATCACTGCTAATGTTTTTTTTAAATACTGTTGCTTATTATATTGTAGTAACAAGTTTGTAGTATGTTTATAATGAATGGTACAGACGAGAGAAGATCAAGCTTGACACTTAAGACTTTGAAGCACTTTTTAAATTTTCTATACGTATACGCGCTGTGTACAGCAGCTCCTCACAAAGTGTTGGTGTCCAAGTTACTAAGCAGGACTACAAAGATTCGTGTCTACAAAACAGTAATTAGGCTAATTATAATGTATGGGTGTGAAACATGGACACTAACGCTGAAGGAAGAACATAAATTATTAGAGGCGGAACGGAAGATACTTCGAAAGATTCTAGGACCAATCAACGGAGAATTTGGGAACTGGAGAGCCAGATTCAATAAAGAGATAGAAGAAGTAGCGCCTGAGCCGAACATAATCGGAAAAATAAAATCTGCTCGACTTCGCTGGCTAGAGCATGTGGAAAGAATGGGACAAAATCGAGCCGCCAAAAGAGCGTATTTGGGGCAACCTGTGGGTCATCGTCCAGTGGGCCGTCCAAGGTATCGCTGGAAGGATTAAATCGCCAAAGACTTAAAGGAACTGAATGTGTCCGAATGGTCGGAATTGGCACAAAACCGATAGGAATAACGAACTTTAGTGTCGGAGGCCAAAATCCACTTCGGGTCGCTGAGCCAGTGAAATAAGTAAGTATACCTATAAACAGTTGATTCTGTAAACGCAGCTATAATAAAGCCCCATGTGATCATACGTCAAACGTGCTTTTATCACATGACATTAATGAAAATAATACGAACTACATGGAACAAACCATTGACTTATAATTAAACAAACTATGTATTTATGACAACTGATGACAACTTATCGAAAGAGGTTTGAAGATTCTACAATTGAAATTCTTAGACGATGGAAAAAAATAAACCATAGTAAAATTGAAATTAGTCGATAACTTTTTATGCTTAAATAAGGGACAGAGAAATAAGGGTTCACACATACATAATTTGTTTCATGTAGTTTTTATTATTTTTGTGACTTTCATATGATAAAAGTACTTTTGACTTACGGTCATATGAGGCTATATTACAATGACTGTGCTTTATTACATTGCTGAGCGGTACCTAATGAATACTCCTAACACAGGCTTGATAAGCTTAATAGAAGGTACCTTGCACTGTTAATGTAAAGTTAGTTGTATTTTTGAAATAAGCATTTTATTCTTTATTCTTATTCTTATATTGACTATTCAAAAATATTATAAGCAGAAATAGACTTTCAGGAAATAGGTAAAAGGATCACTCACATAAATTTTGAATATACGCTGTATTGATATATACCTTTTGATAATAATAATAATAATAACGCGTACACTCATAGCCCCGCACTAGGGAAACCCTATATCGCGGGTGCCATGAACACACACACATAGACAACCACAAATTACACCCAAACTCACGAGAGAAATGTATAAATATTTCTCCCGGGCCCGGGAATCGAACACGGGACCTCTGCGTGGCAGTCCAGTATGGTAACCGTTCGGCCACCGAGGCAGTTAAATAACGTCGATTAAAGTTTTTGTTTCAAAATTTGTTTCTTACTTTGTAAGGGCAAAGTTTGAATACACATATATATTTCGGCATAACTACCCTTTAATGATGACCCGCCGTAACAAATAAGTATTGTTTTTATTTAATTATCTATTAGGAAAATAGAGCCGTATAGCACGTAGTAACACAAAATGCTCCAATAAATACAGAGGCTCGGCATTTCATTTAACATTGTGTAAAACAAAATATTTCGCTGGAGAATTCAGTAAAACTGCAATATTGTAAAGACAATCACTGAATTGCCCTCGTTTCTGGCTCGGTGATTATGTGGAATTTCTTTTATAGAACACTTAGTATTTTACGACGTAGAATGATGATACTCGATAAGACTCTTTTAAGGATGTTTATCGGTGCCTTTAAGGATTTCCTTCACTCAGAGAATAAGGTTTTACGAGAAGAGCTTTAGTTAACTGACTCCAGAGCATAATTTCAACGGTTTAGCGCGGCGGTGGCAGGCAATGTGTTAACAAAGGGTAGGAACGACTGAAGCCAGACCACACGGACAAAGCGCACCGCGGTCAAGTTCGGTAATTCAGAACCAACGGGCCGCAAAGGCCATATTTTGGGCCGCGCCAACTCACACTGGGACTGACTATTATAGTGTTCGCCAAACACCTATTATGCAAAACAAGTCGCTTTCAGCTCAAGTAACTACTCTAATAATTATAACATTAACGTTTGGAAATAAGCACGTTCTGTTTAATTCGGTTACAAATGAAATTCTTTGCAACAATGTGTATTTACAGTGGTAATGTTTCACGTTACCTGCGGCGAAGTTGAAGCAAATCCAACTCGTTACTCATGCAGCGGGTAACTAATGCACAACATGCGACAATGTCAAGATTGCCGGGGGAGGTTTGCTGCGCGTGTCTCGCCCGCGACGCGCGCTGTTGCCGCCGTTGCCGAGGAAATGCGAAAAGTTACCAACTTGGTCGTTATCTGGAATCTGCTCTGCGCATCTGCTTTAAGAACGTACCGGATAAAAAGTGGACTTTTAATAGTGCATTATCGCAACTTGTATAGCGGTCGCGGTGGCGACACTCTAACATGTTCACGGAGAACTGTTTGTGGAGAATAGTAGGAAAAAAGAAACGGCTCCTTATTGCTTTGCTAGAACGTTTTTTTTATGATACCAAGTAACGGAACGTTACCAAGTTACGCCCTTGGTGGTAAGCGACACGCTTATATGCATAACAGTTGCAGTGCTGCTCCGAGCTCAATCGCAAACATCTGAATGTCACTGCCACTGCGCCCGTCATCCTGAGATTTATATCTAAGTTGAAGTCCCATATGCCTGTTATTTCACCAAAAGTGGAATTGAAAACTTTTGGATAAACCAACCTTAAAAAAGGCAGTTCTTTTCTACAGCTTAGGAAAGAGGTAGACACGCAATTTAGTGTGTGTTGCTTTACGCATTACTGAAAAAATAAATAGAAAATTCTATTTTAAGACAGAACTTAATCTGTCAAGAAAGTAAATAAGAAATAAAAGGCTCCCATTTTCCTGAAACCTAATAATAGCAGATGATTAATTTATAAAGCGTCCGCCTCCAATTTGTCTTTTTACGTGGAATTCATTAAAAATACTTCCTTGTAAGGTTTCTCGTTCGTTATTGCTGTTACAAATGTGTAAGCTTAGAGTTTGTTTTGTGTTAAAAATTACGGCCGACGAAAAAGAGCAGCAGAAATATTTGAGGGCTTAACAGCTCTTACGCTCGCGCCATCTTACAGTATCTTATTAAAAGTAATGCGCTATAGAAAATAAGCTGTGGATTATGGGCCTTTTCTGTTAAAAAACCGATTTGTGGCTCGACCATTTAGGGAGACATTCAATATTGTAGTGTCTAGCTGATTTCAGTTCCGGAGACAATAGCCAAACAGCAATAACTAAAATATGTATTTATTAAAACACAAATCATAAACCCTATGCAAAAAAGTTGATTATGTTCTTATAACCAACATAGCTGCCTAAAATGCTTAATGTAAGGCGAGCTATCGTGCCGTATAATTACGATTATAATATGAAATTGATCTTATGTAAACAACTATTCTGTTATTACCTATTATATCATGCGTATCATGGCATGTCCAGCCAGACAGGTAGTAAATAACTAAATTACATGCCAAGATCGACGAGCGAGTGGTAGTAGGTGACATAACAATATAATAGATATAACAAGTAGGTATATTTACCATTCAAAGGTAGTAATCATCATAAACGTTGCATTTGTATTCGTAAAGTGAAAGTACACCACGTTTGAAACCCGCTAAACTTAGTCGTGACATAATTTTGTGACGAAAAATGCTAATTTATTTGTGTAACTTCTTTTCTTCGTGTGCTACTTATATTAGTTGCCATTATGGTTTAGACTTTAGTTTTGTTATATTTATTTAACGACGTTTTGTGGTGAGTGGACGTAGGCAAACATACTCTGCGGTTCGTTATGACAACATACATTAAACAAAAGATACCGCTAACAAAATAGTTTTTTGCATAAATTATCTACTATTTTGCAAGTCAAATTATTACTGCGTCCTGAATGTGATACCGTGTATAATTCTCTTCACTGCCAATGTGAACGCAAACACGACTACAAAAGTAAATGAATTTCACTCACGATGCGACAAAATGAACTCCCACGCTCCTAAAAAGTGATCTTTGTTCCCAATTTCAATGTCTTTGATAGCGATTAAGTCCAAAATTGGCGTGTTTACAGAAATTTTGCCAGTGGCGTCGTGATACGACAGCTAACCGAATTTACATAGTCGTGGCGGCTATTTATTGAGCAAAGCCGTCACGACTTACTAAGTGAGTACTTAACGTTTATTAAGTTTCGATTCATTTGCACTAACAAAGATTTTGGAGCTCGTCAGTATAAGCTGCATACCAGTAAAGTATGTAGTTATTGATGTAGACGATGATTGATGGTCTGCAAAAGAATAGCCGTTAGAGAAATGACTCGTGCACTGATAAGAAAGAATTTTGAAGCCCCTCCATAAAATCGCGGCAGTTGTTAAAGGCCACTTTTGAGTTTGAAACTGAATTTTATTTCAATTTAGCAAGTTCCGAGAATCTTTTCGATATTTTCTGCGTTCTAACGTCAGCGACAGGCTATCAGTGGCGTAATTCAGAGTCTCCACTGCCGGGGTCGCCACATGTATTTTGCAGGAATTGACACTCCTTATAAGTAGCATTGTTATTTGTTATATGTTCCTTATATGTAATGACTTGTCTATCTCTTCGAACAGAATTTAGGTTACATTTGTAGTTTCTACAAAAACGGAAAGCTTGAACGATGCACTAAAAACCTCGCAATAACCGCGACAGTCCAACGAAAACAGCTCATCGTGGTATATTTTTTGCTAAGAGGGCAATATCGCCGGTTTATGAAGGGCGCAGTAAATAGAGTTTTTTTGCGAGGCCTCCCGCCGCTAGCGCCCGCCCGTACGCGTTTACCCACTTCATCAGATTCATTTATGGCCGGGAATAGTGCGAATTGTCGTAAAATGTTCGATGAAACGCCCTTTGTCGTTACCCTAACGCAAACGATTACATTTGCTTTTCTCAAACATAATTCGGTGAATAAAATATGCTGCATCGGAACAAACCATGTAATAAAATATTAAAGTTCTATACAATGACCGCTAATAATAGGTGAAGTTAGACCAGCAGCCTTTCAATAAGTTCTAAAATTATCTGAATGGAGTAGGAAACCAGCAATAATAATTTAAAGCAATAAAACCCATTAAAGATAATTTATATCGGCCATTTTAGAAGATAATTCGCCCTGAACGCTCCCGGAGGCACCCCGAGTCACGACGCAACGCGCTACGGGGAGAGCTAACCTCGTTACTGATACCGGCTCCGGCTCCAAATAGATTTTGCAAGCGAGCAATGCTCAGTGTTCAGTGTTCGCCCTGTAATTCATTATCTGCAGGCGCGGTCGATCATTTTATGCCGTGCTCGCACCTTGATTACGGGAACGCTCAATACCCCCCCGATTTCCTACCTGTAATTGAACGCTACTTTCTGAACACGTTACCGCGATAAGGCATCCGCTCTATAAACACTCGCTAAAGCCGTAACGTGATTTATGAGATTTGCGGTCTTTTACCAGTGTTTGCGAATGTTCTTTAGATTTTCGGTGTGTAAATAGTTCTTTACCGTAATTTTGTAATAATAAACTCATTGAAAATGGGCCAGAGTGGAGATTCGCTTGATGAACTCGCGTGATAATCGTAAATTGTTACGTGTTGCGAAAGAATGTTTATATATGACAATGTTCATGTCGTTTGTACGAATGTACTCTGCAAAAGCTCCATTAAACATTCAAATTGTCTGTACATTTAAAATTGTTCCTTATTAAGGATGAGGTTTATTTACAAATTAAATATTCTTGCTCAAAGAATTTTACCTTTATGGTTATTCTCTGGCACTAAAGGTTCTGTTCCGATATTTCCCTAAAGAGTTTGCTCGGTTTCGTTTCTAACAAACTGTTCGCATAACTATTGCCGCCGCAAATACTAAATGATTCAAACCTAGATCGCCGATTCGCCGATCGTTTGAAGCGAGCTCTCACAATCCATTTTTTTTTTAATTCCATGTCTGTACTGTATCAGACGCAATGCTATTGGCCTACATTTTATCTTTGACAGTATATATAGTGTTGGTGATTACAAACGAGTGTATTGGGAGTATGTACGAGTACGAGTAAGTGTACTGAGAATAAATAATATAATACTTAGTACTACTTAATACTAAATTACTTATTACGTAAATAAGGATAGTTTACAAGAATAGTTATTTGTACTTAATACTACATTTTTATTTATGTTATTATATACAACATTCGCTTTTATTTCTTCCCCTTCCTTTTTCTTCCCTTTTTTATTTTCATATTTTTTTAAAATTTTTCTTTTTTTTCAATTTTAATTTGACTTTTGTAACGTAGGATAATGATATAGATAGAGAATAGAACCTCGACTTGTCTGATACGCTCCTCCATTATTCAGATTTACTGGTTCTCCTATGAGAAGTATATGCATTTCAATTTACATACAAGTTGGATTTGGGGGCGTTTTAATTGTTTCAAGTAGAACATTGAACATTGATGTATGTGCGTTGATTGCTGCGCAATGGATCTGGGAATAACAGCGCTATTTTCATTCATCGCGAGGCTGGAAGGGCATAAATTTCCGAGCGCACTCACGCTAACAGAGCGGGTGTCAGGGCATGAAAAATGCAGTCGCGACGGTGGTGCAAAAGCGGCAGGCCGGCGCTGATGCGGCGCTGCAACATCGGCAGGGAGGCGCGGGCGGCAGGCGGCGCGGGACGACGCAATGCACCCGTCAATGCAACTGATTGCGAACTGCATATCGGGCACACAATCAAACGAAGTCATTTGTATCCACCTGAAATATTTGCGCATACTTATTTAAGCTTCTACTACGCTGCGCTTTGTGGGTATGTAGATTACAATAAATATATACCAGTTGTTAATACACGTGATAAGTATAGTATTTGTAGACAATAATTTGTCAATAAATACCTTTAACCCTTTACAACTTTTACTTTAAGCCGTTTGGCTTTATTATACAACGAGTCCAACAAATACTAAGAACTTACCAAATTGGGGCAATTTATTAAATAAACAAACAAAAGGAATTTACTTGTAAAGCAATAAAGTTTTGATTGCGAGTTCTAAAGTTAATCTAAAAGGTTCCCTTTAAGTCAATGCCCCTCGGTTAATTGAAGTAAACACCCTCAGTACTTAGTTCCCTTGTGTCGATTGCGCCTACACTCAGCCTTTTCATTTGCCATGTCAATAAAGCTGAACGCTTTATTGAATTTAGACAATCTCAACATATGATAGATGTATAAAGAACAGCAATCGTTGCATTATTTGCATAATAATATCCTTGTTGATTTTGAGGTAAAGGAGCAATGGAATTTTTTAAAGCTTCTTATGAAACTACATCTATTAGAATTTGTGTCTTGCGTGTTATGGCTGACGCTCACGCTAGACAATATTTTCGATATTCAATGCCAATATTAATAGCACAATGGAATCAGGCGGCTCTACGATAAACACTGATCGAGGGATTATTTTCTAACATTTCAAAGCTGCTACGTGACTTTTGTTGAGTTACGAGGTTAATGTAACGTTTTAGTCTTTCGTAATCGATCGATCTAACAAAAATAGCGCCAACGATGGTCTTTGCCGATCACCAATCGTTGGCAAAAAGTATCGGCACGTAATAAATCACCCCATCTGAAAACCGACGTCTAGAAAAGCTGCGACAGCTTTCACTATTTCCTCTGAATTTGCTTCCGAGTCGAAGTAATTTTAGTTGCTCTTGTGAGGCGTTCAATTCATTTCCTCTTAATTTGCTCGCGGGTTTCTTGTTTTCAACTTGCCAACTTCCTCGCATTTTCCGGGCCACTCAAGTTAAAAAATGATATGTCTTTTTACTTCATTCCATTTTCAAGAGCCCATTAGTATTTTCATTGGTCGGTCCGTGTGTGCTAAGTAAAGAGCGTATGAAGGGCATTATTTATAGTTGGACGAGTAAATGGCAATGAGGGTGGTTCGTATTTGCCTGCGGCATTACGCGCTGGAGATTAACCGCCTTAACGTAACGCTTAACTTGGCGGGACGGATTCAATTTTAAATCCATTGTCGACACATTTGAAACCCATTTGTACTTCAAAATAAATGAACTTTTTATTGGCAAACTTGAGGTGAAGCGATTTGGTCTGATTGATTTAGTTCGACGACGCACAATTTTATTTTTAAAAATTGCTTCCTACTCTATTTCGACTTCTTACGGAACTTTGAATTGTTTTGTTATTACCACTGTACACAAATAATTTGCTTTCAAACGATTCAAGTGCGATAAATATAAAAAGTTTCGTTCCTCAAACTTTGGTAACCGATATTGGTTTTAGTAAATAATGACTTCTATAGAAACGATTTTAAACTTTGGCATTTGAAGTTTCGTTGAACGAGGCCTACTTTCAATTTTGGATAGTTGGGCTATGGTGTACGGTTTCATTAGGTTAGGCTAACAATCACTTGAACTTTCTACTGCAGTCCGCAACAAATTGATTGTTGCGTTCTAGTCGGTGCAGTCATAAAAAATTTACACTCTATTCACTGGTCATTCAAGCAGAATTACTTCCAATTTTAGAAGCGCAAAATTGAAACAAACTTATATGAGGTTGCTCTTACCCTTAATTAGGCAGGTAATAATTAAAGTACGTTATCTAATTTTTTTGATGAAGGATGTATGTTTTTGAATGAGGTAATCTGCCTAAAAGTTCTTCGACTTTTAGATTGCATAACTTGCTTAATCTATGACATATATTTGGGTAATATTGACCTTGATATTTATATGACTGAGTAAAATGATGATGAAAATCAATAATAGAAAGGATAAAATTTAAGTAGAATGTGCGTTTTATATCGAAGCGAAATTCATACACAACGTATAAATAAATGAAGCAAAGTAGGTGCGCGTAAAATATTCAAATTGAATAAAAAAATAAAAAATTAAATAATCTTTTAAATAAGCTAAGAAAATTATTTGTATAGAAATTTGAATTCCTTACTCTGAATGGGACATCTGAATGCATTTACATCGATTGCCTCTCAAATACAATTTGTACAATTCTAAGGTTTTGTGCAATGCATAAGGTATATTACGTAATAGTCACGGCAAATGTTAAGTAATGATTGGCAATGTATATTATTTCGGTCTATTTCTCCAAACTAGGACTTCCTGTGACTAAATGAGAATCAATTGTAAGTAATTTGCTTTAGTTGTTACGTAAAGCCTTCTTAAGTACTCTACGGACTATGGATCAATAAGTTTTAAGTACTTGTGGAGATATTATTTATTATGTATGCTTTGCTATAGCTTCAATTCCTTTAGTTTTGTTAAAATATGGAAGGACTTAAAAACTTAGGATTACGACATACATAAGGTAAATCAAATTTAATAAGAACTGCTATTTAAAAAAAACGTAATATTCAAAATTCTTTTTCTGTAATAAAAATGTTCGGAGATTTCATAGATTAGAGTTCTCACAAGAGGTACTGATTTATTATATTTAAAATAGATTTTGTTAAATCGAAATTTACAACGTAAAGTAAGCACGGTTAAAGGTTGGTAAAAAGCCTGTGGAATTCTCTGTCTTACTAATAACGCGCGCACTCACTCATTGCCCTACACTAAGGAAACCCTGAAACGCGGGTGCCATGGACACACTAGACAACCACAAATTACACCCAAACTCACGAGAGAAATAAACGAAGGCCATACAAATATTTCTCCCGGCCCGGGAATTGAACCCGGGACCTCTGCGTGACAGTCCAGCATGGAAACCGTTCGGCCATCCACGGAGGCAGTTGAACTAAGTAGATCAGTTTTAAAACTTTAGTTTAATTCTACCTGTCTCTATACTGCTTTTTCTTTCGGCCATGGTTGTAGTTTGTGTGTATGATTGTATGTATTTTATATAACATTTGTTTATTTTATTTATATTAAAGTATATTACTTTAATGTAAGATTCGTGTATAAGAGTGTTTAATGTACCCACTACCTAATATTATTTTAAATTTTGGACTGTAATGTTATCCAAGACTTCCTTATATAAAAAAATTCATTCTGTAATAGGTTTTTTACCTGTAGCTACGAAATTAAAGAGGTTGATCTCTGAAATAGAAAACCTGGTTAAGAGCGTGTCGGAAACACCCATGATAGAATTTGTATTTCCACCATCAACCCATTTAATACGTCCCACTGCAGGCCACGGGTCTTCCCTCAGGCGAGAATTCAGGCCATAGTGCGCCACGCTTTTCCAATACGGGATGGAGACTTCACACGTTTTCCGAGGGCTGTGAACCTAGAACGTGCAGGTTTCACGATGTTTTCCTTCACCGAAAAGCTCATGGTAAACTTTAACCCATTTGCGCCCGCCGTGCCCAATCGAGGACACTACTTTGAGTACCCGTAATTTTTTTATATTACTATTAATACTCATTACAAAAGTGTATATGTAAAGTAAAATAGTGGATCTTAATTTTATTATTTAAAAAAATTGTTTAGAATTAAATAAAAGTGGTTTGACTGTTCCTTTTGTGGGGTTAACTTACGCACACGTGAAACGCTAAAGTTAGTTGTTTTTCCTGTATGTTATTACCAACAATTTATTTCTTTTTTTAGATATATTATTGAAATGTATTCGTATACTATAAAATAAAAATTATATAATTGAGTTAAATAGTGTTTTGACAACTTCAGACGGTGGCATATAACGGTGTCCCCAATTGGGGCCATTGGGCGCTTATGGGGTAGTTTATTAGTTTTTCATCTATAAGTAATTTTCAACGAAATAATGACACAACAGGTATTTGGCAGCCACAATTATTACTATGGGCTTCAGAAAGCTATTGAAGCTGTAATGGATGAGAGAGACCATGATGTGGAGATAGATTTAGGGGGCATTTCCCCTGGAACTGAGGGCGCTCACCAATGTAGAAGTACTATTCTTATGTAACAAGATCTAATAATCTACGGCAAACTGGTTATCGAACAACTGAAACTGTCTGCAAAGGAAAAACTAAGAAATATCTACTTGACCAGATTTGTAATACACATGTAGAGTAAAACCGTGCCAATTTTGACTATCGATTTTACCCAATCAACCAAATTCTGTTTTTTCCATGGCTTGACAATAGTATTTGCACGATGAGCTCTGATTATGATAATGTCCTTTCTCTGGTGAAAGTAAAAAGATAAAGCACTGTGAATAAACAGAAAGCTGACGTGGGTATCCTGCGTGATTTCAAACGTACCAGCAGGATAAATCAAGCTGACCAATCTTTTTGTATCGCACTGCCATTCGAGGCAAAAACTGGTGGTGTGTTTTGTTCCACTACAAGCTGCACCTAGCACTAGCTAATACATGGCGTTTACACCTCCTGACCAATAATACGAAGCTAGATCAGCTACATCAGTTAAATGGTTACATCACGTCACTATTGGAGAAACAAATACTCAAAGTTTACATCCAGCAGCTTCTTTGGTGCTAAATCTACAGAACATTGGTGTTGATCACTACGCTCAGAAGTTGGCTTAACAGTTACGATGTGCAAAAATAGCTGTTGAGCCACAAATAAGTGCGTTGGCAATATAAAAAATGCGTCAAGTCTTTGTGCACCGACAAATATTGTTACAAATTTTTTGACACCGCTTGAGCCCATTGTCCCCATTTGAGGACGGCATTTTTTTTCATACAAAATAAAATAAAATCTTTTTTTTCTTCATAATTTTCTCATAACTAGGCTATTTTGTAAAGGTTCATAATAAAATTTGACTATTTTTAACGCTAATTTGTATTTGGGCGTTAATGGGTTAAATTAAATTTCGCACATACATTCCGAGAAACTCAGAGGTGCTTGAGAGGAGATAACACAAGCCACTAAGCTCCCACGGTTTCATTGTATTTCCGCTTGGTCACATTCTGTTTCATCTTTATTTTATATGCAATAAGAGCAACTTTTACTTTATGATTATCACTAATTTCGGGCTTCTTACCACGGTATGACTTCTTTTTATTTTCCCGATGTTTCGGAACGGTTGCACGCCCCATGGTCACGGGTTGACTGGACGGCGGCAAATGACAGCTTTAAGAGCAGACATATCTGTCTACCCTCTTGCGCTGTCGACGACTACTACCTTCATCGCGATTTGTTGTGGCGTTACCGTTGTCACTCACTTTTTTTACACAAACCACACTCACGCGAAACTGAACTCGAGGTGTTTTTGTTCTTATTACTGTACGTACTAAGATCCAGATTCCATGCACTGGACAGTTTAAAACCATTAGTTTAAAATCTATATAACTTTTACTTTATTTTTAAAAATCTATGATATATTACCAATTTTAACAAATCAGTTCAAAGTTGGCGGGACGCCCTGAAAATGAATTTGACGGCGTATCTCTCGAGACTGGAATGTTTAATTTATTTTGGTCACCATGACCTTCTTTGCCATTTAGAAACACCTATCTAACGGCACCTCACTGAATAGGGCATTTTTTTGTGATATTATGTAACGGGACGAACAAATCGTGCTCCTGGTAGTATGTTAACGACACGCCTACCCATAACCTGGCAGTGATGCTCACATTACTGCTTAGCGGCAGAAATGGAAGCAGTAATTCCCTGGAAGAACTCTCACAAAAAGCTCTAACGCTACTAAAGTAAAAGTTGGGTAGATATAAATTGTGTTTTTTCTTCTGCTGGTTCTCTTTTACTTTACATGCGCCTATTGTCTCTCAATCGCAGTGACATCACAGATTGACATGAAGAAACTATAAAGGTTTAACTGTGTTCTACAGAACCGCAAAAGCATGATTTAAGATCAGTTCAAATCAAAGTTTTTGAAATCAATTTCAATCACTCGGCTCATGTCCACCTTTCAACTTTTGACATCCGTGCTGTGCGTTTTATACATGACATACTTTGTCATAATTGCTTGATTATTTCAATCTCGAATACATATTAAGATGATGGAAAGACAGGCCAATTACCTCTTCTAGGTTTCTGTGTTAATTTAATTGTGATTCACCAAAGCATATAAGTTAATGGCCGAAACTACCTTTGTAAGCTTCAAGCACGTTTAAATGCGCCTGTTGAAGTTATTATATTAATAGTGGTTAGAGAAAGTGAAATGTGAAATGTTTACTTTGATTTTATAGTTAACAAAAAACTAATTACTGTTGTTGATGGGCACTTCACGCCAATAGTTTTGATTTTGTTGTGTATTTTTTTTCGGTTTCTTTATATTAGTAGCAGTAGAGCTCCGTGTGAAAGAGTTCATCCAGGTAAATACTGCCACCTTACACATTTCTTCGCCCAAGCCGTAATAGCAGCAATACTGCGTTCCAGTTTTCGAGCATAAGAGTGCTGGTGAAATTATAGGCACGTGGCACTTGTCAACTTATATTTCTGGGTGAAAGGCGCAGCGGCAGTGTTCCTCAGGTTTTTTCTATTTAAGGTCTGGGTGGCGGTGCAACTGCTATGGACAGGCATGTCGCTTAGCACCAGGCGCACGACTTGTTCGTCCCGACACTTAGTATCATAAAAAAGTATTTAAAACAAATTCACGTTTGTCCGTATTCTCACCTGATGTAATGTGTAGATATGGGCGAGGATGGATATTTACCTAGAAGATGCCAGTCACTCTGACGTTGAAAATACCCAGGTTGTATAGTTTGGAAAATACGAAGTACGACAAAGCATTACACGTAAAACATTGGCTTCAAGTTAACCTATCAAGGTATTTGATGGGATTAATCACAATGTGATTAAATTAGTTACATAAAAATGGTTCCTGCAGTCATTAAAATTGTAGATGCAATCATTATGCTTCACTGGCTCAGAACATGTTACAAGGAAACAAGTTTTTTGATCACCTTAAACAACATCTTGTCTGATCTGTAAATCACGGAGTACACTTACTGTACAGTCGATGCCTTAAAATACCTGACCCCTTAAGCGTGAAACATACAGAGAACCTCCTGCGCCCACGCGTGGTGTTGTCGTTCATATAAATACACGGAACTACACCCGACGTGCTCCCGACCCGACACGCACCCGATCCGCACCCGCTGTCAGTGTGTTACACGCTTTAATCGGCTATTTGGTTGTGACCTTATTCGAAATTGTTATTCACTTCGGGAATATTTAAATAATTAATTAGAATTTTATTTGTGTCACGATTGTTAGTGTTTATTTTTGGAGGTTCATTTAATCACTTTTTCATAATGATGTGTAGTTAAATTTAATTTTATTATTATAATTTATTTAATATGTTTTATGTGTCTAATTATATTGTATTTAATTATTTTGTGATTCAATTTAACTTTTAATTTTAATTTATTTATTATTATTTAAAGTTAAATCTGGAAAAATAGTTTCATTTCCTATGTGTAACAATCGCGAAAACCTAAGAACTCTATATTTTAATTTTAATTTAATATGGACCCACTACCCACTTTATTTATTTCTTGCACGTAAATAAATTAAATTAAATTTTTAACATTGCAGCGCTCATGTTTGGTTCATAATCACAATATTTTAATAACTACAAATGTACAACATTATACGCAATAAAGAATTTGAATTTGAGTAGATCAGTGTGAAGAAAGATGTTAAACAAAGTTAACCTTTAACCCGTGCGCCGTAATATTCATTTTTTAAATTTGGTATAACTTCCTTATTGCATCATTATTGAACGACGTTATAAAAAACTTTTTAAGCCAATTTGATATTTAATCATTCATTACATAAATAAAAATTACAACTAAAAAGCTGGAATTCCTTTACATTTTTCCGTTAAATGGGTAAGAAGGGCCTCCGAACCGAAAGGTTGGGTAGGGGGTCAGGTATCTAAGGGCATCGATTGTGGGTATAAAGGCCGTTTTTGCCCGTTTAGAACAAAAATCTGCTTATTCGGGAATCTTCCCGCGGACTCAACACAAACGTCTACGTTCATTTGATACGCTTACGATTAGGCAAGAAGAAAACAATACGCTATGGAAGCCTACACTAAGCGAAAGCCAAATACATATATGCATTGATGGATTCTGACACGTTAATTCTTCTATTTCACGGGGCTCTCGTGTATTTTAGTACAGGTTGGTCCGCTACTAACCATTACAATTAGTTAAGCTTTTAACCGATGACGGAAATAGGAGGAGGGTGGGATTCTGATAGAATCTGTAGGTGTATCAGCGCACACTCCCCGAAATTTCTTTTAAATTGGTTTCGATTGGAATGCAACCAAATTTAATCATGGAAACTGCGATTCCAATGTTATGTCTGCTGTCTAGATACTCATCTGAATTTCAAATCTTTATAAAGGCTGACAATTTAGACTGAGACCCCACTAACGATTTTTACCGTCTATATTAACGTTGTGTTACATTTTAGGGAAGAAAAATTATTGACTAAATTGTAAAATCTCATTGGACTAAAATCAAAATAAAACTGTCACTAGACGTCTGGAATAGATTGATGGCATTGGTAACTGAAAAAAATAACAAAAGTAATACGTATCTACATTTTATACCTATTTTACGAGATCCAAAGTTACGACTGTGAGGATTATTGTTAACGAAATTGAAGCCAGTAACCGAGACCTCTTACCCGAATCTCGTAAAAGGTTATGGTCTACTCCTAACCATATCTCGGCTCGTTAACTTTTTAAAAACATGCTTACTTAGACGCGTTTGGGCACTGACTTGCTGACATTCTGCCACATGTCAGAACCATTTATTAGAAAAGCCATCATTTATATTTCGCAAGTACCATTTCAGAGTGCGATTTGCAAATATGATTTATGTGTTTCGTTGAAAATAAGTCTTTCATGGGAAAGTTGAGAATAGAATTTTCTAAAATTAATCATTGCATATCAAAAATGTATATAGGTATATGCCTAAGTATGCGATTGATATTTTATATTCTCACAATGTATATTAGTAGGTAAGTAAGTAAGTAAGTTTTTTTTTCTGAGTGTTCGATCTTTGTATTAATGATTACAACAAACTAGTGGAGTAATTTCACAAAAAATAATTGAATATCAATTCAATAAAAATTAAAATATAGTGATAGCGACATATCTCGCCAGGACTAGTAGCTGTAAAGGTACTAACTGGGTGATAAATGTTTCATAGATTTCTCATAGATGGCGCTACGACTAAAAAGTCGTTGAAAAACCAAATACAACGGCACGACGTAAGCACATAGAAAAATTCGTTGGGTCCGTTGGTTCGTTCCGTGGCTTAGTTGGTATAGCGTCTGGCACGATATGCAAGAAGACGTCGGTTCAAATCCGACCATCATCATCATCATTCAGCCATACGACGCCCACTGCTGGGCATAGGTCTCCCCCAACGATCTCCACGACGATCGGTCCTGCGCTGCCCGCATCCATCGGCTTCCCGCGACCTCCACCAGATCGTCGGTCCACCTGGTGGAGGGCCTATCCACTGAGCGTCGTCCGGTGCGCGGTCGCCATTGAAGAACCTTTCCGCCCCAACGGCCATCGGTTCTCCTAGCTATGTGCCCCGCCCACTGCCACTTCAGCTGAGCAATTCTTCGAGCTATGTCGGTTACCTTAGTTCTCCTACGGATTTCCTCATTTCTGATTCTATCACGCAGGGAAATACCGAGCATCGCTCTCTCCATTGCCCGCTGAGTGACCTTGAGCCTTCTTATGAGGTCCATAGTGAGGGACCACGTTTCTGATCCATATGTGATCACTGGCAACACACACTGGTCAAAAACTTTCGTCTTGAGACATTGAGGTAATTTGGACGCAAAGATTTTTTGGTGTTTCCCGAACGCTGCCCATTCGAGCTGGATTCGACGAGAGATCTCTTTCTCAAAGTTGGACTTACCTAACTGGACTGTCTGCCCCAGGTATACGTAATGGTCAACAAGTTCGAGTGTAATGCTCCCAATTTTAACTGGAGCGGGTACAACATGGACATTCGACATGATCTTCGTCTTGTCCATGTTCATCTTAAGACCCACTCTTTGGGAAACACTACTGAGATCTTCGAGCATTGTGTTCAGGTCTCCCAAGGTCTCAGCCATAAGAACTATATCATCGGCAAATCGAAGGTGTGTTAGGTACTCGCCATTGATGTTGATGCCAAGTCCTTTCCAGTCCAGAAGCTTGAAAATATCCTCCAACGCAGCAGTGAACATCTTTGGAGATATCACATCTCCCTGTCTCACGCCTCGTTGCAGTTGGATAGGATTAGAGCTCTGATGCTGTAATCGGACTGACATAGTGGCATTTTTGTATAAGTACCTTAACACCTCTATATACCTATAGTCTATTTGGCACCTTTGGAGAGACTGCAGCACCGCCCAGGTCTCGATCGAATCAAAGGCCTTCTCATAGTCCACAAACGCTAAGCAAAGTGGCCGGTTATACTCCTCGGTCTTCTGTATAACCTGCCGCAGCGTATGGATGTGGTCTATGGTACTAAAACCCTTTCGGAAACCGGCTTGTTCGGGAGGTTGGAAGTCGTCAAACCTGCGAGCGAGACGATTCGTGATAACTCTCGAAAACAACTTATAGATATGGCTCAGAAGCGAGATTGGCCGATAGTTCTTCAAGAGTGTTTTGTCACCCTTTTTGAAGAACAGTACGACCTCGCCTCTGCCCCATGCCTTCGGCGTTTGACCTTCGACGATGACAGAATTGAAAAGCTTCTGGAGGACTTTAAGTATCGGCTTGCCACCCGCTCTCAGAAGTTCTGTAGTGATTCCATCATCGCCCGCCGCTTTGTTGTTCTTGAGTTGTTTGAGAGTCACACTAATCTCATACAGGCTGATGTCCGGGATATCTTCGGTATAATCAAATCCGACCGGATGGAAGGAATTTTTTCTGAGTGTTCGGTCTTTGTATTAATGATTACAACAAACTAGTGGAGTAATTTCACAAAAAATAATTGAATATCAATTCAATAAAAATTTAAAGGTAAGTAAGTAATTGTAATGAAAATATAGCATTCAAATTTGGCGCTTAATATTCATTATGACCATAGGTTATCTGGAAAAATGCGTTATTTATACTAAACTGTCATCAGCAGTTAAATTTGACGCTATGTCTTCATTATGACCGTAGGTTATTTAGGAAAATGCGTTTTTCATATAAAACTGTCATCACCATCAATTTAGTATGAAAAACGTATAACTCTAACTTTATTTGTTATATGGAAAAGTAGACAGTTTCAGGTTTTCCATATCCAAACTAATATTATATTGAATGTGAAAGTCAACAGACAAATGTCTGTTACGTTTTCACGCTTAGGCCGCAGATCTAAATTTGATGAATTTTGGTGTAGAGATAGATGGGACCTAGGAGAAGGATATGGATTACTTTTTGTCACAAAAATAAATCTTAAATGAGTTGAAATAGCAGATAGAAGTTTGTAGAGAGAACCAATAATTTCTCATGTAAGTAGTACAGTAGGCTCCCCGTAGTATTTATTCTATGCAGACAAAGTCGCGGGTACCAGTTAAGAACAAATTAAATTACTTTAAATTGCTGTCCTGTAATATATTCCAAATGCATCTTAGACGTTCTATCTTTTCAGCGTCGAATTACATTTGCTTGGACCAAAAGCATCTAATTATATTTAGTCCATTTTGATGTACAATGCGCGTTTACTGCTTGTTCCATTGTAATTTGCTGGGTCATAGGGGGATATATAAGATTTCTACATGCCGTGGTATTATAATAACACTATCTAATATAAAAAACGCCATTTAACAATACCTCCCAAACGAAGCAATTAAAGAACATCTGTTTCCAATTAATCATTAACTCGTATTCCTCGTTCATTCGGATTCATACTGTTTAATAGAAATGGAAACGCAATAATCTCTATTGCCAAATACAGAAGCCGAGGAGCGATCTATGGATTGTGTAGCGAACAATATCTGTAATTATTTTGACAGCCATCCGTTCTGCGTAATAAGTACTATACACTCGTGCGCAACGTGTAACTCTATGTAACGTCAGTTTATTCGATGCTATCTTCACAGCATGAAAAAAATTTGATGTTATTATTGCAGTTTCTTTTTATCTTATGTTTTATCGTATTAGGAAATGGACGGATTTCTTAGGAATTGACATTAACTAGCTTACATCATTGTTGCAAGTGTTTTTTACGCTGGTATGAAACTACGTTATTTTTGCAATATTTGGAACCCATGTTATGTTCATCTTATTTAATTTTAAGACCATAGTTACTAGACCAAGTTTAAGAATGTAAATACTAGAGTTCACGTTGGTAGGCTAAGTGGCAGTCAAACTTTAAGTCTGTTTACATTACTTACCTGCTAATTCAAATTGAAACGTCATGATTTTCATCTACTTCTCTTTAACTAATTAATGCAAAACACACAAATATGGCATAAAAATGACAAACTTAAACTCAAATGTATTTTTTTCTGCTCCTGTACTTTATTTAATCTGTCAATTATAATTTCATAAACCACCTTAGACTATTTTTCCATCCTCTAAGTAAACCACATTACAAAGGCGCTCTTTTTAGTTCTGTACTAAAATTCTATTGTCTAGGTTAGGTACTCGCTACTGAAAAGTTTCTTTTTAGTTCTGTGTACACAAAAAAAGCGTTCCTGAACAGAAAACGTCACTATATGTATTTGTCAAATTATTAAAATTAAAATTCTTTTATTAAATAATTTAATCTCAAAATGTTACATAACAGGTACAAAGGCATAGCTATTTGGCAAAAAAGAACTATTTAGAAACAATATAAAATATCCGAATCCATGACGCCACTCAAACGTTCTTCTGCCTCCTGATTGGTTAAAATATGAAAGGTGTACTTGGCCAATCACGGACACTTCTATTCTCTTTGGTTTTTTGTTTTGTAGCGTTAGTTTGGCTGTTGTTGAGTAAATATTGGTTGTGTTTCATTATTAATTTACTCGTTTAAAAAGTATTGTATGCAATCATTACATAAATTAGGTCTGAAAATCTCGTACCTCTTATTTAGGCCACTCGACAAAGCCTCGTAAACGCGGTACCTACTTTAAGAGCCTGCATTACGCAACAATTGCGTAAAATACAATTTTTCATAGGTGTCACATTGATTAAAGGATATTCCTTCGAGAATAATAATAATAATTTTTATTTCTCTCACAGCAAATAAATACAAACTTAAGGTACAAAGTTAACAAATTCTAAATTGTGAGAGACAGGGGCCTAAACTAGGGTACCCCTTTGTCTTAGGTGTCCTGGTCCCCCCTCTTGATTGAGCAGCTTTTTACCCTACTTAAGTTATAGTAGCTTACATTACTAAACATCAATAATCACTTAGAAATTACTCTTTGAACACTTCTTTTTTCCAAAATAGGCGCCTTGTCGTCGAGTTGCGGACACCAGCCCGTTACACCAAGTACCAAGTACCAAGTTTTCCAAAAATATTGACATAATATTAATAATAGTTTAAACAAGTATTATAAAGGTTTATATCGACATTTATACAAGAATGAGTAAGAATCTCCAGGGGTTGCTATTTATAAATAAACATTTGTACGCGTTCATCGTTTATAATTAGAAAAGATAGGTACAAGAGGTACTCCACTTTGTATATTCACTGATTACTTGACAAATCAAACAAGCAAACAGTGAAATACGATAACCACATCAGTGAGTGCGAAGAGGTTTCATATGGCGTGCCCCAAGGTAGCGTTCTTGGTTATACGCTTTTTCTTATATATTAAAATGACCTATGTGATATACAGATCAAGAACGGCAATATATCTAATGCTGATAATATGGCCATTGTATTCACTAATAATTTTTGGGATGCTCTGAAGTCTAAAGTGAACCGGGGACCGGAGCGTGTAAACAGATGGTTAAGTAACAATTCTCTTACGTTCAATACTAATAAAACACACTACATCTGTTTTAGTCCAACTAATGACACTTAACCCAAAAATAATTTAGACTTAAAGATTCACAATTGCAAAACCACAGGTAACACAAGAAACTGCACATTCTATCATCAAAGTTGCACAATTAAAATATTTGGGAATTTTTGTGGACCTTTGTGGTGTGTGATGCGGATTTGTGTGATCTCTCTTGGTATCTACACCTAGAACATGTCATTAAAAGAGTAAGAAAATGAATTGGATCTTTAAAACACTAAGATATGTAGTGCCAGGATCTGTAGCTAGGCCGCAGGTCTCGTCTAGGGATGTACTTAAGGAAATATACGTGAGTTTGGTTCAATCTGTATTGATTTATTGTATTCCTGTATGGGGTGGAGCTGCTAAAACTCGTTTCCTTGAGATTTTGTTTTTTTGAGGTTTACCACTAGCAGCTTGTGTCAACTATCAAATTGTAATTGTCTAAACATAAACATCACTCAAACTATACTCGGACAACATAGGTCTCTAAAATATGATCTAAATATTCCGATATTATATAATAATCTAAGAGGAGAAAGAAACCCATTGTGGTACAAGTACCTAAAGTAAATACAACATTTGCAAACAGACAATTCAACAAGCGATCGGCACATCTGTATAATTTAATTAATAAAAATTAGAAATATACGCCAACATTTATAGAGACTGCAAGAAAGTCATCTCACAATGGCTACAGTCCAAATCGGCAAGAAGAACACCGAAGATCTACTGCAACACTTGCTTTAAAAACAAATAAATAAACACATTGACAAATAAATAACCGACAAATAAATAAATTGATTGATTGATTGATTGAAACACTACTCTCTTCGCCTATGGCAACAGGTTAAAAACATACATACATACATATACACACACACACACACACACACACGCGCGTGAGCGCACAAGCGCACACGCGCACGCACGCGCGCACGCGCACTCATACGTTTTACAACTAAAATTAAATTTAAAAATTAGAAATTAGGAAAGATTGTTTGGAAATATAAACATTACATTGAAATTCAACACAAAATTATTGTAAGTTAAAGTGTATGTATGTATATATGTGCATTTATATAGCTATGGAAGAACGGTTCCTTTTGACACAGACTTGATAAGCTCCACTGTTATTAATTGTATTACTGAAATAAAGATATATTATTATTATATCTATTTCAAATATAGATCGAAGTGACCTGCAAGAGCCAAGCAGGTGGCTACCAAGAATTTTTGTCATCCAAGTACGCAGAAGCTATGAAAAAGAACCTATGTGTATAGTTGCATAACCTTTAGTATAAAGTTTTTGTTTCGCCTTAGTTTTAAACCTCCTAAATGGCAAATTTTAAATATCCATCAGAATCTTATTACAAAAGCGTATACATTGCCCTTAAATAAATTTGTGATTTTGTGGAGACGACAAGATATAATTATAGTAATATACAGATATTTCAATGTTTAGGAAATTTTCGTTTCTCTTTCTTTTTTCTATACAGTTGTCTTATTCGAGCAAACAGAACAAATTCGTGGCTACAAAAAGGTTCTTGTTTAATTTCATGATGAGCATGAGTATCTAAATCAAATATCAACAATACAGATGCTACAAATCAGCAACCCATAGTACAATAGTCGATGTCCTCAGTGGGGCAGACGGCAATTCAATCAGACGTAATGTCAGGTTATGCAAAACGTCGGAAATGTCAGGCGTTGATCACGCAGACTTGATTTAAAAACACTTGCGCAAGTGTTCGCACCTTCCAATCTGTATCGTTTATGCATCATCAATCATTACGATACAGCGTTCAAGGTCTGATGAACGTTTTTAGGAGTGAAAAACGTGTGAATTGGAATTGGTTTCAATTGTTTTGTTTCGTACTTAAGTAGTTGTTTTATATTTACTTATTTAAAATGCAATTAACTTAGAAATATGTTTAGAAATTCTATATATTGTTTATAGAAGTACAAGACGGGCTATTTACACACGGCACCTTATCAACAGCGGCACCGCGGCCCAGGTGTAGACGCCCTTACATTTGTATACAAACTCAAACACCACTGTCGCGGCGGCATTACTTGATATGGCGGCGCGGCGGCGGCGGCGATTGTTGTCGCAATTCACTATTAATGTACGATTTAGTAGATGACGCCGTATGAGATGCATTTGCACCACTGCTGGTGCTGCGGTATAACGCCGTAACTCTTGCGGCGCCGCACAACACAAAAAACGCCGCCGTCGCGGCGCCATGAGTAGTCAGCCATAAGCTACAGTTACAATCGAAGCGCTTACGTGCCAGTTACTAAAACTACTTGGCGATGATGTGGAAGACAATAATAATAATAAGTTATTTAAAAAGAAAATACAAGATATTATTATATTTTCAGCAATTTGAAAGATGTAAGGTTGTACAATTTCGATTGAAACCATCATAACGTATACTAAGTTCGAGACCTGTATTAATACGGTTCGCAGTAAAGTTCTTTTTGAAAGACTTCATCCAGGAAGGTACTGCCACCTTACCTATTTCTGCCGCCAAGCAGTAATGTAAGCATTACTGTGTTCCGGTTTGGAGGGTATGAAATTACAAGCACATGGGACTTCATCAACTTATGTGTCATGGTGAGTGGCGCAAAGGCAGTGCCCCTCAGATGTGTGTGGTGTTGTGTGTGTGTGTGTGTGTGTGTGTGTGTGTGTGTGTGTGTGTGTGTGCGCGCGCGCGCGTGTGTGGTGTTGTGTGTGTGTGTGTGTGTGTGTGTGTGTGTGTGTGTGTGTTGTTGTGTGTGTGTGTGTGTGTGTGTATGTGTGGCATGTGTGTGTGTGGTGTGTGCGTGTGGGTATGTGTGTGTATGTGTGTGTGTATGTGTGTGTGTGTGTGGTGTGTGTGTGTATGTGTATGTGCGTGCGTGCGTGCGTGCGTGCGTGCGTGCGTGCGTGTGTGCTTGCGTGCGTGCGTGCGTGCGTGCGTGCATGCGAGCGTGTATGCGTGCGAGCGTGCGTGCGTGCGTGCGTGCGTGTAATGGTGCGATCTTAATCTCTTTCAACTTGTCTTTTAATATAGAACTAGCGGCGTGAAAATCATGCACGCGTGCGTGCGATGATTTTCACGCACGCGTGCGTGCTTTCATGCGTGCGTGAGTGCGTTCGTGCGAGCGTGCGTGCGTGCGTGTGTGCGTGCGTGCGTGTAATGGTGCGATCTTAATCTCTTTCAACTTGTCTTTTAATATAGAACTAGCGGCGTGAAAATCATCGAAGTAACCTTTAATAAAGGTCGTGGCGCCAGCATTTTTGTTATGTTGTTAGTAACTAGTGTTTGACAACTTTCAATTTGATACTGTCACTTCCACACCCAAAATAGACGCCTTGACGTCGAGTTGCGGACACCAGCCCGTTACACCAAGTACCAAGTACCAAGTAAGTACTGTCACTTGATTTTATTGCTATATTACAGTTATGTTGGTAAATCTATACTATAGAAATTACTCTTGAACGTTCCCTAGTTAACAAAGCAATAGTCAGTATTCTGCAGAGTCAGCATTGAATCATTTTGAAAAATTTAAAAACAGATTTCTCATACATGGCGCTGATCCTGCGCTGATGACAACAAGCACATAGAAAAATTCGTGAGGTCCGCTGGTTCGTTCCGTGGTTTAGATGGCATAGCGTCTGGCATGGTTTGCTAGGAGATGTCGGTTCGAATCCGACCGGAATGAAGGAGTTTTTCTAAGTGTTCGATCTTTGTATTAATAATTAAAAACGAATATTTCAAAATATCTACTTTTATAGAGTTCTGAGGTTTTCGCGATTGTTACACGTTGGAAATAAAACTAGTTTTGTCGGATCTAATTGGGGATATTTGTTTTTTTTTATTTTGGGCCGTTTTCAGGTCTTATGGTCATGGCTGACTGAGATGGTAATCAGCCAGTCAACCAGCTATATGTAATGAAAGCTTCACGAAACATTTTCGTAACTGTAGTGAAAACCAGAGTGGTTTGCATTAATATTAGACATAATTCGTTGATGGCTTAATTATTTCAGTCAGTCGTGACTACGGGACCTGCAGACCTTGTTTAAAAAAACAAATATACGTTCTATCCGAAACAATAGTCTCATTTCCAAAACCCCAGCTGCTGGTTTACGAAAAAAAAAACACAGAAATAATACAAAAATCTTCTATTATAATTAATTCTTTAAAAAAAAGATCTCAAAAGCTAGTGGAATTACATCTATTTGCCAAGTTTTACTGAAATCGGTTAATGGAAAGTGGATGAAATCCAATAAACCTGATTCATTGGCCACCTTTAAAGGTAGACTATCATCTTCAAATTTGAATGGGACCACTGCTGAGGTATCCTCTTTCCAACAAAAAAGAATCATCGAAATAGGTTGGAATATGTCGGAGTAATCCATTAACATACACACAAAAAATATACAGTCGAATTGCAAACCTCCTCCTTTTTCGGTTAACAAGTGGCAAGAGAAGCAGTCGTAACCTAATGGTTTGATTTTTTAAATGACCTTTTGTTTTCAAAAATGAACATAAGGTCTCGAATTTACAAAGTACTTATTGTTAATCTATATGCTTCTCTGAGTTATTATGGCCACGCTAAGCAACGTCTGATGCACTAAGTGGGAATGCCCCCTTATTGACGCGAAATCTTTTGGAGCCATTTCACTTCAAACGGTCACGTTATTCAGTGTTTGTTTATTTTACACTTAACATTTTTACGTGAAATCCATGTCTCGCTGCTTACCGAAACTTGATGATTATCCGGTTCTGTACAATGACAAAAATCAATAGTGCATTAATGTGGGTATACAACTTAAAGAATGAGCAACTGTTAGCACGATAACAAAAAGACCGGTCAAGAATTAGACATACTTCAATATGAAGTACTTACACTCACGATCATTAAATCCCCAGAAACTCTTGTTGAATTTTTTAACTCATCATCATCATCATCAAACTATTTATACGTCCCGCTGCTGGGCACGGACCTCCTTGTCAGGCGAGAGCTTTATGCGGGATGGGGACTTCACACGTTTTCCGAGGGTTTTCGACAAGCAGATTTCATCATGATGTTGACCGAAAAGCTTGTGATAAATTCTAATTAAATTTCACACATAAATTCCGAGTAACTCAGTGGTTTTTCATGTCTCCGGATGACGGGCGTGTGACGGGAAAGTGGCAGTGTCCCTCAGGTTTGAGTGACACTGCAACTGCTCTAGACATGCCTGTCGCTTACCACAAGGCGCACGACTTGGTCGCCCCGTCACTTGTTATCATAAAAAATACAAATAAAAAAGTTCCATGATCACGGCTGAATGAGATAGTGAAGTCATCAACCTGAAACAAAATGAAAAAAATAAGTATAAGTGATTTATGTCCGAAAAATATAGTTTCTTTTCTATTGTGTACCAATCGCAAAAACCTAAGAACTCGACAAGAAGTATTTATTAAGTTAGGAAGATATTTCATAATTTAAATAAATATTATACATAAACCTAACTATATTAGTGTGTTTATTTTTTTATTGGGGCAGTACGACGAAATCTGTAACAAAAGAAGATACAGGGAACCTGTCTTACGAACCATTACTAAGTCTTTTTTTGTGAAAATAATTTTGGCATAGTAAATTTTTTAGTCAAGCGTGAATTGCCCATAAAAATAAATAAAATTCTTTTTTTTGTTAGTGCTGATCGACTCAGTGTCTTAGAATAAAGAACTTCATTGAATTAGAGAAGAAAATCGGAATAGCAAAATTTGGTCAAATTTAATAAAATGTTTTTGACACAAAATGAATAAAATTGAGTATTTTTGAAATGCTGATTGACTTATTTTCTTAATTTCAAAAAACTTTCAAAAAAAATTTCCTATTAAACTCACTATGTAAATATGCATTGGACTGTAAACATAGGAATATTAAGACAAAATTAACATTTCATAATCATTAAAATGAAGTTACATTGTTTTTGTGAAATTTTAGAAACAAGTTTAAAATAGGTGGACATTGTTAGCAATTATTACACCGGCTATGTTAATTGCTACTGAAGCCTATATAATGAAGCAGATTAAGTTGGTAACCCTTGCTGAGCGGCTGCGGTTCTGTTCAGTACGAATTAGCAAATAATTTCTTTAATTAAAATGCAACACCCCATCATCCTTACTAATTAAAAATGTAATAAATCTGACGCAGAAAAGAGAATAACATTAATATAAATAGATCGGTAGTAATTCTCATTCTTTTTTATTTAAGAGCAAGAAAGATTCTTGTCGGTGGCGTAATCGCCAATTGTCTTTGTTCAGCAACCTTAGTTTGATTTCCTGTTACGACACGACATTAGCTTTTTCACCTACCTGATCTTAATAATTTAGTCTTAGTCTTCCTCCGCCTCTCTTTCCCTAGATCTTCCCTTCTGTAACGTTTCTAAGAAAACTATCGTCACGTATCAGATGCCCAAACATCTTACCCCATCCTTTCTCTATTCGTCTTCTTCTTCTTATCATATCGATGGCACACCTCGTGGCGAAAGAATTTGCCAAACATCTGTCCAAACATTTTACCCCTTCCGTTCTCTATTCGTCTTCTTCTTCTTATCTTATTGATGGCACACCTCGTGGCGAAGGTTTATCTATCAGCATTAGGTGCTAGGTCTCGTTTGCAGATTTATATAATACTTGTAATACAAATATTTCGATAAAACGAACAGGTTTTATAATAATACAATGTGCCAAAGAACCGCACCAATTACTTTGTGCCTAATTATGGAATTCTCAGAGCTATGATTACTAAACCAACGGAATTCATTGGAAAAGTTTGTTTCCCAAATTGGTCCTACCTGGAATCGACACCAGAACCTCCTAACTAGCACCCAAATTGCTGACCGCTGGGCCACCGCTTTATTCCAATCCTGCATACATAACTTACCTATAGGCAAACTATTATACCAATTAGGTTCAATTTTTGAATAGTCTATAGACGACTCTACTTACTACTACTTTATACGTACTGATAGTTGCATACAATAAAATTATAACACCTTTCATCCCTCGGAGAAATAAGTGATTATATACTCAGTTTTCAATATCCTGACATAGCCACTTTTTCGCTCGCCCCGATAGATGCTCGTATATTGCTAAAAATGTATTTGTATTGTATTATATACAAGTCCTTTTATGTCGAAACTCACTCAAAGGATGAAATCATTGTTATATAAGTACTAACATAGGTTAAGAGTTACTAACGCAATTGAGGATCTAACAAGTTGTCTGAATTATAAATAAATAAACAGCGGTCTTCTTAAAAGAATCAGTCATTTCGTTCTGAACACAAAACATAGGAACATTAGTGTTGACTGATTTGATACAAATTTTACTTGCGTATTTTGGTCAATTTTGATGCCGCGTGTCAGGACGGTCGGGAAAAAAATTAAGTAGTTTGAGTTGTCCGTGTCGTACGGGTAATAAAAATTCTTCAAGTTCTTAAAACCGCAAACACAGTATTAGCTCGAGGTAATAATTCCGTAATTAACCGACTTTTTTATATTTCTCCTCCTCCTGTACGTCTCTTTCTCGTGTTCGTATTTTAGTACCTACGCTCTCCCAGATAGTCATATCCAACTAGGAATACAGTAAAGAAAAAAAAGAAAAAGCAATGAAGCGAAACTAGTCTTTGAGAAAAAAATTGTTTAATATTACATACTATTTCGTTTCCTCGCAGTCGAAAGTGAAAGGCAGTGTTCAATTTGGCTGTTAAATATTCTATTTAGACGACTACATCGTGTTAAATAGATCTTTTATACTCTTATTGAATATTTGACTACATGAATTATTTATTTTTACCACCAACGTACTTGTACTACTTAAGGCGAGTCACCGGAAGATAAACTAGTTTGACAGATCAAATGGGTAGGTTAGGTATTTACTATTAAATAAAGGTCTTATTAAAAATATAATATACACCTAAGGAAAGGATTGTGTCTAAAAAATATGCTAATGTACCTATTACACGATAGGTTATACTTTATCAGATCATATAAAATCCTGAGAACAGGCTAAAATTAAGTCTAAAATGAATTATTTAAGAACAAAATATCTAACTTTGTACATAATTTTTATATGGAGATATTTCTTTAAATACTACAGAGAACCTGCTAATTTTTTACTTTCAACTGAAACCATAGTCATAGTCATTAAATTTACATTTATCCCAAAATTTGCAAATTGCCCAGCGGTTTATGGACAAACCGCGACGCCCGTCAGTCGGAATCGGGCGCTTATCGACGTCGGATCTGTGTCAAAATTTCTCTGCCTGTTATTATTTTTAACCGACTTCCAAAAAAGCAGGAGTTCTCAATTTGACTGAATTTTTTGTACTTATATATATATATATGTATATGTATGCAATATTTCATGTGTGAACCGATTTTGATGATTGTTTTTTGTTGGAAAGAGGGTACGTCATTCATTAGTGGTCCCATTTCAATTTGGAGAAAATATTCCAGCTCTAAGGGTGGCATACTAGGGGACGAATGACTTTTGAGGTCAGTTTTTTTAGTACTCTGTACTGAGATTATACTCATATTAATTTACAGGGCGCCGATTGCGTGACGCGAGAGGCGACCCCCCAAACCTCACCTCTTAAAATCTAACGCTTAAGGCTCGCATTGAAATGCCTCGCCTTAAGCGTTAGCATATTTATAGCACATTCGTATTAAACCGTTTAAGCAAGCATTTTCGTACATCGTTATTTTATGCATGACATCCCGATTCCCTAACTGAACTCCCGGAAGGATACCATCTAAAAACCCTGTCACACGCAGCATATATTTTGTTACATAAACGCGGAAAGGCTTTTTGTCGATAGAAACTCGTAACTTTCAGAGTTTTAGTGCATAACTGCTTTAGTAAAAATAGAAGTGCCTTATGACGACAGCATTATCTGCATAGATCTGTGTCTTTCTTTCTTCAATTGTTTTTGTTGTAAATTTAAGTCTAGGTTACCAAGCAACGGCACTTGCTTTACTTAAACTTAAACCACTTAGTAAATAAAGAAAGTAGTATAGTATACAGCGTTTACGGCTATTTTTAAGGAGTTTGTCGATAACTTCCGGCAAACAAATGGTCATGTACCAATCACTATTCACGGTACAACGATTCTCCAAAGCAACAGTAGTCCGTGTCCAGTTTTATTAAAGATCTTTTTTTATATTATAGCAATCATCCGCTTAGAGGCACTTTGCACGCACGCCACATAGGTTGGTTTCGGCTCATCTCGAAAGACCCATACGCTCGATTGCTGCTTTGTTTAGGGATCATAACTATAAATCCATGTTTCGTCACCTGTTACCCACACCAAATTTGATGCCCCTTCATTGAATCTGGTAAGCATGGCATTACACCAAGTGACGCGATCCGTTTTTTGAGCCTCAGTCAAACATACGGCGCACAGCATCGATGTTTTTGTTGTTCACAGCAGTCGATGGGCGACCATCACGAAATTCGTCACTGAGATTCACACGACCGTGTTTTGAATCTGCAAACCAGCTATAAATAAATAGTCGTCTTGCATGGTGCTTCATCGCCAAAAGCAGTTTGAAGCCGAGCGAAGCTCCGCTTAACTGTTAGGTTACACTTAAAGTCGTAGAAAATCATACTACGAAAATTTTCACGAGTTAAATCCATGGTGATGTAAACAACCAATTTCCAAAATGACGCCACAATGTAAAAACAAGTGACAGTCAGATGAAACAAACTGTATTCTACAGCCAAAGAGTTCCATTTTACCAATAATTTTATTTTGAAATCATGCTTTTTATAAAATGAGCGAATGGATTCGAATATAAATGATTATTAATTTTCTTAAAATTCATAATGTTAAGCACTCTGTATTTTTTATATAATAATAATACCTGTATAATTTAAGTTTGTATGTCTTACGGAAGAAAAAAAACAATGGAAGTGCCTTAAGTCTCAATTACTATCAAAACCATAGGTTAACATCTATGATCAGAACCGATGTCGCCAAAACTCCAACAAAATCTTGATATTGATTAGTCGTAGTTTCAAATTTAAAAGAAATAACAAATTCTGGATTGTTAATATAATTTAGACTTTACCCTGTTGGCATATCGTAGAAAGTTCAATATCATCAATACCTATTAATTATTCCAAGTTCGACGTTTTGATATTACATTTCAAAACGTCGAAATTTCAGTCAATGTGCTGCCATCTAGCGGTTCATTGCTGATTGACGACTAATTGGAGTTATTAATTCATAGTTCTCCAAACAAAGCGACCATATGAACTACCTCCGTGGCCGAACGGTTACCATGCCGGACTGCCACGGAGAGGTCCCAGGTTCGATTCCCGGGCCGGGAGAAGTATTTGTATGGCCTACATTTATTTTTCTCGTGAGTTTGGGTGTAATTTGTGGTTGTCTATGGCACCCGCGAGACAGGGTTTCCCTAGTGCGGGGCTATGTTGAGTGTGTACGTTATTATATCGCAGGGGTATAAGCTTTACTTTCGTTTCTTGTAGCAAAATATATTAAAATAAGACTCCGATGATATGAAATACCACAACGGGTAATATTTTTGGTGCGGTTATCATTTTTGTACTCCAAAACAGCACAGTAAGGAATTTTTCTAGGATTTTAGAGAATTTGCACGAAACAGTGACACATACCACACCGTACAAAGCGAAAATGGCGAACTTATCTCAGATAGGGTGGATAGGTCTTTCGAGTAGAACTAGTAGTAGGGTAGGACACTAACTAACCAGTCGTACTGTATTTACATATATTTCTGTGGTATTACCTGTAATTTGACTAATGACTAGAATAATGTAAGGTAATACCTATAGGCAATGTATGGTGTTGTCTTGCTGAGTAAATATTTTTACTGTGACTTTAACTTCTGTAATGAGTGGAACAAGTCATTTGTCGCCACTCTAATTTTCTTTACTTGTGTGCTATTTGTTAGCTAGTAAAGAGCAGTCTGACTATATTGTAACACACCTAGTCGTGCCTTAATATAGGAACAGTATCTTCGTATTCTTGTAGATAGTTTTAACGTTTCCGCATAGATAGCACTGTTCCGGCTGGTAACTAATTCAGGTGGTTAACGCTTGCAACAAACTATGTATTTGCCTTTCATTACAATTACTAACAGCAATTCAAATGTAGCGAAGCACATTATTAGGTATAAATTTCGCGTTCATAATGAATTCGCGTATTGTCCGGTATATACATAATAGGGATAGTTATGCTCCTGTAGCGTTTTGCATTTACATAAAGTTGTTACTATTCACCATGACAGTCTGCTAACAAAATTGCTACCCTGACTTTTGTGATTATGTGCCATGGGTCCACTATACCGTACAATAAAAAAGGCTACAAAATATTAGCAGGAAACAGAATTTGAAAAATCTTTATTAATTTATACAATTTGGAAAAGAAAGTATAAAAAAGTTATTGGTTTTTTTTTTTTCATATAGGACCTAATATCAAATGACGGGATGAACAAGTCGTGCACCTGATTGTAAGCTACACGCCTGTCTATAACATTTTTGAAGTGTCACTCAGAGCTTTAAGTCGCAAAGATCTGAGGGGCACTGCCTTTGTGCCCGTCACCCTGAGACATAAGTCCCATGTACCTGTAATTCCACTAGCACCCTTACCCTTCAAAACCAGAACACAGTAATTCTGATATTACTGTTTGGCGGCAGAAATAGGTAAGGTGGCAGTTCTTCCCTGGACGAACTCTTTCACAAGCAACTCTACTGCTACAAAAACGACTGTTATAGCTTTGTGACAGCGATTATCTTAATGTTTTTTTTCCTCCATTTTGAAACGCTGTATATAACGCAATAAGTGTCTTTCACAAAGACATGTTGGTTTGGCAACCTTGTTATATTTGTCGGCCAAAATATTGCCTGAATATTCTAGCCATGGATTTTTAAGATTTCTAATCATAATGAGCTCGAACTGAACGATTACCATGCTGGACGGCCACGCAGAGGTCCCGGACTCGATTCCCGAGCCGGGAGAAATATTTATATGGCCTACCATTGACTTACAATTATATGGCCTACATTTATTTCTCTCGTGAGTTTGGGTGTAATTTGTGGTTGTCTATTATGTGACATTCACCCATGATACGAGATTTCTCCTATGCGGGGCTCTGAGTGTGTGCGCGTTATTATTATTATGTTATTATTATTTATACGTCCCACTTCTGGGCACGGATCTCCTCTAAAGCGAGAGCTTTTCGTCTCTTCTAGGGCGAGGATTGTCCGCCACGCTAGCCCAACGCGGGTTGGGGACTTGCCCACGTTTTCCAAATATATACTCTCACAAATTAAATAATATTTTGCTGAAAGGTCGTAAATGGTTTGGATTTCCTCAATAAAATAGATTGTTTTCCATGACATATAAAGAATAGATAAGTCTCATATACTGTAATGGCTTATTGGAGAATTTGATTGCGTACTACACTAAACATTGTAAGTTCAAAAAGTTGCTTAATTCCTTCAACTTGTAATTGTTTCCCAAGTCTCCGACACTGTCGATAGTTAAATAAATTTTCTATCAATTTATCTAATCTCGGCACTTGCATCGGCAGGAGCGGGTTCCAATCCAGTTTTTCTAGCAGTCGGGAATGCAGTTGAACACACCTGCCGAGCCGCAACCAGCGCCTTGAGAATAAATTCTAATCGATAACAAATCAAGCCACAATGCTAGATGGCGGCTGTTTATTATTTCCGTTCAAAGTTACTGCCTTTTAGTTTGTAATATTGTAATTGTGGAACTGTGAGGAACTAACTGAACTTGTAAATTACGCAATTATTCGAACAGAGAGCAAACAATAACGAACTTTACTGTATTAGGGTGTGACATAAATTTACGGCACGTTCCTTTGGTGCATATATTATATAGTTTTCTATTTGTTTGTCGATTTTTTGAAACACGAGAATCAAATCATTCAACATTTACAATTTTCATGGCACTATATTAAAAAAAATGTAATTGCTAAACACTTATATTATGTTTTTACTACTCAACAAAACATAAGAAATAAAATGAAATAAAAGTTACCGGGTTAATGAGATGGTTCATAAATCTTTCACTAGGTGTCGCTTACGGCGTTGCATGCCTAAACAACTCAATACAAAGATTATATAACAGATATAACAGAAATTATATAACAGAAAAATTTCGCCGACCTGCTGATTCAAGCAGTGTAGCTTAGTTGACAGAGCGACGCTACGGTACAGCGTGGTCGTAGGGTCCAAGACCTGCAGGGTCGAAGGATTTTTCTTTGTGTTCGATCTTTATATTAATAATTATAACAAACTAGTGGAGTTATTTCACAAAAAATATATGAATGTCACGGTGGTAAAACATCGTCAATTTTATTTTAAAAATCAATACTAAAATCGAAGTTTTATAAAATAAATTCAATCAAAAACTTCTTGGCTGTCGACTCTACAATGAAGTTACTTTGTTACGGAGTGATAGACTAATATAATTTTGTAATAATTTTATATGAATTAGTTATGAACTCGTTAACATTATTGTCGCGTGCTCAATATATTATAAATAAAAAGTTTGCTAACTCATGGAGAACGCATTACCATGATATTGTTGAACGCGTCCCGAATCGAGATCGCGTGCTGAGAAAGCCGTTTTCAAAGAATTCCCCTTTGTATTCGCATGGAAGTTGTCTGTGAAAATTCTGCCTATACTTGGAAAAATCTCATTACACACAGATCTGCAATTATGTACCTATATTTTTTAACCGACTTCAAAAAAGGAGGAGGTTATCAATTCGACTGTATGGTTTTCCTATTCTTTTTGTATGGCTGTTACGCGATAACGCCGGAATTTTTGAACCGAATTCTTTTTTGTTGGAAAGTATTCCTCAGTAGTGGTCCCATTTAAAACTGAAGAAATACCATCTAAGGATGGCAAACTAGGGGATGAATCCGATTTCGTGCACTTTTCGGTAGCCAATTTTAATAAAACTTGGCAAATAGATGTAATTCCACGAACTTTTCTTAAATTATAAAAAAACCGACCTACAACAGTATCTCGACTTTATAGTAATTATCGCTTTATTAGAACTGTCATTTATATGGAACTTAGATAAGTACAACATTAACTAACGATTAAAGTCACATTATGGCAGTACGTACTGTGCTATATTTCAAATTATAGTGTAATTGTATATAAGTGTAAGTAAGTTTAATGTAAAGTATGTTATCTGTAATTGGACTACGCATGAAAGGAACCGAATTGAATAATTACAATGCAAATGGGTAACGGAAAATACGGCGTATTGTCTTAAGATTACGGCCTTCGCGCTCGATTTACTGTCACCCCACACTTTGTTTCAATTAGGATTCGATAACTTTCTACTTTGTTTTGGTGAAACGAATAACATGAATGCCCTTAATATCGTATTGCAAATTTAAACTACAACATCTTTGACCGTAGAACGTCGTTCTGATTATTTACATAGGTACTCTACTTGGATCATACACACCTAAATAATATCTGTTCAGTCTCGCCTTCAAAACGGCCAAGTTATACCGTGCAGAAAAGAAATCTGCAAACAGGGAATTGCACTCCATAATCATAGTCCACCAAATAAATGTGGAAGCGAAACGCTTCATGTGAATCCTTGGAATATCCACAACATAGGGGTGGAACCCCAGCCTACGTCAGGTTCCCTGATGATGGAAACGGAAAGGCAGAGTTAATTTGCTGCGCCCGTCACCCGGAGACAAAAGTTGACAAGTTCCATGTAATTTCACCAGCACCCTAATCCCTTCAAAACCGAAACGCAGCAATGTTCACATGCTGCTTGGTGGCAGAAATAGATAAGGTGGTACTATTCATATTCATAATACTTTATTGCATAATCTCCATAATGCTAATAAAATTAACAATATTTTTTAAATCATGGTCCATGTGTCACCCTGTAAAGGGTATTTGCAATTTCGGTGATTTACAATACTTCCCTGGATCAATTCTTTCATAAAGAGTAATACTGCCACTAAATGGATGACTGACCATGTTATAACATAAAAAACAGTAAATATAGTTTATGTAGCTTAGGAATTTGTTCTATTAAAATACTTTATACTGGCATGTTATAAGTTTATTGCATATTATTAGGCGCTATTTGCGGAAAATATCATGGTGATTTGGTTAACTACATAGCCTTTGATAGTGACATCAAAATTTCAACAATATTCTGCAAACTATCTGTGTCTAATACGAGTTGTTCAGGTTACGCCAGCACTAGTAATAGATAGCATTGCAACAAGGCCTCTATGTAAACATTACACAGTAAGAAATTATGCAATTGGCAGAGCAGCTGCTTTTGACTCATGTATAAAGCGTGCATTGCTTATTCAGGAGAGAGACCACATTTTCCTTTCTTTTTCAAGGCTTTAATATCGCAAACTAGATACTTCTATACTACGAACTAAACGAAGATATCCTCTCAATGGCAGCTTGCAAACGTTTCTGGCGAAAACTTCGAGTGAAATACTCCAGGGGAGTGACATTCATATTACAAAAGTTATATCCCAATGAAAAATGTGCCAACTTTGTTTTTTACCATTTATTGATTCAAGTTGTAGAATTCGTTCTTCAGTTGCAGCGGCCATAGTTTGCCAGTACTTTGCCTTGTAAACAACGACTTGGTATTGACTGTTTGCCGATTTCGCCAATTTAAATTGAATTTGTATTTACAGGCCTTTTCTCGCAAGAACTGTTTCACTTCAACTTTGATATTTTGTAAGATCACGCTCTAAAGCGGTAATTTTTTGGTCAAGGATAAGTAAATTTGAAATGTTAGAAGGTAACTATAAATTAAAATGTATTCAAGCTGCAATATATTGTTACCCATATTTTTAGACTGCATGTAGATTGCTAACCGACTGCATGCCAACTGTTATTTTGCAAATGTGATACAGTCGAAATACAGCTCGGGTGACTAACCAGCTACACTCTATATTGAACAAAAGTAACTTACCACACAATCACTCTAATTACCTAAATAATCGCTCTGCTAAGACTACCGGTTAATAAAATTAAATCTGGGGCACTTCCTAGAACAACAAAATCGGAACTTATTTGGATAAAATCGTTTCCCAAAGTAAGAGCGGTGCCACACTTCGTCGCAACGCTATGATTTCCACGTACTAAATTGCTTGCGGTGGCGATGATGGCGCGCAGTTTCAGCGCACCGTGTCGTTCTGATTTATATGCACCGTCACAAAGCAACATCGCCGCAACGTCGACGTAACGCATCGTGTGGCGTCGCTCTTAGTCCTTTTGGAAATAGAACATGTGACCTCCAGATCCACCACCATAGACGTCAATAATACCTATGCCCTAAAAATATTTGAAGTATATTAAACACACTTACAGGTTTCTGGTATACATAAAATGATATCATTTTCATTCACGCAACCATTCGAATAAATGTTAATTGTTATACCCACATTAAGGATCTAATTAGAATTCTAGACGCATTAGTGCCTGTGATGATAACAGATCGGCAACGCATTTAGACAATTTGCGCTTCAAGGCCTAGCAGACTAGCCTATAAGTACCCAATGCGTGATACCCATAACAACGTGTGAGGTAATCAGCAAGAAAGGACCAAGCTAGTAATCGAGCTACTTGACATAGTTTGAAATGAAGGCCAGTTCAATCTTCTCTCTCTAAGTCTTCTCTCATAACATACAGTAATTTTGGAGACGAACTGTTTTAGCGGTTGCAGCAGCGGCCAATCACACCGCATACAAAAACGAAATTCCAACTCTAGTATCAGCTGATCCGGCTTATTAGGGAGATCGACCTCTCGTCCACCAAGCCTTAACATGTAATTTCTCACTACGTGATCAAAACAGGCCAGGTAGGATTAGACAATAATACAAGGCAATATGATATACATTGGTGAGTTTGGCTGTTCACAGCATTCACAGCTTTCTCCACCAGCATCACATTTGAAATCTATTCATCCTCTGTCTGAATCTCTGGACTATCTTGGTCTGCCTGACCAAGATAGTCTAGTTTCCACTCCGTAGAGACAAAGATGGTGGTGGCAATGACTGAGATCAATCTCCTGGTACCTTGAAATTATTACAGGAGTTAGACCTAGTAACAACAATATTCAGTTCAACAGACATAAAAATGTAAAAAAATAAGGTTTCCTTGTGCTTTTATTCATAGTGTAAGATTAAAATTCAACACGATAGTTCAAAGTATGATAATAGTAATTACTATACCTACATATCGTTTGAGAGACATAACTTATATGTATTCTTGTAGTGCATGCATTTTATGACCGCTTCGTCTACATTATTAACGACTACGTGAAATCTCGTACTAGCAGTAAGACCTTGACAGGATCGTTTGCTCTAATAAGCACACAATGTTTTATCATTTTAAGGTAGTTAGGCAGGTGTGTACTATGTACTTCTGTGTTATCTAATTTTTATTCGAAGCACATTTAATCGATAAGACTTTTTAATAGTTATTTGTAGTTACTAAAGTGAAGTGTCTGAATACTCAGCAGATAGGTTTGGCTTTAGAATACTGAATTTGGTATCTAGGATGTAATTAGGTGTTCTAACGTCGTCCCTAAGTTTATAACCGATATCCAAATATTGATCACGTAAACGTTCGCGTATTATGGATTTCATAAATATGAATAAAAATACCATCTTGTTATTGTGAGTAACTCTATTGTGAGAATTGAACAAGTCATAAAATGAATAAAGTGGCATTTAAACATTGTTGTATAAATTTCAAGATACTGTGTAACAAGAAATTTTTATGGTAATGATATTAGCAATCAAATATTTACCTTCACGATATTATGTAAATGAAATTTTAACATTATTACTTTAATGTATTTGAAGAATTATTCAAATTAAGAACCTTAATAGAAATCTTGAGAATTTGTAAGATATCTTTTAAATACACTGTATTTACGTGTGGCAAAATATAAGAAAATTATAAAAAAAACAGAAGGAAAGAAGCAAAAAACAACAACAAAGATTTATAAAATCGCCTCATGCGTATTAAATAGTACATTTTTTACTATGTTAAAATGTGGAGAATTTGTAAGAGCTTGGAAATTGTATGCGATATTTCTTACAAAGAAAGAATTCCCAAGTATCGTAAAGCAAGAATTTCGTTTGACCTCTCCAAAATCTCATCCCCTTAATACGTAACTTACAAATTTAATGATAAAATTGCATGTTCTGTATATTGTAATGTATATATTACAAGCTTCATCAAAATTGTACGTTACGCCGCCGGTTCGTGTTTATAAGGAACGATCTGTAACCCTCTTCTACTTACTTAAACTGTGGCAAATGTTTACCGAATCAATAGAGACCGGGGGCATCTGACCATCTCCCGCGATTATGAAATATTATTGTATCCTTAACGAGTTTATAGTACGAAAACGGGGTCAGGGTTGTACTAAAAAATAATACAACGTTGTGATGGCATTTTTGCAAGAGATGTCGATACCTCCCTGAACTGTGAACGTCCTACACATTATTGTAATATGTAAGGTCGGGATGCAATTCGATTTTCATAGAGATCGTATCAAGTATATATCTAGCGATTTTTTGTAACGATTCATTCAATGATTTTGAAGCGAATTAATTGATCTAGACCGTACTCATAATCTATATCTAAACAAAAGCCTCGATATATTATTTTTTTATGGTCAGTCACTAAACAGGTATTGATAATTATTTATTTCATTAAAGCAAATTTGATTACAGACAGATGCCGATACTATTTAACATATGCTATCGTGTTGTTTATGGTAAGTACTAAGCAAATAATGAAACATTATGAGGGCGGTATAAAAAAAAAGACCTCAATGCCTATATTCATAGCGGCAAAAATTATTATTTTTAATAGTTTTGAAGTCAAATATTGGCATTTGTGAAAAGCGCAAAAATCAAATAATTATATTCATTTCTATTCTTTTTTATAAAAAAAATCGACCTCAAAGGTTCGTGGAATTACATCTATTTGCCAAGTTTTATTTAAATCGGTTACCGGAAAGTGCGCGAAACCGGATTCATCCCCTAGTTTGAAACCCTTAGAGGTGGAATATTTTCTTCAAATTGAAATGGGACCAATACTGATACCCTCTTTCCAACAAAAAAGAATCATCAAAATCGGTTCTCAAACGTATGATGATGTAATCGCGTAACTTCACAAAAAAAACGGTCGAATTGAGAACCTCCTCCTTTTTTCAAGTTGGTTAAAAATATTCATGTATGTTTCACAATGACAATTACATTATATAAGAACGGCGTTTAATTTATTAGAATGTAAATTATGAAACGATTTTCATGAGATCGATTCAAGTCCATATGATCCGATCTGAGGATTGATTTTGACCTATAACGATCCAAAAAAATCCGTACCATAGTACAATTATACTAAGGCCGTACGTAACCCGTGCGGATAGCGCTATGTAGCCACTTACAACGTGGTGTTACTAATTTAGTGACATTTACGATTAAATATAGGAAAATAACTAATTTTCTTGAAAATAATTAATTCGTTTTGAGTTATTTCATTAATAAAATAAACAGTTAGCTATAAAAAAATACCCTACGGCAACATTAACATAGTGCTATGTAGCTCTACCGCTTGCAGAGTCGAAGTATACACACGAGTTTGTACACGTCTCCATACGTCCTTGTAGAGACTTTATAGATATGAATGATCTGAAATATGCTATAAGAAAGCAATAACAAAATAAAATCGAAAACATGCTTTCGGTACTACACGTTTAGTTTAGAATTTAATAATTGGGTTAATAGGAAATGAAACTATTTTTCCGGATTTAAATCGCGTATATATTGACTGTGTCAACTGAGTCAACCGTGACCATGGGACCTGTAAAGGCCCCGAAACGTCGGTTTGTTTGAAAAAACAAATATACGCGATTTAAATCCGGAAAAATAGTTTCATTTCCTATGTGTAACAATCGCGAAAACCTAAGAACTCGAATTGGGTTAATAGTCAGAGCTTTACCTTATGGCTTTATTTCAATACTGTAGAGATCGTACATCAATCTTCTTATGCTTTTTGCACCTCGCCCATAGAGTTCCTTACATATTCTGGTCTCATAAATTTATAAGAGTGTTTAATTGATTTGATGATAATCAAATGTAATTAATTTGCTCATGTTTATTAAATGAAGTTAAGATATTTGTAATTTAAATCTGTAGGTGCACATTTAAATTATGGCTGTCTTAACTATAAGTAACAGAAGAGCCTTCTCATTTTGAATCCGCATATAATAACGTCATTGTGACATCATCGCCTTGGTATTATTATAGGTCCTTACATTATTTATTACAAATAAATATTCTATTTTCAATATCCCATCGAGACTTTTTACTGCCAGGGTTTGTTTATTGAGCAAACATAATTTAAATAATAACATATATATATCAGATTATTACTTTTACAACTTATCGCCATAAACTAGCCGGCTTTTATGATAATAAATATATATTATGCAGTAATGGTGAAAATATAAAACATTAATGACGTGTTTGCAATAATAACCCATTAAAGTTCAAAATGGCGATAATTGTAGTTTAAAAGGATTAACAGCCATAATTATTTGTGAAATCATATTGACAATAAGGATATTGTTGTATAATCTATATCATAATGATTTGAAATTTAATTAGATGCTGTGTTTACTTAAAATGCACCGCAGCATTACTCTTACCAACTGAGCTAAGTCAAGATGTCAAAATTTCTTCGACCCGGTGGGACGTGTGGTGTTGGAAAGAAAATAAAATCCATGTTCGAGGTTTGTGTTAATAACAAAACAGTGGAGTTATTTTACTTGATCAAAAAGCGACATCTACGTCAGTTGAGGCACCTGTAAAGGTACCGGCTGCGGTGAGAAGGTTATTCAAAAATCTCTCACTAGATGTCACTAGCGGCGATGAATGTCGAAAGCCAGTATAAACGTCTATAACAATTTCGACAACTCGGTAACTTGATATGTAGCTCAGTAGGTAAGGGTACGGTGTAGCACGGTCGCGGGTTCAAGTCCCACCGGGTCGAAGAAATTTTTCTATGTATTCGATCTTTGTGTTAAACATCATAACAAAACTAGTGGAGTTATTTACAAAAAATCTCAACAATATTTTCTAAATGGGTCTGCTCTGGATGGTCTGGATAGTGCCTCATAGTGAATTCCGTTGCTCTCATGCTCATGGCACTAGGAATTCCCTAATATACCAAAACAAAATGTTCAAAAGAACATTGCTTTTGCTAAAGACACATGTAGATTATAATCACCTAGAAATTTGGATAGGCTGTCGCACAGGGATCGCGACTATATAATAACATAAATAAATTAGTTTTCATTTACACTGTCAAAATTGAGGTACGAAATTGGTTGCAAAATGTTACTGGTTATACATTGACTTACAAATAAATGGTTATACAAAGAATTTCCTCTCAACTTTTTTTGAGAATAAAAACATGGACAAACACATAGACAACCATAAATTACACCTAAACTCACGAAAGAAATTAATGTTGGCTTTACAAATATGTTTCTCAGCTCCGGAATCGAAACCGGGACCTCTGCGTGGCAGTCAAGGATGGTACCGTTCGGCCATAGTGGCATTTATAATCAGTGCTAGCATTTTTTAGTTTATTAATTTCACAGTAGCATCTGTTTTAACGATTTTCTTTTTATCTCATCATGTTTTTTTTTCAATTTTTTATTATTATATAGTATTGATTTACTAATTACCTATTTGGGTAATTTTCAGGCAAGTTTTTTGTACTCAATTTTGGTGACAATTTCTTTTTTTTTGAATATTTATAGAATATCATCATGGAGTACTATTTAATATTCGAGTGTGGTAACCTGAAATATTCTTTAATATTTCACGATGAATATATTCGAGTAATTAAATAATAAAAATTTAAACACAAATTGTTACAAAAAACTTAACTGAAAATTACTGATTTCACTTTCCATGCGCACAATCAAGTTAGTCAAAAGATGTTTTTTTCGACTTTCGACTCTCATTCGATAAATCCGCTACTGCTGTTCAGGCAAAATTTAGCGAAAAAACATTTCGGCTTATTATTTATTATCATAAACTATTCAGACTCTAACTTGCTATAAGTAATTATTAAGATAAAAATATTACGAAGGAAAAGGCCGGGGTGATTAGGAGAGATTAGGTACCTTAAAACGCTACTACCCTTGAGTTTGAATAATCAAAATGTTATCAGAGGGACACACGTCTCACGCTCGTTTGTAATAATATGGCGGTATATATGCCAGGGCACGCGCTTCCAGGCCCACTTGTGTACATATATTTATCAACATCACTTAAATCCAAGCTGTAAGAACCTATATCAAGTGTTCACGAGAAACGGAAAAGGATTGCTGTTTACGTAATGAAGCGCTCGTAGCAATTATTAAACAGTCAATGTTTTGAATTTATCGCCCTATATTAAGGATCAGTAGCTTAGAACTCCTTGTGAAAGAGTTCGTCCAGGAAAGTACTGCCACGTGATCTGTTTCTACTTTCTGTTTCGGTTTTGAAGGGTGCTTGTGAAATTACTGGCAAATGCTTGTCAACTTACGTCTCAGTGTGACGGGTGCAGTGGAAGTGCCTTAACCCGTTCTTTGTGTAGGATATAAAACTATATTTCCAGATTTATTTGTTTTTTCAGACAAACCAACGTTTCGGGCCCTTTACAGGTCCCATAGTCACGGTTGACTGAGGTGGTAAAGTAATGATCTAGTTATGTCTAATTTTTTTTTTATATAACATCAAGTGACGGGACGAACAAGTCGTGCGCCTGATGGTAAAGTGCCCGCCTGTCCATACAGTGCCAATCAGTGCTTTAAATTGCAAAGATTTGAGGGGCACTGCCACTGCGCCCATCACCCTGAGACATAAGTTGGCAAGTCCCATGTGCCTGTAATTTCACTAGCACCCTTACCCTTCAAAACCGGAACACGGTAATGCTGACATTATTGCTTGGCGGCAGAAATAGGTAAGTTGGCAGTACTTCCCTGTACGAAATCCTTCACAAGGAGCTCTAGTGCTACAAAAAATGCAAACCAACCTACATTTTGAAAATAGTTACAAAAGTTATTAATTAAATATCTTATTTTTAATTGTACAAAGAAACATTCCAATTTACGCTACATTATGTTTTACAAATGATTTTATTTTAAGAATATGAATTTTTCTTAGGGTTTCGCGATTGTTACACATAGGCAATGAAACTATTTTTCCGGATTTAAATCGCTTATATCGTATCGCGATTTAAATCCGGAAAAATAGTTTCATTTCCTAATATGAATTTTTATTAAGTTGAATTTATTATTAATTAATAATGGCAATAAGAATAAATTAAATCGTATTAATTAGTACTCCAGTCTTATGTCTGTTTGGGATTATCATCGGAGGAAATACTGGATCCCAAATTTGTGGTACGGAGAAACCGTCTTCCCTGTTGAAATTAGGATGTTTTTTAATTTCAATGGCCTCTCAGATAACGAACTTCTTTTGAAAGGACCTGGCGTTTGTCAAACTTTATTGAATGTGTAGGTTTATCCATGACATGCTCACAGACTGCAAACTTGTTCTTCTTAACCTTTCTTTGTAATTTAACCCGTTCATTGACAGTAAAACCCACAGGCCACATAAATACTAGTAATAGACTGGTTAGTGGGCGGCGTCCGCGTTACCTAGCTTATGAACAGACGTTCCTTTGAGTGTCAACAGCGTGTCAGTCGTCGTTCAAACGCGATACATGATTATTATGTGGAAAAAATAGAAATATGCCATAAAATTGTGCCATTATATCATGTCGCGTAAGAAGCCAAGGTTTAAAAAATACCCCGGGTATAAAGTAATTTTATCGGTACTTACCGAAACTTTTTAGTACTTACTAAAACTCTGTATTTTCTAATATTTTGAACAATACAATACTATAATTTCGAAACAAAACTATTTTCTTGCAACCCGGTAATAATAATATACACTGGTTGCTGGCCATCGCCGCCGTCAAAAGAACAATTCGAATGACCCTCAATGAATTGCTTGCATTAGCGTCGTATTACACTTGGTACGGGGTCCGCGTGTTGTAATCAAATTATCGATATGTAGAAACTCTGTATTTAGAAACCCGGTTTTGGTTTAGTTCAACATTTTTTTTATTATAGCGGTACCATGGTGTAAACATAAATTGTTAGCAGGTATTTTAAAAGCTAATAATTTTGATTACTTAAATGTCTGGTCCCAACACTCGCAATAGTTTTTTTAAATTTTCAATTTAAGTAAAAATGATATATTAATGGAAAAAAAGGAAATATAGATAGAAGAGGTAAAGTATCGATAATTTATATTTTAATTTAATTTATATTATACGTCACCTTCATCCGTTTGAGTTCTTAGTTTTGTCACAGGCATGATTTACATTTGCAGTTTTTGTATTGATTTTTTTTAGTTTCCCGCCGGGTCCTTTTTAAAGGAGAAATGGGCTGGAGCAACGGGCAATAAAAGCTATCTATCTAGGGTACCTACTAAATATAGCACCATTTGCTAGAGGCATTTTATGACTTCACATTAAATTATATACATATGAATAACAATCGAAAAATTCATTAAGAAATAAATCTCGAAAAAAATCATTTGGTTAATCAGGTGGACATGAAACTCAGAGTCGCTTTCACAAATTATAGACCATATCTAAATGTGAAAACATTTCTGAAGCATTATCAGTTATTTTTCGTCAAGTTTTCATGAAACAAATGATTCGCTTCTTCGCCTTCGGAAATAAGTATCTTCATTTTCTTGACAAGCTCGTCGACGCTATTGGTGTAGTCATGTTCAGTCAGTTCAGAAAAAGGGTAATTGTTGAACAAATACATCACATTTTAGGGAGAATAAAGATTTTTATGATGACGGTGTTTTAATATTCCAATCCTTCCAGTGATCGGATTGACTTGAAATCTAGTAGGTTAATGAAAGTACGACGACAGTATAATAAATCATTAATACAGTGATTGTAGCATGTAGCTACACGCCTGCTAGCTAATATCAATTAATATTTGCGTGTAGTAAAACCTTATGCGTATTTGGTAACAAATGTGTGCGTGTAAAAGTCAGCTACGCTAGTTCTCGAGGAAATAGCTTTAAATGCCATTTCCATATATTCCGTGATTGACCCTGATTATAGCAAGTATAAAGCAATGCCTAGTTTAATATTCCGCTAGTTATGAATTATAATGTCGATATCAATTAAATGTCACATCCGTATCTGTAGATTGTCTTCGACTTTTCGCTTTTGTTCCAAGAAGTTTGAGTTCATAGGATTCTTAGCTTTTATGTGACTAGTAATAATAAAACCTTATTAGATCCAAATAAGTTTAAATTTATTTTACCAAAAGTTTTTTATTATTGTCTATTTTCGTTTGATAATTTATAACCAATCAAAGTTATGTTATATTGGTACTAATGTAAGATTACGTTTTCAAATGTGTGCGTGTGGCGATACCGGTTTTGATACAAATGTTGCTTGACGCCATTTCCATTCTTTTCTTACTTCCGTGGTACTTTTACCGTAAAATTAATTACAATATAATAATAATAAGGCACTCACTCATAGCCCCGCAATAGCGAAACCTTTTATCGCGGATGCTCATGGACATACACATAGACAACCACAAATTACAGCCAAGCTCCTGAGAGAAATAAATGTAGGCCATACAAATTTTCTCCCAGCCGGGGAATCGAACCCGGGACCTCTGCGTCTCAGTCTAGCATGGTAACCTTTCGGCCACGGAGGTAGTTGTTCCACTAAAGATTTCAAGCACGGATTAATGAATGGAAGATTATGAAATAGCGCACTATGAAATGAAGCAACGTGTTAATAAAGATCATTTCTCTTCTGCATGTTACATAAAAGAGCAATACGCTGAATACTGACGGACTTGACATAATCGCATCAAGCTGTAATAATAATAACAGGGGCACAGATATATATAATGCTAAATAAATAAATAAGAATAAATAAATAAATAAGAAGCCGTGGTAGCCCGATAGTTTGACCTACCACCTCTCAAGCCGAGGCCGTGGGTTCGAATCCGGGCACCTTTGAGTTTTTGTAATTTATATGCGGAGTTTACATTAATTTGAAATTTGCCATGGGCTTTTCGGTGAAGGAAAACATCGTGATGAAACCTGCAAGTCGATGAAGGTTCACAACCCTCGGAAAAAAGGTGTAAACTATGGCCTAAACCCTCGCCTGAGATGAGACCTGTGCCCAGCAGTGAGACCTATAAATGGGTTCATGATATACTAGGATACACTATACAATTATGTAAAGTATACAAAGCGCAATCTCTTGTCTGAAAGCGTAGGTGTACAAGAGATTGTCGACTGCTCCTACAGACGTCACATAAATCCTATTAAGGCTGTATACACGAGCACGATAATTCATCTCCGAGCCTGTTAGCTTTTGAAACACCTTTTGATCCAAATGATGTAATACGAAACCAACGTTTTATGAGCCCTTTAAATTATTGGATGAACGGTAAGTTCATATTCGACCGTATTAGATTAAGTATAACGCGTTCTATAAATAGTCACAAGTGAATTAGTGTTGTTTTCGAAATATTTGAAAATACATATATACAATTTATGTTCCATGCTTATACAACCAGCGGAGGACGCGTTTTTTGTAATAAAAAATCAAGTTCTGTCCACCGCGCTCCACTGGAAAATACTACTAAGACCCAGCAAACTACAATGTGAAAAGCGCCACATGCATCAGTCCCCAGTAATTATGCCCTCAGTTTTGTATGAAAAACTTATTTTTCTAGATACCCTATGATGGTGTGCAATATACATATACCTTCTACGTAAGTTTTAGTATGTTAAAATACCATATTTTGGCTTTTTAACTTAAATATATTCTTTATTATAGGTTCCATAAAAGTAAAGAAATCACTTAGTCTTACGTTTACGTACGTGTACGTTACTTTCAGACATACTTACAATATACATAATAAAGGATATATTTAATTAAAAGCAAAAAATAGTATTTTGAAATACAACAACTACGTGGGTGGTTATAATGCTAAATTTCAATGCAATTTTTTTTATGATACCAAGTGAAGGGATGAACAAGTCGTGCATGGTGGTCAACGACACGCCTGACAATAACAGTTGCAGTGCCACTGAGACCTTTAATTCGCAAAGATCTGAGGGACGCTGCCACTGCGCCCATCACCTTGAGACATAAGATGACAAGACCCATGTGCTTGTAATTTTACCAGCACCCTTACCCTTCAGAACCGGAACGCCATAATGCTCATTACTGCTTGGCAGCAGGAAAAATAAAAAAATAGTGGTAGTACTTTCATGAACGAAATCTTTCGATATTTCTACAATATTTTCGTCATAGCAATGATGTGGGCTGGGTCTGAATCACTTCACAAATGTGTTATATAATATTTGACAGTAATTGTTTCGGACGGATGAGGGATGGAGTAGACCCCCAGGACCTTGGAGGTTAATTATATCATACTTTTAGATGCACACATTTAGGTATCAATTACTTTTGAACTCTAAACTCACTTCGACATTACTTTACTCAGATACTACGCTACCCCGACAATATGTTACATCGACATGATTTTACTCAGACATTACGCTACTCCGACAATATGCCACTTCGACATTACTTTACTCAGACACTACACTACTCCGACAATATGTTGCATCGACATGATTTTACTCAGACATTAC